>NC_141318.1:7222500-7830000 GCF_037954325.1 Fistularia commersonii
GGTTAATGTGATTTTATCTTGTGAACCTCAGCACATACTGTCTGCACATCTGGGTGGTAAAAGTTCAATAAATGGTATTGCCGACCAGTGCTGCTCAGTGTTGAAATCAAACACATTTTATTTTAATATTACAAGACCACCATAATCTTCACATTCAGAATTAGGATTTATGACATTGCAAACTAAAATAAAATGTATTTAACTAAATAAGTACTCATTATTTATTTTCCAAAGTTATAGGGAGCTCTATTGTCATTATACATCTTAACCGCACAAAAGAGAACTTCAAGTACTTAGATAAGTAACATTTCCTTTTCATTAGAAGCCACACTCTCAAATCTTATTTTTGTGTTTACATGCGTAATAGCTAAAAAAACAAAAAAGCACAGTCTTCGTGACTGATTATATGATCATATGTGATCATATGTGATGTCATTATTCTGCATTGCTTAAAAAAATATGTTGTAGAAGGAGGTTACAATGTATTCAAGAGAAACAATTTCTTCTGTAAACGAGTAATTAATAACATACAACCAGAAGAACAATTTCACGTTTGTTTCTGCTTCTAAGAGCCCTTTAAATCTTGATTTCTGAAGCATGGAATGGACCGAGGTATGAATTTTGAAGAGACCTACCAATATTTTTTTATTGTTTTTTAAGGATCTGTTGACAAATAGAAAATATAGACAAATGGTCCTGCCCCACTACCTATTGCCAGCTAGCTCAGCATCTCATACAGGAAGGAATGACATATGGCTCGAAGCAGGTCCATTACTCAGACTAGCACCTACCCTTCCTCCTCCTCCTGCTCCCCCCTGCTCCACAAACCTACAAACCATCTCTCACCTCCACATAAGGCTTTTTTCATCCGCTCTTTGTCTCCTGTAATTAAAGTCTGACAGGAAAAAGTGACAAAAAAGGAGAGCTGCAATTTATAAAGGTGACAGATCTTCCCCGGTGAGCCCTTGTCTGGAGCGGGCAGAGCACGCAACATAATCAAAACTCTATGGCGAGGTGGATGCAGCGGCCTCAAACATGGTGAGACTTTAGCCTTCAGACAATTATCAGAGAGTGAACCATTATAACTTGCTTCTCCTGCCTAACTCAGAAATACTGACAAAGGTGTGTCTGTACACAACCTCGGACAGACTGTTCTCTGTGTTGCATTACAAATATATTCAACTTTAGAAATATATAAAGCATGAATATAGTTGTCTTATTTTAGCCTCTAATGTTATGGGCCACCATTAACATAATTAAGCTTGTGAATTCTTTCTAATGGTAAATGGTCTCCACTTATATAATGCTTTCATCACCTTGTAGTTCCAAAGTGCCTTATACTTGATTTCACATTCACCCAGTAACACACACACACACACACACACACACACACACACACACACACATACTCGCACGCCATGCTACCATGCAGGGCCCTGACCGGACCATCAGGAGTAACTCTGGGTTCAGTGTGTTTCCCAAAGACACTTTGGCAAGCAAACAAAAAGGATCTGGAGTTTGACTGCTTGCCTTCCAATTGGAGGGACACTTGACCAACAGCATTACGATACATATACAGACCTTACAAGTACACATAAATATATGCACATTAACCATGATAAGTTTGAGTAAAACTTGTATGCAAGTTATGTATAACAAGTGTATTGGGACTAGGCTTGAAGTAAGATAAAATCTACATCATATAGCATAAAAACTGATATGAATACACAACAGAACATGCATATAGTTCAGTCCCAAGTCCTTGATTTAAAAGTCAGCCACAGTTAACTTTGAGAAAAATTATATGAAAATGCAGAACAAATGACCTAAGCCAGTAAAAAGAGACTTGCAGTAAATAAAAAATGCTTTTAATAAATACATATGGGCATAGAGAGCAAATACTACATTTCTATCTACAAAATATTACCGTAAGGTCACATCAGTGTTATTTAAATGCTTGTGAAAGCAGTGTTCAGCTTCCTATGAATCTGAATCTTGTGCGTTTCCCTTTGGTTTGCTATTTTCTCCACGTGCATTTTTCCCCAAATGCATGCCCCAGATGGAGTGGCATGGGGGTGGCGGCAATACATTACAATCTCTTTTCAGGACTGAGAGATTTAAATATGTTCTGTCTTGTAGCTGCTCTTATTTCTGGTCAATTTCCCGCTCGTGTGGGAGAAGCAAGGGGCTTCTTCTCTTTTATTGTGAACTGATCTTTTGGGCTGCTGAAAGAGCTGAGATGTTTTCTTTTTTTAATCCCAACTGCAGTATATTTTCTGTGAACTTCACTAGCATAACTGCATACACATGGAGGACAAAAAATTGGTGAATTATACATTAGCCTTTCATCAAGGCTACAAGTTGCTTGCAAATATGTATTTTCAGGTCAGATTTGTGATCCTGGAGGTCTCTTGTGTTTACACAAGTGCCCGGTAAAATATAAAGGTTTTATTAAGCAAAAATTCACACAGAAGTCGGTGGCTTACTGAGGGACAACTCTGGGCTCTGAAGATCTGTTTTGTAATAGGGATTAATGACTTGTGAGCAGTGTCGTCCTTGGAGAAGGGAAAGGAACCTCTTAATATGAAATATAATCATCATTTGTTTGGCTCTGAACCCCATTTGAACTACAGGACAGAGGGCTTGAAAACAAAGAAGCCAGAGTCCTGCTTGATGATGACTCAGTCGCCTGACCGACAGACTTCAACATTGGTTTCCACGACCAGACGCTTGCCTTTGGTGATGTCAGTCTCCATGGTAACCATGTGATGTACTAACACAATGACAAAGACAGTCCGCTGCTGAGAAGCCATAATAGCCCTGAAGGGCAAAACACAATATTTGATAGAACACAGCAGTGTTTCAAAAAATACAATGCTGCAGAAATACTCCATGTTGCTGTGTTTACTGACTTCTTTTTCATTTGCTCTTCAATGTGCGATATGGACGTGTATTTTTTTGGAAATAATGATTTTGTAAATGTCTGTGGCTTCATGAATGCTGTTTTATTGAATATTTCATTCTTTGAAATGGTATGCTAATGCTGTGAACATTATCTATTTAACTGTATTCTTTTTTTGTTGTATTTTATTGAATAAGGTGCCAGGAAAATATGTTTTCAAAAGCAGTATTTTCAATGTTATGTCAAAATATCTTTGGGCAAAACTTCCTCTTTAGAGCTACTGTTCCTGTCCTCTAGTAATGGTAAAATATTAAATATGATTTAATCACACATGTTGCATGGCTTTTCAAACAGGCACTTCAAAGAAGACGGTAAGATACTTCTGTAATTCCTGGCCTGATATTAATAATCTGAAATTTACTTCATTCATTATTCATTTGCTTTATAGAAATTATTTTGTTTTTGAAACATTTTCATTTTTTTGTCCATATTTTTTGCATTACCTCTATTCATTTACCTTTAGTCAATGCTCTTTTAATTTGTATCTTCTAATCTATTAATGATCTTATAATTCATATGAATTTATCTTATTTCTTTCAAACAATGGATTAATAATAAAAATAATAATAATAATTCATCTCTTTTATGTCACTACTGTCACTTTTGATTGGTGTTAAATAAAAGATAATATATCCTCAGAAAATGTAAAACTCCACTGTCAAAATCAATATGCATTTGCTATAATCAGGTTTACCAGCTTTTAGAAAATACCAGCAGCAACAGCAAAAAGGGACTCCTTCTCTTTAGACATTTGTCTTTGATAATACCAGTGTCAGCAAAAAGATACTAAAGCTTTCTAAATATCCAAAGCGGAGTGTGTAAAAAACAATCTTGAAGAAAAACATCCCAGCCCAAACCAAACACCCTCCTCTGGCTCATAACTTCAAAACTAAAGCCCCATGGCTCAGACTGGTCAAAGCCTAAAGGAAAAGAAACAGAGCGGAAAAGGCCAAATTAATAGGACATTTTGTGCGAGGGTGGGGGTGAGCAACTGAATTATAGCGTAAAAATTAAAAAAAAAAAAAAAAAAAAAAAAACTCGATAAACTCGGGCATTCAGCTTCCTGCAGCGAAGCCTTGACAGCATCTGGCGCCTCACTTTTTTCTATCGAGATACAGAGACACCCTGCTGTCCAGCTCAGATGAGCTCCCTACCAAAGCAGAAATAAGGATGGCATAAATCACCTGCCTGGGAAACCCGACATGCTTAAACATGAGGCCGGGGATGCATGTGAGGTTCAGAAGGACCAGGGGCTGCTGCCCAGAATAGCAATCCAAGCACCATCGACTTCAGAAAAAAAAAAAAACAGAGATGCAGATATCTTTTAATGGCTTCCTATGTGCCTGTCTAGTGGTTACTGATTATAAGGAGAGTGAGACGGTTACTAATGTGTGAGGCGGCAAAGCAGTCGCCTCTGCACAAACTGACACGACACTGACAGTGACAGAAAGCCCACACAGCACTTCATTTAATGAGACCAACACTGACGCCATGACTTAGTAGGACATGTCACGGCAAGCTTCCGAAGGGACACGCCAGGGCTCCCTGACATGAGCTATTGTAGCAAACAGGAAGCCAAATAATGACCTGTCACTGCCAGCAGATCAACCAAGCAGGAGGGGCCAGTGTATAAAGTGCTGGACCTGCTGGCAAACACTTATATATATCTGTGTGTGTGTGTGTGTGTGTGTGTGTGTGTGTGTGTGTGTGTGTGTGTGTTTGTGTGCGCACTTAATTTTTTCCCCCAATGATTCTTTTCTGGTTTAGTGAATATTTATGCACTATGAAGAAAGTTGCATAAAAGAAATAAATGTATCAGAACAGGCCCCAAAAGTTGGCGAGAAAAAAGTTATTTGGAAAATATGACCAATTTAAGTTGAAAAGGAAGTAAGTCAAAAAAGTAGACATTTTGGATTCAAATACTGTATTTTGAATACTTTAGGAGGATTATATTCAAGAGATTGTGGAGATGACAGGAAGAAGTGGTTTAACAGAGGGTCCCCACCATCCCCCACCCCCTTCTTGATATCCTGGATGTCACTATGACATCAGCCCAGGAGCTGCTTGATTGAAAAGGCCAGGCCGCAATTGTGATGTCAGTTTGCCGAGAGGAACGCCACCAATCACCATCGATCCACCCGCTGGCGCCGCACTCCAGAGACGCCACCCGACCTGGGGCCTTTGCTTTATGTTGGTGCTTTTCATTGATTCGGGAAAAGTATCCAGAGATTTAATTACACCAGTAACACATAAACTGTCTTGTGCCAATAGGAGCAGCCGGCTGGGGGAAACAGTTCTGTGTCCCGAGAAAGTAATGGTTGCATCATTGACACACTTTATAACTGAAAAAGATTTTCTGGGCTGTCTATGCTGTTGGTGCATTAGCTCCATTACAGCTGTCTGTGGAGGCAAACAAGCAACACCAACTATCGGTCTTTTTCTAGTAGTTCTAATATTGGCCAGTCTGTTTCTGAACCCATCCAAGAGCATCTTTGAGCTTGAGTGTTTTCCTCTGCGGCAGGTTTGTGACATGACGACCTGTCCTTCAGGATATGATGGCTCAGATTTCAAATACCACATGAAAATTACTTCAAGCAGAAAATTGGGGCATTCACTTAAGTCGAGAATCTGAGTTGATAAGACAGGATGTCTGTCTGCATGGTCCAATTGAGTGTGGAGGGATCGAAAGAGTGACTGACCTCATAAATAACATTAGTCCTATTTCCTTCATAACCTATCAGACTGTTCTATTTTGTCTGCTAGTATGGTTCATTTCCTTCCTCTTAACAGGAAACAGACAGTGCTTTCATCCAATCAGGCAACAGAAAAGGTACCATCTTTCTGTGGTACACCTTCAGACTAATTTGCATTTGCACTGGCTTTCTGTAGTCTTGAGTTATCAGATTATGTCTTATTTGTAAGTCTGATTTTTGATTTGACGATAGAGTTATTATTTGTCTTTTCTTTTAACACTCTGGGCCACAGCATCCATGAGAACCACTGTTCTGGGGCTGAAAATGGAGAGCCGACACAGCAACTGTACCCTCTTCATAATGTCGAAAGGTTCATTCAAGTGCAATGTGGATATGAAACAGAGAGAATTTGACAAATCCGCAGGGCAATATGCTGAGTGACACCTAAACATTGAAAGTCTGGTACAAATAATTTACATTGTCTTGCTGCATTTTAGCCCAAAGAGAAAAGGTGTTTACAACTACGGCTGACAGGATAGTGCCCATTTCACCTCAGTGTTAACACTAACACTCGCAGCTAATCCTCCCTCTGTGAATATGTTCCAGAGGCTGAGACAGCCTTGCACTCATCCATTGAGAGCTCACTCTACAATGCTGCACCAGGTTCTAAACAACTAACAGGCCAGCTCTTCAGAAGACAATTGACTTTGAGAAGAATATCAGTGGTTGCCAGTTGACCTTTGCGGCAGCTCTCACTTTGGCAGCAGGGACAATAAAATTTGGAAGAACTGCTCATGTTCAGCTCATCCCTTGCTTGACCTGTTGCCCTCTGTCAGGGAGAACAGACCATCCAGGCTTAGATCACAAGACTCACTTACCACTTCTCCCCCTTGGCTATCAGACACACAAACAAGAAATAATGTGTGTTAAATAGTTATATTTCTCATGCAATAGTTTGCTTATTGCTGCATTATTATGATATTTATTGTATTAAAGTGCAGCTATCCCACAGTGCTTAAGAGTGTTTGTGATGGACAGATTGATAGACAGACGGACGGACAGATGGATGAACAGACAGATGGACAGTACTGTTGTTTCTGAGGTCTTTTTTCATCTAGAAATGTCTTTCTTTAAACAGTAATAACAGTGATCAAAACTTCATTTTTACCTGCTGCAGACAATAAAGTCACGAACAACACAAAAATAAAGAGACCTTGGTAAAGGATGACAGAGCAAGGGCATTACTCATCACACAGATTTACAATTCTCAAAAAAGAAATTGCATTTGCATTCTGGACCCTCGCAGTAGATTTGTAATTAAATTATCTGAAGCAGTGCAAGGAAAACAGTCATCACTCTCTATGGCAGGACTGTCAAAAACCTGAAGGAAATACTGCTATTTAAATCAGCGGCAGACAAAGGTGCTTCAGGAAAACTTCGGTTGGTGTCTGAAGGCGTGATTACTCACGGACTGAAAAAACAAAATATTGTTGTTCAGTCGTAAAGTTAATTGATGGCTCTGCCACTTAATTGTATTACACAACAGTTGTAAATCTGCGAGCTCCCTTCTCATCTAGCTGTCCATTGATTTAACTCAAACTGGCTCCACACAGCACTTTGAAGATGTGACAGTGTCTGACCTTTGAATAATTACGTTTCTTAAATCACGTATTTTAGCACTGACTTTTAGCTAATTTCCACTAGTATTACCTTCTTGTCAAATCTATTCAGCATTTGGAGGTAATTTTAATCCAGCTGCTTATTGATCCAATTTTGGTATTTAGGAATTGTTGCTATTCTTTGAGAAGTTAAGGCGTAATTAATTTTTGAGTTTTTTAAGCAGTTTCTTCCTGACTTTGGAAAAAATTCCATCCTTTTGTTTTTCATTTGTAGCAGATTATTTCAAGCATGTGTTTTAATTTACTAATTTGCTTTTGGAATAATCTTAAAAACAGCCAACTGGAATTGGCAAGAAATGCATCTCATAATTAAATTTAGTTAAGAGCTATTGAAAAGAATTGGAAAATGAAACTTTCACCAGACATTTACGAAGTTGGTGATTTTGTGCCAAGGAGCTTCATGCCCTCCTGATCCAAACCAAGTGAACTAAAAGGCTAACCTGCCAGTCACCCCAAAACCAACCCATCCTCAGGAGAAATCACACCAATTGCTATTTGGAGAATTAATTCAGTGACCTATGGTAATTTTAAGAATCATTTGCTCTGTGTTGGCTGTGTCTGAACTAGGAATGAGCTCCTCTCATATCCCTTCACTCATGCAAAATTCATTTTAGATAATTATCTAAACCATCACCATACCCAAAAAGCGACAAAAAGTGAAGAGCATCTAATGACTAAATCTTTCCATTATGAACATTATGATAATTAACGTCAAACATTTGATCAGGAGCCAAATTTATTTTTTCTGGATCAGTATTGCAGATAAATCTAACAGTTGCATCATCAGGGTACTAAATTAAAAACAGTGAAATATATCACAATACTATCAAGTTTCTATTCTGTGATAAGGGGTAGAGCCAACTGTCTTCAGTATTAAGATTTAATTTATCAAATGTTCTTATCCAAAGCAAAATGTATTAGAGCACTCACAACTGCAAGTATTTAGTTGGGACAATACAAGTAAATGTCATCAAGCCACATTTGAGTCCAATAAAGTATGTAGTAGGCAGAATATACGATGCATAAAAGATAATTTTCTTTAAGCCCATCGGGAATAGAAGTGGTTGCGAAAGAGTTGACTTTAGCATTAAAGATTTAGAGCAGCTGCGTATCAGATGGGCTTGGATACCTCCTTTCTGGCACAAACAAACTAAAGAAGAGATAAGACTATACTGTGACTTTTGGTCATATTGCGGTGGAAGTGCCAGAGGCCTTTTGCTTGGAGTACAGTAGGCAGAATGGACGTGAAGATGAATGGGGGCACTTCGGTTGGTTGGAGCTGTTATTGTTGCTGTTGCGTTTGTAAGCAAACGTTAGGAATTTGAGTTTTATGTGCATGACAGCTCTGTACCAAGTGAGGGATGAGACCACATGCACTACATTCAGAAACATCTACAGGAGTTTAAATGTGCATGTAAAGTGAAATATAGAGAACAGCATTGTTATTCTTTGCACTAAATTCATGGTTATACAGTTCCTTTTATAATAACATAAAAGATATCTGATTTCTCTTTATGACATCATGCCCCTGAACACCCTGCCCTACCAACAAAAAATACTCTTGTAAACACAGGACGGCAAGGATTTCTCAGTGGGAAGCAAGACACCATAACACGACTAGTCAACAATTTGGCCTTGACTAGTTTGCCATGGTTAAAAAACAAAAACAAATTTCACTTGTTAAGAGTGCTACTAGGGCATGCTTGGAAAGGCTTGCTTCACTCTCCAGAACACCTTCTTTTCTTTTAGTTTTTTCCCTTCAGGGGTCATCACAGTGAATCAACCTTCTCCATCTTCTCCTCCCTTACACCAACTAACTTGTATCCTCTCTCACTTCGCCGATAAATCTTGTCTTTGGTCTTCCTCTAAACCTCATGCGTGGCAGCTCCAATTCCAACATCTGTCTACCAATATATTCACTATCCCTCCTCTGTACATGACCAAACCATCTCAGTCTGGCTTCTCTGACCTTCTCTCCAAAACGTCTAGCATGTGCTGTTCCTCTGATAGACTCATTCCTGATCCTATCCATCCTGATCACTCCCAAAGAGAACCTCAACATCTTCATGTCTGTGATCTTTAGCTCTGCCTTCTGTCTTTTTGTCATTGTCACTCTTTCTAGACCATACAGCACTGCTGGTCTCACCACTGTTTTGTGAACCTTTCCTTTCATTCTGGCTGATAGTCCTCTATCACATAGCATCCCCGACACATTTCTCCACCCATTCCATCCTGCTTGAACCTGTCTCTTTACTTCTTTTCCACACTCCGTTGCCTTGGACTGTTGACCCTAAGTACTTGAAATCATCCAACTACTTGATCTCTTCTCCGGGTAGCCAAACAGAGCTTAGAAAAATTGCAATAATTATATTGAGGCTTTAGTTTTGAATATTCATCGTAAGTTGAGGCTGTACAACTTCTTCGAGCCACTGAGTTGGAGTAGCACATATTAACCACTGGATGCACTGACGAATGTCTGAGACAAACTTGGCATTTGAACGGTCCATTTATTTTTCTTCCAAATTATCATTCACTCATTCACGCTTTCATTCATCTACTCAGGTGACTATTCATTCACTCTCCTACACATCCAATAACTCAGGACACCATAGGTGTTACTACTTCGCTGCGACCACCACAAGTATTGCTGCAGTTCCCGCTAGTCTCAACTTTTACACATGTTTATACTATTCATATAATGTCATATTGTTTTGGTACAACTTGTTAATACAAGCCCTACCTGTTTATATATATTGTTAACACTGTTAATTGTTCTTAGTTTTTTATTTTTGATAACATTTCTTACACTGTCCACTTTCTGTTGTGAGTGGTTGAAATTTCCCCACTGTGGGACAATTGAAGGAATATTCTACTGTATTCTATTCTAGATTTGTTTCCATTAAACTGGAACAGCATTTCAATAAATGGAAAACTCAAGAGTAACAGCCAGAGCAACATGAACTTACTACAGCAACATGCTGCTGACTTAAGAGACCAAAAACTATACATATAGTATATTATTCAGCAAAGCAAACGCCTGAATAATTAAAAACTAACTCATATTTATACCATAGCCTGCAAATTAACCAAGCGGGCTCAATGTACATCTTGTGGATTAAAAGTGAAGAGGGTTCCTACCCTGGCATTAGTGGAAGTAAAATGTGGCAAAAAAGCAGTTACAAAATGGACAGTTAACATCAACATTCAGTTGTCAGCGCCAGACCAGACTGCTGCAGAAGGGCGAGGTATACCATAGTACCAGCTGCCATGGGATATTTGAACATACTGAAAGAGGCCTTTCCATTCAGTCTCGAGCAGCGTACAAATGATTATTTGGTTGGAAAAATGTACATGACATATAATTGTGAGAAGACAGTTTGCTGGACATCGTAAGACAGTTATCTCAAGACCAATGACATGACTGTCAGCGGAGCTGGGTAATCAGGTTGGCAGTAAGGAAACTCCAAAGATGCCAATCCCGTAAAGCATCCTAGACAAAATGTTGTAATTGCACAACGAAAAAAACACAAGAGTCATACTGAGAGAGCAGGTTCTATTTGAGTTGAATAAATTCTGCTGTGTGTCCAGGAGGGTAATGGAGGTGGAGTCCAGCATGAAGGGGTTGTGTGAATTTGGTCTCAACTCTGTGGATGAGATCAACTGTTTCAGATACGCTATAAAATGAAAGAACACCTTCGGTGTGATCAAGGTACACACCTATTTTGGAGGACCAAGGACCTGAGACATCAGATGGGACCTTGTTGTACACAAAAAAATAACGTTGTTTGTCACAAAGTAGGTTCCACGATTTCTCATTACCGCCAAATCCACTTTCTCTCCCTCCTCTGCTGATATTTTTGTAAGCGACTGCTATGCAAACTCCTCCTCCTCCACCCCACTCCACTTCCCAGTAACAACGTCCAGTCAAACTCTCTTTGCTTAAGACCTGACAGTCACATTTGAATCTCTCTGGGTGTTTAGAATAAGACTGTTTTTCATTTGCGTTTGTAACTTTTCTGTTGCCTTCAGATAATAGAAGCCATCGGTTTGCCGTGTTTGGGTCCAATGTAATGTCACGTGAATATTTTAAGAATTCAGCTCTGGTCTTGGGCTCTGGCTGTGGCTGCGAATCATCAGCTTGACTACCCGAGGCATTTTTCCCTTTCCCGATTAGGATGTCCTGGAGTTGATCTCTGGTTTCTGACACCGTTTTCATCACACCTTCAAAGTAGTTCCGAGGACATAAATTGATGGCTGGATCTAGAGATGGGCTGAGTTGCGAAAATGGTGGGTAATCCTGGAGAAGCTGGCTGTGGTCCTCATTGTCTGGCAGCTGCGTCAACAGTGTGATGTCCTGCTGGAGCTTCTCCTGAAGCTCTCTGATTCGCTTTGTTTCCTTTTTCTGAAGGGATTTGATCTTCAGCTTTACATCAGAGCAACTTTTTTCCACCAGCTGAATTAGATCATCGAAGGCTTGCTCACTGTCTTCCTCTGCTTTTTCTGCAGAGAGTTGGATTGCCTTCAGCTCCTGTTGAAGGTCCTTAATATCTTTCTCTCTGTCCTGGATTTTCTGCTGGGCTGTTTGTCGACCAGACTTGTGCTTTTGGCCTTTACCTCCTTTCTGCTCCATTTCACTTCTCGGTGGCAGCGACAGTCTAATTTTCTTTGAATTTTAATGGGTTGTGCCCTGGTCTCAATAACGTGATCTACATTGAATGAGTAAGACAGTTTCTCTTTCTTGACTCACTTTTACAATATACTATTGCAGGGCCAGTTTATAGTGGCATCATAGACAGAGAGTTTTACCTATGTGACATCACTAGGAAGGTTTAAGTGTGTGATGTCACATAGGCCCTGGGTGATGTCACATATAGTAGTTCAAGTACACTATTTGTGATTACACAGTACACAGGCACTGCGCTGACTTCATTAGAAAATCCTGGAATCAAATGTGTATATACCTGTTCCAAGCCCACTAGATGAGACACTGTCCTTTGATCGGGTAATTATTGTGACAAGCCATTCCCAACTCACATCTTCCAGCTGGGCAACATATTATTTAATAATTTTTTTTGCCCTTTTATAAATCACATGGTGTATCATTAATAGATTGAGATAGCAAGACAGCACACTCCCATATTTGAGAAAGCCAACATTTGCACAAATTATTAGCTATAGCTGGCTAGCTGATTTGAATGCAGTCTCGGGGGGGCACAAGCCAGTGTCTCTGTGAGCTGGTCCCAAGCCCTGATAAATGCAGAGGGTTGCATCGGGAAGGGCATCCACAGTAAAACTTGTGCCAAAACCGAATTTGCTTATCAAACCTAAGAATATCATACCCGATTGGTGGAAACCCACGCAAACAACAAGAGCCATTGGTGCCGATAGCATACAGGGTTCCAGTGGAAATCTTGCTACTGTTGGTTAAAGAAGGAGAGGAGGACGACATGTTCTAAAGCAGAGAGAGAAGAGGAAAAGCAGGAGTCTGGGACTGAGAGTATGGACTTTGAATATTGGGGCAATAACTGGTATTGTATGAGAAGTATGTTAGACTGGTTCAGGACATGTATGCTAGCTGTGAGACAGTGGTGAGGTGTGCTGTAAGGTGTAACAGCTCTGAGACCCTTCTTGTTTGCAGTGGTGATGGACAGGCTGACAGATGAGGTTAGACAGAATTCTCCCTGAACCATGATGTCAGGTGACATTGTGATTTGTAGTGAGAACAGGGAACAGGTGAAGGTATGCTCTGGAAAGGAGAGGAATGAAGGTTTGTCACAGAAAACAGAGAGTATGTGTGTGAATGAGAGGGACCCAAGTGGAACGGTGAGGTTACAGGGATTGGAGATGAAGAAATTAGAGGATATGAAGTACTTAGGGTCAACAGTCCAGAGCAATGGAGAATGTGGAAAAGTTGTAAAGAAACAGGTTCAATCAGGTTGAAATGGGTGGAGAAAAGTGTTAGGGGTACTGCAATAGAAGACTCGGCCAGAATGAATGGACAGTGGTGAGACCAGCAATGCTATATGGTTTAGAAACAGTGAAATTGACAAAAAGGCAGGAGGCAGAGCTGGAGATCGCAGAGATGAAGATGTTGAGGTTCTCTTTGGGAGTGATGACAATGGACAGGATCAGCAATAATTCCATCAGAGGAACAGCACATTAGATGTTTTGGAGAGAAGGTCAGAGAAACCAGACTGAGATGGTTCGGTCATGCATAGAGGAGGGAATAGTGAATATATTGGTAGACGGATGCTGGGATTGAAGCTGCAAGGTAGGAGGTCTAGAGGAAGACCAAAGACAAGATTTATGGATGTAGTGAGAGAGGATATGAAGTTCGTAGGTGTGAGAGAGGAGGATCCAGTGTGAGAGAATTTCCCTTACGGGAATCAATAAAGTATATCTTAAACAAAGACTAGGGTTAGATGGAGAAGGTTGAATTGCTGTGGCAACCCCTGAAGGGAACAGCTGAAAGGAAAAGAAGAAGTTGGCTAGCTAATTTAGCAAAAATCAATATAGCAAGTTAGTTCGCAGACTAAAAATGATAAAAGCAGATATATCTGTCTATCTTCACATTTCTCTTTCTGTGCTTCTTCTCTCTCAGGGAGACCTTTTAGAATATCTCACCGGGTTAGTGCCCAAACAACATTTACAAATCTGGTCATAGTTCTCTTGTATACTATCCTAATACCTTGAGGACATGTCTACGTGACTCAGCTTCATGTTTCTCATATTGACCCCCTTGTCATTTTGGCCTATGTGCCCAGAGAGTCTGCCTGAAAGCTGGATGGGCCATGAAGACCCACATAACCTCAAAATTCACATTTTTTTCCCTTGTTGTTTGTGTTGATTTGCTGTTTACAACAGTGGGAACGTAAGACCCATCCTAACAGTTGGTTGGCTATAAAACTCCTGTTAATATTTCACTGTGACTTCTCACAGGCAGCTCCTGCATTAGCACATTCTAAACTCTGTATCTACAGTGTTTATCCCATCTCACTGCTCCTTTAGAGCCAATGGTTCGCAGTGGCTACCTTATACTGTGCTTACACTTTTGAAAAGATTTGTGTAAAACTATCATCTCACACCAGCTCACAATTCAACACTAGTGTTCAGAGTCTTAAGTTACAGCCTTGTCTCATTCTAGTACCAGAGTAGTCTGAGGCTAAAGACTGTGGATCTTACATTTAACTACTTCTTAAAGATTTTGAAAAGACTTGTGGAAATGTGACATCGGTCACACTGTCACACTGGTACCAGGTTTCCTGTTTCCAGTTTTGTTGGAGCTCATCTATTGGTTGTTGATTCAGTCTTTTCTGTGACATAAGATCAAGACTTTCAATAATATCAAAAATGTTTGATATTGTCATAAGCCCTAAGACCAAGCAGAGATTGAGCCTGCACAAAGATACGACTGCAGTAACACTCTTAGACTCTTAAGATTTCCTTCCGACTTCCAGTTTTAAGTCTGCCACAAGAAAACTGTGAGGCGTAAGCCCAGCATTAACTGAATTTATATCCTTGGTTTTCTTTTGCAACACAACTGCACAGCTCTTGTGGGTCAACATTCCTGTCAGTGAAAGGCACCAGGCACTTTCACCAGAACTGAGTCCTATTCAGTGTACTAATTACTCAGTACGCACTCATCTTCTCCTTTTGGCTTTTCCCTTCAGGGGCCGCCTTCGATTCAAATCTGCAGAGTTCAACTCAAATTCAAGATTAAAGAAAATATACAGTATATATGCATTCTACACTCCACCCAATTACATCTTTATCAAGTTTCCTCTCTAACTTTAACTTTGCCTTATGTATATAGGTCAGATTTCAGATTCATCGTTATCTTCTCACAAGAGTCTTGCATTTATATTGCATACGATAAATAAAAATGAAATTAAATAGAAAAGGTAAAAATTGAAAATGAAATTTCAACTTGATAATATTTTCAAAACACATCTGGCTGCTAAAATTAATGCAATCTTTGAAGTACCAGCGGTACAATGAGGTTGGTTAGCTTTTGTAGGATAAAAAGGGTTAAGGCCAGTGGGGAGCAGGGGAACATTCTCAAGAGAAAACACTTTACCTTGTGATGAAAAGAAAAACAGAATGGATCATCTAAACTGAAGTAACCCTGAATGATAAAATGAAAATGAAATGTCTTAAATCTATATCCCTTTTACAAAGACAACTTTAATCAGGTAGACATGTTCAGTCAAACAGGGGTGATGGAGCAACACCAACCATTAAGAAGTAATGAAATGTAAAGATTAAAGTGGTCACCAGAACTCAAAATTACAGAACTCTTTTTGGCGGTTGTAATCAAAAATTATTTTTTCAACAGAAAAACATTCCGGAGTTAACCATGGGAACAACACCGATAGAATCTGGAATGCTGACGGGGAGAACGTAAAGGTCTCTGTTGTGGTGGGCAGCCCATCAGCATTGACACATTGCCAAAAAATGGATATGTTGATATGTATGTATGTATGTATGTATGATATCTTGTAAAAATTACAGCTACAATATTTGTAATACACAAATGAGAGGATAAAAGACCTTCAGCACAATCTCCTTATCCCTTAAAATTCATCATCATCTTCTTTTCAGTTCAGCTTTTCCATATTAGGGGTCACCATAGCGAATCAACCTCCTCCATCTAACCCTATTCTTTGTATCTTCTCTCACATCAACAAACTCCATGCCCTCATACATCACTTCCATAAATCTTCTCTTTGGTTTTCCTCCATGCCTCCCGCCTGGCAGCTCCAAACCAAGCATTCTTCTACCAATATATTCACTATCCTTCCTCTGTACATGACCAAACCATCTCTGACCTTATCTCAAAAACATCTAACATGTGCTGCCCTTCTGAAAGACTCATTCCTGATCCTATCCATTCTCATCACTCCCAAAAAGACCCTCGGCTTCCCCTCGGACCCACTGTCTCTAAACTATACATCGCTGGTCTCACCATTGTCTTATATAGGCAATGGCTATATAAGACATATAGCTTTCTTTTCATTCTGGTCGATACTCCTTTATTACACATTACCCCTGACCCTTTTATCCAGCCGTTCCAACCTACTTGATACTGTTTCTTCACCTCTATTCTACAGTCTCCACAGACTAAAGAAACATGATGTTTGGTGAAAAGAAACACACCCAATGTCAGCAGGTCACTGGAAGTGTTATTTGAAACATCTGTTGTGTACTGCAGCATCCTCCCGTTTTTCTGCCTTGCAAAATACACCTCCGCTGAAAGTAGAATCCGCCCGCTGAGTGTGACTCAACTGTATTTATTAATATTTCCACTTTGTTGCATTTTCAAATCAAATCATTGACACGCGGTCAATTTCCATGCACTGAAATTTTAAGGGTATAAGAATGTCAAACAAAATATTCCAAAATATGAGTCTTTTGTTAGCAGAACAGTTGTAATTGCAGTCTACCGCTTTCTGACAGTCAATTTAGAGAACTTAGAGTAAACTTAAAAAAGTTCAATCACAGGCTGTCTTCAGTGATGACTTGGTGGTCCTGCTGTTCAACTGCAGGAAGCTGCCATCAGCAGCAAAGAAGCAGAGATGACTTAAAGAGCTGCATCTTCCTGTTTCCGTGGCAACATGATAAAACTGCAGATGGTGAGGAGAGGGAGGATGGACTGTCTTGATGATTGACAGAACTGGTCCGGGGTGTGAGGAGCGAGTGGAAGTGGCAGCATGTACCAGGAAGACACGACGGCTATGGGATTCAACATGACAAACCCTGATCTGGTCTGCCTGGATTATTCTTGTCTACTTGCACCTCTGCTGGCACAAGAGTTGGATATGTAATGCCCAAAATACGTTTTCTCAGGCAGCCTCTGCACTAAAGTTTCTCATTGTCTTTTGGAGATTAGCTGGATAATTCCCAAGCTGATGGTCCTGGCCCTCACGTAGCCTAACAGTTGACCTAGCTGTGCTTTTGTCATTTGTCATGTTTAAAGTAGAGCTATGGAGGGAGTAGCGAGCTTTGCCTGAGGCGGTGGCTCATATTTCATTGTTTAAGCAGCACTCTGTCTTCAAACTCCCTGCTGTCCAGCTCAGATAAGCGATAACAGTGCAGACTAGATGCTACTTCATTTCATTAGTGAGTTAAGACCACACCTTGACTCCCAAATACTTCAAAGTATTGACAGGAAGCATCTGATTACATTGAGTTGGAGTTCTGCGGTCAAAACCACAACCTGTAAAGATAAATCTTGTCCCTTGATTGTTGGAAAAGTTGCTTTGCAAACAAGAGTTCAGAATCAGTTCATTTTTCCCAGACACTCTAATACACTGTCAGATTCACTGTACTCACTCGTCATCATGCCTGTTAACATGTACAAGTAGTCTGATTTAGTCTAAACACTATAATCTAGAATCAATCAACAGAAGAAATTTGTTTGTTTTTCCCATGCATTACAAAAAACATTTTTCAGTACTTTCACTGTTTTGAAAGGAAAGGTTGTTGGATTTGAATCATTCTCATGTGTATTAAAAATACTGAGCAGTTTGAATCGGACAAAAAGGGAGATGATTAACCTCAATCTTGTTAATCTGCAGCTGTGACAATTAGTAATTTTCAGCAGTTAAAAATAATGAAAAAAATATGAGCTATTTAGCAAACAATAGGCAACGAAAGGAAAAATTTTAATGTTTTAATTGACATTTGGACACATAATTGTGACACAGTTCATCGTCACTAAATAAAGATAGTTGGTTGAGGCCCTTCGCCAAACACAATCATGTACTGAGCCACCCATTTTAAAAGATTCAACAACAAAAGGCTCTTGATATAGAGCTCTCTGAATTCAAGCATGGCTCTGTAATGGGACAGCACCTTTCATTACAAGTCAGATTATCATACCATTCAGTGGTATTATTGAAAAGATGATGTGTTAGCCACATGAGTAAGCATTGTTAATGTTAAATGGTGGAGCTGGTCAACCCAGTGCTGAAGTGTATAATGCAGAAAAACTGCCACCACTTTGTTGGGTCTTACTGCAGTGTTCCAAACCTCCTCCTGTATTATCAGCACAGACAGGGAGCTGAAGGGAGCTGAATAGAGCCGAATTGTATGGCGGAGCAGTTACATGTGTGCTGTACCTCACCGAGCACGATGACAAGCCTCAGAGGGAGTGGTGTACAGCACACTGCCACAGCACTGAGGAAGTGTGCTCTTTGGAGTGACAAATCAAGCACCCAGTCTGATGGATGAGTCTGGGTTTGTCGGTTGTCAGGAGAATGGTAACTGTCTGACTTTTAGGTTTGCTGGAAGAGAGATAAAGGTACAGTATTTTTCCTCAGTTCAGGTGAGGCCCCTCAGTTCGGTTGAGTGAAAGAAAATATTTTTGGATAATTCTATTCTTCCAGTCTTATGGGAAGAGTTGGGAAAGGGCTTTTTCTGTTTCAACATGACTGGTCAAAGGGTACAAAGCAAGATTTTTTAGCATATGAATCAGTGGGTCTGATGCGGAAAATACTGAGTGGCCCACCCTATCCAACACCTGCAGGGTTATCTGTAACAACAGAGACTGTGAGCCAGCCATGACTTCTTATCCAGGAAGACGCTTGACAATTTTTACTGGCTGAATGGGCAAAGATTCCCATAGACATGCTTCAGAATCTTGTGTAAAGTCTTTAAAGGTGGAAGGTTGCTGCTCTACCAGCTCATATTTACACCTGCGGATGTAGAATCGCTTGCTATAAAGCCTTCTGCAGATGTCATAAACTGATCAGTATTCCACATTTTCCTGAGATTTTTGAGGGGATGAAGTAAAGTGGCAAGAAAAAAAAAATAGTCATCCAAATTGATGGAGTAACAAAGAACATAAAATAATAAACACAATTAAAGAGCCAATATGAAATAACTTCCAAAAATAAAACCTCAAAAACTTTTCAGAATCTTTGTGCTATTACTTGGGTTTCGCCATCATCATTAATGTTGCGATTAAAATTTAAAATGTCTATGCCTTTTGTGAGTTTGCACTCATTTTCAAAAAAATTCAAAAGAGCGAATCATTGATCTCAACACCAGGTTGTAATTACCTAGTTCTTAGTCTAAAATTGACCAATGCCACTCCTCATTCATCTTAGACATTCTTGGGCACACCCACACATCTAACCACATGACGCATAAAAATAATATCCGCTCTAACTACACTGATGAAACTAATTTGTCTAAGATGAAGGCTTGTTTTCAAGAGATTGTGCTAAGACAAAACATATGAAAAGGTGAGAGGTTCAGCTACTAAATAACCCACATACAAAGCTACCAGCTTATGTTACTAAAACACCAAATAACAAAGATGCTGCTTGAAATTTAGTGATTGCAGGTTTGTAGACTCCAGTTGTTACAAGGGATCAATTACCATTCAATTGTTTTTGGTGATGCTGGGAGATTATCAATAATTTTTTCATGAAGAAAGGCGGTTTGATAAGTAATTATTCAGAAAACAAATCGTCACTTTGGTGATGTGCACTGCACACAAATTTAAAAAGAGCGCATAAAGATTTGATTGATTTGAAGACCTTTACTCTTTACCAAGGGATTGGACAGGAATATTGCATTAACCTTTGAGGAGTTATAACCAATTTTACAGAGTCTCTCATTTAACAAAAATCGAATGGGACAGAAAAGTGGATGGACTCACTGTCAAAGTGCCAGGTTTGGCCAACTACACGATCAGTTTATAAAGTGTTGGTGGTCATTTGTCATTAAATCGCAATACTTTCTTGTTTGAAATCAATGTGAGGTAAAGCATTAATGCAAGTGGAGTTAGTCCAACACCACTATAATTACTACAAGGATCCTAGTAAATGATCTAGTACATTCATAAAAGGTAGGGAAGCATTTATAGTTTCTTTTTAAAAGCCTGGAAAAACTCAAGAGACGAGTGAAGTAGACAATCATACAGGTAACCTCTTCCTCCTCAAGAGCGAGGCTCTTCCAAATCCTACAATCACACCTTTGTGATTGCAACAAAGAGGGTTAACAACTTGGCGTAAACATCTTGTAAAAATAATAGATAACTATAGTAGATAATAAGGTAGATAAATAAAGGCCTCTACAGGCCTGGGATATCATTCTCTGGTTCTAAAAAACCTTGAATAACTTCTGTCTGAAGAGGCAGTATCATCTGTCCAACACAACAGAGGAACTGAGTTTACTTTAGTGGTGGGCTTCAGACTGCAGGCAAATCACTGACAATAAAAAATTTCCCTCTAATATATATGTAAGATTTTATTTGAATCATTCATATCAATATTTATCATTGTGTTTATTGAAATAAAGGCTGAGAGTATGTACTGCAGGCCCAGTTTGACTTTCAAATCAATTGTTTGTGCAGAGAAATATAAAAAAACAAAACAAATAAAAAGTCTCTCATTGAGTCACATTAAACAATATTATAAAGGCCTTAAATTGCAAGTGTGCATTGAACCAAATCACAAGCAAAGGTATAAGGGATATCCGAGTAATTTTATCCATGTAAAAGCTTGACTATCCTAATGAACTTGATCTCAATTCCCATAATAATTCTCATTTTTTACCGGTAAATACAAATGTGTGTTTTACACACATTTTGTCTTGCCATCAGAATTAATGTTTTAGACAGACATTGCACCAAAGGAGATATTGTTATGATAATAGAGGTGCTTCCCAATTTAATTTTTGAATCAAATAATATTGCATTACCTAATCATAAATTTGCAGGTGGGTCTTCAGGAGACCATGGATATAAATTTCCTCTGCCATTGATTTTCATTTACATCTTTGATGGATGCAACGATCTCAGAAATATGATCTGACATCTCATTACGGGATCATAAATATCAAAAAAATGTCGAAAGATCACAACTCCCACCAACTGTTTCTGCTTGAATGTCAGATGTTGTACTAGGTGTGTGTGGTGCACAAGTTTGGTGTATGGGAGAAGGGAAACAAGGGAGAGAGATAGATAACAAAGGACAGAGGGCAGTGACAGATGGAACAGGATGTAGGACTGAGGACACCGCTTTCCTTAATTAGACTGAATCACCTGACAAAATAAAATACCAGATAGTGAAACCACCCGAGCTATCGTGCAGAGAAAAAGTCACACAGCAAAGGCAACAGTATGCATCATGGCTGTCTAAAAAAACAGCTGACAGCCAGGATTAATCATCCATCTCTGCCAGTGTGTTCTCCACTAAAGCCCCGGCCTCCTAAAATACCAAACTCTGCCTGTCGGACCGCTGGCTACTGCTCAATTTATCACCGGTTTCAGTGCAGAGAAGCAGGTTAACATAGAGGCTAAACACAGACTTTGACCTGGAAAACTAGCCCTAAGCAGCTCTGGGGAACCAGAGGAGATGGATGAGACTCTCTAATGTCCCTCACCTTCCCTGGAGCACAACCCAGTGTAAGGGCTTAGCAACATGGGACAAAATAGT
Source organism: Fistularia commersonii (assembly GCF_037954325.1). Classification (NCBI taxonomy): domain Eukaryota; kingdom Metazoa; phylum Chordata; class Actinopteri; order Syngnathiformes; family Fistulariidae; genus Fistularia; species Fistularia commersonii. The sequence continues at coordinate 7,244,282 of NC_141318.1, forward strand.
ATCACTAAGAGAATATTTTTCTTACCCGTTCATGTGCCGATACCTGCTTAGGTATGGAAAAGTTACATTTCCGATGCACATTACCAATAGATCAGCAAAGAAGTTCAGTTTACCATTTTAACACTTGTAAAGCTTGATATTGAGAAGCTTTTCAAGAATTCAAATTAGAGGAGCCTGACTTACAATCCCTGATTTGACCTGTAAATACAGTGTATCATTTGTATTTGTTTCCTTGAAAGTTTCTTGTAACCACATCCCAGTTTCCTGACAGTACTTTGATTTTCTGAAAGTGGACATGAAATTAGTTGGTGTGAGAGCAGAGGATGCAGAGGATAAGGTTGGATGGAGGCAGATGATTTGCTGTTATGACAAGGGAATAGCCAAAAGCAAAAAGAGACTGTCTCAAACATAACAGAGATAGGCACATAGTTTCTTACCACGGTGATTTTTGACAACCAGCGATGATTTAAATTGGGTATGTTTAAGTTTCCAGACATAAGCGCACACGCCCAGAGGGTGTTCAGCAATCATCAGAACTTGTTGTACACATCTGACATGTTTACACAAAACATGAGGCTGCTTTACAAGGAAGGCCATGCAGTGAGAAGATCTGCAATATTTCAACTCTGGTGTTACAGAGCACTTCAAACTATCCACAGATGCCACATGCAGTTCCTGCACATTTTACTACACTTTCAAGATGAAATTGAGGGTTAATAATACACATCTCGGTGCTCATAAGCTGCTTAGTGGAAGGCATCAGAGCCTCGGCATGGAAACCAGCAACTGACAGAAATGAGCAGCTAAATGCTGACACAGGAAAAAGTATCTTAAATTTACACAAGGTTTAATTCTTCTTAATTTCCCATCATTACTTAAGAATAAAGCCGTCAGAACTGCAGTTTAAGCCATAGGTTGTACAACAGAATACACATTTGCAAAACAGTCTCTGTCACTCTTTCTCTCTGTCATGCACATCCACAAGCACACAGGCGCACACAGGCACACACACACAAAGAGACACACACACACACACACACACACGCGCATACGCAAATGCACATGCATGCACGCACGCAGGCTTTTGCCACCTTGTTTTTAATTTCAGGACCCCCTGATTTAATGGGCCAGCGTTACGCAGCCAATTGTATTGCAGTAAATGTGCAGCCTCTATAAAAATGAAGCATTGATTTTGCTGTAAAGTAACAAAGATAAACCTGGTTCTCGATTCTATTAGTCATCAATAAAATAAATAAATAAATCATTACATTGGTTTTAACGAGTCATTGCCACTGAACTCGAAATATGAAATTAAATTACTTTTGAAAGTTTAAGACTCAGTAGGTTGGACACACAGTGAATACATTTACTAGCTGTGCTTTTTCTTTTTACTAGCTCGATTGTCGGTGGCCAGGCCTGCACACATGGTGGTTGGCCAGACACACCCGAAGGGATGACATGGGTCTCTCTTCCCCTGGCTCATCATCCATAGGAAGGGCCAAGGGGGTCAGTTGGGCCAAACGTTGGAGGACCAAGCGGGGGACCTTGGCGGTCCAACCCTCAGCTGCAGAAGCTCTAGCTCTGGGGAAATTGGAATGTCAGCTCTCTGGCAGGGAAGGAGCCCGAGCTAGTGCATGGAGATGAGAAATTCCAACATGATAGAGATGGACTAACCTCGACACACAGAGTGGGGTCTGTAACCAGGCCTCTTGAGAGGGGCTGGACTTTTTTTTACTGTGGAATTGTCCCTGGTGTCAGGCACCAGGCAGGTGTGATCTTATTATTGCCCCCGTCTCAGCGCCTGTACGTAGGGGTTCAACCCGGCGGAGGAGGTCCCTGGACGGGCTGCTAGAAAGCACTCCTAGCGGGGGACTCCCTCGTTCTACTGCGAGACTTCAACACTCACGTGGGCAACAACAGTGCCATTGGAAGGGCATGATTGGGAGGAACAGGCTGTGCTTTGTTATTGAACATCTGTGCTCATTATGGATTGTCCATAACAAACACCATGTTCAGGCATAAAAGTGTCCATATGTGCACTTGGCACCAACGCACCTTAAGCGCAGTTCTGTGATCGACCTTGTGGTCATGTCATCGGACTTTCAGCCGCCGATGCTGATGCCGATGTCGACTTTGCATCGGTCTGTCGTGGTAAAGAGAGAGCTGAGCCAGAAGGTGAGGCTCTCAATGTAACCGTCGATCTATGTTCCTACCCTCACCTATGGTCACTAGCTGTGGGTAGTGATCGAAAGAACGAGATCACAGTTACAAGTGGCTGAAATGAGTTTTCTCCACAGGATGGCCAGACTCTCCCTTAGAGATAGGGTGCGAAGTTTGTCCATCAGGGAGAGCCTTAGAGAAGAATTGCTGCTCCTCCCCACAGAGAGAAGTCAAATGAAGTGGCTTAGGCATCTGGTCAGGATGTCTCCTGGATGCCTGCCGGGGGAGGTCTTCCAAATCCATTTGGGAGGAGGCCACAAGGCAGACCCAGGACACCTAGGAGAGACTATGTTGCCAGGCTAGCCTGGGAACACCTTGGGATTCCCCAGAAGAGCTGGACCATGTGGCTGGGGAGAGGGAAGTCGGAGCCTCTCTGCTCCGGCTGCTGCCCCCACGACCTGACTTTGGATAAGCGGAAGGATAGATGGATGGTGTTCCAACAGGTAAGTTAAACATATACCTAAATGCCAATAAACACTGTTCAGAGGCTCAAGTTCAAAAGGAGAAATCTTAAAAAGCAAGATAGATCTAAAAATGTATAAACATTTTATCAATATTTTCGCCATACTTAAGTCCTTTCCTCGTCATTTTGAACTGTCTCAGGCAGCTGCTATTTCTTAATAGTGTAAGCAATGTCTTTCTTGTTGCGTGTATGTTTTTGTTGATGTTTTTTGTGACAAATAAATCAATTTCTAATCTAAAAGTTTTCAAGGTTATTCTTTTTAAAAGTTCTCATCATTCCTTTTCTGCCAAACATTGTGTTTGAATTAATTTTTTACAGAGCAGCACCACATCAGCACGTTTTTATTATACTTGATTAATCCCTTGCGGGAAACACCAGTGACAGTAAAAGTCCACCGGGAGCCGGTCAGCCGAAAGAAAGCTTCCCAGCAGCCGCCGTACGAGATGGATCAAAAGCTTATTTCCAGGGCAGAAACAAAATCCTAGAACAGCTCTGCGAGTCCCAATTAAACCCTTTTTACATATTCAGACAGAGTGGCACACAAAGGGATGCGGCTATAGGGTTCGAACCCTGTTCGAACATATTGGTCTTTTCATCAGACTTTTTCAATGTCACTCTGTCTCAGAAAAATTTGGACACAAAATTTCTGACCCTCCCTCTAAAGGATGACTAGTTAAAAGAAAATATTGTTTTTTTTTCGTCATTTTTATAGAACGATGACTCTGCAATTTCACAGTACACTGCCTTGTTTTAATTGAAAACAGGGTGGATCTAGGGTTGTGCATGAACCGCCAGAGATGAATGGAGAAGATTCTTGTTTTCATTTATCTGTCAATCCATAGGCAAGACTCTTTTCCCTTAAGTCAGACAAAAAGACTTGGTGGGCCTTTTAAGAGACACAACTTCAACGGTGTCTTGGAAATAAGTTTCAGAGCCCTCATTAAGTCGCAGATGGGGAAACTGACTGATTTTCTCGTTCTTGTTTGCATTGACAAAACATGCTCAAATGACAAGTTCCTGACTTTCTAAAAATAAAAATGTCTTGCAGTTGGCTCATCCTAAATACTTAAATCAAAGTTGTTAAAGATTTTTTTTACCCTTATACTGTCTGTTGCTGTCTGGAGCTCTAAGTGTTTTATATATATGTAAGGACTGATAGCTGTTAAACAATCTTAAAGCTGAAACAAAAATTTGAAGAGACACACATTTGGAGTGAATCAGTTTGAGAGTCAGGCAAGCAACGGATGTCTGCGAAGTCAAACAACTCTCAGGTAGCAACATGGCAAACTATGATGGAAGGACAAGTCCTGCTTTGAAAATCTAATAGTGAAAGAAAAGCACTAACTTCCATGAAAATGACAGACAGGTGTGGGTCTATGTGGCGGAAACAGAATGAGCTACTGACTTTACAAGAGATGTCTTCAGTTTAAAAGTGGTGAGGCTCTTAAAAACTAGCCTCAGGGCAATGGCAGATGATCCAACATGAAGCACTATTACACCGCCGCAGACGTCTTATTGAGTTCTGCCATCTTCTTTAGGTAAGCGATACTCTATAACTCTTCACAAAGATAGATGGTACACATTAAAGGTTTTTTTCCCTTGATTTTTTTTGTCAAAATCTGTCTCTGGGTGTCACTTCGTAGTACAGATGTTGCCCCAGAGCAAGAAAGTTCCTGATTTGATTCCAACCAGGACATTTCTCGGTGCAATTTGTGCATTCTCCCCTTGAGTTTTCTTCAAGTTGTCTGGTTTCCATGCAAAATCCAAAAACATGAAGGTAAGCTGAAGACTAAGTATTTTCCACTGGTGTGAATGGAAGTGTGGATTCAAGATTCAAAGCGTTTATTGTCACATGTACAGTGTACAGTGAAATTCCTACTCTGCTGCCCACAGCGCATTGGGATATGTGCTGGTCGAAGAGTGAAAACATTGTTATAAATATGAATGTGAACATAGCAATAGATCAGTGAGTAGAATACAGTGCAATGAGACGTTTGAGGGCAGCTTGGTGGGTAACTCACAAAGTGCAGGTGTAAGGATGAGTGCAAATTAAGTGGCAGCAGACTTTATAATACACTCAATTGGCAGACGCTTTTAACCAAAGTGACTTTCAGTGGAGATGCAGGGGATTGAAACCAGGACCTCATATATGCAAAGCATGCGCTCTACCACAGCGCTACATACGATACGTACGACTTTACATGAGTGAGAAGAATGAGCGTCAGCTGTTTAGGTGTCTGGTAATAGCATTCTATATGTGGCCTTGAGATCAACTGGTGAGCAGGACAAACCCCACTTCTCATCCGTGGTCAGCTGGGACTGATTCCACTCCCAAAACAACCGTGTGTATGAAATGAAATGAAAATTTATGAAAATAAAGATATCAGACACTGTTAATACACACAGTCGAAAATTCTTATCAAATCTTCTAGTTGCAGATGGACTTGATTTTCTTCCCTTGGAAATGTTTCTTATCATCAAAGAGGCTTCTTCAGTTCGTAATGGACTGGGGGGAGTTTCCCAGCACACACCAGGGTGATGACTTGTTATGTAAATGAGAGTTGTTTTGCAGAAACTAGGTTGAAGGGGGTTGTTGTGTCAATGGGGGAATCATTAGGTTGGAACAAAGGTAAAACTTCTGGGGACCTACCCGGATCAAAATCTGAAAATGTGTAGCCAAAATTCTCAGAATGAGAAACAAAGGAGAGGTACGGTTAGATCACATGGAATGAGGCTCAGGTGGAAATCCCAACTTTCAAATACCACGATATTATCCATGATATTCCCTCATCGAAACTAAAAATCTCAATCTGGAAAAGAGGGGGTTCATCTTTTGGTCAGAGCATCTTTTGGCTGACTACTACTATTTGCTTTCATTCATTCATTATGGATACTGCTTTTCCTGCAGTGAGGATCGCAGTGGGGCTAGAGCCTATCCTAGCAGTCCCTGGGCGGGATTGTGGGGTTCACTCTCGAGAGCTCACCAGTCAGGGGGCAATTTTAGAGACTCAAATGAACTAATGCATGTTTTGGGATTTGGGGAGGAAACTAGAGAACCCAGAGGAGAGAACATACAAACCACAGAGAAAGGCCCCTGCTAGAATCAAACCAAGAACCCAGTAAAGGATCTCATCATGAAATGTATTTTAAACCTGTACGAGGCATAAAAGCAGTGAGGAGAACCTGAAAAACTAAAGACACCCACTGGGAATCAAACATATTTTCCAGATAGCTGTCCCACCAAACAGCGGAAATCAGAGAATATCCACAAGGGGGTCATTAACAACATAACATTAATGGGTCGACAAAGCTATCAGCAGCACGCCTTGTTCTGAATAATGTTCTACACAAGCCACTGCAGTGCAAATGCTGTATTTTCTGTTTTCTAGAAACAGCTGTTAAGACTTGGCTCGAGCAAGCCAGTTCCTTAATTTCGAATGTACCAGGAGGCACACAATAACAGCAGATCAAATGCCATTACAGGACTGTTTTCTCTTTAACATCAGTTTGTACACTAAAGCCCTTGGTTCAACCATGAACTCTACAATACGACAATATAAAAAGTAGCGTAATTTCCAGATTATAAGCCACCACTTTTTCACATCCTTTGAACACTGTGCTTAAACAATGATGCTGCTAATTTATGGATTTTTTTTGGACGAACAAGCTTCATGGTGCCAAAAAATTTAGCCTAGTCACATCAGAGCAGTGAAATTACAGTGAAATTATGAGGCTGTTCATTTCTGACACTGAAGAAGACGACTTTGGTGGTTTTGGTGTGCAGGAGGAAGACAAAGATAGTGATCAGCTAGAGCAGGACAAAGTGGGGATAGAAAATGGCTGGACTTTTCCGAGTGTTATTTATTATTAACCTTTTTCATCAGCCGTGTTACAGACACTGTTGGGAAAAAAAAAAATTCCAGTACTTATTTGTGGATTTTAACGGTATCTATTAAAACTTAAAAAACAAATGTTTCTGTGTAAATATCTCATATTACAATGTGGACATCTGCGGCTAATAGACAAGTGCGGCCGATATATGGACACATACTGTATATTTATTTGTTCATTTTTAGCCTTTTCGCCTATATTTAAGTACGCTCAATAGTCTGGAAAAAACAGTACAAATAACCAGAGGTTGCACTGGTGGTCCTGTGATCAAGATTGCATACCACATGGGCGTAAAAGATCTCTGGCTCTAACTTTGTCACTAACAGAGGTGAAATGTATTTTACTTTCACTGGTACAATAATAACAACCCAACACACATGCATACAAACAAAAATTCCAGACTGAATTAATGGTTCTACATGAGAAAGTCTTTCATCCCGGTCTTATTTTTTGACCCTGTGCCCTAAATAAATCCTGAATTAATTACAAAAGGGAAATCCCGCCAGCCCCAAGGCAGAAACGCACAAAGTGTCTTTCTCTTCATCACACACACACACACACACACCATAGGTTGTACAACAGAATACACATTTGCAAAACAGTCTCTGTCACTCTTTCTCTCTGTCATGCACATGCACAAGCACACAGGCGCGCACACACACACACACACACACACACACACACACACACACACACACACACACACACACACACACACACACACACACACACACACACACACACACACACACACACACACACACACACACACACACACACACACACACACAGGAGAGATGCCCACTTATTTTGATAGGGTTTAATGCTTCTATGACTGTTGCACATTCACAAAGTTTCCACTTTTAGATAGGTTTGCATATGAAAATAAAATAAAGTAAAAAGGGCTCAAACATCCCAAATTTACCATGTTTGGGCTTTTCTCCTTCACTCAGCAGCATCTGAGCAATTACTAAGAACTTACATTCAGAGCATTCCATGTCTAATGGATGATAGTTAATAACAATTATTGGTATTTTTACAAAATATCATGGATATAAGCCAAGCATGAAAACTGTGCTCAATGTTGACTTGATTAAACTTAATTTTAAAGATCTGAATGGCTGCCCCCTCTTCTTTTCATGAAACAAAAGAGCAAAATGTATTAGATATTACATGACATATTAAGGATATTAACTGTATGGAGCATTCAAAAAAATTGTCTTCCATAGAGAAATCCGTGCAATCTCGGGGTAGTGATGAGACTCGACTACTACCCTATACATGATTATTTATCAGCTTGTTAATAGCCGAGGCCATAAATCTTACCTAGAAAAAGCTGTAAATACTTAATTTGCTGCTCCACTGAACAGGACTCTCACCAGTTGGAAATATATTACTACAGCCGCCGACCAGCGGGGTAGTACGGCACCTTCCACTCATTTCCTTATTTTTATAGTTAACACGGTACGGCAAGTAAAAGCCATTTCAGAAAACACAGAAAAATGTGTGACATTAGACAAACAGTGGATAAATTGAAAGTCTTATATTTGTAGTTGAATCATTAAAGTGCATTCATTTGTGCTCCACCTCCTGGACTTCAATAAACTGCTGATCCATTAATAAGCAATTATGCTGAACAGAGATATGTCAATATATATGTCAATGTATGTCAAGAAATAATTTGGTATTTATTTTAACACAAGAGAAAATATAACAACCAATGAAATCCTTTTGAAAACTCATGCTTTGGCCCCGGGTGAGATCCCTGCAATAGCTGCCTCAAGAATCTATTCTATGTGGCAAATCCAAAACAAACTTTTTTATCTTCTGTTTTATCAGGGAGTCCCAGCAGGTCTACTACTTGTTTTATATACCTGGCCTGTAGCCAGGTCAATTGTCCCTTGAGTCAACATTTGCCTAGTCTTTAAATTCTGTATCTATTAATTCTCCAATCATTGTATTGATGCTTTATTTAGTCTAGATTCAAGCTGTTATGTGACATTTGTCAGTGAAACTTTTTACCAGCCTTTTAATTTGACCCAACTTTGCATTTTGATTGTGGGGTTGGGGGAATTGAAAGGTAAAGGTTTCCTTGCGAAATTATTTTAAATCCAACTGCCGAGCTAACCTGAATCTGTACTTTGGCTTCTTCAAGTATTCTTCATCTCTTCCATTTGCGCATATTGTATTTCACGCTGTCATCCATCAATTCCTCATCTCTGACATTTATCCTGCAGTTAGGGTCACGGCAGGACTGAAACCTAATCCAGCTGCCTTTGGGCGAGAGGCTGGGTTCATCCTGGACCGATTGCCAGTCGATCGCAGGACCACATATAGAGACATACAATTCCATATAATATGCATTTCGGTGAGGTTGTTAAAATGGCTGGATAGCTCCCTAGACTTTACACCAAGGCTTATTCTGGTCAACCTTGTGATGCTGCTGAGCTCCTACAGTGGGTTCATTACTACAGTCTTGGTTCTGAGAAGAGGTCTTTTAATGGCCCAACAGGCAAACAAGTTTTGATGTTTACTTAAACTGTTTACTTACCAGTTTACAGTTTACTTAAACTGGTCAAACAAAGCGGGGGATTTTTCTACTTTTTCCTCATGGTAATAGATGGTAATAGATCTCCAGGACAAATTTTGCATGATAATATAGGGCAACTTGCTTTGTGACTCTCCCGCACCTTGTAATATCACTCCCTTTCCCGTAGTATTGCTATTTTAATATAACATTCGCTCAGCTCCAATATGCTACTCTATTACCGACCATGTCCTGTTATAAGTTTTATTCTTTTCCTTTTTTCTCGAAAATACCTGCCATTTTAGAATCTCATCCGCATTGATGATTCAGTCAAGTCGTTTTTAGGATCTAGGATTTCAGTGTAGCTTTCTATGTTTTCTCACCATAACAGTGTGTTCCTTTTTATTCACACTCACTCTTAGGTTTCTGTGTCCCTTTGGTCTGTTTTTGCATTTGTGGCAAAAAAGAAAACAACAGCATTTTTTGGCTCTGGAGGCTTTGTTTTTAGGGGTAGGGTGGGTTAAAAACAAGAAAAATAAGGAGATAATTAGAAGAAAGACACTTTTAGAACTTACAAATAGGACAGAACAGGAGATGCCACAGGGAGAAAAAAAAACAGGGTGAGGATGTAATAAAACCACTGGGGCATTTAGATATTAGTTTCTTCACAAACAACATAGATACTCATGAGGACACCAAATGAGGTTGTCATTTTCTCCAAAAATGTCTCACAATGTTGAAATAATTTTCAATTTAACCAAGCTCCTATTCCCTTTAAACATCCCTTGATGGATTCAAACAGGGAAAAAAACAAAACTGAGTCAGCTGGTGAGAAATTATTAAACCATCGGTTTGATTCCAGACACATTTTAGCAAATAATAGTGTAGCAGAAAAAAAAAGCTGCAAATCAGCAAGCAATAAGAAGAAAATTAACTGGAAATGGGTTGCTATCTGCATGACATTGAGGGGGAAAAAAAGCTTCAATAAATTTGTAACATGCACATTTGTTTGTAAGTCATTTGATAGGTACAGAATCATGAGACAACATTGCTTTTCAAAGAATCTTAAATAATCTGTCCTGTTAGAACTGCCCTTTTGATATGCTGCTATTTTGCTCAATGTGTTTTGCAAAAACTAGCCTATTACCAAGTCATTTAGAGGGAACATTTAACGGTGTTATGTTTGGGGAAATAACACAGCATATTCCCTTTTCTAAAATACTTTCAAGGGTTTTTTGTCGTACGAACTATCATCGCATTTAAGCAAGTATCTCCTCCTGAGAAACATTGCATTTAAATGTTACTGCTTTTTGAAATTCCCTTTCCATTGCGAATGTGTTCCCTGTTAGCCAATCATGATGAAGGGTTGCTTAGCTCCATATGTTCCTGGTTTCGGAGAATTAAAGTTAATTTTCCTGTTTCCTTGACTCCTGCGAGAAGAAGACAGTATGTAGGATCATATTTTACAGCTCTGACGTTTCCAAGAACCTACAGATGCCACTAATCAGGTCTAACCCAAAGCTGACAAATCCATAATGGATCAGATTTTGTCATTTACAGAGCTTGTGTCAGCCAGCAGAGGACTTTAATCCGGCGCCCTTAGCCTTCCTCATCGGGTCTGGAGGGAATTCAGCCTGTTGACGTCTCGCTCGATTCACTGAGTATCATGTCAGCATCTGTCCAAGAAACCCAGACAGCCGCTCTGAGCTTCAGACGCTCATCGGCTGTCACTAAAATCCTCGACTCAAAGCAAAGGGGGACAGGACGCCGCCACAGAGGAGTGAAGCTTGCCGCTTTTGAAGGTTTCCATAGCTGCTGTGTATTCCATGAATATTCATAGACCGTGGAACCTTCTTCTCCACCTCCCAACATCCCGTGACATTTAAAAGACGGCTCACATCTTCAAACATAAACCCAAAAAAAAAAAAAGAAAGAAACAACAACAACAATACTACTGAACCAGCAGCAACAGCGACTGCCTTCCTTTCTTGGGACACTGATTCATGACACGGTGGAAACATTTTTTCCTCATTCGGGCAGAAAATTAGGATATGCCGAAATGAGTTGTGAGTAAACTGCCTCTGAACACCAAATCAATCAGGTTTGTGACGGAAGTGCGTGCAGAGAACTGTTGAGCACTGGGACACAAACAGTTTACTGCTCCATTGAGAACCGCAGGCAGAACATTTTACATTTCAACAACAAATTTCTCAGACACATTTTGTCATTCCAGAGTCTAAAATGTTTTTAAATTAAAATCCTGACAGTCTAAAACCATTTTTTTTTCAGTTAGTTGACATGATAACAGAGGTTTAATTAAATACAGTGTTTGATGAAACATCAAATTTCCTGTGACATACTGTTATGTTTCTGAAATATAACTTTTTCATTGTTTTTTGTCCCTGGGAAATATGATGAAGGCTTTGAATAAAATTCGACTCATCTAAATAAAATAGAAATTTTATTCCAAGTACAGTGAAAACTAAATTCCACTTTATTTCCAGGCGGTAAAAATGTACACAGAAGTAAAGATAAGCTCAGTCTTGATTTGCAAAGTACAAACGATAAAAAATGTCTTTTTTTATCAAGCAACCGGGTTGAATCCTTTTTGAAATTTAAATACAAGGCCATCTCCTTGGCAGATTATAAAGCAGGCAGTATGAAGAAGAAAATCTAAAAGGAATAAATGGCAGCTGTGCAGTCTCCCTTCTGGCAAGACCTGTGAGGGTCCACATGCTGACCTTGTTGCAGAGAAGTCATAATAACAGCAGTGCAACCTGAAATGTTATATGCCAATTATTTGAAACTCAACTGATTTGGATTTGGGGAATCCAGATGGGATTCAAGGCAAGTACCTGGTCCAAAGTGACAGAACAAGTCAGAAATCGGCAGAGAATCCAGCAAGAGCATCCGCGTACTCCGAACTTCTTGTTCTACAGATTTATTTGCGCTGTCGCACGGAGGCCTCCAATGTCTTCCCTGGGGTCAATGATACACTCATATCCATAAATACCTCACTGGATGCGACAATTTTTTCAGGTTGAACTGCTACACAAAGAAATAATACTAATAAAACATGGCCTTGAGCACAGTCATGCCCTGATCCTTTCTCTGAGCAAAGAAAATAAAGAATCCTGTATAATCTCTGACTAAAAATGTAGTCACATTCACCACACACAGCTAACACATAAAAGAAGCCATTATTGATCTGCAGACATGAACAGCAAAGGCAAGATTACCTTTTTTTATTCTAAGTTAGTCTCTGACCTCACATTGTCCCTCACATCACAACAAGTATCTAACAACCAACACTTCTGACAAACAACTGTCAACATGAGAAGAAGAAATATCTGGTTTAAACAATAAACTGAATGGAAGTGCCATCATGGGTGCCGGAGAGGCCTCAATATAAAGGAAGTTCACTGCTGACACAAAAGAAAGCTGCCATTAAAGTACGTAAACTTTAATAATAATAATAATAATGATAATAATAATAATCTATTGAACGCTGGCTGCACCAAAGTGGGCTAAAATCATTCAGTTATGAGGTGCATATCTTTGTCTCTGTGCAAAGTAATGTCACTACCAACTTTGTGCTATGGACTTGGCAAAAGAAATGAATTAAAAAGATGGTAAAAATAATTCTCCTGCCATGAAGGCGTCCAGATAAAGATCTCTCTCTAATGCAGAGGACTTTATCAGTCGCGCGGTGGTGAGATTCAAAGGCCTGCCAGGCGAACAAGTAATGCTGGGACCATAGGACAGGGAGACAAAAAGATTCGTATGGGGCGAAGGTGCACTGATAAGGCCATGAGGACAGCAGGTTGAATCTAAATGTCAAAATGTTTTTACGATCAAATGAGATTCACTGAACCTCATTTCCTCTTTTTTGAAGTCTTTATTCTCATCCAGCTGAGTGATGCTGCAAATTTCCACAGTATGAAGACATATCATTGAATTCGGCCACAAAATGGGAAGTGAATCCCAGCATCTCTCTGGGTCATATTAGGTTCAATTACTTTTCAAAGCAGCCCTAGAAAGAAAAGATGTTCCAAAAAGCCTCAGACAAAACCCTCAGAGAGAGGTGTCATTAAAGAAACAAAACCTGTCCTTCTCCCACCTGCCAGTTTTCTCCAATATCTTCCCTGTGTTTGGCCCTCTACTTCCATGTTTCTTGTATCTGCATTTATAGTTGCATTTTCCAACCTTTTGCTGGCGGTATATTAACTATTAAGTATCCCTTATTGTTAACTGTCTTTTTCATAATCTTTGCCGTAAGATTATAAAGGTTGTGACTCTCGATCCTGACTCCAGTTCAGCCGCGTGAGTCTAACAATTTCCCCAACACGGTCCTGTGCATAACTATAATCTTCTGTCAAATATTATACTGCACGCCGCCATTGACCTTGATGATATCAAGTGTGTGAAATTACAGCCAACCACCAGCAGCAATATTAGAGCCGTAGAGGCTTGCTGCATGCAGATTAAATAACTTATGTTAATGAGATATTTTGAGCACTACTTAGATAATTTCAAGCTGTGAAAGACAAGCATTCTCTTGCAGCTCATCATCAAATAAACAGAAACTCAGTACCCTGACTTTAGGACACCTAAAGCACAAGTAGACTACTTAGGCTATTGACTATTGTTGTGAAATTTCAAGGCTTGGGTGCGTTTGCATGGTCTAGCTAAAATTCAACTGAACACATAAGGGCCTCAACATAAAGACATTGACATGAGCCATCTCCATTCTGGTTGTTTTCCTTTAAGCCACATACTCAGGGGAGGTTTTAACAGGAGTCTGCGAGTCGTCGAAAGTTGAAATTTGCTGGAGTAAAAAGTTCCAGCTTCCTCTTTGCTGATTTGTAGTCCCAAGGAGTAAAATCAGAATAACGCAGCTCTGTTCCTGCAGCTATCATACAGTTTTTTCATTGATGGTATTCAAACTGCATTCAAAATAGAGGCATTTGTACACTTCTGGCATATTTTTGTTATGCATTAACAGTATATGACAAAAGTAACAGATTTCGTAACCAGAGTTGTCCTGAGGACTCTTATCTTGTCTGGTCTCTTTTCTGTGACGCCTAAAAGGAATTTCAAGTGGCTGCATTGTGCCTTTCTGCTACAAACCAGATGTATTTATGAATACAACAAACGTAGCCCAAACCCAACATACAGAGGTTTTCCGACTTTCTACAGGAGCATTAGGAGCTACCTCCTGCTTTCATTGCCGGTGTTTGACAAAGACCTGGAGGTCCGTATTCCTCCAATTCTTTGCATAAGTTTTTTTTTAATTTATCAGCTTCACAACATGCACACCAATCGTTTTTTTTACAACAAGCTAAAAAAAAAGGTTTGACGGGTTCCTTTTATGCATTGGGGATTTTCCCACAAAACAATCTTGCTGACGATTTGAACTGTATGTCTGCGATGGGACTTACAGGAAGAAAACAACTCCACACAGTCAATGTACTCACACAACAGAGACGATGTCCCCTCGTTGGACCTGGTAGTTCCTCACACTCCAGCGGTTAAGGAGGACAACATCGCACTCAGATGTTCCCTCTGGATTAAGGGAGGGCTGCACACACAGACGCATACAAACACAAGTACAGAAAAGTAAATATGAATACAAGCACAATACCAATTCATGCTCTGGATCCCAACGTTGACTCAGTTAATTGCTTTAAGGGGATACTGATGTCTTCCAATATTTTTGGTTTCAACCACAAAAATAAGGAGCATTAACTGATTCTGATAGGAATCCATTTGCACCAATGATCTGGCATGAAAAGCAAGTAAAATGATAAATATAAACATGAGGCTTGAAGGCAATGTTCTGATGTAATTGATGTTGATGCGACAAAATAACTTGTGCTGAATCCAAAGGCCAAATATTACACTGGACCAAAACAATCAAAATTATGACTTGCAACACTGAAGTAGCCCTTGGTTATGATGATGCCCCATCGGTTAGCAGACGGTTCTTTCCAAAATGATATATTCAAGGAGTTGCACTGCAAAATAAATATCTAGGAAAAAGAAACATTTGCAGGCTGCTGGGAAATGGACAAAGTTAAACCATTTGAGGTCAATCTAAACCAGACCTAGGAATTTTATGGCGCACAAGCCACATCTAGCCTGTTTTGCTTATTTACCTGACCTGCCGAAACTAGTTTCTTTGAATATTTTAACATTTATTTTCAATCAATATTGAATTTAGAAACTCATTATTTTTTCCTTTTGTTTAATTTGGTATGGATGATTACATACAAAATAATTTTGCTACAAATCTATGCTCATTAATAATTTTAAAGTTGAAATAAAATGCCAAAACATGTAAATATTTAAAATGCAATTTACATTCAATTAACATAATATCTAGTTGGCCCACGCATAAAAATGAAGCAAGAAATGTGGCCCGCCAGCCAAAATAATTGCTCACCCCTGATCTAAACGCTCCTGTATTGAAATACGCTCTAATTTTAAAAGCTATTTTGGCAAGGGTAGCAATTATAGAGGAATGAGACCATGTCTAATCCTGTGAATTTCTATTGGAAGTTTGGAGAACATTTGGTGACGCAGCCCCCTTCATGTGTTGTTACCTTAGCAAAGAGAACTTTCTTGCAATAGAGGATGAGAGAGTTCTTGATGTACTCTGTCTCAGCACATTGAGCTCATCAGTGACAGCTCTATTAGACGCCCACCCCTCACAAACAACACTGACAGCATCATTATTTCTACAACCAGAATGTTCCGGGATCAACATGCAACAGAGCCCACTTACAATCGGTGAGCCACCCACAGAGCATCTACAATTTCATTAGAAAGGACGCGGGCCATTTCACACGTGCCGGGGTAATTGACGAGACACTGTATATCTCATCCCCCAAAATAAAAATGCATCTGCTCGGCGGTAGGTTTGTCACTTAGACTGGAACAGAGACTTGCAGACATATTTTATCATATTACATGCTGTACTGTCTCTAGAACACCCCAAAACAGTGTGGCGTTTATTAAAAAATTAAAAACATGATAGAGTTGGGCTAGCTGATGGTTTGATCATTAATTTCCTCCTTCATATGATGCACAAGAACCATGGAATCCAAAGGAGAAATCCAATTTCGAAAAATCTGTGATAAGCCTGCAACAAACCAATAACATTCAGTAGGGTAATTGATGAATTGCCTGTAGGTGTGAATGGCAGAGTGAATAGTTGTATGTTTGTGAATCTTCCCCTGTGATTGACACGTGTCCAGCCCAGATTAAACTCCCCCTCATACCACACTGCGGGCTGGGACTGGTTCCAGCTGCCCTTTGGCCTAATGTGCGATAAGCAGTATAAATGAAAAATAAATGTTAAATACAACTGTGTTTTATGGATGTAATACCCAAGTACAATACTTTGCGCTTGTAGGGTTTTGTGTGTATTTATTCATTCGGCATATTTTGATTAATATTTTTACCACTAGTCTGGCTGAAACTTTCCAGTACCAGTTTTAAATTTTTGCAGTTTGACTGTACGCAACCCTAATCCATATAACTGAAAAAATAACAGCTTGATCAAAAAGCACCATCTGGTAAAAGTGAAAGAAAACACTTTTTCTATGATCTCTTACCAGTTAAAAAACAAATAAATAAATCAGTCAAGACCTTTCCGTGGTGTAAGGTCAGCTTTAAACTAGTCTACTTTAGTGGGATAATAAACCCACTAGACTGACCGTTCTTCCCAGAACAGGAACCTTAACCAAAAAAAACTTTAATGTTTGATCATTTTATTGGAGCTTTCCCTTTTACAGATTTTCATTCTCCAGACAAGGATATCATCCCTTCATACCAAATAAATCATATCACAGACTAACTGGGACAAAAACCTTCATGAACAGCTGCTGATCCCTCACATCTGAAGTATCTGGAGAGTTCATGTCTCATTTAGTCGTGTCCCCTTAAAAAACAGCCATTGTTTGGTTTCATTAGCAAGACTTCAGAAGCTCCCACTGGGCTCGGCTTCACGACCCATCGTACAGAGCGACACCGGCGTGAACCAAAGAGCAACATGCACTTTTGATATCTGTGCTCATTAAAAATAGAGACCCGACTGTTTGATGCATAATGCAACACATGTCGGGGATAATGAGCTGCACAACAGGAAACAAACTCGGTCAAACCAAACAGGCATCTTTTTTTAAAAATCCCGATTCACTACTTGGCTCCTCAGACAAGGAGGGTACAGGTTGTTTACTCGTTTGATGAGGAAATTCTGGAAGGAATTGAGGAGTCAGAAACCTACTGGTGTCACTTTTGAAGAAGAGCAGCAACTTCAGGAAACATTGGATTAGTTCCTCTAAGGGTCCCTGGGATTCATACACACACACACACACACACACACACACACACACACACACACACACACACACACACACACACACACACACACACACAACACACACACACACACACACACAGTTGCAAACACCAAATACCACCACTCAATGATACCCAGTCTGGCCTTTCAGTACAGTTATGTCCAATCACACCTCTAATGGTCAAAGTTTAAAAACTTGTACAACTGAGCGATTATGTCTGGAAAGTTACAAGTGCTGTCATTCATCGCACAAATTACAAGGCAACACATGAAATGGATTCAATCACTGAGAGGCAGCGCATTACTATGGTAATTCCATCCCTAAACAGACAGCAGCACAAAGGTATTACCGATACAGGTGACTAACCGAGCATTCAACAATGTCATTTTATGCTAGAAAACCTCTCACGCTGTAAAAGCCAACGAAAGAATACATTGGGAAAACACACACACATTTGCACACCTGCCTATACCATCATCACACCGCAGTGATGAAATGCACTCTGGGCAAACATCCGCACTATGCAAAGCTTACAACACTCCTTAGAAGCATCTGGTCACAAAACCATACATCAATCGTTACATTAGGCAGTCACAACATAATGGTTATCACATTCAGTTCATTATTTTGTCCTTCTCATTTGCATTGCCTCCTGACACATCATTATCCTGTGTTCATGTTGAAGAGCTTAAAGTGCCCACCTCTTTCCCTTCTTTTGAGTGATGTCAAAGCAATGCATTTCTTGAATCGATTATTATTATAATTATTGCGGTTGCCTCTTCATCTTTTTCTATTTGATGGTCTTTCAGCAGCGCCCCTGGGCTTACTGTTACACCCGTCTATATTGTGCTGGATTATTTTTCCACCACACACTGGTACCTGCCTTGTGCCCACCCACCCTGGCGATTAACCAATCCATACACTTGATTGCCACCTGATAAACCATGAAATTGACGAATAAAAAAGTCAATCATGAAACGGAATTTTCTTGGAAACGACTTTCATTTTATTCTGATTGGGTGATTATTGGGAGAATACAGCTATGGAGTACAACAAACAAAAACGTATGCATTTTTTTCCCTTCTACTAACGTAGGGCCCCCAGGCACCTGCTCAGATTGCATTTATGGTAGATCTGGGCCACAACAGGTGAGCTAAACTGGAATAATTCACAGAAGACGTGAGAGGATTCTATGATGTGTGAAGGATCGCAAATGATTGAAATCCACCTCCCTCACAACCAGCAGCTGGGCTCTGCAAACATTTGGCTGCAATGTAGAAGGCAGCTCAGAGCCAAGTGTAAAAATCATCATTCAATGGGGTTCCAGTGAGGAAGCGACTGTATCTCACCAATGACTCACTTTTCTCATCGGCAAAATATTTACTTTTTAGAAATAATGGGAAAAATCACAGAAGCCAGATATGGCGGAGAAATCAACTGAAAATGTTTACATATATTTTATGTACTGCATACAAATCAGTAAGAAATTGCCTGGGAATAAGGTGGAAATCGACTGAGACATCCCATGAAATTATTGGAAAAATAAGCACAGGCTCATCCTGTTAACGGTGAAAATGTTCTGAAAAATTTCAAGAAAATATCTAAAAAATCCCCAAAGACAATTTTAGAAAATTTCTGACTGACTGATAGCAATTTTGGCCCCAAGACCTGGACATTTTGTAAAATTATAAACAAGTTTTTTCCTAAATTAATATTTTTCAAGAGTCTTTTCTAAATGAGCGATGTCATAACACACGATATATTACATTGGATTTATGAAAATCATCTTGGGAAGTCCAGTCACTGTCTTAAGACCCACCGTGGGGTCTCAATGTCTATAATGTCGATCTCTACATTACAGAAGCATCTCACCTGCATCGATGCTCCCTCCACTCGTGCCACGTAGGCGACTCGATCCAGGACGGTGACTGTGACTGGGACAGCAACGAAAAAGCCGCTTACAAATGCTCGTAAGCAACGGCGACCCGCTTGCCGAGCCATTGCCTGGACAGGAAGCTGGAAACACAGAGGAAGTGGATGCTGTCAAACACACAAACTAAACAGCTTTGATTAAATGTGTCTAGGGATTGAGAACCAAAGAGGAAACACGGATCAAGATTGTGTTGGATGGATAAGAGTTGAGCAAGTACTCATTGTGAACTGAGTTAAAACTGAGAGGAGAAAAGACAACAAATGAGGATGATTTCAAGTTGTTTACTGACACTCGGGTTAAATGGTCAGAAAAAGTCTTCACACTGTTAATGGTGAACAGATGGAATGTACCATTCTGATTAGCTGGTCAACTGGAGAACACCCTCAAGTTTTTTTGTTTTGTTTTTTTTAATTTGATACAAATGTCCATTTGGGGCAAAAGATGAACTGTTTATAATTTGGTGATCAACACTTCTACTGTCACCTGAAAAAAACACGTTTTGCATTACAGCTCGAAAATTAATGTACTAATGATGACGAGAGAGATCAATGGGAGAAAATTAAAAAAAAAAAAAACACCCAAAAGGGATACAAGGACAACTTTGATTTGAGAACTATAGTGCATCTATTCAAAAAAGTCTTTACAAAACTAGCATACACTTTTGACAGATTTCTACACAAATAGAAAGTGTGACAATAACAAACTGAACAAGACTTTTACACAGAGACATACAATATCACTGAAAAGCTTATACATTTGAACCTTGGCTTATGAATCTAATTCGATCTTTGACTCCGCTCGTGAACCAAAATGTTCACAAAAGAAATCAATTTTTCTCATTAAAATCAATGTAAATGCCATTGATCCGTTCTCTTGCAACAAATAACATACTGCACTCTTGAATCTTTTTTATTCAAAATACAAGGCTGTATTTTTAGGCAAAAATACAGGGAGGAATTAAAGATTACCTTAAGTATTACTGTGTTTCAGGCATTCTTTCTCTTCTACTAAGCACTTGTACTAAGCATTTCCTTCACTAAATTTGCATGCAAAAGTAAAGCCTTCTCGGATCAGACCCTCGCTAACACTATCTCCAGCAAGCTGTCTTTCATTAAGCCTAACCAACAATCACTTTTATACTTTTTCGAAGACTTGAGATCTTGGCTTCATTAACATAGTCACCCCCCTTCCTGAAAAAAAGCTCAATAAAGCATTCTAACAGGAGGACGCAACGATGAACAATGTAAACAATGCGGAGTATCTTGCGCGATAGCCTCTACACTACAACACCACAACGCGGAAAGCCCGTGAGTTTGTTTGTGTGTTTGTTCATCGAGGTCTGTTCGCAGCTCGATTCAAAATTTGTTCGAAAACTGTTGGTAGGCCGATTTGTCCATGATTCAGGGCGCTCGTAAGCCGAGGTGTGGCTGTATATCACAATGCACTTTAAACTAGCCAAATACATGTCATTGTGAAGTTTGTTTTGACACCGAATTGACAAAAAGGAAAATTGCACAACAATAAGGATTAAAAATGCCTTTGCAGATTAATATCCATCTGTGACCAGCGATAAGTCATACTGAGGTTATATTATTAACAGCAGTCATCAGTGAAAGTAAACTGGGAGTGAAGATAGGTTCTCTGATCGATGACTCTCTTGTACCTTTGTCAAGGGGTTTGGCCTTAAGACTTTAAGACCGGCTGACATCGAAAAGTACACTTTGTTCACACAATTGCCAATGTTTTTTCAATGCTGGTCCATCAAGAGCCTTGCTGACCAACCCTCAGTGTGGGAAAGAAAAGAAAGACCTCTATTGTCACATTTAGTGATACACAGAGCACAACACCAGTGAAATTAACCACTGCATTTAACCCATCATGGCTGAACCATGAGCAGAAGGCAGCTAGTGAACAGCACCAGGGGACCAATTAGGGGTTCAGTGTCTTACTCAACAACACTTCAACAGGCTATGAGGAGCCGGGAGTCAAGTCAGGAATGTTCGGTTCTGTGGACAACCACTCCAACCCCCTGCGCCAGGGTCACTCTTATGGCTGACCCTTATGGAAGGCGTCAACGCAGCAAGTCACAAAACCAGTTCTTATTCTGTCATTTTCCAACCAAAGTGAGGTGAAAGCACAGTGTGCCTACAGACTCAATTTTCCCGCTCGTCCCTGAAGCCCAGACAGGCGTGAAATGACCGACCAGCCAGCAGCAGACGCTGCCTCGCGCCACTGCCTGCGGCTAACAGCCAACGCCTGACTCTGGAGACCTGCTGCGCACATTACCTCCACGCCCAAGACTTCAAGTGAAACATCACTGAGCCTCTCAGCATTTCCTTCCATCACAGCAGACATGAAGTGTTTCAGGCAGAAAATCTGGTATGATATCTCTCGCGCTGATGTGATCTGTGTACAACTGAAGACCACCTTATCATCAGATGGGAGCTGTCCTCGGCCACTGATACATTTGACACCCCGTGTCAATTCACATCCAAGATTTCAATTTTGTGCAATCTGGTATTCAAGAGGAACCTAAAGCTTGACTTGAATAACTTTAGCACTGAGTTACAAAAACAGGAGTTTTATCAAGTATATTCATTCAAATCTATGACATAAACTCACAACATGTCATGTCAATGTGCATTTTGTAAAGAAATACAAAACATGACTTGAAGAAGAGCTATCCTTGAGCTTTATATATTTCAAGATAAAGGCAACTGAAGTTCATACTTCATATTAAGAATGATATGCCTTTTCGAAAATAGTGCACACTCGCATCTTAAAGAAAATATTACAGAATTAGAATTTTGCACAGCCAATTAATTTTAAAGAAGAAAAAATGAAGATGCAGCTTACCTTAAACTCAAAAAGGTAATATCTAGATTAAATGAGTATTTATTTAAAACTCAAGTATAATATTTTATCTTTTGTTATTCCAAAAGAACATCAGGTTCAAGAATCTACCTCATAAAAAACTACCTCAAAATCACCCCAAAAGTCAACATGAAAAAAAAAAAATGTAATAGAAAATATTTAACCTTAAAATTACCTTGAAATTACTGACAATATGAAATAATTAGAAAACTAGAGAATCATTTATGTACAAGGAATCATGTATAATTCTGTAATTGACCGAGATAGTAAAATCACCTTGAATTGGGAAAAAAAAAGGATAATACAATTGACCAAAAAACACTGCACATAATGTCTAAGACATGAGACAAAATTAATTATAAATTAGAATAGATTACTGTGAAGAAATCACTATTTTTTTTTAAGAAACTTGCTTATCAAGGTAATCTAACTAGTTATGGTGCATTTTGCTGGAAGATGTATTTTTAAAGGGCGCTGTGAGGCCACAGCCGGAGGAGTTTTTCAAGGTGGAAGGTCACTGTTCTGCTCGGCCAGCTGGTTAATCTGCACATCATTTATTGCTGCAAGTCTATAAGCAGCTGGGGGAAGATCCATCAAGTGCTTAACAAAGCCAGTCCTACTAACTGTTCCCACTTCATTCAGATGAGATGAGGTCTAATATCAGATTTATCATATCAGCGCTGTCCAGCCCAGACAGTCTGGCGGGCAGCTCCTTCAAGGGTCCCTGGGCTTGACTTAGCCATGTGACCAATGCTTCTCCGCACCGATAAATCCACAGAGGAGGACACAGCCAGGCAGCAAGGTCACCGATTACAGCTCGCCACCACATTCTCCACAAAATCAACTGCCCCCTTTGCCTCAGCAGCACATCTTGGAAGCAGCAGCTTGGAGACCGAGGCTGTAGGAGGATGTGCTGCTCAGGGCAGGCTGAGCTTTATATCTATATATGATGATCCGTCAGTGCTTGAAGCCAATGAGTACTAAACTCAGGGATACTAAATTCAGCATCAAATATGCTAAACAAGACTGCATGAAATATATAAAGTTACACAAACCACATTTACATGTGTACATGGGTCAAAGAATAGTTTGCTCCTCAGAGGATGCACTGTTTTGTTTTTATAGGTAGAGTCATAGTTGAGTTAGTGAACGATAACAAAAATAGCCAACAGTGTCCTTTTTTCCAAAACATAATACTCTATCATAGCTTATTATTTTGAATATCAAAAAGTGCAATGCATTATAATATTTTAATTGAACTTTTACAGTATCACTGACCTGACAGTTAAATGTATCATACCTGACTAAATATTCAATTTTTCAGTCCTTAATTTTCAGATTGCTATGTGCTAGTCTCAATGGTGATTTCCTTGCAACTGCACAATTTTATAAGCATTTCATGCTAATACTTTTAAGACATTCTTGCTCTTTTTTGACAGAACTTGTACCTAATTTTAGGCTGATTTCATTCTGCAACCTTAGTTCTTGTTTTTATTTCTATTCCTTTAGAGCTTACTATTTTACATTTTGTTCAACCAAAAGTCAGAACAGTGTTTGAATATCGCTGGTCATCAACAAAATCAATTCATAATGTAAAACTTTTTTTTTTTCCTTGTGAAAGTCTTGTAGATGTTTACAAGTTACTAAATGGGAATGAAGTGCCAATGCAGAATAAGCTATTTGGTTGATCTGTAATTTATATCATTCTACTTCTTGGGCATTTTCTTGACAAATTAGGAGAACTGTGTGGGGACAAAGGGTGATTGCAAACCACAAATGTAATTTTAACGGAGTTCAGGGCATATCGGAGGTCTCCCACCTTTTAATGGCCCCTATATACTTCTACAACAACAACAACAACAACAACAACAATGCAGCGAGAACAAAGAGGCAATGCCAGACGGTGAAACAGTCGTGTTGATTTCATTGTATTCAATGTGAGGATCAAACTTCTGAAATGAGGTATATAGTGCTATGATCCATTTTCTACCGCCACCCTTCTTTATCTGTATGCCTGGTTAGGCTTTTGCACAAGGCTCTGTCTACCTCTTTCCAACAATTATTGGCCATTTGCGTATCGTGTTATGCCTTGGGTTAAGTAGATTTTCATTTTTTCCACCTTTAACAATTTCATCCTCAAAACTATCCATCACTGTTCACTTTCACAGCAGAGGAAAAGCAAGAATGTCAATACTTCTGGTTTTCCACATTAACCCTAGCCCACTCCAAATTTCTGACCAATCACACAATACTTCTAGGAAACCCTGCGAGAAAAAAAACCTTTGCTTGGATGACATGTTGAGAACAAGCTGCACAGAACTCCAAAACCAGGCCTACAAGAACAATACGGAGTAATCTTGTTCTTGCAGTCCTGGAGTGAGAATAACAGTTCGACTTCACTTTAAAAATGATGTTGCCACTTAAGAATTTAATTGCTTTATTTGTGGGAATGAAACAGGAAACAAGAAATCTTGAACAATGAAGGAGTCACTGTAGATGATAGTCAAGTTCAGACACTGCTATTAGGTTAATGAAAGTCTAAAAGATCAGAACCAGTAAATAACATGCCATGTAAATAGGGACACTGACCACCTCCACCAGACCCTGCTGAAAAAGACTCTCCAAGACACAAGCAAGGATTGAACATCAGGTAACAGAGGTCTCTAACCTACTCATGGATTTCTCTTGTTGTATCTTTAACATGTCATGCTTTGTTTTAGATGATTTGGAGGTTGCTTGTGGCTGATACCAAGGTTATCTCTTGATGATTTATAGGCAACTTCATGCTGTGGTCTTTTCTCTCCAAGTTTTGTTAATTTCTTGCTGCTGATCACCATCTGACCCCCCACCCATCAGCAATAGGGAGATAGTGTAAAGCAACTCCTCCTCATCTCATTTAGTCGTTTTCCGCAGATTGCAAATAATTACCGGCATGTAGCTCAGATCAGTGTATTTTTTTTTCTTTTTTACCCTGACAGCAGATGGCTGAGAACACACAAACATCACTGAAAAACAAGTCAAGCGATTTTGTGTTTCTCAGCCAGATGCACAACTGAAGGCCTACATACACAATACTATCATCAGTATGAGACAGGTTTCTTTCCATCTGAGGGCCGGAACTGGAACAGATTGATTTCTCCTGACGAGAGACGTCTGCAGATAGAGACGTGAAGGCTGAGCGGACCTATTTAACTCGCAGTGCTGCAGGGGGAAACTAAAGCTTGAAATAACATGATGAGATGGAGAACTAGCAGCACCCCCTTGAGGCTGCAGTGTTGACCACATCACACAATACAAACAATCTTGAAAAAAAAACATACGGCACATTAGTCATTGAGCTGGTTCTCCTCTTAGTCTAAATCATAAACAGTTCAGAACCCTTCCTAGAGCTGTCAATAGTATCAGTACATTTTAATAGCATGTGAAAAAATTATTAGACAACAATTACTCTTTGAATTGGGTAGGAAAGGCCTGACACTACAAAAACAGATCGTTGTACCAACCTTCATACCAAGATGAAGGTTATACAGTGAAGAAGAAAAACTGTCAATCCTGTACCAGTACCTACAAGTCGCATGACTCCTATGTGGTGCAACAGAACTGTCAATGTGCCAAACTAATGGATTTCCACATAAGATTAAGGCAGATTTGGCTGAAGGGCTTTTTTTGCCTGAAACATCTACAGAAAAAGGTTTTTTGAGACTCTACATAGCAAGCTGCACTCCTAGACAGGATTTGTGGTGTTTTAGCTAACTTGATTGGACTTCATCAAGATTTGATGATGTGACCACAAAGCTCTAGCAGGGTAGCAAAGCGAGACTGGTCATTATGTCTCATTATCTTGGCTTTTGTCATGCATAGTTGGACAATTTCCACTGAAATGAAAACATGATTTTGATATGTTAGATTAGATTATTTTTTTACATGTACATTCCCAAGTAGCAGCCAACAACAATTTTTATTTAACTCATAACTGTGATCAAAATCTCACATTTTTAATACAGATTTTCTAGCTTTTCCATTGGAATCATCTTTCGAACTGATTGCTGAGTCAACTGGAGCAGCATGCCTAATAATAACCTTCCATCTACTGTTCATTTCAATATATCCACAACATTGTGAGGAAAAAAATAATTTGCATTTTTCTATTGCACAAGTATATACTGGTACCCCTCTTGAATAACCCCTCGGGTTGCATGTGTGCTTTTCATTTCCTTTACGTATTCTTCATTTATTTGTAAGATAAGAAAAAATATTAATAATCATAACCCGAGTCGACTTCATTTTTCTGCTACAAATAAGTAATCCAGAGCTGCTGAAAAAGGCGCGACTGTAAATTGCATCTGGAATATCTGTTGTAGAATCAAGGGGTCAGCTACAGCTGTTTTTAATATCATCAGTAAAATAAAGATACTCATCTCTTTGTGTCTGGGGTGATAAAGGAGAAACATGGTTTGCATTTGTTCTGAAGTATTTTATTATTGAATATGACCGAGAGGAGGTTGATGAAGCAGTTGACTCGGGAGAAATGATGGTGGGTAATCTATTTTGTAATTTTAAAGCAATTTATTTGTTCCATCATTGTATTTCTGCCTTTTTATTGCAGAGAAAATTATAATTATCTCTGTAATAAAATGTATGAAAGTTATTGAGAGTGATGACAACTGGCCTTATTCTATTCGAGCGCTCACACACTGGACCCAAGGGGCTTGGGTGACTTTCAGCATATTATCACATTGCGTTTAATATGGTTGCCGCGTTTATGTATAAGTACATTTTTAGTCCTAAGCACATATTGTAAATAGTTCTTGTTATATCGCTCCTGTAGTCTGAGCGTAATCTACTTTAAACACCATGTAGTTTCATTATGCCGAGGTTATTTCAAAAGAGGCAGCTCTTCAGAGAGGCTCATATCAGAACTTCCTGTTTCTGTCCATCACTTAACAAGTTGAAGTTCTACAGGCGTAAAGGAAATATACTGAATTTTCCGTGGATGTCAACACCTCCAGACACGGTGCCAAGCTGACAACGTCCCTCCACTTCCACCTTAAGGGAGATTCACCTTCAGCTGCGCCCCCTTCCACCTTTAGACCGCTCTGGTTCACCCCGCTAACATCGGTGGATGCTAACGGCTAGCACTCTTAGCTTTCCACCGTTGGGCTGGTGTTTACAAACATGACCGGAAACGGTGCCGGAAATAGCGCGCAGACGTACGTTATACCGTGGAGTTTTTACAATTTCGTCTTTTTTAGACAAAAACACCGTGAAAGTACGAGCAGAGCGAAAGCGGCTATATCACATGCTACCTACCGAGTGGGTGTTCCGTCTTCCTGTTGTTCTGACGTCTA
Source organism: Fistularia commersonii (assembly GCF_037954325.1). Lineage (NCBI taxonomy): Eukaryota > Metazoa > Chordata > Actinopteri > Syngnathiformes > Fistulariidae > Fistularia > Fistularia commersonii. Next base: position 7,271,904 of record NC_141318.1, read on the forward strand.
CCATGGCGGGTCCTTAAGTCCGCCAGGTCTCAAACGGTACCCCGGTTAGAAATTGGGGTTTTATCGTGTTTGTGTTGTGTTACACTAGCATGTTTCTAGACTACATTGAGACGCCTCAAATAGTATTTCTGTTGAACAGAAATTATGCATAACCATCTTTTAAAAATAAAATATTAAAAACAAAATGGAATGTAAAAAAAAAAGGACATAATTTAATACCACACACTGGACTTAAGATATTTGTTGCAGAGAATGAATGTATGGATCCTGAAATTAGCAAATGTTTGATCAAAACTATAACTAAAAAACGGAATGAATTAATTAAAAAGAAGTTAATGATGAGTTAATTTTTGTGGAGGTATCTTCCATTATGTATACCAGACCTGGGCATTTTACGGCCGGCGGGATAAATCTGGCCTGTTTGCTTTTTTATCCAGCCCACCAAACTATTTTCTTTGAATATTTTAATATTTTTCATCAATCTATATTGAATTCAGAAACTCTTTATTTCTTCCTGTTGTTTAATTTTGGATGGATGGTTACATACAAAATACTGATGGGACATTTATATGATTATTAATGATTTTAAGGTTGAAATAAAATGTCAGAAAATTGAATTAAATTGCAATTTTCGTTTTGTTCAATTTACATGATACCTAGTTGGCCCGCGTATAAAAATGAAATAAGAAATGTGGCCTGCCAGTCAAAATAATTGACCAGCCCTGAAGATCTTAAGAGTACAACTGTCACAAGTTAGCAAAAAATAGAATTAACCATACCCTTTGCCATAAAAAAAGACTATAAATTGTATTTTTTCAAGTTATATTTCCAGTGGAGCCTTCTGTGAACTCAACTCCTCGTAGTTCAAACTGCATTTGGCTGTGATACTGTATCTCCAGGCTCCCTTTTTCAGGTCTCACACTCTTCTCCAAGGGTCAAGGACACAACACCATTAATGGAAACATGGCACAGAGTCTGAGAAGACACTCGGGATCGAACGTGTGATCTCTCAGTTACAGAACAGTCCATGCCTCCCTCCAGCTGCTCATCGGAAAGCATGGTAGAAACTTGTGACATTAGCAGAAGTGAAATATCACATTTTATGGCAAGGAAAGAAATCTCATTGTAAGCTAGAAAGTTTGTGTTTGATGAAAAAAATATAATCCAACATTCTGTTCGTTGTCCGTGGGGAGCATTCGTAGAAGGAAGCAGCTTCTTTTTAAGGGTGCTGTCATGTGACTGGATTGTGTTTCAAGACAATATTACATATTTGCGCATGTGCAATGTGTAGGTTGTATATGGGGGGCACTTTTGAATGTCAAACAAAACAAGTTGACATGTTCTGGGTCTGTCAGGCTGCAATGTGTACTGTATCTGTGGCTAATCCAGCTGAGTCCTTATTGATTCCTCAGTTTATAACATAAACAAGCTCAAAAACATGGATAACTCAATCTGATGTTTGTTTCTGTGTTTTATGACAATTCCTGCACAAAACAGTCACATTAAATGGATGCCTATTCTTCCCCCACAAAAACAGATCAGTAATATTATTAGGTAAGAACATGGCAGGAATCCTTTACAAGTTAAAATTGATCAAATTTGTGAAGCAGGTCATACTCACGGATACTTCCATTTTCTGTGTCCCTATGAAAACACATGTTCAGCACAAAAGATCATATTCACATTTTTACAAGATTAATTGATAGATGATACAGATCTGTTTTTGGTTCCTGTTTTGAAGGCAATGCAATTTAGAAACAAAGTTTGTCATGACACTTTTGATTACATTTTTTACTGTTTCCTCAGCACTGTTGTTTTTTTGTGGTCTTATGTGAAGCATTTACGTGTAGCAGCAAAGAAAACGGAAAACTTTTTTGAAATATTTCCAGAATCAAGAATGATGACTGAGGATATTTTAAAAATGCGACAGCTGGTCTGGACAGACTATTGTGTCTCAGTTGTGACTGAAAGTTTGTGTTTTAATTTACCAGAGGAGTTTCATATTAAATAGAGAAGTCCCTCTACGGAGGAGCAGATTATACTTAAAACGGAAAATCTGCTTTAAAAGGCTCTGTCAGTTCCGTGGAATGGAAGCTCATGGACGACCGAACCGTCTCGGCTGAAGACACTGCTGTTTGAAGATCAAATACAATTAGAGAACAAACCATTTCCACCAGAGAAAAGGATCAACAGTGGAGTTAGAGATGAAGGAAAAGTGCAGTTTAGAATGGGGAAGCCAAGTGAATTTAAGTTTTGAAGCAGACATCGCTCTTTCCTGATAAGAAGCCTCGTTTTCCTTCAGGGCTTAATTAAAACTGGAAAGTACAGACTATATTCAGACCTCCAAAAAACACAATGTTTCCGGATGAGTCACAAATGAGAGAGTATTACTGATGATGACCCGTTACGGAGCATAGTTAAACAGAATAAAGATTCATTTTGTGTAAGTTTAAGTCCTTTCCAAGTCTATTTTTGACATGTGATTTTCACTCGATTATTTGTTTTGCTCTGATGTTTATAGCCTTGGCCCCAAGGTGAGGCCATAATCAAAAGAATTAGAAAGGTTTGAAGCACCAGGCATCCTAAAATCCCTGTTGGAACTGTCAGGATAGGGGCCTGACAATAAGAAAATCGTATCAAACTTGGTAATTAGCCCAAAACTTTCCAAAAATCATTTTCACCGTGAATCGACACGTCAAGATCAAAAATATTTATTGTCAAAAAATCTATTGTAAATGCATAATGAAATTTAGACCGGTAGACTGGCTGCATAAGGCACACTTTTTAGAACTGGCACAACACAGAAGAAGAGACAACCCACCACAATAGAGGGATCACTAATAGAAATAATAAGACCATAAATACATAATAGAACTGTAGTAAAAGATTCTTTAAAAGTCTTAAATCTAAAGGTTTTGAGGCATAGTGAGTGAGTATACCTGTGGTGTTGGGGGCGTCACACTCACACATCACACAAACATCACACACACACACACACACACACATACTCCACTCTCTCTATAAACTCTGGGGTTTGATGGGATTTTCATCAAATGTAATCTCTACAAATTAAAGATTTTCATCTCAGATTTCAAAAGTTTGTTGTGTTTTGTTTGGACGAACGGCCATTTGCTTTTTAAAAAGCTGTAACTCAGTCAGACACGTTTTCTCTGTTCAGTTTGTCAAAGTGCCACCTGCTTTCAGTCAGTTGACCAGTTCCACCTCAACTATGGACCAGAAATTTCAAATTTTGGGCAGGGAGTGTGTATATTTACTGTTCATATAAAGAAAATTAAAATATCGACATGCTGTTGCTTGGTGGTGATGAATGCCTCCCACATAGTCTACATAGAGGGCTTGTTATTTCTAGAATTAGTTATTCTCGGTTACTAAAAGCAGGCACTATCGGGAGTTTATGATAATGAAAATAGGAAAAATGAATAAGTAATGTGTTTAAAAGCTGTTTAGGGTCACTGGTATGACAGATTATAATATGTGGGTTTTAATGTGTGTGTGTAAGCTTGACACATCTGAAGTATATGCTCCCCTTGGCTAGAGGCTGACATGTGGGCGACTGCCCACATAATGACCAGCTCCAAACAGCAGGAACACTGCAGGTGCTGAGGGTGCAGTTGCTATGCAACTGTGGGTCGCCAGCATCATTCAGGTCAGACCTGAGTGAAGCGCAGCAGACAAGCGGAGGACGTGATGTAAATGTGTTTTTGGAAAGTCTGGGGTTCATCCATTTTCTCTTGTGTCAGAAAATGTATTCGTTGAAAAATTAACCCCAAAAGTCAGATATAACAAAAAAACAGTATTTCCATAATTTTAACAGTAACCTTTCAGAATTTGATTGACATACCGAATGGGTCAGGATTCCAAAAGTTTGAAAACCTGTGGCCTTGACACCAAGTCAATTGAACAATCCCAGAGAATTCTAAATGAACAGCAACTGCAACTTAAATCCTTGTGATGTGATTTGTTGATTCTTATTTTTTTTTTCAATTTTCCCTTCCTTTCACATTGTCATGATGCTGCTTTCTTTGAGCGAGGAAGAAACAAACGCGGCAGCAGCTGTAAATTGATGTGGCTCATCTGGGAGCACTGGTCCAGATCAAAAAATCTGTGTGTCTGTCCATCTCCCTCTCTCTCTGTGGCCGCCTCCCTCATCTCTCCAGGGTTTAATTAGAATCGCTGAGCTCTGTGTGAATAATACAGCACCTGAAAATACCTGAGCGTCTGCTGAGAGAACCACTGCAGGGAGGCTGAGAGAGCATTGCCTCCTGAGAGCAGAACAGACCCTTGCAGCTTCAATACTCACCAAACTTTGTTCGTCATGTCATCTTACAGATTTGTGTCGGTAATAGAGAGATCACTTAGATACTTTGCTTGGGGAGTACAACATATAAACACTGCACCACAACAAACACAACTAAATCAAAACATATCAAGACTTCTTAATGCTCTCTTGTGTGTGAAAAGTGTCACTGTAAACCAATTGATCCAGTGTCAAGTGTGTAAATATGTAACTGTCTTGTATTTTGAATTGCTTTAGAATTAGAATCAAAAGTAATTAATGTATAATTTATACCCAATAGATCGTCTTTTTTCAATATACAAAACAAACAAAACGTGTGTATATTCATATCTTTCTTCACTGTAGAAATTTCATATATAGATAGACAGATATGCATTTATATAATATTATTTATGATATTTTGTTTTGGCTTTGCAGGGCATTTCATTAGGCTGAGACATGCAGTCTGCATAAGGATGGAGGCCTTGCTATCTGCGCCATCTGGTGGTTTTTGATTACAATGGCGCGTTTGAGCATCTTCTCCCACATCCTAGAACAGTTGAGCATTATTGGAGTGTATTGGATGTATAAGTTTGATCCACGTAGGCTCCATCCTCCCAAGTCTCGCAAAGGTGAAAGATATGACTGCAGAGGATAAGGGGTCCACACCTCAATGAATCAGTGCTGTTTTGATGGTGAGAGGTAAGCAACACAATTTAAGAAAGCTGAATCCTTGTTTTGTCTGATTAGTGTAGAATCGGCATCCTTAGAATTTCACAATAACATACATTTTCTGAAAACAAACTTGTGTTTGCATTTCATAAATCCTTATTTTCCAAACACACACAATGCACCTATTCAGACAAAGATCCATTTAGATACAACAGGATATAAATGGGGTGCACGTTTGCACTTTACATTTATATCACATAATGAATGACACCATTCACATCAATCGTTTTCCAAAAGACCCACATGTGTTGAACCCTATCATCCTTATTGCATTTTTGAATGACTTTGCTAATGTTTCAACAGAATTCATCTCTGTTTGTGCATACAACTGCCCAGTGGCAATAGAAATTTAAGAGTCTTTCAGAAGAAGATATTGTCTGATCTGACCTGGGTAGAAAACAGCTTCCTTCAGGGTATGAAAACCCTGTCATATTTCCAAAAAGAGTTATATATTCATTCTGTATACTGCTCATCCTGCACACGGGGTCACTTGGGCCATTCCCAGATGACATTTTGCGAGGAAGGACACAGTTGACGGGTTGCCTGTTGAATACATGGTCACATATAGAGAATTTCAGCTGTTTGCTCTCATTCACATCTATGCAGAATGTAGAGTTCCACCGATCTGTTCAGACTGGTGGGAAAACACACAAAAAAAAAGCCTATGCAAGCATGGGGAGAACATGCAAACTCTTAAGAATGATCCAGTAAACCTTGTTGTGTGGCAGAAGTGCCAACCAAAGCTCTGTGATTCCCAAAAGAATTGTTACACCAACTTGCACCCTACTTCTTCCACTCCTTTTTCATGCAAATGTCACTACTTATGGTTACATTCTTAATGCACTAAAGTCCCCAAACACGTAATGGGAGCTAATTCTTAAGCGCCACCAATATATTTGATTTGACATTATAAGTCAAGAAATTCATGCACATATTCACATATTCTTGGCTTATTCCTGTATGATTATGAACTAAGGTAAAATGGATTGTAGCATGCTGATGTGGCCCATCAAATGGGAGTAATACAACATTGTGTATGTGTTCTCTTTAGCCAAGAGAGGGTGCTGAAAATAGCCTGTGGGTTGCTTGAAGATGTGGAATTCATGAAGACACTGGGTGAGATGAACCAAGCCCTGCTGCACACGGTGTTATCTTGGCAAGGTACTATTGTCATTAAATTTAAAAAAATGTTTAACCTTATTTGTTTAATGTCCAGATGAGGGAACATGTTAAGAGTGTTTTTATGTCTCAAGTGTTCAGTGAGTGCAATATCAGCCAAAACTTCCATCAAATTATTTGCTTTCTTATTCACTCTTGGACTTGAAAACTATGTAACCACTGTCAGCATTTAAAACAATGCAAAATATAATTATACTTATAGGTACAATTTGGAAGCACTAACTGAAATCTGCCTGTGGTCAAGAGTAAAAACTACATCCATCGATTTACTAAATATCTATATTTAGTTTGAAATTGTTTTAATTTTTAAAATCAGGCCATTGCTGCGTTGTATGACATGTAAACAGATGTATACGGTAATATAGGTTTCTTCCCATCATGCTCTATTTAACTGATGAAGACAACTACGCATAAGATTGCTAATGTCGGGCCTATAAATCTTTGATACTATGACTTAAAAACATGTCCAAGCTGTCCAGCCATGTGTCATGCTACAAAGCATATAGCACAGATCTGTTTAGTCACCAGCAACGATTCAGCATCAGCTAATCATTAAGTGATCCCAGCAGTTTCTTTAAAAAAACATCACATGGTTTCTGTTATTGATTATGTATAATGGACCAATGTCAGCGAACATGCACATCATGATTAGTCCGCTTGGCATGTACATGACATGTGGGTGAAAGTTCCCAATGATCAGGAAATAGACAATCTTCTTCTGTATGAGGTGGTTACATGATGCCTTTTAATTCCTATTTGGCTGAGACGGCACAAGTAAATACAGAGAAGACATATGTTATACCACAACAAAGGCCAATCACAAATGCAAGGATTACCAGATTAGGATCCATATCTGTGACTTCTTTAAATGACAAGTAACCTGTTTAGTGGTTCCAGGTGTTCTATAATTTATCTGATCCCTTTAACAATTTTGCATGAGCATTGTAATTGTAATGACGCGGATTATGTTTCAGTGTTCAAATGACCATAGTCGGCTATCAGTAATGGGAAAACTTCATAGATAAATCACAGGTAAATTTTTGGAATAACCTTGTGATATCACAGTCAGTCTGTATCCCTGTGTCATTACAGCTGTGAGTCAGGCACCCTGCCCAACATACACACACACACACACACACACACACACACACACACACACACACACACAAACACATACACACACTCGTACACACAAACACACACACATACACACATAAGCACAGATACCTCATATAGATGTCACATCGTCAACAGACCAGAAACATCCTCAATTTCTAGTGTTACTTTTTAGTGGCATCTTCACTTTCAATACTGTCTGCATGTTGATGTGGGTTTACTGATGCAGGATGCACAGTACACACATGTATGTGACCTTTATAACTGCTTATAGTTTACATATAGTAAGTTATGAAGAGTAATCCTTCATATATATACGTATATATATATATATGAAGGATTACTCTTGTGTGTGTGTAATATATACATACGATATATATGATAATCTATAATAATATATAATATATTGAATCAATATATTATATATTGTTATATATTGTTATTATATCGTATGTATATATTACACACACACGTATATATTGTTTGCAGAATCATATATTGTTCAGCAGTATGATGATGATGCATGATCATCTATCTGATAGATGATCATGCATCATCATCATACTGCACCATGCATGAGCTATACTTCACCACATTTTAAGTCATGGCCTGTCACTTATGTTAAGTTGCACAAGATGAAAGAAGGGCCAGACCTTTTGTCTGATGGATTCAGGCCTATTTCTCTTACGTATGTGAATGATTTGGCATTTTTTTGCCTTATGTGGTTTCGTATTATTTCACTGCACCCAGCCCCGACCCCATCAAATCATTGACTCCATCAGACTTCTGTGGGTGTCCAGTGACGCCTACCATCGAGATGGTAGGAACCAACAACACAGGAGATTCGCAGAATTCTACAGCTGCTCTTATTCAGCTGTAAAAGAAAAAACTCACTGTGAACCACTGTTGATACTGACTGTTGAAATGAGGGTCATGCCGCAATTTAAGTAGTGTTGAATATCTCATACACCAGAAAAATGAACATGTCTTAACTCATTAGATTCAGTCAGCAGAAGGGAGGCTCTCCCATCCATTCACAGTGCTGTGCTTTCCCTTTGAACCAGATAATGTGTAATCAAAATAGAATTTGCAGAAAGTAATAATCTGAGGTGGTCATTTTCTGAAGATTCCATTTGTTCTGTGTGTCAGGGAAACTTGCAAATGTTGCCTTATTGCACTGAAGCCACATTATAGCTGTTTGCAGAATGTAGTCAACTGTGCAGGTTAAACCAGAAGACTTAAAAATACTAGTTATGTTATCTGTTACAACTGGGGCGTCAAATTCATTATTCATTGGTCTTTGATATCTGGAGGAAATGAAAAACAAGTTAAAAAAAATGCAATTTAACATCAGCAAACATGTATCAGTGAAACTGGCTGGGGGGATGGAAATAGCAGCCTTGGACCAGGAAACAGCACTGCCTTTCATTTAAGGTTTTTGTTGTCCAGATTGTACAAAGCTGTTTTGTATTTTTCATAGAAAACCCATTCACTGGGATTACTGCTGTCCTTCGGGGTCTAGAGAGTTATTTCCTCAAACAGAAAAGGTGACAGAGGCAAAGACACAGCATCAACACTTAAAAGGCTCTGCAAATCTATCTGTTTTGTTTTGAATGTCTCACCATGCACCTGTAGATTGTGCAAAACAAAAGAAACCTGCCCCATTGATTGCCACCTGAGCCTCAGCCCAGGTGAACTAACAGCCTTTTTTTTGTTTTACACAATCTACACATTAGTCATGTAGTACTCTGTTCAGATTCTAACTCAGAAGTCCTCAGAATTTCTCCCTTTCTTCAGCACATGAGGACACAAAAACAACCGCATAAACAACAGTGAAACAACTCAGTCAAAGAGCAATGCTCTATTTTAATATTACAATATCATCATAATTTTTCAATTTAGAAATACATTTTAAAAGGCGAAAAACAAACGTAAACAAAATAAATAAAGAACTATAGGCAGCTCTGGAGCCATCGGTTACTGACCCCTGGTCTAGTAGAAATGAAGAAACCTCTCAGATGAGAGGTGAAACGACTTAAAGAAAATAAAAAGGCCAGTTGCAACATCAAGAGTTGGCAATGATTGGCCATTTATTCACCTATGAAATCAAATTTGACTTGGAGATAAGGTCAGAGGGGCCAGGCTGAGATGTTGTGGCCAAAGCCAATTATGGCAACCTGACTGTTTTCTTGCTGGACTTGGCTAATACATCAATCAATCCCTCATGCCCTCATCCACACAGCACTAGATCATTTCCCCATCCCTCAGCCCATCAAGGTTTCTTCCCATCATCAGTTACTTTGGCGGAATCCAGCTACAATTCAAAACAGCAAACTTTACCACCCAGTGGCAAAACCTGGAATAAGGGATCGTAACTGTCTGTACAATCTCCCCTCACTTCCTGACGGGAACAACATCAGCAGCACAGAAAAGCAGACATAGGAATGGCTGAGAAGGATCGAAAAATCAGGGCTTTACCGAAACGGATTGCTGCCAAGGCTCATGTGGCTGTTGTGTATGAAGTTCTGATGACAAGTGTTGAAGGAGTGGAGAGAAAGATCAACAAGTACCTTCGAAGGTGGCTAGGAATCCCTCAAAGCTTCACCTCGGTAGGCCTCTACATAAGATCCGGGCAGCTCCAACATCCTCTGTCATCCATGGTGGAGGAATTTTAAGTGCAGAGTCATGATGACATACAGAGACTCCCAGGATGAACAAAACAGAACAGCAGGCATCCTCACAAGATCGGGATGCAGTGGGCAGCTGACTCATCTGTAGCGCAAGCTGAAAGTATGTTGAAGCTACGTAACATCACCGGAACGGCATGCACAAGAAGACAGGGTCTTGGAACTTCCCATGCCCACTAATGGGGGAAGGCAGGATCCAAGGAGAAAAGGATTATGATCCAGGAGGAAATGCAGAGCCTGGAGGAGGAAGGAAGAAGGGCAAGGCCAGTGGAGTTAGCATCCCAGGGAGCATGGACCAAATAGGACCTGCTCAAGAGGAAGAACAGATGGGGACTGGAGCCTTTCCACATCTCATTCATGCTAACATCAGCTAAAATGCACTCCTGACTCTGACAAACTTGCACAAGTGGGGTGTCGTGCTAGCTCTGCAGGGAGAGGGATACCCTCTGGCACATATCCTGTCATGGTACAAAACAGCAATTGCACAAGAAAGATACAGGTGACACCATGACAAGTTACTCATGGTACTTGCTGACACCCTGGAGCAGGAGAGACGTAAGAAACGCCAACCATATTGGAGAGCAATACCATCAATCAAGTTTGTAATGGATGGACCAAAGCCACCAATCACAGCAACAACAAGAAGGAATCGGCCCCAAAAAGCTGAATCATGGGAAATGAAGGTAGACCTGAGGGGAAGACTGCAATTCCCCCAGGTTGTCTAGACAACCGTGACGCCAGATGTGGTACTGTGGTCTGAAGAGGCAAAGAAGATCATCCTCATTGAACTTAGAGTCCCATCAGAAGAGAGTTGTGAGCAGGCGTTTGAGACAAATAGCGCCAAATACCAGGATCTCTTGCATGGTTGCAGGGGGAAAGGATGGCAGGCATGGCTCTTCCCAGTCGAGGTTGGCTGTAGAGAAGTCCCTGCCCAGTTAGTGTGGAGAATACTCACAGCAGTAGGGGTGACTAGAAGGGCCTCTTTCTGGCTATGGAGCAGGAGAGAGGAGCTTAGCCAGGAGGAGTTGATGGACGATGATTTGGCCATCACTGCTGACCCACCGATGTTGAAGGTTGAGGGTTGAAACACCCATTGATGGTTGGATACCCCCTGATAACATCAACTCTCCCTGGCTGGAGCTACATTTCTTGAAAGTGAATGAAGGAGAAGCATCTATTGACGTAACTAATCATGGTCATGCACAGAGGAGGAAATATATCGGCAGTAGGATGCTGAGGTTAGAACTGCCAGAAAGAGGAAGACCAATGAGAAGATTTGTCGATGGAGTGAAAAAACAACAACTAACCAAACACTTTCCATCTGAAACAGCTGTATTTCAGTATATAGTCAACTGGGGCTACCAGTTCCAGCCTTTTCAATGGAGAGTGTCACACCTGGTATTCGGTATTTAGTCTCCCATCGCCACAGGATGTATGTGCTCCTCATCTCGGATATCAGAGTCAATTGCACTTCTCGGACACAGACCAAACAAGTGATTATAATCAATTGTGGGATTTTGTCCCTTTGTCACCAAAATTCCATCAAAATCAAAAACCCCTGCAAAAAATTACAAGGGGCGATGAAAGTGGAGTTTGACGTTTCACTGGATGTTGATGTGCAGATATCATTTATGCAATGATATTTCAAAAAAGAATTGTAATAATTCACAAATTATTGAATCCTAATATGATTCAACTATGACAACTAGAACACTGGGTGGCCTAGAGGTTAGCAATTCCACTTCACCCCAACAAAGTCCTTGGTTCAATTCTGCGCGGAGTTTTCATTTTCTTCCACCCACGGACCAAAAACGCGCATAAAGTTAATTAGAGACCCTGAATTGCCCAGACGTGTGAATGTGAGCATTTTAACATTAACTACATGTGACTCGCTGATTAACTGGCGATCAGTCCAGAGTGAATCCCACCCCTGTGGTTCACAGCTGGGCTCAAATTCAAAGAAGATCACTTATGTCTGCATTGTTCATAAAAAAAAAAATCTCAATACAATGGCATTATTCAAACAAAGGAAACAAGCTTCTGGATAACAATAAAATGAAATATATCTAAAGAAAGAAAAAAAAACATCAGAAAATTCTGACATACATTTATAATACAACTCATACAGTTAAACATTTTTGAAAAACTGTGCAAAAGTGCATTTGTTATGTCATCAACATTCTTTTGAGGGAAAAATCACAGCTTGGGGTTGGTGTTTCAAATCAAGAGGGGAAACTTGTGTTGTTTTTTTTTTTTATATATATGAGGGTCAAGATTATGCAAAGACTGCTAAGGGCTGTTTCTTTCATTGAAACCGGAGCAGAGCTAATTGATGCTGTGGTTAATTTGCACGAAGCCGAGCTTCGCCCATCACATTTGATATCACAGGCTGGTGACTGTCAACTGATTTTTAGACATTATACTTTTATTTCTGAGATGGATTTGAGCACAATTTTTGAATGAATGTTTCCCAGTGTTTTTTTTCTTTTATTGACGCAAGTCTGTTTACATGGGAAATGTATTCCGAGTTCTAACCAACACTTTCCCAGAGAGGTGAATTGGGGTGAAGAGTCTCTGAGTAAGAAGTCCACAGCCCACCATGATGCTATTTCAAGTTGCTGCAGGCGATGGAGGCTGGGGGTGGAAAGCCATATGACTTCAGAACACTAGCTTCCTTCAGCAAATACTGCCTTAGAATTTGTATTGCCTTTTGGCATTAAAAAAAAGTTGGCTCACACTGTACTGATGTGAACATCCCACAGTAAAATTGTCAGATTTGTTTTGCATATATGTCATGTAATGTATTTTTCTCATAATCTCACACCCAGTCTCATGATATTCTGATTCTGAGTATTGTTAATTAAGGCTCCTCCCAGATGAACGTCCTCGAGCTGCCACCTTATCGTGGTGGAGGGGTTTTCATGTCCCACTGATCCTATGAGCTATGTTGTCGGGGGTTTTATGCCTCTGGAAGGGTCGCCCAAGGCAAACAGGTCCCAGGTGAGAGACCAGACAAAGTGTGGCTCAGAAGACAAGACCCGGTTTGCCCCTGGCCGGATCCAGGTCACCAGGGCCCCCTCCCAGAGCCAGGCCCGGGGATCGATAGCGAGCGCTTGGTGGCCTGGTTTGCAGCGATGAGGCACAGCCCAAAGGGATGACATGGGTCCCTCTTCCCCTGGGCTCACCACCTATAGGAAGGGCCAAGGGGGTCAGGTGTAGCGTGAGCCGGGTTGTGGCTGGATTCGGGGGACCATGGCCCACCGACCGGCAACTGCAGAAGCTGGCTATTGAGACATGTCACCTCTCTGGCAGGGAAGGAGCCAGAGCTCGTGCACAAGGCTGAGAGATTCCGGTTAGACAAAGTCGGACTCACCTCGACACACAATATAGGGTCTGGAACCAGGCCTCTCGAAATGGACTCTTTTTTTACTCTGGAGTTTTCCCCAATGAGAGGCGCTGGGCAGGTGTGGGCATATTGATTACCCCCCGAATCAGCGCCTGCATGTTGGGGTTCAACCTGGTGGACAAGAGGGTAGCCTCTCTGACGGTTATTTGCATCTATGCACCCAACAGCAGTCCAGTTTCTGAATGATTGAGTGAGTGAATGGTTGTTGGTTGTCCCTGCGATTGACTGGTAATCAGTCCAGGGTGTGACTCGCCTCACGCCCGATGACAGCTGGAATAGGCTCCAGCATCCCCCGCGACCCTGAGTGCAGAATATGCGGAAGAAGATAGATGGATGGTTGGATATTCATTATTTATTAGGGGAACATTAGGTGTCTCCTGCCTGTGGCGTTTCCTCGAGCGGGCTTCACTTGTTTTCCAAGGACCTTTTGTATGCTTGTGATGGCTAACTGTAGGCGCAGCCTCTGGCTCTGTTTAAAACTAGCCGCACCTGTGAGCTCTTTCAGCGGCTTAGCTCAGCTAAATGCATGAAATGCATCCGGAGAGAAGCGTCGAGAAGACGGCCACGGATCTCTAGGAAGTTGTGTACATCCATATACGGTACATATATGTTAACACAAGCGGAAAGCCAAATCAACACGAGCAACCCCTATACATCAACAACCCAGCATGTATTGCGCAAGTAAAACAATGGGGGCAACTCTGGGTTAAAATATATGTTCTAAATTGTGTGTTTTTTTTTTTAAAGAAATAACAATTATTTGTGCTTTTTAACAACACGTTCACATAAAGCATATGTATGTCAATTAGTTCTCCCAAACGGGGTGCCCTTTAACTGACTTGTTGGTGCAAATGACACAAGGGTTAAAGAGGCAAGTATTATATAAAAAAAAAACATTGCTGGGAACAAAAAGGGAACAAAACAGCTTCTGTTTTCAGAAGCACTCAAAATTCTGACATAAGTACAGCAACACATTTCTGCACCACAAATTTTAATCTGAGTGGATGCAGCTCAGAACTGGACACGCTTGCCGAGGGAACCCGACACTCCTGAAGTGGAAACATTGTTTTTGAAGTTTTCTTTGTCTTTAGCCACCATGACGTCCTGTTCTTCCAGTCAGCTGCAAAGGTCTTCGGAGGCCATCTCTTTGTTTTTTTTACTCACTTGTAACTCGTTTAAAGGTTAACCTGTTTGCAAAGGTTTCTAATCTGTAGCAACATCCCACAAACTCAGGTAAAGAAAATACATGGAGGCGGGAAAAAAAACTTCTGCTCTTTTGTCAGTCTGGTGGTCTAGAAGACAGCACCTGGTAAGATTCAAACCACTAAACAGTCTCTCTTCTATATCTCCATCTTACACTCAGTATTACACTTGGGATCAATACTATTATCTTAATTAGAATTATTATCATTTGTGCGCTTGACAGCCGTAGTTCCCATTTCCGGGTTTATTATATAAATCAGTTATCTGTAAACAAGAGGTTAAGTCATCAACAACAAGCCTTTAGGCTAAAGATCTTGCAGAATTTTAACTTCCTGACAACCAACGGTGTTGTATATGCGAGGCTTCTCAGCCGATGACCTGGCTTCTAAAAAAAGGATCCACTTAGCAGATCTAGCAGTGGATCTAACGCAGATGTAAATGACACTCAAAATAAACATAATAATTGTATAGGGTCTTCCAAGTTTGACTGAGAACAGTCCAAGACCACTGGAGTGGCTGTTTTACTTCATGGATGTATTGTATTGTGGCCATCAGAGGGCAGGAGTGAACGCAAACACGATCGACACAAAATTGTTATTCCCTATATTGAACACGTGTCGTTGAATGAAAACATAAAATCATAATATTCATCCAAACTACTAGTTTTAAATCAAAAGTTTAGAAATGCCCACACAAAATCAAAGTCCAGTTTGCATTTACATATTTTAGGAAATGAACTAAATAACCTGTATTCTGTCACATTTTCCCTTAACACAAAATCACAATCTTTCCTCTAAGATGGCGTTGGAAGCAGTTCAGCTTCTTCTGTAACACAGCATACAATTTTTCACTTGGGGATCATTAAAGTATGCATTCATTTATTCATTCATTCAGACTTGAACTGAATTAAGAGACCCACCGTATATGCCAGAAAGTGGGTTGGGTGAGAGAGAGAGAGAGAGAGAGAGAGAGAGAGAGAGAGAGAGAGAGAGAGAGAGAGAGAGAGAGAGAGAGAGAGAGAGAGAGAGCAGACCACTTGCACCTGCATGACTGTAGTGCAAAGACGTGCAGCTGAGGGACGATCATTTCGGAAATCCTGCAAATCACAAGGTACAGTAAATGTGATTTTATGTCTGAGCTGTAGAGTAGAAATCAAGATGAAAAAAATGATCCACTAAATCACGTCTCTGCCAATCTCCTCATAAGATCTGCTGAGTCGCATCGCACCGCCTGGTTTGAGTCGCGCTGTCAGTCATGTCTGCGGGAAATCATTCCCATTCGTGCAGGGCATCAGCACTGTGACATCAGTACCACGCATGACCGTATCCCCCGAAATATTTTTTAAATTATTTTGTGGTGCAGTTTATAGGGGAGTGGGAAAAATCTTCTTTTCATCAGAATTTTACATTTCTTGTATGAGCACGTGTTAGGCATGATTAATAATGTGTTCAAGAATGAGGTGATTTTCCTTTCTTTAGTGCAGGAACGTATTGCATCTCATAATCCGTTTGTTGCATGCAAATCAAAATGACTTGTGTTTATAGCTGCCGTGGGATGTGCAAAATCAATATTTTGTAGTCATGTGCAGTAGACCTGACCTACTTCCATGCCGGCAAACACAGATAAACGGCGAGAGTGAAGAGGGACAGTTGTGTTGGTTGTTTAACATAACAGGATCAAGAACAGAAAAGATTGTGAAATGAATAGGCTTTTTTTTTCTCATGTCTTATAGAAGACATCGCTTGTCATCACAGATAAATATCATATCACATTGCACGTGAACACATTTCTGTAATCGATTACTGTTTAGGACGGTGCATTGATTGCAATCATTTTAATAGTGCAAAGGTTAGATCGTTTTGATTGACAGCCTGTAAAACTTTGTGATTTTGTAACTTGAGTTTTTCTGCCACTCCTGTTTTGGTTGTGTCACCTTCAAAAATAATTTTTATAGATATTATAGACTCTATAATATCTATAAAATAACTATGATAAAAAGTTAGATAAAAATGATAAAACGGGATAACTTACATCGCTCTACAATATAGAGCGATGTAAGTTATCTGTATATCAGTCCACGGTGGGGAAAGTGCATCATCAAAGAAGAATATATATATTTGAAGCTGCAATCAGAGCAAACAATATTAGGGATTAAAGATTAAAAGTTGGGAATGAATAAAAAGGCTGAGTTTGAAAAGGGTGAGGGTCAACATCGCAATGAAACAGAATAAACAAGGGAAGTAACAAATGCAGATCAAATAGAGTTCATTTATAAAAACAGTTGACTCATGATACCTTATTTGTAGAGCAGGTCAAGATCAAACTTATAAATGATTGACAGAAACCCAACATTCCCTCATCAGAAAGCGAAAGCGGCGTGGAAAAACAACCTTTCACCAGGCAGAAAACTCAGGCAGATCGAAACTCAACATGGGTACTCTTCTGTCTTGACCAGTTGCAGTAGAAAAACAGAGAAAGACGGAGAGATAGAACGAAATTGTGCGACAGAGACAGAGGGGGTAGGAGGGTTGGGAGGCACGAATGATCTCTTACGAATAATAAACCATGGTTTAACAGCTCCAATATTCCTAAAAGAAATGCCCGCCTGACAAGGTGGCTGCAGTAGATCAAGCCCACACTCCCTGGGAAGCTGCCCAAGAGTCCCTGTCTATGACAAGAAAGAATAAAAGATATTAAACAAGCTTAATGTATAATTGGAGTCGAAAATGACAAATATTGACATTCCATATTTGTGAGTGACCAAGATGAATTTAAACTGAGTCTTTCTCACCCTGTCTCTTTCTCCAAACCACTGCATTAATAGTTTCACAATGAGCAAGCATTTTATTCATTTTGACAGTGTCGAGTACCGTACTTTCTTTTAATTTTACCCGCAGAGAAGCTGGAACAGATTTTCCTTTGGAAGCATTTGATTTTTTTTCCTGTCTGTTTGTAAGAGTGAATCGAGGGCTTTCGATTCTTCTTCTGAGATACTTTGAGAGAAATCCTGTGACTGAAAGGGTTTCAGGAGACAGTCACATGTCTGAGATGAATCTTTGAGTGAAGCTTAAATGTCGAATAGGAAAAAGCAAGGTATATTTATTACGAATACCTCCTGTTGGTATGATGAATATAAAACTTTGCAGACCTCGTGACATTTTATCCATGCACAGATCTTATAAGGCATCAAATCTGAATGAAACATCAGTTCGCTGTGAGCCACAGAGTCAAATTTGGTTTGGTTTCGCCTCAGACCTTTAAGTGTGACATTGTTTGTTAAGATTCCAAGGCAGGGACAGAAACTTGAACTTGGGAAAAGTCCAACACACACACACACACACTATCAGCATTATAAAACTTGAAAAAATTATCACATTACTAATCATTTTAAACATTACACCATGAGGACGTAAACTGGTCGAGCTAATGTTGTTTTAAATGTTTCTCCTGAATGTTGTTGGGTTCTCCATTTGACGCGTACGTTTGAAACGGTGCACTGTATCGAACCGTCAACGCAACTGAGAGACCATCTTTCTTGTCTCTCCGCAGAAACTTTAAAAGTCCCATGACGAGCCGAAGGAGAACTGCAACCACAAGTGGAAAACAGCAGGTTTCTTCCGGGGAACAGTTTGACCGTCGGCCGAGTCAGAGAGGCAGCGAATCATGCAGGGTTACGGCATAAAGGATATGAGGCTGCGCTATAGCCTGACTCTGGTGTCAGGGATGCTGGAGTGTTTGGGCTTTGCTGGCATCGTGTTCGGATACGCCTCCCTGGTGTTTGTGTTGAAAGAGGACGGATACTTCAGTCATCTGTGCATAAGTGTCCCCGCTGACAATGACACCTCCATTACAGGTGAGCAGCTGAAGTATTTGATTTTTTTTTAGAGGTGGACTTAACTTGCGGTCTGAAAAATGTATAACTTCCAAAGTTTAAATATTAAAATTACGCCTATAGTAGCGCATGAAGAAAACGTTCTTTTGTCTGTCAATTAACCTTGAGAGGATTTGGAGATAACTGATGGAGATAGACCTTTCTGACCTGGCAATTAAAATAAAACAGTGCAAAATAATTATGAGGCCATATTTAATTAAGGGTTCTTGGTTCGACATTTACTCTTTGAACTAAATAGATTTCTAAAGGAAAATGTGAGATGAACTAAATTTATCAGTTATTTGTATTTTGCATTTTAGACATATTGTAAGAATACTACTCTAAGGTATTCCAGTGTCACAGAGGGAACTTTTCCAAGTTACATGCCACCCTTGTTGACAGTCCAACTTCATGAATAAGCAATTAATGTCCTTCATGATATAATCTGTTTCAAGAACAACAATCTCAGTGATTGCATATCAGATATGGTATCTCAAAATCAAATTTTCATTAAATAATACTCTTATCCGAATCTGAATACATGGATAGATGCATGAATTGACTGATTTTATATAAGACATGTTGTCAGGCAGAGATTTGCTCCTCTGTATTTTCCTTGAAAAGGATTAGATCATGGAAAAAATGTAAGTCTCCAAGAATAAAATTCAGTTAAAAGACAAGAACAGGAAAGCTTTAACTCCATCAGCTGAGGAAGGCATGACGGTAAATTCATGAACAGACATCAAATGATTATGGGATTAGGCTGTTTTGCTTGGCGTTGCTCTACAGACAAAGACAGGGGTCATTGAAGATCCAACACGACTGGTGAGAAAGATTTATTTAATCCTCACTTTCTAACCTTTCTCCTCTGTGTTTCTCTCTTTCAAAGACTGCAGACGGCAGGACGAGCAGTTTTCTCTGGTCTTCACCATCGCGTCTTTCCTCAACAACTTCATGACTCTTGGCAATGGCTATCTCTTCGATCGCTTCGGCACCATGGTGACCAGGCTGATCGCCATGTGAGTTCACCTCAATTTTCTCTTTCCAACCACAACAAAACTGCAAAATGTTTTTTGTTATTCATTCATTCATTCATTCATTCATTTTCTTTTTATCAACCACTAGGGTTGTGTTTATAATACCTTCTAATAACATTCCCCCATTAGTAAGGCTTGTGGCACATTGTAAGGCCATGGGGGGTTTGGCGAGGCATAAGAATAACTACAACTTTTTCCCAAAGGAAATTGTTGTGGGGAGAATAAGAAATACAAATAAAACTATAAAATTGTCTAAGTATTAAGTCAAGGCTATTAAGTGTCTTAAGGTCTTAAGTACAAAGATTTTGAGATTCCCTGCTAAAGGGAGAGAAGGTCGTATCACGTCCCGGGTAACGTTTTGCCGCATAAAGTATACCTGAAATGTGTTTTGATTTTCACAAAAGTATCAATCTAGCCCAAGAAATATTACCAAATTACTGTGGATCCGGAAGGAGATCGATATAACTTTAAATATTACGTGGTAAAACAAGGTGAGCCTACATAATGAAAATATTACTCTTGTTTTGTTTAAGTCTGTTGAATGACTGGAGCTCAGAGGCCCCACTTCATTTCCAGGAGAGAAACTAATATTGAAAACACAGGTGTAGCGGTGCTTGTAAAAAAGCCGGATTAGTGAGTTAACGCCTGGGATTTAAAGAAAGGTCCCGAACTGCAGAGCCTCATTTCTTCATTTCTGTGAAATACATTACTTTTGATTTATTGGTAAAACTGCAAAAACTTTTTTTTTTTCTGGAAAACGTCAAAGGTTGACCAACATCCACGTGTTCTTCCATGGGTTTTACTGTAGTTTATGTTGAGCCAAGACAGAAAGGGTAACATAGTTTAGGAAAGAGATTTTCAAACACATTTCACCTTCAAACTATTAACACATTAAAAATCCTTGAAGCTGACCAGAATCAATCCAAGATGAATCATTTGGGTAAAATTTATCTGACTAAAAACAGAACCTTTTAACTTTGTTATTATAGCCATATATTTCATAGCTCACAAAATGCAATCTTTACCCGATACCCCCTTTTTTTTTTTAAATTATTGCAATACATATATTACCATTTTATATGACATTTCCTAGTTATTTGTCTATGTAATGACTCACACTGAATGACATTTCCTTGTTTTATTATTGTAAAAGTTCAGGTTGCTGCTTTTGTTTTTAATCCGCTCTCAAAATGGTATCAATGATAGATTCCTTTGAATAGCAAAGGCCATCTAACTCACTTGTCAGAATAATGTGTGAGTTAGCGCAAGTATGTGGGTCCCTGTGTGTATGTATTTGTGTATGTATTTGTATGTGTGTGTGTGAGCGTGCACGTGCAGGTGCATGCGCATGGGCGTGTGAGCTCACACAAGCAAGCCATGTGTGTATCTGCACGTAGTTGTTGGAAAAATGACTACTTGTGATAAACCTGTACTTTTCTCTCATCAGATCTCTTTACACGACTGGAACACTACTTGTTGCCTTATCTAGTACAAGTAGGTGCGAACGGACGCACACACACACACACACACACGCGTGTGCACTACAAGATTGAAGAGGCATGTTGTTACCAAGATTTCCATCTCTGAAGAAATATAATGTAAATTAACTTTTTTTTTTTCCTTCAGAAAATAATTAGGTTCACCTCAGAAATAAAAAGTGAAATTAGTTCCACAAGTAACTTTATAATATCACTGAAACCAGTTATTTTTTCAAACAGTGATTAATATATTTGCAAATTTCTTTAATTCACCAGAATAGGAACATTTCACAGACATTGTTGATTAGAAAACATACCCTATATGAATTTATACATTCATTCCTTTTACTCTGCAAGTCCATATGGGCCCTTTCACATTCATTAAGATACCAAGTGGTCTTAAAAATAAAACAGTCAAATAACAATGACTTACCAGGAGTGGGGAGAGGTAAATAATTTCCTCTGTCATCTTGTCTGTAAGACTGATGAGTTTTCCTTCTGCTGTCTCGCAGCCATCTCCGAGCTGCTCTTCCCGGCGCTCTCCTGCATCTCTGTGGGTGGAGTTTTGCTTCTTGTAACAAACATCCAGGTAAATATTTAACGGTAAATGATTGTGTGTCCGTAAAACTACAATAAAGTGTAGTTTTTAGAATTACCACTGGGTTCTAAAATAAATGCATATGATGATTAATAACCCGTTTTTGTGTGCGAGGAAGGTGGGCAACCTGTTTGCCAGTCATCGTTCAACCATCATCACCCTCTACAATGGTGCCTTTGACTCCTCCTCAGCTTTATTACTCCTCTTTAAGGTAAAAAAGCATCGGAGATATAAATTTCACACAGTTGTGGAAAGTGTTGGAAGGAGTAGTGGACACTAGACTGAGAGCAGAAGTCAGCATTTGCGAGCAGCAGTATGGCTTCATGCCTGGAGAGAGTACTACAGATGAAGTATTTGCTTTGAGAATGCAAATAGAGAAGTACAGAGAAGGTCAGAGGGAGCTGCATTGTGCCTTTGAACAGGGTGACAGGATGCTGAGAGATGAACTACGGTATTGTATGAAAAAGTCTGGAGTGGCAGAGAAGTATGTTAGACTGGTGCAGGACATGTATGCTAGCTGTGAGACAGTGGTGAGGTGTGCTATAGGTGTAACAGAGATGTTCAAGTTAGAGGTGGGGCATCATCAGGGATCAGCTCTGAGCCCCTTCCTGTTTGCAGTGATAATGGACAGGCTGACAGATGAGGTTAGACAGGAATCTGCATGGACCATCATGTTTGCAGATGACATTGTGATCTGTGGTGAGAACAGGGAATAGGTGGAGGAAAATCTAAAAAGTTGAAGATATGCAATGGAAAGAAGAGGAATGAAGGTTAATTGCAGCAATACAGAATATATTTGTGTGAATGAGAGAAACTCAGGTGGAACAGTGAGGCTACAGGGAGGGGAGATCAAGAAGGTGGATGATTTCAAGTACTTAGGGTCAACAGTCCAGAGCAACTGAGAGTGCGGAAAAGAGGTTAAGAAACGACTCCAAGCAGGTTGGAATGGGTGTAGAAAAGTGTAAGGGGTACTATGCGATAGAAAACTATCATCCAGAATGAAAGCAAAAGTGTACAAAACAGTTGTTAGACCATCAATCCTGTGTGGTTTGGAGATGAAAGAAAAGACAGGAAGCAGAGTTGGAGGGAGCAGAGATGAAGATGTTGAGGTTCTCTTCAGGAGTGGCGAGGATGGATAGGATCAGGAATGAGTCTATCAGAAGGACAGCACATGTTAGGTGTTTGGGGGAGAAGGTCTGAGGCTGAGATGGTTCGTTCATGAACAGCGGAGGGATAGTGAATATTTTGGTAGACGGTCGTGGAATTGGAGCTGCAAGGCAGGAGGTCTAGAGGAAGACCAAAGACAAGATTTATGGATGTAGTGAGAGAGGATATGAAGGTAGTTGGCGTGAGAGAGGAGGATATAGAGAATAGGGTCAGATGGAGGAGGTTGATTCGCTGTGGCGACCCCTGAAGGGAAAAGCTGAAAGGAAAAGATGATATATACATATTTCATGCTATCACACACATATATTGAGGATCACCTTCGCTTTCCCTCTTTCTTCAAGGTTTTGTATGAACAAGGAATATCCCTGCGTTCTTCCTTCCTTGTTCTCTCCTTCTGCTCAATCATCCACCTCCTGCGAACCTTTCTGCTGATGCCCCGGACACACATCCCCTACCCTCTGCCTCAAAACTACACCTACGGGTAGAAACATTACCATGCCTTGTTCCCAGTGCCTGCCTCGGTGGCCGTGACATGTAACCTCTCCTGCCACACAGAGTGAACTGTCGAAAACCCAATACTTACAATGTGGAAGAGGTTGAGAAAGTAGGGGAGGTTGAGATGACAGTTTTGCCCGATGCAAGTCCTCACCCAGCACCTGAGGACAAGAGGGTGGAGTCACAGGAACCAAAGAGAGGTATTTATGCCCGCCGTGGCTCAATTGCCAAATGCCTGTCAAAAAGGATCATCGTTGAATTAAAGTAATTAAATAACGAGTCATTTTTGGGGAAAAAATGAGCTAAATAGACAAAAGATATTGATGGTGGTTTTCAAAATGTCGCTATCCCTTATGTTTCCCTCATTTGGGATGCAAAATATTCAGATCCCTATTATTGTTAAGAAAAGATACAATGAGATATTCAAATTCAAAAGCTGAAATGAGAATATTTGTATATTTTTTCTCTTTAAAAACATTCGATTTACTATTGTTGATGAAAGGGTATAGTGCTCATTTTATTCAAAGATTCCTTCACGGGTGGCTTATACTTAAAAAGGCAGATTGTGAGACAGATTTACAGCCTTTTGTGGCCTTCAAATCTGAAAACAGGTACTGGTTTTCCCAAACACAAGTATTTGAGTTTTATACGGTGTGTGTTTTCATGGAGGAAATATGAGAAGACGGTATTGTATCATAAATTAGTCAATAATATTGTGTCGGAACAAATGGGGATAGTCTCAAATGGCAAAAAAAAAAAAAAATAGCAGATGTTTTACTTCTAAGTACACTGATGTCTGTTGACACACCATTCAGTATTTCTTTCCTTGTCACACATGAATCAGAACCCAGTTTCAAGAGTTGTGTGCTCTCCTGGTTCTTCGTTTGGCACTTGCTGTGGCTGTCCGTCATGCAGCTGAGACACTACCTCTTCATCGGCACGCTCAATCCGATGCTCAACCGGCTGGCCGACAACGATTCTGACCTGGGTAACTTGATATCACAGTTATGGCAAAAGTTCATCACAATGCGAGGATCTTAACACTTAAATCTTCCTGTGCTGCTGTTTTCACCCCACCATGTCGACCCCAGTCAGTCAGTACACCAACGCTTTTGCCATGACCCAGCTGTGTGGTGTGCTGTGCGCTCCCTGGAATGGTCTTATCATGGACAGACACAAGGGAAAGCCTCTGGCTCCTGGTAAATCAGTGACCAGTCTCACAACTGCACTGTCAAACATATTCCCTTTTCAACCTTTTTCTTCTTTATGTAGGAGAAACTGAGCGGGAGGCGGATCTGAGGGCCTCCTTTCTCTCCCTGTTTCTGACTGCCCTGCAGTGCCTGCTGTTCTCCCTTTGCGCCTCCATTCCTCTCCTCCCTCTGCAGTACCTGACTTTTATTCTGCAAGTCCTTAATCGTTCCTTCATCTACGGGGGAAACGCAGCCTTCATTAGCATCGCGTGAGTAGCGCACACACGCAGAGGTTGCACAGAAAAGATCAACAATCTTACAGCCGACCTCCAACTTTTTGAAAATAAAAATGTTTGTTGACATCCAAAGTCATGTCTGTCAGCGGTTGATAAGTCACCGCTATGTGTACATTTCGCAATGTTTCAGACTGCTGCAGAAATCTTATTTATTCTTTGCACCTCTAACAGATGCCCTATAGCTTTAAAACACATGGATACTTGCCATGACTTGTTTTTGTGCTCTGGCAATGCCAGCATGTGGCTTGTCGATATACCAATGAAAGTTTTGCAAGCGTTCCAATCATATTTTAAGTTAAAAAAAAAAAATGACCAACCTGAAGTTGTCACAGGGCGCGGGGGCGGACTCAGGCAAGGAACCACACCTTCGAGGCAGAAATCAGGGTTGAAGCGCTTTATTTAGGTAAACAGGCGGGTAGGGTGTCGCTGGCAATTCCCTGGCCCCAAGACAGTCGCACAAGGCTGGGTCTCACCAGGACGGGCCCCAGGCAGGGTCAAGGTAGGACGGGCCCCAGGCAGGGTCTGTGGCAGGGGTCCGGGACATCCACAGTCCCCCGGCACCAGGCAGAGCATGCCGCTGCCCTTTATAGGGATCTTGATTAGCGGCCGCTGCTGCAGCTGGCGCTGATTACGAATTGGACCCAGGTGTGAGACCCTGACAGAAGTAGTAGGAACTACCACACATATTGGTTTGTGTACATTCGCAGATCTTATGTCTGTCACAACAGTCAGGTCAGGTCAAGTCAAGTCAGATTTTGTAACAGTTGTCTCATGATACTTTGTATGTGGAGCAGGAACACATTCTTTAAAATGTTTTACAGAAACCCAATGTTGAGCAAGCACTTGGGGAAAGTGGCCTTGGACAGATCCAAACTCTACATGGTTGGCCTTCTGTCTCAACAGGCCAGAGTAAAAAGAAGAATTGAGGTTACTATTGTCCACTGATTATGGAACATGAGTCAGCTGAATTGTACAGGGAGCCAGTGCAGAAAAGCCAATACTGGAGAGATATGATAACAGTTCTCGTACCACTTCTTGTTAGAACATGTGCAGCAGCGTTCTGAATGAGCTGGAGGGACTTGTTAGAACTAGCAGATAAGGGAGAGTTTGAATAATTCAGTCTGCAATGAGACCAAAGAATTTCCTGCATCTTTTTAAGATAGAATATGCCTGACTCAATATATTGCAGAAGACAAACAAGGCGGTCCTTGGTATATTTTACATATTTTCTCACTTTCCACAGGGATGATAAATATAAAGTTGATAAGATTGGAGGGCAAGTTTTTGCTATTTTTTTTTATGCACATCTGCATTTTGGAGAGTATTTGGGTTGTTCCTGAAGGATATTTTGTCCTTTGTCCTCGGTTCAAATGGCTCGAGTAGAAATGACCCAACAGTTAAGTTTGTCAATAAAACTGAGGAAACTAAGGATGACAATGGTTTTAGTAATTCTCACACAAAACCCTGAATTCTACTTGGAGAGCAGCCTGACATCAAGATTCATTGGCAAGTCTAGCAAACAACACATTTCCTTTTTAATCATACAAGAAGGTATTACATATGAATACACATGAAATTTTACTACATCATAAACAGATGCAAATGGGCATTGTTGGAAGAAATTGTAAAATCTACTACCCATGGTTCTAATATATATGAAGTGAGGGTACAAACATGTTGTTTGTATTTACATGAGTAAAATGAAGGTCTCACTAAATACTACAAGTACTCGTGATATGAAGTATATTTTGTATGAGAAACATTGTTGTCCCATATGTTTAGTGGGCATTCATCAGACTTGGTGCCTCCTATGGTTACCTGTCATCGCTGATATCAGTAAAACCAACATTCTCCCTTTCCCATCCCTCTTCCAGCTTTCCAGGGTGTCACTTTGGGAAACTGTACGGCATGATGATGTCCATATCTGCCGTCATTTCTCTGCTACAGTACCCCTGTTTTGCTCTGGTCAAAGGACCCTTGGGTGGAGACCCATTTTTTGTAAGTGCTTTGCAACAAGTGAGAATACCCAATTTGTGTGGTGATGTTTTGAGAACAGTGAAGTAGATATACTTATAAAAGGACCCGGGAGCAAATTTTAATATGATATAAAAGCATTTTTGAATATTGAAATATGAATATAGATAAGCTAAACCATAATTCTCGATTATTTGTGAAGAACTTTCCACAATATTAAACCAAATGGGTTCATATATTTATTTACACTTGGGCATCATACTTGAAATCAAATGGGTCGTTCAGGTTTTTGATACAAGCTAATTAGTTAATGCCATGTCTGTTTATGCATTTGAAGAATTAGAGGGGAATTCGAGCTCTTTATTTATGTGCTTGTTTACAATTACATTTTACAAAAGCGGCTTTGCTGTGTCATCAGGATATTTTTTAAATTCTAATTATTTACCATGAAAGATATGTGTTTCCATGTGTTACAGGTGGACATTGCTCTGACTGTGCTCACTCTGCTGGTGTTCATCCATCCCATCTACGTCTTCGTCCACTGCAGGAGGTTAGCCCACAACAGGAG
Source organism: Fistularia commersonii (assembly GCF_037954325.1). Lineage (NCBI taxonomy): Eukaryota > Metazoa > Chordata > Actinopteri > Syngnathiformes > Fistulariidae > Fistularia > Fistularia commersonii. The sequence continues at coordinate 7,299,198 of NC_141318.1, forward strand.
GGACAAGAACCCGCTATCACCTGTATCACCAACAGCTCAGAAAACACCACATGAAAATTTTATGTCACATTAGATTGATTTTTTGGCTGCAAGAGGCACATGTGGATTGAATACCTTGTCACTGTTTCTTATAATACTGTAAAATATATGATCCTCCCTTTTTTACAGACATTAAACATGAGTTGTGAAGTGTGTTTCTTTTAAATTGAACATGCAGTATGATGTGTGTATTTATGTACATGTACCGCTCACTTTCTTGTATGTAGAAAGAAAATGTTGCATTGGCAAATATAAAAAAAACACAGGACCCTGCCTGTGGGTTAACAGTTGGTCCACTCCTCCATGACCAGGACAAAAACCACAATGCTCCTCTTGGATCTCCTTCAGGCTGAGGAGTGTGATCCTCCTGTAGTTGGAGAACACCCTCTGATCACCCTTTTTAAAAAGGGGGATCACCACCCCATGCTTCTGACAAGGGACTCTGCCAGAAGTTCCCAGCAGATCCTAATGTTACGGACAATCCGTGATGAGCACAGAAGTCCAATAACAAAACACCGCTCGGGTTCAGATCCGGGGGGGGGTTCCACCCAATCATGCCTTCCAAGTCACAATGATGTTGCCCACCTGAGTGTTGAAGTGTCCAAGTAGAACAAGAGAGTCCCTGGCTAGGAGCGCTCTCTAGTAGCCCCTCCAGGGCGGCGTGGCGCAGGAAGTTGAATTATCTTCTTTGGAATCAAACGTCCCTGATTCGATTCCTGGTGTCCAAGTGTTGTTGAGCAAGACGCTGAATCCCCAAGTGCTCCCCTGGTTCTGGTAGACGGGGGATTAATACAGGTTAAATTACAATGATTAAACTGTTGTTGGATGCACACAAACAGAGAACCCGTCCCCCCCACCTGAAGGCGGAGGGAGGCTACCACAGGGGCAGAGTCGATAAGGCAATCAATATGCCAACACCTGCTCCCGTTGAGGTGAATCGGAATCTCTTAGGCTTCTTCTCTGCCAGAGAAATGACATTCCATGTCCCAAGAGTCAGCTTCTGCAGCCGAGGATCATCGAGGTCGCCCACACCAGCCAGCGCCCTTCCTGTGAATGGGGAAGAGGGACCCATGTCAATTCTTCAGGCTGTGCCCAGCCGAACCCCATGGGTGAAGGCCCGGCCACGAGGCGCTCACCATATCCCGTTTTAAGGTGTCCTCGTCATTTCCTTTTTCATGGGTGCCCTGGCTGCAGAGGCTGGCCCCGGTGACCCACATCCAGGCAAGGGAAAACTCGGTCCAAAATGTGTGTTCTTCATGAGGGTCTTCTTAGCCACGCTTAGTCTGGTACCTCACTGGGACCTGTTTGCCGTGGGTGGACCCCACAACATAGCTCCAAGGGTCACTGGGACATGCAAACTCCTACACCACACTAAGGTGGCAGCTCACGGAGGGGACAAGGCATTATGTTGCTTTAAAATGAGGGAAGATTCAAGATTCAAAGTGTTAATTGTTATATGTACATTCTTGAAATGTGTCTCCCAGTACAATGAAAGGCACCACATGCTACAAGATTCATGATCAAACAGAGATGTAGGTCAAATAGAGTACATAAGATGATTTGACCTCTTCCCTCGTCCATACCTTTAGTTTTAAAGTAAATATAAGAAAAGGAAGGGTTTTTAACTGTGTTGTTCTTCAAATTCGGAATAGGCGGTGACTTGTGGGTGATTGTTTGACTTGTCTTTATTGGATCTGTTCAAACATTGGCTGTTTGTGGAGGCTCTTGTAACATACACAGTTATCAGGGGAAATGATGGGCTGTTATTGGCTCGATATCGGCACCGATGCCAAGATTCCAGTGTGTTCATGCAACCAAACTTAAGAGCTTTAAGTATTGCAGTTTTACTGACTCCATATAACAATCAACATTTTTGTGACATCTCTCAGGTTTTCCCCAGTGCGTACTGCTGTCCTCTATTGAATCACTGTGCAGGATTTCACTGTAATAATTCAGATCGGATTATACTGCATCACACGTTCGGATACAAGAAGCTTATTCTGTTACACAAAATAAAAACGTATGTGCATTTAAAGGACATTTTATACAGGTACTGCTATCACAAATCTAACCCAAACATATGGTGCCGTTGAGAAATGGTCTTGAAAAAAATCTGCGGATGCATGTTTTTGCGGCTACTTTCTCTGTGAGGGCAGCTGCATGTTGGCATACGATGAACAGAAAAGACAAGAACAATAATAATAACAAAATAATAATAATAATGCATTTTATTTGAGGGCGCCTTTCTTGACAATCAATGACAACCAGAAGTCTATAACCTCAGTAATAAATAGGTATACTCTTCATGCCAACTTTAAAAAAAAAAATACTGTCCACAACTGTCAGTGGAAAAAAAAAAGCTGTATTACGTTGACAGAATTTTCACAGAAAACTGTCAAATGTCTGTATTTTCTGCATATTCTGGTTCTATGTACACTACGCCATTAGTTGTCGACTTACGACAACACACTGCGACGGTCAGGGTTGCCAGATCGGCGGTCAACACAACGCCGGATTCCAACATGTGAAAAGACCTGAATCCCCCAAATATTCATTCAATATTTGGGGGATTCAGGCAAGATTGCAAAGATTGTAATTTGTAATTTCTAATACACAAAACGTTTAAATGACATCCATGCACACTGCTTCCTCTGCAAAATGGACAACTTAAACATGAGAATGCATTTCTGTGGAGGTTCTCCGTCATCCAGGTCATGATCAATTCTTGTCAAAATCTTCTTATGGTATAAACTGGACTTGCTTTTATTTCCTTGAAAATGTTTCATCTCTCCGTCGAACGGCTTCTTCAGTTCAGAACTAAACCGTCCTAAGAAACTCTCATCCAAGAGGCGAAACATCATGAAAGAAAATCAAGTCTAGTTTCTACGATAAGAGGATTTTGACCAGGATTAGGTCATTTCGTGACCATGATATACTGCACTTGATGCATATCAAGAAAAAAAATCTGGTTTATGTGACCTATTATTTTGAATCCCTGTTACAATTATATGTCATGATAAGGACACTACAACAAAATGACCGTTTTCAAAGCTTCTGAAAATGGAAAATTTAAGAAATACAAATATTAACTGAGTTCGACATAAAGACTTATCTTAAATATTTATTTATCTTATATCAATTCAAAGGTATTATATTGCATCATTGTGTAATTTTATCAATACAATATTGTATTTTGATTTACACTTCAATAGATTTTCTATCTAAGAAAACTCAAATATACAAATATATTACTGTCCCACTACTTATATCACCACAGCTATTATTTTAACTTGTGCAACATCCATATAATTTTCATTTTTCATTAGTTTAACTTGGTGATTTGTCTTTTTATTTAACTTTATAAATTTAATATTTTCTCAGAGGTGGAAGAAATGTATGTAAATCAGTGAATGTATGTATTTTTCCTTTTATCAATTTTCTTTTATATTAATTCTATCGATTGTGTTTTTGTCGCGAATCCCCCCAACCTGGCATCCTAGTTCCACAGCCTCTCAGTCCTTTGCGGTCTGTAGATTAAATGTTCGCCACACGCTAACATTTACTTTTACCGGTCGACAACACATTTTGGCCACAGGGGTTTAAATTCAATATCGTTCCTGGAATTCACTCCACTTTTCAGGTAAGGAAGCAAATAATTCGTCTCATACAAATGTTGAACTATGGCGGTGGACGCTACGACAAGCTGACAAAGATACACAACAAAGGTCGCCTCGCTGTCTATTTTAATCACCATTTTTTTAGCCTTTTTTAAGCTAGCCCTGCTTTGCACTTTGGCGTGTTTTAGCTAACTTCGTGAAGGTTAACCGGTTCTTACGTTGTGTCCGCATTGACTTTCCGTAGTCTTTGCCGTGGTGGGGGCAGGCGTTGCCATGGTGATTCGACCTACAGGTTTGTGTTTACTACCTCCTCACAAAATGTAACCTCTCGACTACAAGTCCTCTAAATCAATACTAGATAAGAAAAATACCGAAGAGAGCATGGCTTCTTGCCTTGTCCCTGAGTTCCCGGCTATCACGGTCGCTCTCCAGCATTTGAAAGAGCTGGACCAGCTGCTGAAAGAGGAAGGGACACCGTTTTCACCAGAGGCCAACCTGCATCTGAACGAAATAATGGCTGCAGTCACTGAACTGGAGGCAGACAGACGTGCAGCTCATGAGGATTTGGAGGTGGAGACCCTCGAGAATAGTAAACTCAGACTTCAGATTAGCGATCTAAGAGAACAAATGAAGCAGGTTATACTCTCCGATGTGGCATCGGCACAGGCCTCCAAAGCTGAGGAGATGGAGCAGCTGCACCAAGAGCTCAGTAAAACTACCCGGCTCCGTAAGGCCGCGGAGGAGAGGCAGCTAGCGCTGACAGGTGAAAATGCAGCTCTGCAAGCTGAGCAAGAGCAGGTGAAGGCAGAGCAGGAAGCTTTTAGCGCCGCTCTGAGTGACCAAATAACTGTCAAACGCAGCTTGCAGGTGCAGTTGGACCAGACTCGGCAGGAAATCGAAGAGCTGAAGTCGTGCATCGCCAATGTGGAACAGAAAAAGCTGTCTCTGCAGAAGAACATGGACATGGAGAGGCAGAGTAGTAAACTGAAAAAAGATAACTTGGCCCGAGAGTTGGAACAAATTGAGGAACAAATTAAGCGACAGAGGGAATTGATTAGAGAAAACCAAGAAGAACTGGACAGAATTAATGAGAAGAAACAAGAGAGTTGTGAGCGTCTGGGTGAGCTCAGCGCCCACATGGCCAAGCTAAAGAGCAGTGAGATGAGACTGGCAGCATCTCACCACCAGTGTGATAAACAGCTCAAGGAGGAGGGTCAAGGGCAATTAGATCTGCAACAACAGAGGGAAAGGCTTAAGGAGGAGATTGGTGACTCGGGGAAAACCTTCACTGCTGACCTCCAGCTCCTCAGAGAGAAAATTGCCTCATTGGAGGCTCAGATAGAAGAGGGCAAAGCAACAAGAATCGTACAACAAAATTCATTTTCTCACATTTTTGAAGTATTCAAGCAACAGCAGGATGAGGAGAAGATAGCAAGAGCCGAGCACCTCCGCGTCTCAGAGCAGCTGAAGCGTTCCAAGCTGCAGCTGGAACAGCACATCGCCTCAATCGCTAAGCACCAAAAGGAGACAAAAGAGATGGACCGGCAGATCAGTTTGCTACTGGAGATCAACACGGTCAATGAGCGCGCCTTTGAGAGGAAGCAGGAAGTGTTGATAAATAACATAGATGGGGTGAAGAACATTATCCAAGACTTTCAGGAAAAGAAAAGGTGTGTGATTCGGCTGTTGGAGGAGGCAACGTTGGAGCAGCAGGAGACTATGGCAAAAATGACCACCAACGTCAGCGATACCAGGAGGAGGTACAAAGACCTGCAACAAGAAGAAGCGAAACTCCTCCTGCAGCATCCCATGAGTGCTGATACTGACCAGCTACTGAGCCACATCGCGCAGTCTGAAAGTGAGTACAGACAGATTCAGACCACACGCCTGCAAGAGATCCAGCAGTGCAATGCGGAGATAGACAACATAGAGAGGATTAATCGGGATAAGCAAAGGGAGGTGGAGGAGGTGGAGGTGACACTGAAGGAGGTGGAGGCCAAGTATAACCAGGAGCAGTCCAGACACCAGAGACTGGAGATTCTCACCAGGCAACTACAGAGAAGGAGACAGGATCTGGAGCTGTTGGTTCAGGAGCTGACGGAGAAAAGCAGCTTGCTGCTGCGGACCAAAGACGAGAAGAAGGCGGCGCTGCTGCAGTTGCAAGGAGACTACCTGTTACTGCTTCACAAACAGGCCTCAGAGCTGAAGTGCTTGGAGAGCAACATTTACAACGATAGCGTGAAACTGGAGGAGGTGAGGTTGGAGAACAGCCGGCTACATCTCTGCATCAGACAGATGAAAGAGGACCTCAGCAGGTGCCAGGAGAGCAGAGGCAGAAATTGGCAGGACATTCACCGGTTCAACAGAGACACTCAGGTCTTAATGGACAATATCCGGAAAGGGTGGAGAGAGGATGTGCTGTTGACTCAGCACCACCAGAACAGTGACAGCGGCCTGCTGGTGTCCATGAATGCTCTGATAAACACCCTGAAGACAAGGAGATCCCAGCTGGGAAAGGTTGCCACACTCCTCCATCAACAGATGCCAGATAAATGCAAACAACTGGGAGATGAATCAAATATCTAAAATCTCCAAGTTGACAAAGCCAGCCTATTGATCTACCAAGATGTCAAACTTGTAGCTGACTAATACTAAGCACTCTCTCGCTGTCTCTCACAGACAAACAGACACACACAAATATTAATACATCTACTTGTTTTTAGGGTTAAGGTTAGGTACCTGTTAATAGTAATCATACAATTGCTTCAGATCATAGGAACTTGCGCGTTACTGCTTAGGTTCACTTCAAGGATTGCCTCTAGCCTCAGCGGTCTGGCCAGAGCTGATCAAAAGCACTCTGGCAAGCTTAATAAAATCCATTCTGGAAACTGCCTGGATTCAAAAAGCACAAAATACAGCACTGCTTTTGCTCAGCATGTTGAGAGTGGACATGAACATAGAGGACCGACAGAAGCAGATTAACCCTGTGTTGGTTTAACTTGCTCTCTTCTGAAGGATGCTACTCCATGTTTGGGTCATTTTGTTCTTCCACATTAAAATTAGCATCGTTTTTTCTTTATGAAACTAAACCTTTACCTACAAATGTCCCTTTTCCAATGTGATTTTTTTGTTCCACTGTCATCACCTGAGTACTGGAATAAAACAAGTTCTTCTCTTCTACTTAAATTTTCTGTATTGAATTACACTTTGTGTCTCTGTGCTGTTCTAACAATGCTCATTTTTCAACCTTGTGATGCTCAGTAATTTCACCCCTTTTGATCATTTCAGTCTGGATTTACTTTTTTCTTAGAGAAATGTGATATCAATCTTTTTTTTTTTAATTTCCTTTTTAGATGTTGGTTTTTGAAGGAAGGTGTTTATTTCACCCTTTGAACCAGCAGATGGCAGTATTGATCATGTTTCTCCGCATGACCTTGCTCCAAAGGGTCAGGTAACCACCCACTGCGCCCTCTGTCCCAACGCGAACACACATGCACCCTTGTGTTCTTCTGTTCTGCAAAACAACGCAGCAGTGGAGGTGAATACAGACAACAAAACATTGCAGTTAAGAAGGTAAGGCTTAAGTGAAGTTTGCTTGGACAATTACACTATGTAGTCCCACTATCATACCGTAAATTTGAAAAGTTGTTCGTTTAGTATGAAAGTTTTACTGTCCGTGACTGTTTCGATCCAAACGTCTGTTTGTCTGCACCCGGAGGCAGAGTTTTAATTCTCCCAGGATTCCTCTTCTCAGCTGTTTCCCAGCGTGTATTTCCAACGCTCGGAAAACAAGCAAGATGGCCACTTGCTTGTTGTAGATTGGTCACAAACCTGGAGAAACCTGAATTTTCAATAGAAAGAAAACATTTTGGATATGCTGACCAAACGTGTTTTGGCATTTAAGAAATTATAAATCCAGTGTTAAAATATGAGCCCTTATGACTATCAAACACAACAAAGACACTTAACTCATGGATGATATCTTCCTAGAATAGTTTTTGTCATTTTAGCATCTAAGTACTCTGAACTCTTTTCATTGGTTTGATGATTTTTACACATTTCTGTTCACATAGTTCTTCTTTTTTATAAATGTGCTGGTGTCAGTACGCTGAATCAGTACTATTACTAAAATAGGTTCTTCAGGAAACGTATTTTTATTCCGTTTATCTTTGTTACATAATAGCTTGTACCCATGTTATGCTGAAATTAGCACTGATCCTTCATGTGATGTGAAGGAAGCGTGATATTCATCTTGCGTTCTGTGATAATTTAAGAAAAGGAACTAAAGTGTAGATTTGGAGAAGCACTAAAGACATTAATTGAATCCCTATATCAAAATCTTTTCCCATAAAGACTGAGAGGTGTGTAACACATGGCACAGCATCATCTTTGAGAAGACAAGAAATGAATGAAACACATGCAGGAATAATTTGCCACTCTCTCCTGTCTTGTCTATATTTTGTTTTACATCAAAATATACATCAAATGGTACTTGCCACAGCAGGTAACTAATAAAATAACCATCGATCCATAGAAAAATGATACATATGTATTACAATGTTAATCTTTCCTTGCTAAACTTGTCTTTACATTTTGATTTCTCCAAAATGATCAATTATTATATATTATATATATATATATATATATAAATTATATATGGTTAGTTATCAATTATGAATGTGTAGGGCTCATGTAAAGGCACATCTGTTTTGATCCATCTGTTATACTGATTATAATACAATTATTGACATAGTTGATTGAAAAGTGTAAAGTGATGACTGAAATCGGACTACTTTGCAATGTAATATAAATATGATGGGATTTTCCTCCTGTCTTGGCAGCTTGTACCCAACAATGAGCACATCCACGGCTGGATGGTGAAGGTAATTTCAGCAGTACATTGTGCAGTATGGTGATTCAAATCTGACTGGAAGCCTTTCTGTGTGGCGTTACCATGTTCTCCCTATGTCTGCGTGGGTTTTCACTGGGCTTGTTGGGTTTCTTCCAAAGTCCTTAAACATGTAATAGATTAGACTTGTGTATGAGAGAGTGAATGGTTTAATGTCTCTAAATGTGGCCTGTGATCAACTGCAACAGGTTCAGGTTGAACCCTACCTCTCACCCAGTGACAGCGAGGACAGGCTTTAGCCCCCTGATTGCAGGAAAAGCAGTATAGATAATGAATGCAATCCAGTATAGAGAATGAATGAATGTATTATACAGTATAGTATAATTGAAAAAGGCATACATTGTTTGAAAATGAGATTTTATATTCTTAAATTTTCAAAACTATGTGCATTATTTATAAAAAACATAATCTATGAATATGCGTTTTTTTTTCTGTCTGGGAAGTGGTTAGGACAAAAATAACTTATAAGCCCAAACCTTTTTATGTACATATTTTTTTATTTATTTCTGTGTTAGACCTTATTGATTCAAGGGGGAAGTTAAAAATCTCTCAAAGGTTTGTGAATTGGTGTGACATTAACTATTTTAGTCAAGTTAGGCATGCCAAACACACCAGTAGAGGGTCATGGTGTAATTGCTTGGGTAGCGCCATGTGGAAGTGTGTCCATTGCTGTTGATAGTTGACACTCTCCACTGCCCACTATTTTTTTGCCTGGGTGAAATAAAAAAAAAGAGAAATAAAAGTATCACAGTATTTAGAAGTCAATTCCTAGTATGAACACATATCATAATATTTGCTAAGGTCTGAGTAATTAAACAATTTTCTTGTCGAAATCTTCTTGTCATGGCAACTGTTTTTTTTGGCCACATCCTTTTCTAGTTGCTCTAGACAACTGACCACTTTCATCTTGTATGCACTGGTTGGATCCCGTCTCAGGGTTTTTTATACGTTGTTGTGTTCCCGAGGAGATTGTCCATCTTTGCTTAGTAATCATTTTTATCCAGAACTTCTGTCCATCTACCTTTGTCGGCTGGGAGGATGGTGATTCTCTCGTCCTTCCAGAGTGAGAAAAGGGCCGTCTTCTCTTCAGGTGTCAGATTGTCACTGGAGAGTGCTGCTGAGACCTTGAGTCCGATTTGGTCAGCTTCTGTAATTGAGATATGGTTGTTGCGTACGGCTGTTTCAGTTTCCGTGATGAGGTCTACTGTTGGGATCCAATCTGGGGTGGCTGCAAAATTTAGACCCTTTGGTAGGACGCCAACCATGTCGGGGTTTAGTTGGCGGCTGGATAAGTTCCTAACCCAGTTCTTGTTGTCGCTGTTAGTGGTATTGTCATTTTTGTTCCATATAAGGGTTGTGTTTGAATGAGTCCTGTTTAGTTTCTTCTGGAGGGAGCAGAATTTCCGTCTGTCTTTCCTTGTCAATGTCAAGTTGAGCCATCTGTGCCTTCTCTACAAACCTGTTAACTTCCTCCATGACCAAACCAGGAAGAAGTGAATTTGGTTTCCAGGATGTCTATCATGAAGCCCATCTGCCTTATCCTTTCATTTAAAAGCTGTTGTTTGGTTCTCCAAAGGATGCCTTCTGCTCAGTGTCCCTTAAAGGAGGAAAGTAGACATAAGCTGTTTTGGGTGATCTTCTGTTGTCTACATCATAGGTTGAAGCACAGGTGGCTCCTGTTGTGTGCGAGTCTCCTGGCTGTCGTTTCTAACTCCCGTACAAGTCGATAAGAAGATTTCGACAAGAATTCACTGTTACCTGGGTGACTGAGAACCTCCATGGACATTGGAGGATTGTTACTAATTATCTGATTCTTTCCTTTTACTCTCTGAGACTCGGCCATTTGAGTTATGAATTTGATGGGATCATATCTTTGATTTTGTGTTGAATTTAGGCTGTTATTTTCACTGCTCATGTTAATGATGAAAAAATGACAGAGTGCATTTAATGTTCACAAAAGTGAGAAAAAGAGTTAACAGCCAAGATTTCAGCCATTCAAGCATTCAATAAACTGCTGTCACTGTAAAAATGTGCCTCCCTCCATCCTTTACAGACAACACGCAGGATTAAATGTCTCCGCTCTCCAAAGACGGTAACATGGAGGTCAGACAGTAAATAAAATGGTTCTCGAACCTTGCAACTCGATAGCTAGACGGTACACGTTATCTTTATGGCACAAGGCTCTGGTAGATACAGCACACACCTGTGGGTTTTCATACAACCCAGGAATACGAAGTATTCTGCCCTGTAACTAAATGCCATAGACATCACATTTTACTTCTTACATCAACATAACATTGCCACACAGGGAAACTTTTGCAACATCAGCCTGCTGGCAGAAACTCAACATTTTTTATTCTAGGTTTTATAACTGTGATACCCATAAAAACAGGTTTAAAAAGTGTTTCTCAATTTATTTGAAAGGAAAACAAGTTTTTTTTTCCTTAGAGAAGAGGAAGCCCATATTATGGCACATGTGGTGATCATGCTCCTCTTCAGTTGAGGGGAACAACACACACACACACACAAATACTGTAATGCAATGAGGCAGCTGCCCTTCAGTGTGAAAATGTCAGTGTGCTACTGAAGGATATAATGACACGATCAAACACACACACACACACCCACCAAACAACCCAGTTAATTCAGGTGAATCATTTATTCCTAAAGCCACCCCGTCTATAGGCTATGAGTCACAATACCCTTGAGTCTGTCTCTTGCACACACACTGACACACACAAACACACGCGCATGCATGCATGCTCTATCACTGAATCTCGATCTTCCATTTGCACATGGTTGCTGCGGATTGAATTTGTTTTTCTCACTGTTGATGTCTGTGGGCTATTAACACAGCTTAGATTCTCTAGAAACAAGGTTAGTGCGTGCCTTCCTATGTTTGATCTCGTGCCAGTCACTAGTCATTACTGTCCTGGTGCTTTAAACCTTTATTACAAGGAGAAAGCGAGAAAAAACTTTAATGCTACAGATGAAAACTTGATGTTGTTGATGTTGTTCTGAGGCTGTAAACACCAGCTCATGGATCTGTTCTTTAGCTCAAGTCTCATTTCACTCATTTCCTGTGGCTGAGAGAGTTCTGTAAAGGAAAACTGAATATATTCACAAGCCATTTTCACACCATCAGATGTCATGATATCAGTATTCATAATAATATCTGCTGAGGCCTGAACCATGTCAGCTGCATGTTTCTTGCCCCCTGCTTTTGTTTCGATTGCTTCACTGACTGATATTTTTGTCCGTTTTTTTTTCCTGTAAACCTTATGGCTAAGCATTTAGTTTTGTTTGTCTAAACTTATGGTATGTTAACCTGCCAAATATACATATATAATATATATCCTAGTAGAGTATAGCACTACTCAAAATACCTTTTCAAGGCATGGGTGGGGCTTCTCACTTGTGACATCACAGAGTAACTCCAACCTCAGCAGTTTGGAAAAGCTTGTTAAAGACCAAGTCAGCCTCCACTACATTCACCCAGGGTTCCTAGTCCACTGTCAGGTGGACGTAGGCCCACTTGTCTCCCTGCAGCTTCTGAACACAAGGCTCAAGCTGGATCTTTTATATTTTTCATGTGAATCCACGTGATCTCAGCCAAAGTGGTCTTGTCCGAACTGAAACTAAACACTGTAGAGAGCCGATCAGCCAAAGGCAGCTTCTGCCTCTGCAAGACTTTTATTTCAGTCCATGAAGGGAAAAAGAGGCCGCCTTGTCACGGGGATAAACTGAAAATAATATGATTATCAAGAATGTGTGTGTTTAATTTCACATCACTGTCTCTTTGATTTCTTTTGCTCGAATGATTTTATTGTAAGGCGTTTTTCATCATTGGACAAGTTTGGAGTGAAAGATGACGATTCACTTTGGTCAAAACAACCCAAGTGTTTTTACAACATGGACATGGAGGAACTTGCTTAACACACACACATGCATACAAACTTACGTCATCTGCACACAAATGTACAAACAGCTGCACCACAAATATATGTAATATATATAAATATATATAATTGATATTAGATACCCTTGATACACCCAAAGTATATGTGTATGTGTGCATGCATGCATGCATGCGTGCGTGTGTCCACTCTTCTCTTGAGGTTGTCCTGCCTTCACGTCGGCCTGTGAACAACCTTCAGCTAAAGTCAGTAATATAAATAATCCAAGTGATCCCTCACACTGGTGTCTGTCTGTCTGTCTGTCTGTCTGTCTGTCTGTCTGTCTGTCTGTCTGTCTGTCTGTCTGTCTGTCTGTCTGTCTGTCTGTCTGTCTGTCTGTCTGTCTGTCTGTCTGTCTGTCTGTCTGTCTGTCTGTCTGTCTGTCTGTCTGTCTGTCTGTCTGTCTGTCTGTCTGTCTGTCTGTCTGTCTGTCTGTCTGTCTGTCTACCTACCCACCCACCCACCCCCCTCCCACCAGCACACTATTAGTTATACTCCGTATGGCCTGATGACGTCTGCACTTCCTAATCTCTCTCTCTCCACCCCCAAGGCTTTAAATGCCGCAGTAAGCAATGGCAAGTCAGATTTGTGCTCAGACACAAACACACACAAATACACATAAGCGTGCACTCCACATCAACAGCTGCATCATCTGGAGTCTGACAGAAACAGAAGTCTGTCAAGATTTTAAAGAAGACACTAAGGAGATCTAGCTTGAGTGGACTTATTTTAGAGCAGAAATGGAAACCATGGGTAAGGTGTTCTTCATCCAACCAATGGAGATGTTATATATTCAGGAGCTGCATGTTGGTTAGCGTAATGTTATTTTAAGCAACATATGAGATCAGCGGTGGCGGAGGTCTAGATATAACCCTGAGACCCTGATGTTGTGTTAGATGTAGTGGTAAACAAGGTTTGCCAACAAACATCTGCAAATGACGGTGGGGTTTGTTCTGCATGTGAAAACCAACTATTCTTATATCTGATGGTTTTAAAAATGAAACCCAGCGTGGTTTATATCAGTGAAATGATGGATTGAAAACAATCTATTTTAAACAATGTGTTTCAAATGACTTGTTTTTATGATTTTCTGCAAGGTTGTATCTTCTTTAAGACAATGTCATAGCTGAGTAATTACAGGTGGACACAATCAAATGAACCATTACACATCCATTTTTTCTCAGAGCCAGCAGGCAACTCAGCATAGTTGTGGAAACTGTTTATCCTGCTGATACCAGTCTGTTTAAAGTCATTGCAAACCAGCTGATGCCATCAGAGTACACGTTGTAGGCCGAAAGGGAGGAGCGTGCACGTGTGTGACTGTTTACTGTGGATCAAATGTCCAGATATTTGAGTTAGTCAATAACTTAGGTTCTCTGAAGGGACTGAAAATAAAAGAAGGAACTGAAATAGCAGGCTTATAATAACCGATGGAGGTGTGTTCTGCCTAGATTTACTTTCTTGATCTCTAAAAAAAAAAGATCTGTTGACTGTCCAACAAAATCTTGTCTATGCTACAACTTCATTTAATTTTAGTTAGTTGATGTCCCTCCAAGACCGCCAGATTTGCTAAAAAGCAGCAGGAATTTGGAAGTCCAAAAACAAACCCATAAAGTTTGCGTCTTACCTTCGAGGCCCGTAGCCATGGCTGCATAGCTAACTCGGCGGAACACCTCAAACTCAACGTTGTAAGATTCTCTGCTCTGTGTGGTGTGCAGCAGCCCATCTGGAGACAGGAATCCCAGAGACTACACCATATCGTGTCATGAATGTCGTGCAGAGGATTTTAAATGAATATTAGAAAGTAAATCACCTGTTGACTCCAATGTTCTTCTGAGCAGTGTATCCAATGGGAGGAGGAGCCACCAGGCTGTACAGCTCCCTGACACAGACCATCAGCAGCCAGCCTCTCCCAGTCTCCCCGTCTCACCTGGACCCCTACCAGCCTCCAGAGACAATCCTGGATCCTGATTTCTGCCAGGTAACCCCTTCTGCGCTCAACTTTTTTTTTTTCCAGAGAATCCCCAGGAGAGTACTTCACATTTCAGTTGAGGCAATTCGAGTCCAGTCTAACCTTTTGTTTTCAGGAGCGGAAGGGGTCCCCTGCCAGAACCCTCGATCCTGCAGAAGTGCTCCAGCAGTGTGAGGAGGCCCTGCGGGGCCAGCCCCCTCGCTTCCACAGGACCTTCATACGCCACTCCAATGGAACTGGCGACCCCATCAGGGTGATGCAGTGGAACATTCTGGCCCAAGGTAAGACAGCCTCCTCTCCTGTTACACATTTTACATTTATAGATTAAGATTAGTTTGAATGTGGAAAAGGCAGCGTATAAGCATGTTCCGCTGATCGACAGTCTGGGTCTTCTTTTTTTTTTTAATATTTTCTCTACATTCTACCCCCCTCATTTCTCATAATCAATTTTTTTTTGTGTCATCTTCACCGACCGTCTTCCATCAACCCAGTGTCCTGTGAGGGGAGAGACAGGGTCATCAGAGTGGGGGTCCTGAGAAACAATATCCAAAATTTTATACAATTTGAAAACAATGATATAATGACCTGAACATAAACTACCCTGTAGCTACAAAAAGGTGGCGTGTGTTTGAGATTCATCAGTCCATTGTGTTTTTGTATCATTCATAAGCACATAACACTATATTAGAGGCCCTATAAGCTAAGGAAAACTTAATTCACTCATTAAGGACAACCTCCGACATTGAACTTGACATTGTGCAAAAGCGTAAAATAATTTCGTCCTCATCTGTTTCACATAAAAAGAGACACATGAAGCACAAATGTCAGTTGGCACTGCAACGGGAAGAGGAAATTCACCAGTCAGCTCCGTCATGGCATATCTGCGTCATCATGTTTACCTAGGAAAAGCCATAGTCATCAAACAGACATGGGTTTTTTTGAGTTTTGAAGATATATTTCCAAGGTAGTTCAGCCGTTGACAAGTGATATGAGTAATCGGTGGAGGTTAGAGAAGTCAAGTCAGATTTGATTTATATTCATATAGCGTCACACAGTTGTCTTGTGACAGTCTACATGTAGATAAGTAGTAACGTGATGGAAAGAAAGAGTAGCGAGAACATTGTTTACCAAACTGGGGTATAAAATGGACCCAAATAGCAGCTCACCCTTCACCCACCTGAGATCCCCTAGAATTATTTTTCTCTTGTCAGCCCTCATTGGGTCAATCTTAAACTTGTATTAGTCTAAATCTATCCAGCTTTCCTTGCAAAAGTGGCAAAGACGTTGTTATCGAATCATCAAAACAAAGACGGTGAGATGAATGAAGAGGCATCAAATACAGAAGGGGCAGAAAGGTGTAACAGTTAATTTAACATTTGTCCTCTGCTTGTTCAAAGTACCTTTCTTTTTTAATTTCCATGACTTCACAGGAAGTAATGAAACATCTTGTGAAAGATGTCAGATTTAGTTGTTAGGAGTTCCTTACGTAACAAGAATTTTTCAAGAATTGACTACCTCATTTTTTTCGAAGAAAGGGGCAAAGCAAATTTACAGATTATTTATGCAATAAATCCTCAATGCCACAAAACGAGTAATATCGTGATCCAGGCTAAAAAATTGGGCAATTCTTATTTCTCGGCTTTGATTTCTGAAAATAAATTCTCTGATTTGATTTGGAAAATGTCCATCTGCTTGCTCTGTCTGCGTGTAGCTCTGGGAGAGGGGCTCGACAGCTTCGTCCGGTGCCCCCTTGAGGCCATCAGCTGGTCCAGAAGGAAGTACCTGATTATAGAGGAGATCCTCACCTATCGTCCTCACATCATATGTCTGCAAGAAGTGGACCACTACTACGACACCCTGCAGCCGGTCCTGGCTGGCCTGGGCTACGGCAGCAGATTCTGCCCCAAACCCTGGTCACCGTGTTTGGATGTGGAGGGCAACAATGGCCCAGATGGCTGTGCGCTCTTCTTCGACCAGTCACGCTTTGACTTCCTGGATGGTGTGAGCATTCGCCTCTCTGCTCTTAGGATTCCAACCAATCAGGTGGGTAGAGTCTGTTCAAGGCCTTTCATACCCGGGCTAGCTTCTCAGACCCGTCTTTAACCGCCTGCTGTTTCCCCCCAGGTTGCCGTGGTGAACGTGCTGCGCTGCCGAAGCTCGGGAAAGTGCCTGTGCGTCGCAACGACCCACCTGAAGGCTCGTTCTGGTTGGGAGTGGCTCCGAAGCACCCAGGGGTCCGACCTCCTGCGGCATCTCCAAAACATAGTCCAGGGACACTCGGCAGCCGACCCCAGCTCCCCCATCCCTTTGCTCATATGCGGGGACTTCAACGCGGTCCCGTCGGAGGAGGTGTACCGCCGGTTCATCACGTCGCCTCTGGGACTGGAATCAGCCTACAAAGTGCTCAGCCAAGATGGTTCGACAGAGCCGCCGTACACAACCTGGAAGATCCGGCCCACCGGGGAATGTTGCTGCACATTGGATTATGTCTGGTACAGCCAGGACTCTCTGAGCGTCAATGGCGTCCTGGAAATGCCGACGGAAGAACAGATCGGGCCCGACAGGCTCCCGTCTTTCAGCTACCCCTCAGACCACCTCTCGCTCGTCTGCGATTTCAGCTTCAAGGAGAAGGAATGAGAGAGTGAGCAAGCGACGAAGCGGCAGGAAGATGGGGACGTCACTCTGGAGAGAGACTGATCGTGGTGGATAAGAACTCCGCCGACAGTCGTTGGACGGGACGGCGGCGATGAAGAGGGGAACCCAAAGCATGGAGGCGGTCGCTGTGACCAGCAGGACGTGTCAGATGAAGCTGCAACAACAGTCTACCTCCCCAAACGCAGACACAATATGTTGTTTGGTTACTGTGGCAGGTTCCTGTCCTGGGTTTTGATGAACAAGTATTTTGCAGCTGATGAGTGAAAGCTGTTGATAGATCAGTCAGATATGAAACCCTGATCAACTGAACATTTAATAAAGTCTTAAAGACATGATGTTTTGCTGTGAATATGTTGTTTATGGCATCTCTCTCCGATCCGCTGTTGGACTTAGACCAAGCTTAAAATTGAAACATAAGACAGATTCATCTCGGTTGCAAAAATATCAGTGACTCAAATGTGTCATATGATAAATATAAAACCACTGAAATCCACACATTTCATTCAAATATTTTTGAGTTTTTTTTTATCACTCAAACTAGCAGTTTCTTCAAGCAAAAGAAAAAAATAAAAGTATTTTACTCATCTTAACCACATGCCCATCACAAACGAGTGTTTAAACATTGAATAAAATGATATACATATGGAAAAAAATATATAGATGTGGTAAGATTTCTTTGCATTGAGTGTTGTTTGCAAGGTTAAACCTGTCACCTGTGAGGGTGATACCAAGTGAATTCAGAAGGTTCACCGCTCCCACCTAGTGGCCAACAATATCAGTGCAACCAGTGAAATCCCTCCAGTGAATTTTGAATGTTTTGGGACACTAATGGTATCAACTCCACTACCACTCCACATTGCAAACAAGGTATAAAATGTGAAAAACCTCGAAGAACAGTACAGTCAGGGTGTGATCAGATTTGAGATGATTAATTCATGCCCTCCCATACATTTAGTATATATTTACAGGTTATTTCTTCCTTCCTCGAACCAGCTTTTTTTTTTCTTCCTAAGGTCAACTGGCGTGCAGCCAGTGAGGCCTCATGAAAAAACAAATACCGGTAATCATGATGTAAATATTTTGATTTGTCCATGGATCTGTTAGAAATGTATATTCTGGAATATTGCAGTAATTTCAACAGTTAAATTGGTTAACTATAATAAACTATGGTTAACTTGCGGTCAAAATTGTGTTGAACACCAGTCTATACCTTTATTTGTTTAGAATACCGATGAATTCATTAGAACACATGAAGGGTGCATAGCACATTTGCTCTCTTGCTGCTGTTAAATGAATCTTGCTCTGGCAAGTGTGTGTGTGTGTGAGGAATGCTGAGGATATAAAGCAAGTGAATAGGGAATGATATACTTAATATTAAAGTAAATCTGACCCCAAAGGTGTCAGTGCCTCACCATCCATGAACCGCACATCACTGGTAATGTCGGTTTCATTTAAACATTTTTTAGCCTTGCGATGAGAAGAATGGCAATTTGTCCAGGATGCATTGTCACACAATCTGAAATCTGAAGAGGGAGAGACCACAAAGTAAAAGTTTCAAATGTCTTTATATTTCAGTAAAATCTACTTTAATACACTTTGAAACAAGAGTACAACAAAATAGAATATACTTCAAATGTTGAATATACAAACAGTTCAGTCTGAACACAAACCTATTTTCCTGCTTCTTAGGTAGAAAAACAAAGGAAATGAATGAGGAGAGCCAAAATGAGAGACTTTCCTCACAAACTGACCTTGAAGTGACCTCAGACACGCAGGGGTGTATTGACACATTATTTAAGCTTAACTTTTTTTGTCCTTTTCCTTTTTTTTTTTTTAGAAGTGAAAATAATTTTATCTGGGATTATATGTACATGTTTCCATTCGAAACCCTGCCCCTTTACCAATATGGCAGTATGCACTGGCTCAAAGTCACGCCTTGTCGAGGCCTCTGTGGAGCCTGCCTGTGTTGGAAAATCAAATAATGGGAAAATGATCAAGATCCTTTAGCCCAAAATAATCTAAAAATTGAAGGCCGGAGAGTAGCTTTTTCTGCATGATTCAAAACCAATTGACACAAGTGAACTAATAATACAGATATCAGTCCCCCTGTTTCGATAATACTGTGCTTGGTACAAGTAATTAAAAAAATAAAACAAATTTCAGGTTACTGTTCAGACAGTACATGAAAAAGACCTTTAAAATTAAAATCTAAGGCTGCTCTGTTGCCATTAGCTCCATAAAGTAGAAATATATACACATACATGATTATTGTGTATGATAGCTTCCCTTGATGGAGCATCTCCACCTTCTATCAGAACGCATGTAGCACCACCCACCTGTGGTCTGCACAGTGATACACGTTTTTTTAAAAAAAGATGCTGGTTTGAATGTTTGTAGAGGCAAAAGACAAGAAAATGTCTTAAGTTCTTAGATCACATTTAGGATAGAAGTCTAAATTATTTGCCTTGCTTTGTAGTGTTTTCGGCATTTTCCAAGGCGCGTCTGTTTTCCTAATTGTCCTCTATGATGGCTGTCGGGTACAAGCTGCGGTTGTAGTAATCGATTGTGACCTACCCCGTTCCCAACAAGTGCCTTTTTGGGTGTGGGTTCCTATGATGCTGCATGCTTTTCGAGCTCTGTTCCTGAATCACTCGAGGAGGTTTCAGTGGTTCTGAGGGAGAGCGGCTCAGTGATAAGCAGCAGCAGGGAAGGTGTAGACTGGTTTACAACCCATCCTTGAACGTTGAGAGTCTGTCCGGCCTCTGCCGCCGATTGTTAGAAGAGTAAAAGTTATTTGAGACATGTACAAATTGACTCTCTTCAGAAAAGAGAGGCGCCCGCATTTCAACACTCGGGCTCTTCAGTCTTTGACACATCGGGCGTTTCCAGTTTGATTACCACCTCGGCGTCCACTGCCTCGGACTGGACAGTTTTGGGGTTTGCTGGGCTCTGCTGGACCGCCACCGCCACTGGAACCTGAACAGCTTGCACCTGAAGACCCGTGGCCTTGAGCTTCTCCACGGTGACCCCGCCACTTCCTGCTCCCCCTATCACCAGCTCCGATCCGCTGATGACTCCGCTGATGATGCGGGGTTGTGCCGTCGCCGCCTGACCAGCCGTCGACACGGTGACCACCCCAGTCCCGCCGCTGACGCTTCCCGGCTGTGAAACCACCAGAGTCTGTTGCTGCGCCTGCGTCGGCACGGTGAGCCTCATCACTTGCGGTCCTGGGGTGACATTGACCGGCGCCAGAGCTCGGACTGTCAGAGGGCTCCCTAGGAGCCCAATGCTGGATGGCGATGACCCGACGGGAGACTTGGTTGCACCTGCGGATGTCTGGAGCTGACACTGGGCTAACTGATGGGCGGGGATTGTGATGATCTTCGCCAGCTGCACCGTGATCTTGTCTCCATTCTCAGCAGTGGCTGGGACCACAGTGGGGATGGTCTGGATTACAACCTGGAACAAAAATCAAATCTTTAAAAAAAAAAAAAAAAGGGGGATCAAAACCAAGGATTTGTCCCTTTTCAAAATAAATACTGACCTTTTGTTGTGAGTTATTGCCTCCAGCAGAGGTACGAACAGGTGAGGTGTTGGAGAGAAGAGTTGTATGGCCAGTGGGCCCTGTTGTTCCTGTGGGCTGCTGCACAGCCACTGTGGAGATCTTCTGTCCGAGAGAAGTTGTCATGACTACCGGTACCTGCATAGCAACACGCACAGTCCTGCAAGCAAGAGGTGTGACAGGAGACTCAGCACGTCCTGTCAACAGCGGGTGTGAAATGAGAACAACCTCCTGTGCAGACCTCTCACCTGGGCCCGGTGGCGTTGGAAATGAGTGCTGAGCGACACTGTTGGGTCTGACTCCCATCCATCGCTGCTGAAACTGACACTATCCTCGGCCCTGCCGCCGCCACTGTCTTGCTACCGGCGGCGACAGGAACGTGCGCCACGCTGGCTCTGTTTCCGGCACGCAGGATGTTGGGCTTCTTGGAAGTTGACAGGTCGGCTGCCTGGAGCAGCATCTCTGAAGGGGGTGGGACACGCTCATAGGATGCGGCGGTCTCTGTGTCCATCAGGTCATCAGTTGTTGGCATTTCTGCCTTATCATCGTCGATAATTACAATATTTTTGGGCATCTCTTTGAACTGGTAAACAAGTCGCTGTCCCTCCACCTTGGCGAGGATGCCACGCTGGTAATAATATCTATGAAATTAACAGACACAAATCTGTTTAGAGATGTCGACAGAATGATCCAATCTCAAATTTCTGGTCTCTCACCTTAGCGCCCGACCCATGGTTTCATAGTTCATGTCCGGCTTGTTCTTGTGTTTGCCCCACAGCTTTGACACGGCTTTGGAGTCGACCAGTTTAAAGATGCCCTTCTCCCTCTGGGTCCACTTGATGTACCTGGGACAAGTATTCTTGTCTTGCAGGAGGTCCAGCAGAAACTCCCATAAGTAGGTGGTGCTTCCTGCTGGAGAGCAATTAGGTTCAGGATACCTTGAGGCACTAATCTGTATCTTTTCACTTTCAGATACCGCATTTCATACACCCTTGGGAAAAGATAAGGGGGGGTAATAAAGGGGGGAGATACCTTTCCCTTCTCTTGGTTTCTTCTTGATGCCCAGGTCAGGGGAGCTGTTTGAAAAGGCTGACTGGTGTGTTTTTGGCTTACGCCCAGCTATAAAAGAAGAGAAAAGTAGGAAGAACTTATGAAATGCCTTTAAGTCATTCAGTAACCTCAGTGATCCCAGGGACCCTCCAGCATACACAAAGAGGTACTGCCCACCAGATGGTGCTGTTTGGTTGCTTCCAGAAAACTATTTAAACTGAATTTTTGGTCCGATGTTTGCCCTTTCCCCTTTGCAGGTTCCCTGTGTGCTGCTAAGGTTGGTTGGGACACAAACATGAATAGGCGGCTGGTTAACCTACCTCTCTTCTTCCTGACTGGCTCATGGTCAGGCTCTGGTTCTGGCTCCTCCAGCAGGGTGACCATCTCCTCATCATCATCCTCCTCGCAGCACTCCTCAGTAGATATCTCCACCTCAGTCTCTGCAATCATGTCAGGCCGCATGGCCGCATGGAGAAAATCTGGGGTCGCAACGTATGAAGGGATGAAAGCTTCTAGAGAGAATGAATATAAAAGGTTTAAGAATGTTTACCTAATTTACAATGCCACATTACTCAAACATAATTTAAAATATATCATTTATAAGCCTCTGATGAAATGAGGTGGCGGGACTGCATTGCTAATGACAGTCCAATATTTTTCTATGTTTTGGGGTTGATAGGATAGTTTTAAAGTTTGTGTAGTTTACCTGGACTGCAGTCTTCTCTGAGGCTGGATGGTGAATCCATGTGCAGTAGAGCCTCTGCAGCCTCAATGGTCTTGTCAGAGCAGTGGACACTGGTGCCATGGACCGAAGCCTCCACTGAAACAGTCATGGAACATTGACTTTAACATTTTGCTACATTCAAAAATATTATTTGCTAGAATGACTATTAGTGAAATATTTTCCCACTGTTTTACCCAACATTTATTCTGTTATGATATTTTTACAACTAAAGAGCACATGAAAACATTCACTAATATTTAGGGTGCAGGATGTGAGTAAGGAGTGTTAAACGGACACGCGAGACATTCTGGGAGGTCAGGTTTAGTCAAATGTCTTCAGCACAAGATTAAACCAAGCTTGAAGTAGTGTGCAGAAATAAGATCGGTCAAAATGTGAAAAGCTAAATGACCTTTTTTGCAGGCATTGCAAAAAGAGAGACAACACAGACAAAAACAATTAAAGTTCTGCCTGTTGTCAGGCAAATGGTACATGCCATATGCAGGGCCCAGAGTGGGAACCCAGGGCACCTGCTGGTGTTGTCACTCACTGGTGGGAAACAAGATCCTGTTACACCCTGCACTGTCCATGTTAGGCTATCTGTCTGAGGCAAAGGCCACTGTGTAGGGGAGACAAGCTGGCTATCTTTAGATTGTCCCACAAATTTGAGCTCCCCTTAAAAACAAACACGACTCATTGGGTAGCCTCCAAACCAGTGCTTAAAGCCTGCTGAGCTGCCCTTGAAACTGGGCAGACATACTCTTGCAGGATCAACGTACAAATGCAGCATGGCTTCAAATATACAACCTAAAACTAGGCGTACCAATATTGTGCGTTGATACATTCAGTATTATTTGAAGAAAAAGAAACAGTGCACTAAAATCTGAATTTAATATCAAATGTGTAAGAGGTAAAAAGAAAAAAAATTACGTCCGCATTTGTGTACCTTAATTTATATCTATTACATTTTATCTTGTACAGGCGCCAAGAAAAGGAGCAAGTCCGACAAAAAGTAGTGCTGCCTTTGACGACTTCCGTGTTTACACTCCTCAACCTTTCCCTCCAGTTCTCTTCGAGGAAGCGCACAAATCCTCTTGCCACTCAACACCCTTCTAAGATCCTATTGGCTGTCAAGGCGGCTGTAAGCCAGCCCCCCGCGGAATCTGACAGGACAGCTATTGTTGTTCTTAAGTAGCCCGTCTGCGATTGGATAATCCACAAGCCAGTCCACGAGGCCCCTCCTTCTCAAATTAACAATGCTTCCGCCATCGAAATAGGACAGAAATACTTTGAAAATGTGAATAAAAGAGAATGGGAACAGCTTAAGTAGTGCAGCAAGCACCATCGATGAAGAGAAACGACCGAGACAAGCGGAAAAAACGGGTGGAAATGTAAAATAACTGGCCGCTGTGGTAGAAATGAAGTATCTCACTTGAACTAACAGTAAGGAAGAAAGCGAGAGAGGCCATCCCACGCTGCGACCGCAGGCTGCACAGCACGACAACGGAAACAATGGGACTCCAATAAGCAAAAACATGTAACGCCAAAAAAAAATAAAATAAAATCAAATGTGTCCGACACACATGAGCATCCCGTAACTGCGACCTTTACGGTCGTTTATTATGAGTTCGGGCAGAGTTCTGTGAGGTGGACAACTAGTTCTCTTTATCCACACTAACGGAACAAAGTCAAGCCACGCGTAGTACATACACCATTAAAAAATATCCATCTAATATTGGTCTCAAATGTGCAAGATTTTATAGTAATGAGTCAATTTTTACCGAGTAAAAATAAACCCACATGTCCCTCCAGTCAGACAGCGTGGCAAAGACGCAGGAAAGACAACATTTTTGCACTTCCTGGTTATGCAGAGCCGATCTGCAACCCGCTGTTCTGCACGACCTCGCGGTGGGAAAACTCTTGTTTTCCCATGCAAGGCATAGTTAGTGCAAACAAATAACTGGTTGTGCAGACTGGCGACTCCTATGATTTATTTTCTATTCTAAATATCATTCGGGATAAACCGTATAGCAACGCCATGCAGGTTGCTACCAAGGTGATCACTTCCTGATTGCCCTCCATTGCTCCACCATAGTACTCGGCGGGGCGAGCGACAGCGGTCTAGGTACTAGACACCGGCTTTTCTTCGATATAGTCCCTGGTTCGCTCATATGAGTAAATAACGATACTTTACCGGCTCTGATGAGTAGATCGAGCTGATTTGCGTGCCCCTCATGCCGTGAAGTCGCCATGTTTTCCCCTTCCTGCAGATCACATTGACTCCTCACCGGTTTGTATGGGAAGCTACTAGCTCGAATCACTCCGCCGCTAATAGGAAATCGCATCGAATTCAAAGAGACGCAATGGCGGCAGAAATGTATTCTTCCGCCGCCGATACAGGAAATCCTTCCGTTGCCCCCCCTTACGTAGTCAAGACGTCAGATAAAGCTACAGTGTGACAATTTATTTCAATAACCCCAGTTATGCACATCTAAACCAACGGGTCGGTAAAGATTTGACTTTCTCTATGTTCAATACAACCAGAAAGGACAAGACACACAGGTCGCCTCGGTCTTTCAAAATGTCAATATATGCCCGATTCTTGTACAATTATTTGACTACTTTCCCTTATAGTACATGTTTTTTTCCCAAAATACGTTTAGAAGACCAGATAAAACAAAGTTTTTGAAAATATGATAATCCAGCATTTTCTGATCTGACCCTATGGTGCCTAAAACACATTTGTGTACATTTTGATTTTTTTTTTTTCCATCTTGCGACCCCCACCTCCTTTGTTTAACTTCTATGAGACAATAACCACCATGAATGTAATGTTACAGTTATTATGAACTCTCTCGGTTTCTGTCTGAAATGTCTGTTAGGGGTTTGGGCTCTTTTAAATAGAGTAGCAGTAACCATAAGTGTTAGTTTAGGTGGCAGTTCTGTTCAACAAGCAAAAAATGCTTATCAATGTGCACTAGGTGGCAGTGTGTAAACACGCTTTGCAGCCTGTCCGCCCACTTCTGCAAGCCTGACAGACTTGTCATTGCTACAGGCGCTTAAAAACTGACAGATAGGCCAACGTGGAAAATATAAACAACAAAAAACAGCTCCCTCTGCACTTGAGTTAAATAAAACAAAGGTGAGTTCAAAATTGTGCAATGCTGCATCTTCGGTCAAAAATTTGCGAGAAAAGGCATCTCAATGTATGAATACATAACTAAAGAAGTACAAATGAAGCAAAGGGTGTAAAGAATAAATGACCAAAGCTAGATTATGGAATTTTTGTGTTGAAACCATCACAATTCTTCTTATATACACTATGTCATTGAAAAAACAAGTCCACAAACTGTATTCACTCATGCTAATGAAGTCTACAATCTTTCAGAGCAGATGGCAAGAATTTAATGACCAAATTTAAAGGAGACAAAATGACTTCAAATGTAAGGCGACATTAAAACTTGGTCTCAAATCTACTTTTCTCAAAAATAAATTGAAGCAGAATGTTCTTTGAGCTACTTTTATCTGGATGAGTTTGTGTTTTTTTTTTCACCCCCTTGATAGTTGCATCAAATGAAACCTCCGTATGGAGTTGTTTTTCCAAAGCTGCAGCATGTCTGAGGTTTTCTTGATGTCAATAGCATTTACAATAGATTTTTATGAGACCATGTTGGAAAGACTTTGGACCATGAGGGGGCTCTTAGACTCTTTTTCCATGAAGAAAACAATGTAAACTAAATCTATCCAGTGCACTTTAGAACTCACACTGTGAATATACACTTGCTGTTTATGTATATAACAGTTTGATAATATACACAGGAACCTCTTTGAATGAAGGCAAATAAAGATATGGGATAAAGAAACAGTTTAATTATCAATTAATTAAAGACTGACAAACAGTTATGAAATTAAAATACAGAAGGTCTGTAGTGAGGAGAAGGCCGGAGATGCCAGTGGTCTATGTAAACATTAAAGAATCTTCACCTTCATAGAATTCATTTATTTAAATGTCAAGAGCTCGCGTCCCATTTAGGAATTTTGATTGTCAGGAGATTATCACCTTGGAGAGAGAACAAGTGCACCCACTGGAAAATGTTGATGTTTCTGCCTTCAGGGCTGTTCCCCATTTGGGATCATAAGGACTTAATAAAGGTTGTCCAAGGACTACCTTGTCCAGGTTATTAAGAAGGGACAGAGACTAACAAATATCTTAATGTAAAAAAATCCATGATCCAGACTTTAATCCAGATCACCAGACATCACAAAACACTGGTACGTGTGCTGTAAAGTGTATGGCTCCTTTGAAAAAAAAAAGGACTCTCAGGAGGGATTTTCTTGTGGCAATCCAAGAGGCTAGTAGTACATTGGGGTGCCGATAAATACAACTTCCGATTAATAGATGTGTAGATCTCACCTGCCTCCCTTTCTGTCTTCACCTCCTGCGGCATCAGGCACACCTCGTCATCACACACCCACACTTGCGCAGAGTAACTCTGCTGCTCAGCGAGGCTGGCGCCAGGCACCTCCTCCACTATCACTGCTGGGTAGTCCTCAGACTCCTCTCTGTCCTGCAGCTCTTTGTAAGCCTCCTCCGCCTCACACTCGCCTTCAACCTCTCCTTCCAGCTCCAGGTCCACAGCACACTCATTCTCCTGCCCAGGGAGAGGAGCAAAAGGATTATCAAAAATTTGTGAACAAAGGGCAAGATGTTTATTTTGTTTTTTGAATAATTCATGTTTTTATATGATTTTAACCCACCTGCTGTGGGTCCTCCTCAGCTGTGACATACTCCACCACCATGCCACCAGTGTCAACCAGCACCACTGAGGTCATGACTCATGCTCCTCACTGATAAGCAATCACTAGCTGTGATTCCCCACAGCCCCTCTGCCGTGTGGTTTCCACCAGGAAGGTGAAAAAGGTTTCCCTGGAAGGAAAAAGAAAAAGAACTGGTGAACAACAAAAAATGGTTTACCACAATCAATCTGCAGTAATTATAGTGTGATCCCGATTTGTCAAGGGCGAGATAACCTTCGTATCCGACTTTAAAACTTTTATTATCCTCCAGTTGAGGGGCTTCTATTGCCTGGGTGAACTCTTTAGTTTTTACTGTGGTGTAGAAGTACTTAAATAGTCTTCAGAATTCTATCAAGCCTCCTAGACCTTCTGAGGTAACCTGCAACAGGATTCACTTCATTTACTGTTTTTACATGAGGGTTGTTTCACTCATGTGCTGTCAGGCTCCATACAACTGGTAAAAGGTCTACATTTGCGTGGATTATTTTCCTACCTGAAATATATTCCCAAGACACATCACAGACATGAATTCCAGTCATTCATTCATATAGAGACTGAAAACCATGCTGTCGAGGGCAACACACGGGTCTGTGTTTTGCTTTCGCTGCAGACGTGTGCTATGAGCTTAGGGATTGATCCACTAACCTACAGATTTATGAGTGACAAGCTGTACCTCCTGAGCAACAGATGTTCCCTAAATATGCCCCAATCGCCAGCGTAAGGAATACAGCCAAATTTCCATAAATACACAGCTACATTTAACAGTGGCAAGCGGTAAGAACAAAATAGACAAGTATATCTGCTCATGATCAACATGGAAACTAAAATGTATCCTGTTACAATATAGCCAAAAGTACCACCTTTTGCCCTACGGTGGTCCAAGTCCTCATTAAGCCATTATGTCATTATGCACTAAGTCATCAGATCACATCTTATTTTGCTTTGGTCATTCCTAAGTGTATCTGCTATGAAAGGCAGAAATGCAATTGTCCGAAGCCAAGTATTTCCTTATCACAGGCTGTGTCCAGTGGAAGATCCGGACAGTGTGGATCGGAGCCATGGTTACAGTCGCTTAGTCCTCAGTTCCTGCTGTGGGGCCAAATAGGATGTGGGACAAAGGGAAGCTCACCACCAATAGGCTGACACACACACACACACACACACACACACACACACACACACACACACACACACACACACACACACACACACACACACACACACACACACACACACACACACACACACACACACACACACACACACACACACACACACAAAATGTATGATGCTATTTATAAAAACATGCGGGCACTTCACCAATTGTGCGGTGTTACTGGATTACTGGAAATTTACTTCACACCTTTAAGTATTTTAAAAGAGCTGACTTGGCTAGTTAACCTCTAGGATTTAATAATGTCCTATACTGATGAATCTAAGTTTTATGTAGCAGCATGCAAACAATGTAGGAGACAATAACAAGCAATCAAAATAAAACCTCTGGAATGTATGACCGAACACTGCTTACTCAAGTAATTAAACACGGTAAATTCTACACCAAGAGATTGCTCAATTACCACACATCTCTTGCAGTACCTCTCTACTACCCTTATATGGATATGATGCAATTGCAGACATGCAAATGGTGTTAATTTACAGCACTAGAGCTTCTACAGTTGGCTAGCCTGTAGATTTTGAGTGACAAAGAAGAAAATTGGGAAAATAGAAGTTCCAGGAAATGTGGCTAACAAGCAGGATGAAATTCAAGTTTTATCTCAGCTCAAATTAGCACCCTACAATCAAATCAAAAGGTAAATTAAAGCTCACTGGGAGAAATGGAGGAATTCTCCTCACGAAAAATAAGAAATTAAGAAATCAAAAGGTAAATTGAAGCTCACTGGGAGAAATGGAGGAATTCTCCTCACGAAAAATAAAAAATTAAGAGATCAATTTCTGACGTTTCACTTTTCTCCTTACGTGCAGGCCTGCCTACCACACAGAATGCCCGAAAAAAATTATATGCTGTGTGCAATGTCCTCTGATCATAGGCAAGTGCATTCTATCATGAGCTGGGGTCATGCCACTTAGTTGGTTAACAATACCAAGAATGCAATACAGACTGTGTGTACACACTTTTGAACATTTGAATGAAAGTTTCCTGTCAGTTGCACCAAGTAAGTCTTGGGGGGGGGAGTCTTCATCAAGACCTGCAATTCCTTGATCAGATCAACTTTCTCCTCTCTCTCAGAATGGAGATCTGAAGCCACTTTTGACTCATGCTGAGCAGCCCCCACAGCTCCTCAAACTCAATTTGTACTATCCACATGGGAACTTTAATGTTCTCAAACTCTTGTTTCAAAAGAGAATTTTTCTCTTCAAAACTGGAGCTCATTGCAAACTGTTCCAGCCGGATAAAATGTTTTTCTTGTAGTTGTTCCAGTTCTTTTTCAAGGACACCTCCTTCATTGAAATCCCATCCTGGAGTGCTTTCATCTTTTGAACCAGCACTTCCTTGATAGTCCTCAGGTTCATAATACGGTCTTCCTTCACTGTTTTCCTCTAAAACCTGATTTCTGTTGCAACTCTCTGCTGAAGGTCTTCAGTCAGCTTTGTTGCATTTTTAAAGCTCTTGGTCATTTCCTGGTATAAAACTGTAACATTCTTGAGCTCTTATTTGAGGACAACATTGTGCTCTGGCCCAGACTGGACCTGGGATGGAAATGCTCCCTTACGAGCCATGTAGTTTGCTTCATGGTGCTCAAAATCATTTAGGGGCATGTGCTCTTTTACCAGACAAACAAACAAACAAAATAAATAAATAAACAAATCAAGGTTTTGAGGGGGTTTCAATGTTAGCACACAATTGCAGTTTCTTGAGCTTTTACTTGGATCTTTTATTTTATGTGGTAAACAGACATCATGTATCTGTTTCTGACAGAACACTTTATCTGTCATTTCCTCTCACTCCATGGTATTCAAAAGCCTTCTTCCCCAAATCTGAGCCTTCAGCTGCAAGACTTCATGTTCAAACACATCACCCTCCATTTCAACCTTAATAACTGTATCAGTCACTGCCTCCATTATTACTTTCTATGTGGTCTAATTGACTGAATGGAGCAAACGCATAATGAATAATCCTCTGATAATGCCACTGAAGTCATGTGCCAGCATTTAAGCTAGATTTTGCAGTAAAGCCAGTAAAAAAAACACTCCCTAACCCACCTCACAAGTTAACAAGGTATAGGGGAATTATTAGAACTGTGGGGAGGGGGGGAGACTATTGATTGATTAACCATTTAGTCAAAAATGCATTAGGTTAACATGTCTGTGA
Source organism: Fistularia commersonii (assembly GCF_037954325.1). NCBI lineage: Eukaryota > Metazoa > Chordata > Actinopteri > Syngnathiformes > Fistulariidae > Fistularia > Fistularia commersonii. The sequence goes on from NC_141318.1 coordinate 7,329,807, forward strand.
TGAAGCATATTTAAAGGGTTATAAATATCACCACCAACACAATAACAGACCTAGGGGCTGTCATTTGTTTTCAGTCCAGGGGAGGCTTAAATCAACATTAAGTAAAGCTTATTTGCCATTATTTTAGTGAGCCTGAAACATTGGACCATTTAAGGTAAGAAATACAGACAGTATGTAAAAAACACATTAAGATGACATTTGCAAAGAGACTTGGGCGATGGGAGAAAAAGTCCATGGGGACTTGTAAGGTGTACAGGTTAGTTTTTTCTTTAATAATAGGACTGCGAAGCAGTGGGCTCTAAGGGGAGACATAATTTTAAGGTGTCATAAATGCAGCTTAATAGATAGAAACTGTTGGAGAACCTCATAGGAGAAGAATTTCAGTAATATGTAATCAGATGTGACATACTGCAGGATTAGTGCAGTTTTCATTAATGCTCATGCAGATACTGCCCCAAATATGTAACTGACAACCTTACTTTTTAATAGCGTGGGAAGAAGGGCTGTGACTGCTCTCCTATCTGCTCTTGACTTGCATTTCTTGATTTGGAATTAGGCAATGGAAGGACCATTTGTCAAAACTTATTAGAGAAAACATTATTCCTAATTCCTGTCATTCAAATAAGGATAGGGATTTGAGGAATTTCTTGCAGGATTATGGATTGTGGGCCTTCTTGGCTTACAATAGAGGAAACGTTTATGAGTAAAATAGTGTTTTCCAATACTTGGGATTTTACACGTTTCAAATAACAGCTGCAAGTCATTCAGATTAATTCTTCTGATTAAAGAAAGTGTTTAAGTAAAACACCTTGCAACCTGCTCTGAATGAATACACCTGCAGTGCAAAAGAAGTAAAGCGGCAAACCCTGTCAGTCACTAAAGGAATTATGGCAATGCAATTGGTCATTCCCAGACATGTTCAAAGACGCAGCTGCATAAAACAATAAACTGCATATTGAGAGAGCAATGAATGTCCTGTGTATTATTGGGTCAGACCGGGTGAGAGGTGGGGGTTGGGGAGCAAACAAGGAATGAACTGAAACATGCACGACTACAGGCACAGTAGCATCCAGACCAAATGCATTTTTTTCTTTTCCTATTACATCAAGTTTGTATCAAAGTCCAAACTGTTACTCGGTATACTGTGTGAACCCCTAAATAAGATGCAACATTCATTAAGCAGTGTATTTTATGGACGAGTCAATAACACTCAGAATAAGTAGTAGTAAAAAAACACCACAGAAAAGTCTGACGAGAACAAGTCTTTCAAGTTAGGCTCGTAGGTCCTATTGATTTAGCGAAGTAGTAAAGAACCTGCTGAACGACTGAAAAGACAGTGCTGCAACATCCTTTCTGTTAAACCAAAAATACGTCAGAAGGCTTCATTTAGACTCGACAAGCAGGGCACTAGATATTCACTTACATTATATCCTATGAAAACAATGCATTTAAGAGACCAAAAGACAGTGGGGGTTTTGCACCTCCCTTTTGCACACTCTTACAGCTAGCTGCTATGTTGCAATCACTATTCCATGAAAATCAACTATCAATGAATTGGTGTCACTTTCATTTCATGAAACATTTTTCCCAGCTCTAAATAACCATAATGAGAGCAGATTAGCTTGATTACTTTACATAAATTATATTATAGTGAAAAGAGAATCAGTCAATGTCTCTAGATAGAACAAAGTCTTTTAAGGAGGCCAACTTTCACCAAGATATCAAAGTGAACACAACATCGTGACTAGAGAAGAGGAACTGAACACAAGCTGTCATCTTGACTTACTTACGGGGCCAGGACTTGTTCGGCATCCCTCTCTCTCTGACTCTCCCAACATTTCTCCTACCGACATCCATCCATCCATCTCCTCCCTCTGCCTCTGCTGTCTGCCTGTTCCCTGGGTGAAGAAACCTCTGAAAGCAACTCAGCACTTCTCAAAACCCTGCCCTGATCACATGACAAGGGTGGAACGAACACACACACACACTCAGTCACATGATTTTTCAACAACAGAGTTTTTGTTCCAAGCAGCTGGGGCTGTTGGTAGATACAACGCCCTGCTTGTGCCCTGCCCTCTACTCATTCGCGCACACACACACATACGACAACCAGTAAATACAAGGCAAGAGTGACCTCAGGATCAACTGGACATCCACCCAGCCCATCAGCCCATAGACACTTACACCACCCATGTTCATCAGTGTACTTTGTATTTATTTAAACACACACACACAAACACAGAAAGACAGACAGACAGACAGACAGACACACACACACCTTGGGTATTCACCTAAGAAGCCCTATTTCTTCTTTGAGGTTTTGTGATTGTGTACCATTTCTGTTCTTTTAAATCCTAACTTCTCTATGCGTTGAAAAGGGAAAAAAAATGATTTAACTGGTATAAACTAACACTGTGTTGGACAACAAGAAAACTGGACTCTTCAGATCTATTTATTTCACTGCCCTGAAGTAAAGCCACTTTTACACCACTGGAACACCACTGCGAGATAAAGAACTCCATATGTACTATTTTGCAATTCAATGCTCATGCTTATACAAATTGTCATGGAAATTTCAAGGAAACAACTTTAAATTCTTAAAAGTAGCATCTAAATAGGGCCTGCTTCCATTAATGACTGAAGGGAAAGGGAAAAACCAGGCAAGCATAGTTTGGTAAGAAGATGGTGATACAAGGCTATGTTCAGAAATACAGGAATGGCTGTAATAGCAGACAAAGTAAAGGTTGCAAATATGAATGGAAAGATGGACTCAACAGACTGAGCCTCTGAGAGGGATTTGAAAGATAATTCTTCAGCCATTTCTTTAAGTGCCTTGTGAATATCTAGGATGGGGGTTACAGCAGAAGCAGATTATCAGAGATGTGAAAATATAAGAGGGACTGGTACCAGGTACATCCCTGACCCCTCTCTTAAAATTTGAAATTTACAGAATGTGCATAACTAGTGACTCACTGCGTCCCGATTAGGAATGAAGTGATGTTACAAAATAAAGCATGCTGGTGCTAGCTCATCAGGCTATAAGACCTCCCTTAGACAGGTCACAGGGGCTGTCACAACATGAACAATACTGTTGAATAGCTGAATGATACACAGGGAGCCAAAAGATTTTTAACACTTTTCTGTGTTTTCCATGTAAAACAAGATGCCACCAGTCAATATAGGCTTTTAAGATTTTTTGGTAGGGAGAGGGAAGTTAGCTTTTTTTAGCAATTTTTAAGTAATTGTTTACGGACTTTTTAAAAGGTCACTCATGACATCTTCACATGATATAGACTAAAACTTCAGTCAATGTGATCCAAAATGAGCAGACCATTTATAAATTGGCAAAGAAATAGTCAGAGAACAACATCTAATCTCAGACAGTATGATCATTGACCACATTTTCCTTCAAAAATGTATATTAGAGAATAAATGCCAGACCCCGCTCAAAACCTAATCTATAATCCAGCAACAGTTGAACATTATTCAACATCAAATTCAACCAAAGTTAAAAAAATTAAAAGCCCGATTAAACCCTCAGTGTAAAAACTCAACGCTCCCATTACAACATGTACTCTAGTGGTCTGAATGGCATTGGAAAAAGATGTGATAAGGAATCCTATATTTGTGCAAACACAATACTATACATGAAGCATGACATGGCGTGCGCACACTGTACATCACCTGCTTCAATATAAGTTATTGATGCTATTGCCATACATGTCTTTGCTGCTTTAGTGATCGTCATCAGTTTCCTTTTTTAAAGTTTATTGATAGTTTTGTAGTGTATTGAAAAAATGATTGTGATCATCATCATCAAATTACCAGGATTAAGTTGCAGACGCAGCAGACTATGATGCATAATTGATGGCAAGAATAGCCCCTCTAGTGTTTCATTTGAAATAACAAAACATAAAGCTGGTTTATCTATGTGGGTTTGTACAAAAACGCTATGTCTGGAGTATATGACTGACTTGACAAACTCTACACTGGTCCCTCATTTGATAATATTAAAATAAATAAACCAGAGCCACAGTTAACTCTATTGGGTTACTTGATCAAGAGTTCCTTAATGCCAGCAAGATTATCTAGCCTTTAAACATGCTTTCATAATTGATACTCTTGGTTGTTCTGCCATATGGTGCTTCTGAACCAGAAAAACATTGAAATTTCGACCACATTTACTGTGGTATGGGATTGGTCGAAATAGGAAGGAGGCGGGTTTATTGTACACCCCACCTTAGAGTTGTCATGTGTTCTCAAGGTGCTTGAAATTGAACTGTAGAAATTAAAATACAACATTCTATTGATTCTTAGCTATCAAGTGCCTATTGCCAATACAAACAGTTTGTTTCTTTGTTCCAGCCATAGAATGAGGTACATTTTAGATTTAACACAATTCAGTACATACCCAATGTTACTGTGGCCTATGTACAAATCCACTTTTTCCTAATTATTAAGTCACTGCATTTCTTTCTCTCTTCTCTAGAAGCCTTGGGTAATTTACCATTCCCGCATTTAAATGACAGCAGAAAAGAGCACAGTTCAACCGTTACCTCAGTCTTAGTTTGCAGGATGTACTGGTAAAGCCAAAGGCAAGCTGGTCAATCATTTACCAGAAATCATTTACTATAAAGTAGCCACTTCAGTACATGTCTCTAAGATTCCAGGCCTTTGACTTCCTCACATTTCATATCAGTTCTTTACAAAGTACAAGCAATTCTTCAGGAATTCCAGTGCTTCAGTTAAAATTCCACAAGCATGTGAAATTACACTATGTTCAGTCGACACAGGTTGAATCTGAAAAACTTGTGAACAAAGGCAAACCTGTCACATACAGTACACATACATAACACAACACGCTAATGACAAAGAGATAATTAGAGAGATAGGATATCATATATCGTCTCTATAGATTTGTTAATGGCTACAAATACTTTCAGTTTCAGTTTCCCCAAAAAAATACTTAAGGTGCGATACTCTCTTAGACACATGGATGGCGAGCCTCTGTGAATAAAAAAAGACTACGCACACTGTCATATCTGGGAAATTACTTCAAATGTTCCGCAACACAGCGGAGAAAATAAACAAGCACCACCACCACCTGTTAGCACGCATGAAGGCATCCCCGTGCTGAAACGGACAGGCAAAGCGGTTGGATCCACAATGAAAGTTGGTGGAGAGGACAACCTTCTGCGTACACCAACACAGCTGGATGACCGACTATTATCATTACTTACAAATTGTGAGCCACTGACAGACAACAGGATTATGTCGGGCATGTTTAACGAGCGCCGGGGGAGGTGGAGGGCACTGTTGCATGGCAGCGTCCCCCGTCAAGGTAGCTAACCATCAATGAATTATTGTCTCATTTGTATAGAGACATTTCAGGGAAGTGAGCCGCGAAAGAGAAGTTGAAATTATAAATATATAGCACTGGGATAATAAATGGGGGGTTAAAAAGCCGTCGCGTTTGAGCGACGACAGAGTCGAACCGTAAATTGAATATTGACATTAACTTGGCTAACGTTAGCTAGCAAGGTTTAGCCTTCGGACAACAACAAGCTGACAAGCGAAGACTATTAATCACGTGATTGGCAACCCCCCCTCGGCCGAGGTCACGGCAGCTCGCTTACCGTCGAATCCTTCTGATGTCCTCTTCGCCTTTTCCCCCGAATGAATTAGTTTCCAGAGAACTCGAGCGGTCACCGGTCAGCTAATGAGTTTGTTAAGTGACATCTAGTAACCTCTCTTCCACTCAGGTCCCGCCGAGACGAACCAAACGACCACAGCGGTCCAAGAGCAAGAGGCCGGTGCGACTGAGTCGCTTCGCCCTGTGTAGAGAGCGGGACCGGCGGCCGTCCGGAGGGGACCGATGGACCGCTTCTGTTAACGGAACTCAAACGGGCATTGGGGGTGAGGTGGGGGGTGACGTCACAGGCGCCCATAAGAACTGTCTTTGAACGCAACATGTCCATTTTCCATTAAGGTCGAATTAAAATATTGCTAATACCACTCGATTTGCCTTTCAATATACTGTTATAGCCGCCTACATTTATTTATTGATTTAAGTTTCATACAGCAAAAATGCTTTGAGACCCACAACCAGCTTCCAATATTTGTTTTAAGGTTCGCGCTCTCGACAGTCAACAGAGGAAGGATACGTCGTTCTTTTTCATAGTTTACAGAGATAGTTTGCTACACAAGTTTGCTGTTCTTCATTCTTAATCTTTGTGAAAGCTTTTTAAATTCATATTTATTTGATAATTGTACTTTGCTACTTCTTTTTGAAGTATCAGCACTCTAGTACTGTATTAGTGAAGTACATACGTTAAAATTGATTTAACATCTAGTATATAAGACTTGGCTTTTTTTCCTCTTTTTTCAAATGTTTTATTTTGTCTTTTTTATTTATTGAGTCCCAAATATACATTACCGTTACTTTTAAAGTAGTATATTCCTTTAATCATCCCACAGTGGGGAAATTTCAAGCAGGAAATGATTTGCTGGTGTATCTTCAATATTTAAACTCCCAGACCGAGGATTGTCTCTTGCTCCGATAAGGGATCTTTAATCGTGCATTTCTATTATGAACCGATTGATCATACTTTTTAAAAATACACAATGGGCATATCCCCCACACATGAAAAGTCATGCTCACAATCACATTCTTTTTAATAAAAAAACTTATTGGCTCTGATGCATGCCTGATATTTGAGAGTGATTTCACTAACAGCGCCAGATACCACAATTAAATCTACTGCCTCTGGTTAATCCAGTGGTAATATTGAATCTTCTGCCAGCAAACATTAGTGAAACCTTGGCTGAGGTTTAAAGTGACAAACTGTGGTTAAAGTCAACACAAATTTGTCTTTTCATCCCACTACCCTGTACAAATAAGCTTTTGGCTGTAAAAAAAAAAAAAAAAAAAAAAAAAAAAAAGAAGCAATTTGAAAAATGAACAAACCAAATATAAGTGAATTGTGCATCATTTTATTGCAACATATTCTATTTGAGCACATCATGAAAGAGATGCCTTGTAAAGCAAATGTGCTAAATGAGAACTGGTGTATATTAATGCAATATAATCAAGTGTAATTTAGCACAGAAATTATTTACAAAAATAACTCAAAGTTAGCTTATAATCATTGTAGCCAAGCCATTGCATTACTATATTCATCCAATGGAAAGGTACAAAATCTGGTTAACACAATCCTAAGTGTGTGTATTGTTATAATAACGTAAGTAAATTGCTTGATAGCTTCTAAAATGTAAAGATTCTGGACTCTACAGGTCTGTGGTGCTGCAATTTTTTTTTCTTTACATTTCTGAGATCGTCTACGTGCGTTATACACCACAAATGAGCAGCGCACTAAAAAGTGGACAAATTGATTTTAAAGTACATCTTAAAGTGAATGCTAAAGTATAACTACATTACATTTTCCACTAGAGAATATATGTAAGGAATCACACCAGGTCATTTGGAACAAGACTAAATACTTTTGTCACTTCCTAGATCTTGATAGAAAACTCCTAATGAAATCTAAAATGTAAGTTGCACGTTATCGTTGACTGAACAGTAAACTGCTTATGTACCTTTTACTAAATGTATTGCAAGACTGACATCTAGAGGAAATGAGAAAAACAATTTCACAGGTCAAATGCAGGGGGCAGACACTTTTTGCTTAAATACACACATTAAAAGAAAGGAGAACGTTCACCAATCGCTGAAAGGACACGAGAGTTTGTTAGATCCATGGTTAAAAATCTTGGTCTTTTCATCAATGATCCAGTCAGGGAGGGGATGTTGTGGAAGGCACGTTTCAGGATTGGGCCGTCACCACCACTGCTGTGCCTGCAATCAACAGGGAAAGCAGTGGTGTATTTTGGTGGAAGGATACACAATTGAAACAGCACACAGACAGTGCTTATTGATAATGATGAAATTAAACTGCCATTTGGTACTGTGCAACATGTGTAGCAGTGAATAAAACCTGCACGGTCTCTTGTTGCCCGAGCATCTGAAATCTCTTTGTTACTAATTTTTATCTTATGGAGGAGCGTCTTGTGACCTCTGCTTCTGATCACACAGCTTTACACTGCTTGCCTTCAGTTTTTACCTTCTTAACTGTACTGTTACATCACTGAGCAGCTTTGAACAGCACAGTTAAAACCCTTGGCCCTGTAAAGGTGGATATACATCTGATGAGAGCCAAGGACAAAGTCCATGAATACGTCAATTCGGCAATCCTTCACTGAGATCATTTGATGCATTCATTAAATAAATTAATTGTCCTGTTTACCACAACTAAACAAAATTAAATTTGACATTAGAGGATGTCGTCAGTCTCCCGGCAACCTCTTACTTACATGAAGAAATCCAAAGGCCTTCACTTAGAATTTTCTTTGACACTGCATCCATATAACTCCTAATTTGTTTTTATCGTAAATAACTTTATTCCTTCTCATACTTTAAATCATAGTAACACATTGACACAATGTGATGAGGTAAATGTGTTGTATACGAATCAGTGCTGTTAGATCTGAAATTACACCCTGATCAGTCATGCTGCCTTTTTTTTGATTGTTGAATGAACAAGACACAACTAGAAAGAAGGTGAAAGACATGTTTACCCCACTTAATGACCTTCCTTCCAGTTTTATTAACTCTTTTATGGACCCCTTGATTATTATTTCCAGATGCAGCAGTAACATCAGGCACTTTGTTACTGCAAAATATTATTGTCGAGTATTAGTGTTTTGTTATCCTTCCCAATTACTTTTATCCTCTATGATAAAGACAGCGACATGAACCTTACTGAGCTACTCTTTGAAAACTAATGTACTTACCGAGGTTTAGTTTCTTTAAATGTGTGCAAACTTTTCCGCCAAATCCACTCATGGGAGAAATCTCACAGAATAACCAGTTATGTAATCTTCCTAACTTTATTCAGAGCAACACGATCCATGTTGCTGATTATCAATAATGCTAAATTAGCAGTAATGGAGTATGTTCTTACTTTGTTCCTCCACAAGCGACGCCTCCTCCTTGGCTTCATGGGTTATATCCACGGGTTCCTCAGTGACCAACTCAATTGCATGCTGCCCTTCTACACCAGCGGGTGGTGCAGCCTCCTCCCCAACTTGTGGGGCACAGTGGCAGTGCGTGACATCTTGTGTAGATTCTACATCAGTTGCTGAAAGAACCTCCGGGTCCGACTCCTCAGCAGAGACTTCTGCAGCTTCGACCGTCTCCTCTGCTGAATCTTCATTCTCTACGGTCGTGTCAACTGCAGGGGTCTCAGCACCCACAGCGGCGATGGGTGCCGCTTCAGGTGTAGTTTCCTCAGCATCTTCAGCAGAGGTCTCTGTAGAGACCACCTCCTCTGGCGCAGCAACAAGGATCTGAGCCTGATCCTCCCCCTTATCTGCTTCTTCAGTTGGGGAAGCATCTTCCAGTGAGGTTTGTGTAGAGGAGGTGGCCTCCTCATGAACCAGTGACAGATCAGCATCATCTGCCACCTTTATCGCTGAGGTTGCAGCTTCCTCAGCAGGAGACACCTCTTCAGTTGAATCTGCCTCAAGAGTAGAATCAGAGACTGGATTTTGATCCTCAGCTTCTCCAACTTTCTCTGATAAGGGGGCTGATGGTGTGGACGCCTCAGCAGAAGCAGGTAATTCCTCTTCTAACGAAGCCGCGGTTTCCTTCTCGATAATCACCTCTTCAGTAACCGAAGCCATCGCATCTCCTATCTCTTCCACACCCGCTTCTCCCGTTGCTTCTGCAGACGCTGTCTCTGCTTTAACAGCCAGGACCTCCGGCTGTAACTCATCCAGTGCGGAAGCCACACTATTTTCATCTCCTATTTGCTGGACCAGGCTTGTCTCACCAACAGAAGCTGCTGCAATCTCAACTGGAGAGCTGGTCATCACCTTCACAGCCGTAAGAAGATCTGGAATGGACTCTGAAGGAACCAGGGAGAAGGTACTGCGTTAACATACTGTTATTTCAATATTAAATGCAAATTCAACCCAGTAAACCTACCTATTAAAGTTAAATTGTTATTGAAACAAAGTGACTGCAAGGAGTTTGTATATTTTGTATTCCACTTACCTTCATTCGATGTCTATCAGGGGAAGAGCTCTACAGGAGACTACCTGCCTGGTACATGCTCCTGCTGGTGTGACCTTTTAGAAGAAATGAATGACCGTCTGACTTTCACAGGCCTTGTACATGGCATATCCCATAGCTGTACTCACTGTCCTCCCCCCAATCTGTGTTTTACAGGGCACTTGTTTTATATATGGATAGTTAACAAGTGAGCCCAAAAATGCTAGCATTTTTTTTGGATAACTCCTGTAAGTCAGTGCATAAAGTCTAAGCACAAAATTTCCCTTCTGTCTATTCATGCTGGCAAATCACCTGGGGACCCTAACGGCATGGTGATCTAGGATTAGCTTTGACCTGCAATAGTTCAGTCAATTTCTTAACTGCACAAACTAATTGTAAGTTTCATCACTTTTTAAACAAAAAAAAAAAAAAAAAAGGAATACTTGGGTGGAGCTGAATGCCTGATTCTTCAATTCAAATATGTCTCAGCGCGTACAATTTCTTGACCACATTTATGCTGATCAAAACAGATTACACTGAGTTGTGTCTCTTTGTTACATAATAACATGCTCAACTTTGAGTTGTTAGACATTGAAATAGTAAAGTCCTTGACTGCTACATTTTTAACATCAAGCTTAGTTTTAAACACACAGGAGCATGACCAAGTCAGATTCCTTGGAGAAGGGACTTTCTAAAGAAGGGTTTTCCAAGACACACTAGTTGGGACAAAAAGCACTTAGGATTCTAAAAAGCTGAAGAACCAGATTAAAGTTATCTACCCCCAAAACAACCTTTCAGAAAAAAAAAAAACACAACTATTAGTATGTCACATTATCTTTATTGAAAACCCGTCTCATGTGACGTTTTAGAAATTCTTCCAACACTATTATATTGTCCAAATAATCAATGCCCTAAAAGTGTGGGATTTGTTACCTAAGATTCAAGAGGATAATTTGAGGTTGTAGGTCCAAATCCAACAATTGCAAGAAGTGTGCTTTTTTTTGCATCACTGTTATCGTATTGATGTAGAAACAAATTTAGTGGCTGGAAAAAAAAAAAAGTCTTGCAAGGGGAAAAAATGATTGCGTGAGGCAAAGAGGAAATGTACATTTACAGTTTTGTTGATACGAATAGGAATGGAGAAAAAAAAAAAAAAGTACAAAAAGTGTAAAACTGACAGAGGTCCGCCTTCCTAGGTAATGTGTACAACTTCAATAACCACACCTACATAGAGGATGGTGGTAATTAGCTCAAGTGAGCAGGGAGACCTACATTTACATAAATGCAAGACATCTTTTAAGAGCACTTAATTTATGAACAGCGTACATTTATCCATAAACCCTTTCCACAAACAGCAGCCAAACCATACATTGAATTTGCTCTAATCCGGTGATAAGATTCCTATAGAAAGATTCTACTGTCTCAGGTTATCTAACCAGACAGCCAAATACAAGTTGTGGAGAGGGTCTGAAGTTTGGGTTCAGGGAAGGTTAGACTGATGAACCCCCAACTGAAAGTGAAAATTCAATTGTGGTTGCTCATGAAATTCAAGCACTTCAGAAGAAGAGGTTCATGAGTCAATTTCAGGAATATCTAACTCCTATCCCTCATTTCAGAGCAAAACAAACAAGGTTTCACGGCTTTAAGCAGCGAGCTCTGCAGCAGGGGCAGCCTCAGCAGCCACTGGGCCAGTCTCTGCCTCAGCAGGGGGAGCAGGGAGGGGCTCATCTACTGCTGCTGTACCGGCACTCTCCACTTCGGCAGGGGCCTCTGCTGCGGCGACCTCCTCCATGGCTACGGCTTCGACGACGACGGGAGCAACCTCAGGCTCTGTCTCCACAGGAGCAGCAGCTGGAGCGGCTTCTGCTGCCACTGGCTCTACTGCGTCTTCTGCGACGATGACAGCTTCGGACACCACGGCAGCGGTTTCCTCCGATACGGCAGTTTCAACAACGGGTTCTGCAGCCGCCGCTTCTACGGGTTCTTCAGGAACAGGCTCGGCTGCAGCCTCAGACACTGGTTCTGCAGGTTCAGCCTCTGTAGAGACTTCAGCAGGCTGTGCAGCCTCCTCCACAGGGGCTGGTTCCACAGCAGATGCTGCTGTGTCTGCAAAAAGTTGACAAGGGGTTTATGGCACAAGACACCTTTGTTTTTCCAGGTACTAATGTATCCTACAGACAGGATGGATGTTCTAATGAGCAGTCAGTCACTTGATCATCACTCCGACTAATGCCATATTTGCAAGTCAATGTCCCTTTACATTGGAAGTCACCCTAAACACAATTCACCTCCGGAAGAATTCAATCATTTTTGTAAGGGGAAAAATACCCTTTACAAAATAAAAAACAGGATTATGCTCCCATGTAACAGTAAATAACTGCTTATATTCTCCCAGGGGTTCACAGAAGCTGTGGCAACTTACATGGATGGAAAAGCCATCCTCAAAGCAAGACACTGCAGATGTGGTGGAGGTACCCCTACAATGCTGAGTTTTTTGAGGTTTAATTCATGCTAGAAATGACTTACTGTGGTTATCTGAAAATCAATTTAATCTGTTGGGAGTCCTTTCATACTAACCTGAGCTTATAATCAGGAATCCAATTTTATAGAAAGACAGTTGCCTTAGAAAATTAGTTTCCAATCATTAGGTAAGACTTTCAGCAACATAGGGGAAACAAAAAAGTTACAGTTCTCCAGCAGTTTGACACAACCCAAATGGGAAAACAATTGTTCCAGGAGACAAATTGTTTTTTGAATTAAAATTAGGGCCCAATTTCAAAAACATGGCAATCATCCGTACGGCCTCAAACAGACATTTGAGCGGAAACAAATACAGGAGCACTTATTTTAAATCTGTAGCTTAGGCGTTAATGGTGTGACGGGTAAAGCAGATGTTAAAGCTGTCAACATAATGAGGATATCCTTAATCCTAACATATCATCCTTAAGCCAAAAATACAACCTTTGAGCTCACGGGTCATAGGTGCCTGGCCACTTTTTCCAGCTACAAAAAAATGAAAACAAATGAAAATAAATGAAAATAATTGATGCCTCTTGCTTCTAGCAGTTAGCTTGCTCTCATGTCATGGAGACTGAGATGTTGGGGAAAAAAAACAAAACAAAACAATTTTTCCATTTCCCACGGTCATGTTTAACATTCAAACATCAGTATCACAAACTGAACACCAATCTGCAGCCCCAGAGATTTAAAATTACATTAAAAACAAATTGTGGCGTGCAAAGAAATTTACAAGTGATTGTTTCTTGCTACTATTACATCATACAGAAGCCATCTGTGTTCACTGGTGCAGAGTGCCATCTATGACAAAGCACTTCCTAGTGTCACATACAAACCAAGTGACGGCAACTGTTCAATCCCCATTACAAACCAGTTAGCGCTTCTGGGCACAGAGCCATGACTGCCTGGGCCAACACTGGCTTAACAGACAAATAATTTGCAGACAGAAATCAAAACAGGCGGCACGATAAAGCTATTGAGGATGGTCAGTGCGGCATGTGAAATGAGTGGTTGATGTGGTCCAACTCCATGTTCACTAGTTCTGCTGGATTATAATGGTAAGGTTTCTTTATCAGATCCTTGGCCGAAGTTTGTTGTTTGGGTCTGAAAGTTTATTTACCAGCTACATCCTGTTCTTGGTCGCTGCCCTCATTTAAAGAATTAGAAGATTGTGCAGGACTACTGCTGAACCAGGATCCACTGTCTGCACACATCTTAAAACTTTAAGCTTAATGCCCAATTTAGATTACATTTTGACATTGGGAAAATGCTATTAGAAAAAAATGTGCATCATAGATACTGGGGGGCAGGGGGGGATTCTGCCATGGGTTTTATGCACAAGCCACTTCTACTGTACATGTCTCTTTCAGCAGTCTGGGACAAAGAAGGGTGTGAGTAGGACATACGTTTGTAGAATGGTGAGAATTTCCACTCCTATCCCCCCCCAAAAAAACCAAAACCATTTAAATAGGAACTGTGGCTGCGCAGTTTGCTTTTTAAAAGTAGCACATACTATCACAAAGCAGACATTTGAATGGAGTCTGCATTGGGATGAATATGCACAAAGAGGTGCACAATATGGTCTGAAGAGGTTTATCACTTAAAGATCGACATGAATAAAATTAAATTGTAACTTCCTGGTCAGTACTCCTGCAGGGCAAATTTAGAATTAAGTGTTTAAACTTTAAGTTTAAAAAGATACCTTGGCAGAAAATGCATTTAGGCAATCGCATTTGACAGAGGATTGTGTGAGCCAGTTTAAAAAAAGGCTTTGCTCACTAAGCTGACAAAAAAAAAAAAAAAAAAAAAAAAAAAAAAAAAGAGGGCGTGTGTGTTGGTAGTGTGGTAACTGACCCTTTGCTACTGCGCCCATGTTGGCGAGTCTGTCCTCATAGCGTTCGGTATCACCACTGACAGTCTTGTAGGCCTAAAAAGAGGGTAAATATGCATTTATTGCATTCCAGCACAAAACTGATAAAATGAACGTTGTCGTTGCAAAATGCCACATTACGCTTATATTCTGTCAAACAAAACAGCTTTTACAGGAGTCTGGCAGTATCTGGCGGGCAACTCGACCCAGACAATAGTCTGCATGCCTGGTAGAGTTGGTCCGAGAACAAAGAGCAGATTATGGGACTTTGGATGTCAAGTTGTAGTCCGGTTCTTCCCAGGATGGTCTGTTCTGACAGCATGAAAATAGGATCCCAGATTATCCCAGAAATTACTTTCAGGTCAACTTAGCATTTGAGCACGAAGTCAAGTGACCCGCATTTTTTTGGAAGAATTGGAAAAAGCAAAAACAGGCATGTCCCTAAATATTGTCTTGTCTTTGAAAAACACAACACAAATATTCTATCTTAAATCCTGATTCACTACCAAAATGTGACCGACAGAAGACATTTGACCATCCGTTGGGAGAAAGAGACGAAGAGGCAAGAGTAAACCTTCACCTGCATATTCAAAATGTTGAGGTTTAATACAAAGTAAAGTCAGTTCACAAAGCATCCATCATTAATTGAGTAACTATCTGGATCAAGTTATTTGGTGGATGTGATGTGCATGCAAATTTATAGCAAACCGTGTTGGATTGTTTAGAAGATACTTCAGCAGCTTGTGAGGTTTTCCATTTTGGATCTAGCAGCTGCAAATATTTTCCAATTTGTTATATTTACACTTTTCATGTTGATTTGAAATGAGCAGGATATTCCAACAAGTTGTACGGTACAAAAGAATACAAATGCATATTTTGGTCATTAGATATTTCTACATTATGATATTCCCCCATCTTTTGTTTTGTATTTCTGGGTTGATGTTGGCTGTTCTAATATTAGTTAGCAATGTGAATCAGAAACAGACAACAATTTAAATTGAAAATATACACAAGGGTCTTACAGATTTCCCCTGATCCCTGTAAAAAGGGACTGAAATTTGCTCACATTACTGTAGACTGAGATCTTCCAAACTGGTAATTTTATTTGAACCTATTGTGTTTGTCTTGTACTTAAGGTGTTTGAACAGACAGCCAGCCAAAAAAACAGCCAGCCAAAAAAAAAAAAAAAGCACATATGTGTACCAGTCAACAGATGAAACCACCCTATTCAAGATGAGCTTAATAAATCTGCAAGACAAAAAATGTGCACTGATCTTTTTAAAATGGCTTAAAATGAAAACCGTTCCAACGAAACAGACATCTGTGTGAACGTAGCAGTAACTCACATAGACGACCGCTGCTGTCAGGCCTCCTCCACACAAGAGGAAGTATGTCATATTGGTGGAACCCCCAGGAACTCCAAAAGCCATGTGTCGCACTGGAGCCACTGCAAGGGAGAGAGAGTGAGCGCTTCGGCTTATTTCAACAGGGACGCAAAATCCAGATGTCAAGCTTTGTTTGAAAATTCTCAGGACATTTCCGTTACGAGTAAGCAATCAACTATCATCAAGTGACGAAGAAAAACGTCAATTAGGATCCTTTGTGTGGGTTTCATATGGGAAATTTCCATCTAAATTCCCAAGCGCAGCTGCCAGAGCATTCTGATACCGTCAACGCGTCCCCATTCGTTAATCTAGTTACACAATTCAGCCTTAGTTGTGCTGGAGCAGCAGGACATGGAAAGATTTAGTGGCAGCCAAGCTAAACAAACTGTCCCCTCAATTAAATCCCTGCAGCAACAACAAATCCTGGTTCACCATCTTTGATTCACATCAAAAAGAAAGGTAAGGTTAGGACTTGAGGATGAGCTGACAAAAGCTTCTTAATGGGCTATTGTTGAGGAGGCGGACAGGTGAGCTTGTGTTTAGAGGATTGCCAGCGGTGCATGCAGGAGGTCAAAAATAAAAGCAGCCTGCATCCCAAAGACCAGCTCACTTTAATCTCCAACACAGCAGCAGCATGTCACACATGCACACACTCGTGATGATGCGTGCATGTGTTCCAGTGTGTCACACACATGGCAGGTGTGTGTGTTGCATGTGTGCGTGCATTGGAGTCAGATAAAGGTCGAGCATATGAAGGTGCAAAGAACACAATGTACAGTTTGCAGGGGTACCTTCCTGTTCGTGGGTTTTCAGGAGCACAACTGGCTCCCGTGACTGTATAAATTAACAACCCCGTATCGTCTATACATAGACAGGACCAAAAAAAAAAACCATAACAAAAAAACGTTGAACTAGTCACTAATTTATCCCTCGCAGAACAGAGAAAGAAAATAAAAAAAATGTACGGCTTTTCAAAATGAGTACACGCTGAGGGGGAAATCAGCCATTTAAAAGAAAATAGCATTTAATAAATTAATACCAGGTTAATGACAAATTTCTCTAAAGAAGACCACTGTTCCAAGAGATAAGTATTAAAATTCGAATAAAACTACTTGTTTTGTGAACACATCTAATAATGTGTTGTTTAGGGCACAGGGTTTTAAGGACAAATACTTCCAGAGAAGTGTTTTTAATACCATAATGCCTAGCAACTCAAATATCTCCATGCCCTACATTATCAGAAAATCACACATGTAATATAAAAAAAAAAAAAAAAGTAAAATAAATAAAATGCAAAAGTTTCCTGTTTTGTAAAAAATGTAAGAAATGTTAAAAATAAATAAATAAATAAGTAAATGAATTAATAAATAAAAATGGTAGAAATCTTGTTTTGGGGGGGGGGGTTAGGATTCACTTAGATATACAAATTTTGTCAGTTATGTAGAATGCATACCAGAAGGCTCTTGTGAGAAAATTGTCAATTTCATCACAATGGTTCAAAAACTATTGCTGAATAGTATTAATACAGCTTGCAAAGAAATTGCAGCTTAAAAATACTATACAGTAAAGTATAACATTTGGAGCACCTAAAACACAAGAGGGTGCAGCAGATTTAGTCTAAGGTTCAAGGATGTGCACTAAAAGAGGTTAAAAAATTGTTTAAAAATGTAAAAAAAAAGAAGCTAAAAGACAAAAAGAAATACCAATTGTGAAAGAACCAAAACCAATATGATTATTTTGGTTGATATTTAGATAACAGGATTACTTTACTAGCATTTTTTAAAATAATGCTTGATTTGGCAGGTGTGACTCAAAGATATTTGTAAAAAAAGGTCAATTTTCTTTAAATTCTCTTAAGCCTTCACACAATACCACTGTGGAGGAGCTACATCGTTTTTATATGAATCCACTTATTTTAAATCACTGGAAGCAATAAATTTAGCAGTCTTATAAATCTGCCAGGTCTAGAAGGCAGTTTGTTGGTTACAATGACATTATTTAGTAGATCAGCATGAGAAATGTCCACCGTTTCATCTAATGAAATTTGATTTATTGGGATTTCATTTACAGGGTCAAAGTGAAAATGTGAGTGTCTCAGAATTTCAGTCCCTCCAAATCATTTTGGCGGAACTACTTTCACTCCAAAAATCACTACCACACCGAAAACGGATAAGAGGTCGCTGTTAATCGCTACGGTCAGGGTTTCACTTAGTTTTTCCCCAACTGATTTTCTTTAACAGCACTCTCTCATGGAGCCCTAAATTGAAATGGAAAAATGCAGTGTAGTGGATGCTGAGCAGCTTCTTCCCTTCCAATGACACGACACAGCAGCAGCGCGCAGGACAGGGCCAAGTCCAGGTTATTTATACAGGTAATCAGTTAATCCCTGGGTTCAAGCTATTTAAAATGGACAGGCATGGCAGGTGAAAACGGACAAGATGGCATCTCGGTGACACGTGTAAGGTTGCATGTTGAGGCCGTCGGCCTGTGACCGCTGACCAGGATACCTGCCTTCTCACAAACTGCATTATCTGTCCACAAGTTTGCAGAGAATTTAGTCTGTCTGCTTTCATTTGGGAAAAGCGCCTCTCAGCCCCCAGGGTGAATTCCACATGCTCAGACCCCAAGGGAAAATTCAAACTTAAGCAAAGGGTGCATGAAAAGAGGATGGCATCATAATATCACAAAAAAAATCAATTTACAATGCTAAAATCCCTGGTAAAAATTGGCGAGCCATTTTGTATATATTCGGTGGGAAAAAGGGGTTGAATACTGCAAAATTTAGATATTTCTCTGCTTTTGCACGAAGGCGAAGTCAGACAAAAAGAGATCACCGTGTTCCTTTGCGCTTCAGTGTCTCAGAACAACGTGTCGTCAGAACATAATGTCAAAAAAAAAAGAAATAAAATAAGAAAAAAAGATGACGACACGTTTAATACCCGAATACTAAAGAAAACAATGGGAAAATGTATAAGAACTTAAAGCGTTGAGGGTTTTTTATTTTTTTGCATTGCGTGATGCGCTTTCATAACCAGCGTGCACAAGGACTGAGTGTTCCCGATGAGGGACACACCTCCCCCCAGGCAAACACGCACGTACACGCGCACACACACACACTTTACACGACGAAGCATCCAATATCTGAGTTTTTATCTGTTCATAAGCCAGTTTCATAATATCCGATGAAGATTACGCGGACGTGCAATAAACTTTGAACGTCAGTAACCACTAAGGAAGGGGAAATTCTGAAAAAGAACTTTATTTTAGATGACTTTTTCTGGGTTTTAACAGACAATTGCATGGCGTTGATTTCAATCCCCTTGCAAATACGCTTTTTTTTCAATGAACTTCACCACCAACCTGCATCTCTGTCAGCAAAACGACGCGGACTCACCGTCTCTGGACGTCGGCTTGAAAAGCCTCCATGCCACCGGCCCGACTCGCTGCCAAGCCCGTCTGCAGAACATGTTGCTCGGTTACCGGCGGCAGGTGAAGCGCGGAAGGTCGCGGAGCTTCGGGCGTCTTTTGTGGAGTGATTTGCTGAAAGTGCACAGCTGCAGATCACTGATGAAGAGGGGATGAAAAAAAGGGGAAGCCCTGCCCCCTTCTTTAGAGGCTTCAGCTCTCCAGCGCCCTCTAACTTATTTACTTATTACTTATCGAATGCAAAACCTCCTATCTGCAAATTTTTCGATTTTGGGTTGTTGCATTAAATGGTGATGAAATGGGATGGCTCCACATGTTCAGTCTAACTGCAAGATAATCTTTCTTTTGACATAGATGTCACATGATAAAACTCCTATGCAGAAGCAGAAAAAAATTTGGAAAAAAAAAACAATTATCTTAATTGTCAGTGGTAAAAATAAATTATAAATTATAACATATAAATACAGTCTGTGAACAATAGAATATTCTTGAATATCTTTCACAAAGACCATACTGTAATCAAATGAAACATTTTTTTCATTTCCTGAAAAAAGTGCTTTTTCCAGATATGTTTTGCATTCCAGACATCGTTATATTTACTTATCTGTAGATCAGGGGAGGGAAATTATTTTGGCTGGCAGGCCACATTTCTTATCTAATTTTTATGTGCGGGACAACTAGGTATCATGTAAATTGACCAAAATGAAATTGCAATTCAAATATTAAAGTTTTTTGGTGTTTTATTTCAGCTTTAAAATCATGAATGATCATATAAATATACCGTCATTATTTTGTATGTTATCATCCATACAACATTTAACATAAGGAAAAAAATAAAGAGTTTCTAAATTCAATATCAATTGAAAAAAAAAAAAAAATTAAAAGAAAATAGGCCGGGTGTGGCCCACGGGCCGTAAACTGCCCAGGTCTGCTATAGATATAGATACAGAGGTAATACATCTAGTTCCCTTGAAAAAAAATGGAAAGGAATAAAAAGAACATTTAATCACACAAATACACGAACACTACAGCCATCCCAGTATTCTCATCTCCAATGCACGGAAACAACATTTAATTCATTCATACATTGACTGCAATATTGAACTCATCCATAAATTGACCATGGCATTAATGCATTCAGTGACTAAAACATTTGGATCAGTCCATATATTGACTAAAATATTGGATTCATCATTATGTTGACTCTTCCTCCCTTTCCTTTCGGCTGTACCCCGCAGCATTCGGCACAGCGTGTCCATCACAGCTGCAAACAAGGGGCTCAGAGCTGCAGTCCCATCTCCACTCAGAAGCTCTTATTCACATCCTGCACCAACCCAACCTACTTCTCTGCCATCCAAGACTTCCTCATACAGTACCATAGCTGCTCTCATTTGCTTTTTCTATGTCTACAAAGACACAATGCTGCTCCCTCTGACCTCCTCTGTTCTTCTCTATCAACACTCTCAGAGCAAATACTGCATCCGCTGTGCTCTTTCTTGGCATGAAAGCATCGTGCTGCACACAAATGCTCAGTTCTGCCCTCAGTCTAGCTTTCACTACTCTGTCCCATACCTTCAATTTCACTCCTAAAACTGAATTCATCCGCCTCCAAACTCCAAATACCATTAAAAATGCATGACAGTTACAGTTGGATATTCCAAAAGATAGGTAAATAAAAATGGATAAAACCCCACCCCTTCCTCTGAAAATCACAGAAATTCTTTATAATTTTTGTATATTTATCCCATCTATTTATTGCAAGTGATTTCAATAATGTCACTTTTTGCATGTCACACTCTTATCAAGTTATATCATGCATAGTAAGTGAAAATATTAATATTTGCAACAAATCAGTTGGGGGTCTTATTTTTGCACATTGCGTTGTTGCATCTTTGTCCTCAGGCCAAATATTTTTCGTTAGTGTGTGTTTCTGGGTGGGTAGGTGAGTGTCTGTGTGTGTGTGTGTGTGTGTGTGTGTGTGTGTGTGTGTGTGTGTGTGTGTCTGATTGCATACTATCTTGGTTCAGCTGAAAATGCATGTTTTAGCTCAGGGGTGGGCAATTATTTTGCCTGGCGGGCCACATTTAATTTTTAATTTTTACACGCAGGCCAACTAGGTATCATGTAAATTGTACAAAATTAAAATTACAATTTAAATATTTGAATTTCTTTGCATTTTATTTCAACTTTAGAATCATTAATTATCATATAAATTTACTGACATTATTTTGAATATAATCATCCATACAAAATAAAACAAAAGGACAAAATAAGGAGTTTCTAAATTCAATATCAATTGAAAATACGATTGAAAGTGTAAGCATTCCAGAGGGGTGAAGAACCATATTTAAAACATGGTGACCTATCAGGCTAATAAAGCGGATTTAAAGCCTGATATATAAATACATTTCATTTCAGAAGTAAAACTGCTGTGTTTGTAACATCATAATCATAATAATCGCAATCATCATTATATTCCATGAATATAAGATTAACTTTGTTGGTCCCCATAGGAGAAATTACTTAAATATTACACCCGATTGACATCATCATCACTGATAATCCGATTATAAATGAGATTCAAGACTCATCATATGACATAATGAAGTTCAAGTCTTTTCTTTCAGGAAACCATGAGAAATTACTTCTTTTTTTTTTTTTTGTCCGGAGAGGGACTTTAAGTCATTGTGTACTTTTTATTTGTATTTTATGGCAGTGCTCTGACAAGCTAGATAATTGACTCCTGTTATTCACAGGTGCTTAGGTAGAGATTTTCTCTCGCTGAAATTTGACTGATCAGACAGAACTCACGCTGCTTTCAAGTGGATTACGGCCCTGCCGGTTGCATAATGCCCATCTCAGAGGGTTATTGTGGGACTGCTGCTGTGACGATGGTAACACCGACCACACTGCGTGGAAAGATGCAGTCTTTATCTTATGTTTTTTTTTTTAATCTAAACATTTTCTGCTTAATTTCCTTGGATCCCGAACATCCTGACTTCAGTGTGAAATCCAGGGCAGTAACCTGTCAGTCATAACCAAGGTGTTCATTAATTTCTATCCATTTCATTACAAATCTATTTATTCCAAGGTTATATATATTGATTGTGGCAATCAAATATAAATAGTAAATGATCAGTTGGCACTGCTGTTTATTTGTTTTCAGAATTTGTTGCAAATAGTATCATGAGACATCAGCATTGCACAGAAACATGCAGCAGAAAATGAGTATATTTTAAACTTTGTCTATATTTTTTCTTTTATCTATACTAAGTAATTGAATTTGCTTATGCATTAGCCATCGGTCTTTTCTGAATTTGTAGAAACAAATTATTTGTGTAATTGTTTCAAAATTCATGGAATTGTAATTGGTATTTCTTAATTCAAGCATTGATTTTTTTTTCTGTCTCTCTTCTCACCTTCTCACTCCCTCTCTTTCTCTTTCTCTCTCTACACACACACACACACACACTCACATTTATATATATAATAAAGAAAAAGAAAAGATGACCAAAATTTTAACAAAAATAGCATGTTCCTTGGTCAAGCCTCAAGTGAAAAACATCCAGCTTTTCTATGTCATATTTGTTTTTTGTAAATATTAAACTCAACAGAGAAAAGCTCAGCCTTCAACAAGACTCCAATTTAATACCAATATCTAATATATTGTGCAATGAAAGGGATTATCATAGTTTAATACTAGGAACTGTAGTAGGTATTTTTGTGCAGCAGGAGGCGCTAATATTCCAAGAATAGATGAAAAACGTCTATTCTTCCATCACCACATGTGTGAACAGTGAGGAGCTTCCACTTCTCTCCTCTACGTCACTAAAGCGTCATCTTTGCTTTTGGTTACATTACAGCAAATCTTAAAAAAGCCAATCCAAAAAGTGTGATCATCTTGTGGAAAAAGGTTGGACAGATTATAGAAATTGTGCAATCAAAGCCTCTTCGATGTTTAAAATGTAATTTTGAAATATGGAATCTATGCCAAAGTGATATAATATAATATAATATAATATAATATAATATAATATAATGTAATATAATATATGTTCAAAAATTGTGACTAGTTCTTCGCACTATCTCTCTTGGTCATTTTTGAAGCACCAAGAGAGACATCTAACACTCCGATGATAAATGTTTCACCACTGTGATACTAAGACTAGACACAGATGTGTGTATGCATATGTACACACATGTGCACACACACACACACACGAACACACACACACAATTTGACAAACTCAAACAAGGACTTTTGTTTATTTCCTTTTTAAGACTAAGGTGGAAATGCGAGATATGCGTTAAGCATTATGTAAATAGTTTGACTTCTCCATTAATGGCAGATGTCACACACACACACACACACACACTGAGCAGCCTGTAAGATCAACAGTTGTTGAGTTGAGCAGTGGAGAAGTTTGACTATCACATGACAAACTGAATCATCAGTTGGACACACAACTACGACACATGTGATAGTTTCCATCGCTCTCATGCATAAGACTCATGCGTGACTCCTCGGCCATCCGGACACACCGGGAAACCTTCAACGCACAAGATCATTCAGGACGACATCACAACTACTCAGCATGAAGTTTCTTGGAACAGAAATTCTGATATGCAACATCAGCTGGCACACACTACTACACTACTGACAGGATTAAAGGAACTGAACAGCATGCATACACACACACACACACACATAAACACACACACACACAAAGATGAACCAAAAAAGTAAGAAGACTTCCATCAATGCCCTCATCCACACACATTTTTGCTTCAACAATCCTCAGTGCCACTTCCAAAAGACTAAGTGAAGATAGCAATGCAGTTGGCCCTGTTGGTCTAAAGTACTGCATAAAAGCAATCACACAGAGACGATAGGACAAGAGACAACATTGAAAGAAAAATCACGCATTTATTTTTAGCAGAGTTTGTGCCTCAATAATTTTTTTTTTTTTTTTTTGTTTTGAATTTTTTTTTAAATAAGGCCCTCAAAACGCTTCCCTATGAAATGATGATACTGAAAGCCTAACCACAAAACTGAACTACATCAGATACACTGCTCTGTATTTTTCCATGTACAATAATTCTGAAAAAGCCCCACCCTTGACCCCAGTGATTTTGGTCAAGTTCTCATCAAACCTGGTCTGCAGAGAGAACAGATATTCTCCGTGTGGAACTGTAAATAATTGTAGTCTTCTTCCAACTTTGTAGCCGTGGCGAGGTGGCAACTAATCAGTGATTCGCCATGTAAATGAATCAAGTCCTCGTGGATAATATCAGACCACACACACACACACACACACACACACACACACACACACACACGATTGAGTCCCTAGGTTCACATTTCTCAGGTTCCAAGTGGGTGCGAATTGATCTGCTGCAACGGTCTTGTCAAGGGGCCAACATTTTTAATTATTTTATGAATATTAAAGCTATCAATATATTATTTCAGTGCTGCCATAAGAGATAATTTGTGCCAGTTCCTCCCAAACCTCATTCCTCTTTGTCTCTGTCACACTTTTGTTTTCTTTCCTTCTCTCTCCTTCTACCCCCCCACTCATGACGGAAGGCCGCCCACACTGAGGTCTAATCTGTCCAAGGTGTGTTGTGATTTGACCCTACATAAACAAGATTCTCACACACACACACACACACACACACACACACACACACACACACACACACACACACACACACACACACACACACACACACACACACACACACACACACACACACACTTCAGTACAGTCAATTAAGCTAAATTATTGAATATATCTTAATATATCCGTCATAGGAAAGGGTTGCGATGTGAATCCCGTGGCTCATTTCAAGCTTCGATTCATTTGCAGCCGCTCTATTGGCCAGATTCTCTATTTTATCATTTTTTTTCCCGACAGAACAAAGAATGGCTTGAATGTTTAGTCGCTGCTTTGTACAATAACATTTTGAGTCAATCTCCTTTTTCCCCTTCTAAGCGGGGGACAGGGTGGCAACTAATCTGTAAAAAATACACAATTCAAATCAGATAATAAGATAAGACATCCAAGCTCATGATGCAGATTTAACAGTGATTACTTACATCACAAGAGATTTTATGAATTGGTTTTCTAAAACTGCATCAAGAAGAAATCACTTTTTTGCAAGTGGATATAAGATTGAACACCTCAAGATATTCCTAAATCCCTGTTCGTGTGTCTGTTTTAGACACTGAGAAAACCAGTTCAGGCGATTTAATAGATTTGTTGTCCGATTACACTGTCACACTATTTAAAAAATGACAGATACGATTGAAAATCGATCATTTCCAGCCGGAGTTCACCACCACGTTATCTTTACATTCAAAATATTTTATTTGGCAGCTATTGTAAACAATAAGATCACAAATATACACAAGCTATTTCTTTTTTTAAGTGAGATGAGTAGAATATTTAAGAGCATAAATATTAAAAGTCTGTGCAGGGTTGGAAGCTCATTGAAATGTAAAAGTTATATATTCCTGCTTGTACTTTTTGGTCAAAAATAATATGAAAATGTTCATTTAACATGATCACATGGTCACGGAAAAAAAAAACAAAAAAACGCATTAGTCCATCCGGCTGTGTCTCAGCAGCAGGTCCAAAGCTCTTTCTCCACTTTTTTCTTGTTCAGGAGTTTAAAAGACCCGTTGGAGGCCGGGGCGTTTGTCCACATCTTTTGGCGCTTCAGCTGAGCTCCCAAGGCGAGGACGATGTCCTCCACCTTATCTTGCGGATACGGCGCCTCTGCCTCGCCCCGTCGTGTTTTCACAAGTTGATCGGGTGGGCTTTTGGCAGACGTCTCAAACAGCATCATGTTATAAGCCCGGGCAAAACTTCTAGCCTGTTCCGGGCTCACCTGGCTCTCCGGCCTGCAGGGGTCACGGAGGTCGCTCTTATTTCCCACCAGGAACCTGCGGGAGCCGGACCAGACAGGCTGTAGATCAAGTGGCATTTGATTTTCAAAATAAGAATTACGACTCAAGGAGGACGCCAGGCCGATTTGCATCGAAAATAAATCCTCCTTCCGTACTTGGCAAACATTTTCATCAAAAAGTGTGGAATTTATCAACTTGCAGATGTTCATAAACCTTGGATGCAGAACATGTGACTCAGTTATGCAATTACATCAGAGAATTACAGGAAAGCTATAAGAAGTTACATCCATAAATGTTAGATTCACAATTTCTCAGATGTGCAATTAAAGAAAATTCCTCAGTTCAAGGAAAAGAAAGCAAACTTTTTTTTTTTTAATCGCCATTTTTTTGCCCATGATTCGGGATTACCTGGGGATTTCCTGGCCGAGAGAATTTTGACGGCACTCTTCTATCCAGCCAGAGAGACTGCTGAAGCTGCGGGGGGAGGTGATGTCGTACACAAAGAGCACAGCGTGCACGTTGCGGTAATAGTGTTGCACCATGGACTTACGGAAACGCTCTTGTCCCGCCGTGTCCCACAGCTGGAGCTGGTGGAGAGGAGGAACATATTTACTGGCATTCACAATGACAAGGACGCAGGCAAAGAAAATGTTGCAAAGAGGAAATTAAGGAGCAGAGGGAAAAAAAAACAAAGGGTGTGTTGAAATGATCCAACACATGGTGTCAAGAACAGTGAAAAAGAGTGAGTCACCAGTGAGGGGGAAGGAAAAATAAGGAATAGACCTGATGCTTCTTCAGGCCTTTGAAAACAAGATGGGAGAGGATCAAGTCGCAAATAATAAGTAGGATCTGCGATCCAGCGCAAACTTAGTGTGAAAGTTGGACAATATTTCACTGTGCCAACCCTCTATACCAGCGGTGGGCAGTTATTTTGGCTGATGGGCCAGATTTCTGATTTAATTTTTATGCGCGGGCCAACTTGGTATCATGTAAATTGCACAAAATGAAAATTGCAATTTAAATTTTTATTTTTTTTGACATTTCATTTCAACTTTAAAATCATGAAGGATCATATAAATGTACTGACATAATTTTGCATGTAATCATCCATATAAAATTAAACAAAGGGGAAAAAATTGAGTTTCTAAATTCATTATTGATTGAAAAAAATGTGTTAGAATATTCAAAGAAATTAATTTGGCTGGCCGGATAAAAAGGCAAAATGGGTCAGATGTGGCTCGCGGGCCGTAAAATGCCAAGGTTTGCTCTATACATTCGACTCACTGCGTGTGCGTGTGTGTGTGTGTGTGTGTGTGCATACATACATATATCTTAAAATTTTAAAACCTAAAAAAATTGAAAAAAAACTCACCCACATCCTGAAATTTTAATAATTTAAGCTGTAATAATATATCTGTATATATGTTCATAACTGTGCAATGTTTCTTAACAGCTACATGTACAATATTTTTTCATACTCTTATGCACTCTTGTTTCACTTGTTACTAAAGACATATAGTTATAGTTTATTTGTATTTCTTATTCTGCCTTTTTCTCTCAATTTTTACTGTTTATACAATTTTTCTACTATATTTATTATTGTTATATTTTTCTTGTAACTGGCAACTCTTTGCACTAATACTGCCACCTAAATGGGCATTTTTTTTGTATACATGGATAATTTGGACCTCTTTTTTTTGATTGTGCCTTGATTCATCAGGTATACATGTAGTTTTTAATCATGCCTATTAATATTAACCGTGTATGTGTGTGCCTACACACAGCGAGAGCCGTGTGTTTGCAGGGCATGCACATGTATGTCACCCAACACAGAACGCAGATGCATCTTAGTTCTCTTGCATTGCACTTTCCAATGACAATATAGTTTTTCTATTCGATTCGAGAACAATCATGCCAGTCATTTGCAATGAAATGAAAACAATCATCTAACCAGGTGGGTCAGATTCAAGAGAAAAAGAATATCGACAATGCGAAATTTAACGTGTTTTACTGTCTGTTTAAAATGCAAAGTTGTGAATGGATAATACTTTTTAGAAGTACTTTAGATATGGATGTTTGGAGCAGTACATTTCAGCTTTGCAATTTCACAATGTATTTTGTTGCTTTAAGCGCCTCTCAGAAAAGTAGAGGTTAGAATCAGCAGTGATATTCAAAAATCAGATAGTAAAAGGAGACCTTTGCCAAAAAGATATACATTTAGCTTGATTGATGTAGGCATCTTTGAACATTTTTTTGACACTTTGCAGATTTCTATCCATATAAAATAAGAAGAAGTTTCAATAGCTTTGATGGACTGGATTACATACAAGACTCTTAACACATCGGGTCACTCAAAATTGAGAAATCCTTATTCGTGTTACTTTTACTGCTGTATATCATGTTGTTTTCATCTCAATTTTCTCCGCAAGGGGTCTGGCGCCTGATGTCACCATACAAACCTAACAGCTGATTCGAAGCATAAAAAGTGCAGGCCCAGAGTGACCCATACAAACACACATCAGTCATTTGTAAGTCAAAGAAAGTTCACCTGGTTCCCCTGTTAAAACGTGAAAGGTTATGAAGTGTGTGTGTGTATGTGTGTGTGTCTGTTGATGGGCATAATCCTACATAAAGTACTTCGAAAGCGCAAGTTGATGAAAGCGCTATATAAGACCATTAAACATTTCATTGAGACATATTTGAATTGTATCAATCCAAACAAGTGTCATTGTCTGTCAGGCAACTGTGGACAAGCTTTTGCTCATTTTCCTTTTTTTTTTTGTTATTCGATCCCCTGGCCTATTTTCAGAATCTGTGAAGATTTAGAGCCCAGCGTTTAGTCACCTTTACCAATCAGCACAAGATTATCCCAGAAATAAGCAAGATACTAGCCCAGTACAATAATCCATAATCTCCAATCACAAAACAACAACATAAGTCAGTTAAGGAATTACTTAGGGATTTAAAGAAGGAAAAGATCTATTAATTGTTTTGTTGTTATTTCACTTGTTGACATTTGGGTGGATGAGTTATGTCACTTTACATTGGAGAAAAGACGAAATAGTTGGAACGGCAAATATTAGGTGAATCTGATGATGACAAAGAGAATAACTCTTATATCCTCAAGGAGGGTTATGAAACCACCACACTTCCTCCATCAAGCCATGCTTTCAAAACACTTAGATTACGCCACACACACACACACACACACACACACACACACACACACACACACACACACACACACACACACACACACACACACACACACACACGACTGTGTCTGCCTAACAAACAGCTATTTTAGCATCTTTGAGTGCAATAAAATTCAGCTAATTTGTAACTAGTGGGTGTATTTGGGTTGAACAATCCACACTCCGGTGCAAAAGACAAAAAAAAAAAAAAGATGTTTATAGTCATTTAAATAATGATTTAATACTTTTTGATGCAAGTACACATGCCTTGGCGAAATGCTGTTGAAAACATTTTTATCTTGCCATGCATCCAATCTTTCTGATAAGACAAACCTTTTCCCTTAAACAATTTAGTCAACAAAAACTCTAACGAGTACATTTTTAACTGAAGTGCCACTGGATTTGTTCCAAAACAGGTTGTTTCTTGAAAATGTAACGTCTGTTTGCAAAAGAGACTCATGAACTAAGTGACACTTTCACTTCAGTGACATAAAACATAAAAAAAAAAATCCCTGCTTTCAACACAATGAGTCTATTTGATCACAAAGAAGTGGCAAAAAAAAATGCAATACAACTTTTACAAAAATGACATTCCTTTCAACTTTGAAAAGTTGTCGAGAAACGACTTGAGAAGGGTGGAATTGCCAGTTGCCTGGAAATAAAGTCAGAAAATACACCCCCCCCAAAAAAAATCGGGTGTTCACAGAAAAATAGAGAAGCAATCAGAAATGTGTTTTTCTTAAAGATCCCTGATAAGTGATCGATTAACAGAACCGATGAGAGATCGACGTTACCTTGATTCTCTCCCCGTCGTTATCCAGCGTCCTCTCCCGGAAATCCACGCCGATGGTGGCCTCCGCGCCGCGGGGCATCTCCCTGGCGCACAGCCGGTGCGTCAGGCACGTCTTCCCCACGCCGGAGTCTCCGATCACCAACACTTTGAAGGTCCGGCAGCGGGCGAGCAGCGAGGAGACGCTGCCCAGGGAGCCGGACAGTTCGAGGGAAGAATCCATGGCGCTCTCCCGCTGACACGGAGGAGCGCGTCTCCCTGCGTGGGTTGCGCTCCGCGCGGAGGAACGGGAAACACGCCCGCGCTTCATTTTGGGGTGGAGAGATGGTGATCGAAGTTGTCCCAAACAAAATAGCGCACTCACACACACTCTCTCACACACACACACTGAGTTGGACGCAACTGGCTGTGGATGGGTTGCTGGGTGGTGACAGCTCCCTGATTTACTCCAAATTGTCACAGGTTTCTTGATAACTTTTAGATCTTTGACTATCTTGTATCAGTTATGTGTAAGAAAACACACACACACACCTAAACTTTCCGTGGCTGAGACGCCAGTGACGTAAATATTACACAGCTGGACGTTATTTGTCCATTTGCCGCCCTTTGCTGCCCCCTACCGGCACCCCCGCATTATTGCATTATTGGTCACGCAAGAAAGACCCCACGCAGAGGCAGCTTTGGTTTATTGATCATTTTCTAAATGGCTGCTAAATAATGTCAAATTTCAGAAATAATCGTAAGATTTCAAGTGTTTCTCAAGCGACTCAAATAAAAGCAACAGACTAGAAGTCGCACTGCGGAGTGACTTCAATTCATTGCAAACTTTGTTGGACACAAAAATAAGAATCAGTTTCTTTGGAAAAACATGTGATATATATATTTTGTAGTTTATCAACTATTAATGGCTTGTGTATGTGTTGCTTCATGATATAAAAACAGACCTTGAGGGGACATTAAAATTAATTCAAATTTAATTCACAGACCTTGAGGGGACATTAAAATTAATTCAAATTTAATTCAAATTAAAGGAAAAAAGATTGAATGCAACCTGTGGATTTCGACTCTTTACCTGACGTGGAATAAACGTGGAATAGTTTTGACTTCCACTCAGACACAATTAAAACATTACTTGTATCAAAACATTACTTTTCCAATATCTGGTAAGGTAAGAACATATATTTCATATGTTGTGCTACATTTCTGGCTAAATAAAAATGACTTAATATATATTTAAAAAAATAGATGGATTGAATTATTTTAAAATGAGTGACGGATAACTGGAATATATCTATTTCTATTTACAAACACACTTTAATATGTGTGACTATACACTGTGTGCATAATTATTAGGCGAGTGATTATTTTTCCCATATCATCATTTTATCCATAATATTGACTTCAAGCTGTAGAAACTTGAATGCTAACTGGATTTAATGCATATCCGGTAATGTGTATTTGTGGAGCGATGGAATGTGTGGCCTAAGGAGATCAACACCCTATATCAAGGAAAAATGGGCCAAAAAAGAGATTTAACTGACTGAAAAGTCAAAAATTGTAACATCTTCCAAAGGGATTCAACACTCTTGAAATATCTAAGTCACTGGGGCGTGATCACAGAACCATCAAATGTTTTATTGCAAATGGTCAACAGGGCCTCAAGAAGCATGTTGAGAAGAAAAGATGCAAATTAACCGCCAAAGATTTGAGGCGAATCAAACATGAAGCTGCCAGGAAGCCATTATCCTCCAGTGCTGCCATATTCCACAACTGCAATCTACCTGGAGTGTCCAGAAGTACGAGGTGTTCAGTTGTCAGAGACGTGGCCGAGGTAAGAAAGGCTGGAACCCGACCACCTCTGAACAAGACTCTTAAGTTGAAATGTCAAGAATGAGCCAAGAAATATCTGAAGACAAGCTTTTTCAAAGGTTTTTTGGACTGATGAGATGAGTGACTCTTGACGGAGCAGGTATTATTAAACATGAGCTTGTTGGACCTTTTCAGGTTGAAAATGGATTCAAAATCAACTCACAGACCTACTGCCAATTTTAAAAGACACGTTCTTCAAGCAGCGGTTCAGGAAAAAGTCTACATCTTTCAAGAAGACTTTGATTTTTATGCAAGACAACACTCCATCACATGCATATTCCACTGCGTGGGCAGTAAAGGCCCCAAAGATAAAACCCTCATCGTCCCCTTCTTCACCTGACTTGAACCCGATTAAGAACTTTTGGGCTCTTCTTAAGCAGGAAATTTACGATAAAGGTAGACAGCACATCTCTGAGGTTGTGGTTGCAGCTGCACAAAAAGTTGATTCTGACCAGATCAAGAAACTGACTGACTCAGTGAATGGAAGGCTTGTGACTGTTCTGGAAAAGAAAGGTGGCTGAATCTTTCATTGATCACTGATCTATATATATATACAGGACTGTGTCAGAAAATTAGAATATTGTGATAAAGTTCTTTATCTTCTGTAATGCAATTAAAAAACAAAAATGACCTTTTTCATAATATTCTAATATTTTGAGATAGGATTTTTGAGTTTTCCTAAGATGTAAGCCATAATCAGTAATATCAAAATAATAAAAGGCTTGCAATATTTCAGTTGATTTGTAATGAATCCAGAATGTATGACATTTTTGTTATTGTAATTGCTTTACAGAAGATAAAGACCTTTATCCCAATATTCTAATATTCTGAGACAGTCCTGTGTATGTATATATTTTTTTGAAATTTCAGAAATTCTTATTTGTAAACTGAGTTTATTTTCAGCTGTTAGTGAGAATAATAAACAAGTGAGATGGGGAAAATCAAAATCTTTCATTTTGTTGCACAATTCTGTACACTAATAGTTGCCTAACAATAGTGTACACATATTCTTCAGAAAGCCAAAACTTCACTTTTACTACTTAAATATTCAGGTTTGAGGGTTTAACATTTTGGATTGACCAAGAGCACTGTCGTTGTACAATAACAAAATGAATCCTCAAATACAACTTGCCTAATAATTGTGTTTATAAACATACTTTATTAATGCGTTGTGGGGAAATTCATTCTCTGCAATTAAGCTATTAATTTGTGATCTTCTTGCATACCAGTCACTAAAGATAGAAGAATCTATAACTATTTTTGGGCGTGATAAGGTGGTTGGCACTTTTGCCTTACATCAACAAGGTTCCTGGCTTAATTCGGCAGGTGACTTTTCGGTGCAGAGTTTGTAAGCTGTCCATCAGCACCAGGGGAGCAGTTGGGGGGGTTCGGTGTCTCAACATTTCAACACACCAGGAGGAGCCGGGAATCGAATGTGTGAGGTGAACCTGATGGTCTGATCTTCAACCCAGAATAATTCTTTGTAATGGCAACACATGAATAGGTACATATCAAAAAAATGCACTCCATTCTTTTGTGTGGTTTTAATACAAAAATCCAGAGATATCATACATCACCATCTCAGATTTCTTTCACATTAGAACCCAAATGAGGAAAAAAGGGGAAGAAAAGAGAACACTGGAAACAAACCAAAAAACAAAACTGGGGAAACAGGGACATAAAAATCCAGGTGCTCACACTTTCAACTCACCCTGT
The DNA here is from genome assembly GCF_037954325.1 of Fistularia commersonii. Lineage (NCBI taxonomy): Eukaryota > Metazoa > Chordata > Actinopteri > Syngnathiformes > Fistulariidae > Fistularia > Fistularia commersonii. Next base: position 7,363,598 of record NC_141318.1, read on the forward strand.
GACATTTTATCTTTTTCTTTCTTGTTTTCGTTAAAAATTTAAATCTCGGGAAACAGTCTTCGATGCTGAACGCCGACCTTCTGAAGAGCAGTTTGCATGGAACAGCCCCTTTGATCAACTGTAGAGTCCTTGTGTACGTGCGGGCCAAACCTTTTCTAACCGTGACAACAGCAACACGCGAACTTTGGCCCGGAGGCTCGCTGTGACCACCGCAACCGCATCTGCCAGCTGAACATCATCTGCAGGAGTTTTATTGATCCCTCACAGACAGGAAGGTGTCTATAGTATTGCTTGGATCCATCCGTCTTTCTCAGACCTTATGTAGAATGTTAACAGTAGCGGTGTATTTGGAACAGAGCACGACCCACGGCCTTTGCAGTTTTCAATCTGTGCTACAAGGTGCTCCGGGATAACAGACAAGGGTTACATGTTCCTGGCATCGGACCGGGGCCTCCGTCTGACAGAAAATCTGTTAACATGACAGGAGCCTTCTCCATGCTCCGTTCCTGCAGGTGTTGGGCCATTATCTCTCTCACACAAACATATAGACACTCACAAGTGTGGACTGGAGTTTACTGGAGCGGTGATTTTTTTTTTTTTTTCTTGTTACAGCAGATATGAATTCACCTGTTGTCTGTGTGTCTTCTGCACCTACTTCGGGTCCATCGGCAATTTCTCCTGCTCAGCTTCCTGCGGATCTGCTGCAGAGCAGATCCACTCAGCACAGGCCCCTGTGTGTGCCCCCCCACCCGGCAGTCCTGCCCTAGTTTCCTTTAAATTAGCTTTTACGATAAAGAGAACACAGTGTGCGATAGGCTTGTAGAAGCAGCTCTGACTATCTCCGGTGGCTGCTGTCACCGTTAATCATCATCCGTTTCACAGTTTCACCCAAAAGCTCATCAGCAAATGTCGCTCTGTTTCATGTTCAGCATCGTCGTTTGTTCAATTAAAAAACTAAAATGGCCATTCTGTTGTCTTCCTCTTTTTCCCCCCTGCTCTTTACCACAAATAAACATAACTGCACTCACGCCCTCACTCACAAACGACCTCAACACACGCGCACGCACGCACGCACGCACGCAAACACACACACACGCAAACACACAGTCCTGATTTTCACCATGTAGGAGAGAGCCAAGCCATGCCGGGTCAGACCCAATTAAGCTGAGTCATAGAACGAAACATCTATTCCGCTTCCCGTGTCTGGCTCTACAAGATGGCTGCCAGGCGTACCACAAGGCTCCGTGCTAGGCCCTATTCCTTTTCTCATCCGCTGCTCTTCGGTGATGCTCACATCTCGTTGGCTAGCTCCTCCGTTTCCGTTGAAACATCTCCGTTGGCAATCTTGGTGCTCTCCTCGTATCCGGGGGGCATGAATGCCAAAGTGTAGGGGTAAAGCTTGTGACACTCAGCACGATACGACTCCGCGCGTTCCTTGCAATCCCCCAGGACGTTGCTCCGAAGGTTTTCCAGGACCTCTGTGCAGATCTGACGAGAGAAGACACATACAAACTGAAGCTTTTCATTCAAAGTGTAATAATGGTTTCTCTACTAGCATTGACATGTTCTGGCAATATACATAATTACGGTCAGGTTATGGGAGACGGCTGGCATTAAAAATGTCACAAAAAAGCGGTCAATGAAAATGATAACAGGCTACTAAGTGGAAGAAGCTACCACAAGACTCCCACAACTCTGGTGTGACTGGTCATCATCATTCATAAGCAAATGGGTTACCAATGCTAGTTAGAATGAAATTATATATCACTAAAATACTATTAGTAGAAATGACATTATCAAAATAGAGTAATGAGCTTGGGTCTGAAAAGTGCATTTTGTTGTAATTAACAAGGCTTGGGTACCGTATTTTCCGCACTATAAGGCGCACCTAAAAGCCTTTAATCTTCTCAAAAACCGACAGTGCGTCTTATAATCCGGTGCGCCTTATATGTGGATCAATATCGAGCCACAAGAGGTCTCGCAGCTACGGGAAGCAGCCACCGACTCCATTTTCTCCCGTAGAGGAAGTAGCATGCGGTACATGCTGAGATATATGACTGCGTGAAGTGTGCATTTTCATTTCCATTCATGTGTGTGTGTGTGTGCGCGTTGCCAAAGTAGCAGCGGTAAAAACGGTAAAGGGGAATTGTGTGTGTAAAAAGACCCCAAAATGGCACCTTTCAAGAGACATGCTTACAGCAGTGAGAGAATTCAACATTAACAAATCAATGGTGCGGAAGTGGAGGAAGCAATAATATGACCTGCGCCAAGAAAAGAAAACTAAACAGAGTTTCCGAGGGAACAAAGCGAGATGGCTACAGTTAAAGGACAAACTTGAACAGTGGGTTGTTGAACAGAGAGCTGCAAGTAGAAGTGTCACCACGGTCACTATTCAAATGAATGCAAAAGTGCTAGCACGCGAGCTTAACATCAATGAATTTTGAGGCGGTCCTTCTTGGTGCTTTCGTTTTATGAAACACTTTGAGCTGTGACAAATTGAGTTGGAAAAAAATTGTTTCCAACGAAGGCGGCGCAAATGCCGGTATGAGCTACCGGTACATACGGCACCGTATTGTGAATGCACTAACTTGTTTTGGGAGTGCATTCTATTAAGTCTGGCTGACTTATCTGACTGTTTTGTTGACATTCCCTTTAGCGCAGCATCCATTTAGAGAATGCATAACGCAACCCCAGCCACTACTGTAGCTTATATTCTATGTGCCTTATAATGCGTTGCGCCTTACATATGAATTTTTTTTTTTAAAAAGTAGGCCATTCATCGAAGGTGCGCCTTATAGTGTGGAAAATACGGTACTTTGAAATAACAGCGTGGCTTCTTTCTTCCATCAGAATCACTGATGGGCAATTAAAAAAAAAAAAAAAAAGACAAAAGTTATAAGTATCATCTTTTACACATTTATTCAAATAGGTCTTAAAACTCATAATATAGATTCCATGATTTTACCTGTATATTTCGGTTGCTGAGAGATTCGTCGAGGTCAGTCGCCAACTCTACTGCCTTTGTTTCCACTGACGGTTCCAAATACACCATCATCTTAGCACCTGAAGGGGGGAAACAAGTTTAAGTGGGTGTGTTTGTACCAAGTGTGTGTTTGTTTTACAGAACGAGGCGTACCGGCCAGTCGGTGCGGTATGGAGTTATCGTGTTTGGTGAGGTAGGCCTGGTTGAAACTCTTAGCGTTGCTGTCTCCGAACAGCCGGGTGATCTCCTGCTTCAGAACTGTCCGAACCACCTCCGGCAGCTCCTTGCTCTCAGAGACTGAACCAATGCAGGAAGTTGAGAGGTTTGTGGAGATGAGGAGGGAATTGGAATAGAGGGCAGAGCATTTAGGAGTGAGGAGGGTGATGATGGATAGATAAAGACAGAAAAAGGATGGACAGAAAAATCAAAGGTCACTATTCCCCCCCCTTACCTCCTTTAAAGAAGCGGACTAGACACTGGTGTAACCATGGGTGGTCTTGGTCGATGGCAACTGCTCTCTTCACCGACTGGAGCATCAACAGGTACTTTTCTGCAGAGAGAAAGACAGACTGACACTGAGTGAGGAAGAAATTAATTAGAGGACTTAAAGTTAATTAAGTGACAAAAAATTAAGAAAAAAATAGTGAAAAGCCTTGAACATATCTATATATATATATATATAGATATATATATATATGGGAACCATTCAAAACATTCTGTCTCTCACTTTTAACACTGACAGTTTGACAGATTTATTCTGCCATGTGTTAAATGGATTATCAGATTCAGAGTCATGGCATAAGTTTGTTGTTCAGAGAAAAGCCACTGCTTTGCATTTTTTGGCATTCTTGAACTCACATTAAAATATTCCATCATTTTCTTCTCACACCCTATACATTTTTTACAATTGATTAGGCTTCGTGCACTGTTGAAAATGTGTATAAAACTTGGAATGGAAACTTGCATAACATGTAAAGACACTACTAATGATAATTATAATGGATACAATCCAAAAGCGCTTTCCATCAAAGTGCTGTACAAATTGGAAGAAATAAGAGAAAGACATAATGAAACTAATAATCATTCATTCATTAATTGTCTATTCTGACTATCCTATAGTCAGGGATGCGTTGGAACTAGAAAGGCCCAATTAGCTGTGTCATAGACGTGTGGGAGGAAACCGAGAACCCAGAGAAAACTCACACAAGCACAGGGAGAAGATACAAACTCTACACAGAGAAGCCACAAGTCGAATAGAGCCAGGATCCTTCCTGATGTGAGGTTAAAGTGCCAAGCACTTCATCATGCCCAAAAATAATATATTAAAGATTCTTCTATATTTAATGACTGATAAGCAAGAAGATCACAAATTAAGAAAATAGGAAAAAACACAAAACAAAAGCAAACAAATAAGAGGAAGTCCCGAAAATGGAATTGTGAGTTGTGTGTTGGTCGGCACTCCACCTAACAAGGCAAGCAGAGGTGGACAAAGGTGGTCAACATTAATAAGCTTGCCAACCTTTCCTGAAGTAGATCTCAAAGGCCAGTAGGTGCGTGTCAATTTTGTCTTTGACCAGGTGTTTGAGGGGTATGAGGAATTTGACAGCTTCTTCCAGTGGATTTTCTACCTGCAAATAAGAATTGACAGGAGGAGCAACTGTTAGCGTCACATGAACAGAATTTTCCCACAGCATCCACAGAACTCACACTGACCTTAACCAGTTTATCGGGGATGAGCTCCTCCTTAGGGCCTCCGATCTCTTCGTCATCATCCTCTTTCTTTTTCTTCTGGTTCTTGAGCTGCTTCTCTTTCTCTGCGTTCTTCTTCTCCTCCTCCAGCTGGGCTTTCTTCTGGGCTCTCCGTTGCTTATTCCGGAGCTTCTTCAGCTCTTTGTCGGAGAGATTTGCTACAGAGGAAAGGTGACGTGAGATGAGAAGTGCCATCGACAAAGTGTATTCAACACACTTCCAATTCAATTTCAGTGCACGTAATATTTACAACCATAACTCAAATTTGAACATCCTGAGTTTCGTGCGCACACACATCCTATCTCTCACCGGTGTCGGCTTGCAGCTCCTTGCTGTCGTCAGTGAGAGGATTGTCATGGAGGCTCAGATAGATTTGGATGGCAGTGACAGCGGCCTTGTAGTAGAAGGGATGCATCCGGAGAACGTCCTCCAGTTTCAGAAGGTCCACGTAGGAGCGTAATGTCATCTTCCTCATGCAGTAAGTGTGGAAATCAAACTGATCGTCCGTGATCTCCACAAAATGCTGAACAGAGAGAAGCACAGCGGAGAAACTTAGTCTTGTGTCAAAATAAAGACAACTGATATTTAACATGACACATCACACTGAGTGGAGTCCCCAAGGTTAAAGTGTTACCCTTTCAATTTCATGACACTTCTTGAGAGCCTCCCCAAACTTGGTCATGGCCTTATAGGCAAGTGCACACTCCGTCTGGAACCACATACACTGCATCTCATTCAGGTTCTCAACTGCTGACGCTCCCTCCTGGAAAGAGACAAACACATGAGGCACATGAGTGAAGCTTACAAAACAGAAGGGCAAAATATCCCTTATGAAATTGTTATGAAAAACAACATATCCATAGATATATGTTAAGATATGGAAATTAGCAGAAGTAGCAGACAACATAATTGAGTGTTTGGGTACATAGAACTGTGTGTGTACACATAATGAGTAGTTTACTTCCTCTTTTATTGAAAAAAAGAATAAAAGGTCTTTTGAATGCAGTGAAGCATCCAATGACATTCAACGCATCACTTAGATCCTACCTTTAGGTATACATCTTCCGTATTTACAAAACAATTTCCTCCTACTTTTCAGAGTGAGGAAACTCACTGAAACAGCTATGGAAGCCCAACATGTTTCCCAGTTACTTTATCTTTACTATCAATGCAATCATAACACAATATCAAATACAATGAAATTAATTTCTTTTTAACTAAAAATTATTCCAAGCTCATTAACAGCCCCCCCCCCAAAAAAAACCCCAAACACCAAAAAAAACAAACAAACAAAAAAAAAAAAAACCCTGAAATTGAGAATTATGATCAGAGGAAATATATTAATGGATTCCTACAGATTAATAAGTGATGTCATTTATTCCAGATGTTGTAATGAAAGAACCTTGGAATTTATTGGGAATGCATAATATCTGACTTTGGTATTCTTTGGGTTTGAAAAAAAAAATCCCTTTACGAAAATGAAAATGCATTCATATAGGTCTAATTTCAATCAAAGAGAGCAGAATAAGTGACGAAAATGCAGGATTATCTATACTTACAAGCTTATATTTAGTATAACTACATGTTCATCAAACAAAAATAAATAGAGTGAACAACTTTTTCAAGTAGCTTCAAACTAGTGCTAAATGAACCTAAGATTCCCTGTGTAATTATTACAACCTCTCTAATGTTTTATCACACGATTAATAAAGCTAAACAGAACGGTTTGTGTTTTGCAGAGATCTCATCAAGTTTCGATGCGGAGTGATCGGGTCAATAATTCTGTCAGTAAAGAGCATATTCCACCCTCTGTTATAAAGGGTTGCAGCATAGAAACGCGGTTCATTTCAATCATGTTGTGGCTGCACGAGTCCTTCATGAGCAGGAAACACACGCAGACAGTTGTTTTAGACAATTTTCTGAGTTCACAGTTTTCTCACCCTTGTGAACTTGGAGCACATCTCCTCAGCCTCCTTGATCATGCCAGCCTTCAACATGTACTTGGCACACTTGGAGTTGATGAATCTGTCAGCGGTGTCCAGAGCCTGGGCCTCGTCCATCCACTGAGCCGCCTCTTTGATGTTCCCTGCATGCTGCAGGAGTAATGCAATAGTTGGCGCGAAACACAGCAGAAACCCTGGTCTTGAAAGTCGTCCACGGCAAATGTGCGGAGTTATGTTACCTTGTAAATCTTGGCTTTGATTAGGAAGAGTTCAATGAGCGTCGGCGTACTTTCAATGGCTGTGTTGATGTACTCTAACGCCAGTGTCTGTTGGCCGATCATGTCATAGTGCTGTGCCAGGAAGTACTGCACCCAGAGCAACGTGGTCGGTGGCTCTTCCTTCCCGTCGTCTGCAACAGGATAAGCGAATCTGTCGGTTTTTATCTTAACATTTGATGACGACGTTCAGAACAGCAGCGAAGGTTGAACCTCACCGTTCTGGCTGAAGAGTCGACAGCTTTTTAACGAGGTTTCATAGCTGACCACCAACTCCTCAATAATTGCAACCTGCAGGGACAAGAGAAGGGGGAGGTAAGAATCTCTGGTACACGGTGAGGTACTGCCTAATGACAGAATATCTACGAGAAATAGATGAATATTTCTCTCAGATGTAAATGAGCTATTGTGATGTGGAAAAAAAAAAGGCAATGGCGCAGTTGAGATTATGATCAGGTGTCTGAGGTTCCCGGCACTGTCACCTTTTCTTTGTCGTTATACAGCGATTTAAGGGTGGTGAATACTGGTGGACAGCCTTTACTGAAGTTCATCCTCAGATACCTGTCCAGACACTCTCGGAATTTCTCACCTAAAGATGGAATGGGGAGGTGGTTAGCCATCTTTCCACTTTTTTTCTTATCTTTTCACTTTCTTTTCTTCTTTTTTTTTTTCTTCTACCACACAATCTAATTTTGTCTGTCACGTAGTTCTTTTCCTAACTGGCAACCGGAATAAGCACTATCATTTACTTCAGTGGTGGTGGAACCCTTACTTGAACTTGAAAACAATTCAAAGAAAGCAGGTCTGAATATGGAGGTCAGAATGATAAAGGCAGTAAATTTATTTTCACTAACCGTATGGACTCTATGTATTACATTTCACATGTTAAATGTGTCAAAAAAGAGCCGTCAGACTCTTAAATATATTCAAGGCCATGAAATAGTCACCTTGTGCAACAGAATGGACGTACTTCTTTATATATTTCTGTAAACATAAACTAATAAATCTTGACAAACTACCTATAGGACAGAGATGAACGTAACATCAAACATCCTGTTGAGGTTTTATCAGTTTTGAGCCCACAGCACAAAAATAAAGAAAATGGGTGCTAAAAATTACTGAATGACATCCTTTGAGAATTTGAAAATTACAAGAATAAAAAAAAATCAGTCGGCCTACATGGTTTTATGGAGGCTGAAGACATTCCTTTGAATGTTGAATATCTCAACATGGACAATGTAGATTTTCGTGAGGCATGTTATTTTATAGCAAAACCACTTGTGACATTATATTTTTGTCCTGAATCAACATTTTTCTTCATTTTGAACAGTTGCTTAAAAAAACCTACTTAAATCACCATGGTTTTTTGTTATTAAGCGATAACATAAGGTTATTATTGTGGCGGTCGTGTGGCTTGTTGATAAAGAGGCCATCCCGCCAATCGGAAGGTTATCGGTTGGATTCTTGGTTCTTCCTGTCTGTATTAGTGACTGTCTCTCAGCCACCATTGGCATGTGAGGGAAAAATCAGAAGGTGATTAAAAGCGGGATACAGGCGGAGAGACCATTATGGGCTGTACCGGTTAGGAAGTTGAGGGGTAGCCGTCGAGGAACCAGGCCTTTGGGAAACTTCTCCCAGGCATCCTCGTAAATCTTGAGTCTCTCTTCAACACTGCCTGAAAAAACAGGGGATACAGATTTAAATACATATACAGTATTGTAAACAGACACTCTTATGTTTGCTATAAACATTTTACGAGGGGGTGTGGAGGGTGGGGGATTGTGCGTCATACTTGGTTTAAGGGCTTTCTCCAGCCCGTGGTAATAAGACCAGTTCTCTGGGTTCCTCTCCTGCAGCCGATGGTAGACTTCTGTGGCTTCACTGAACCGCTCCAACTCCAGCAATAACTCTCCTGCAGAAGCACATGAGACAGAGCGTCACCACTGACATAGTGACTAATTGGTCAAACAATCTTTTAAAACCCACCATTTAATGGTTTAAGTGAAGACAAAAACGTGGATTGGGATATCAAGCATAAATGTAGAGACGCACACATCCGCCATTAGGTAACCAGTGGGCTGTGACTTCAGTGACCCACCTCGTGTCTCCTCCACTGCGAGTTTGTCGCAGATCTGTTTCTCATAGTTGGACAGATGCTCCAGAGCCTCCTTGAACAGGCCGGCCTCCCTCAGCACCTGGTTCTGGTACAGTAACAGCTCGCTATACTCGTAGTCCACCTTGTCCGGAGAAGTCTGGATGGATAGAATGAGAAGTGCTCATGAGCGAACGATCTGACAGACAGAAGCAGTAGAGATTTTTTTATTACTCTTTGTTAGTGCTTCTTGTTAGGAGGGAGGAAAAAGAAACTGGAGCTGTTCAGGAAACTGCAAGTACATGTGCATTTGCCTTCTCACACCAGCTTTGTGTTCCACAGATGGCACAAAGACAGGAAGCAGACTGGTCTAATCAGGAGCCAGCCAGTGAGAGTGAGCTCTATTGTAGTTCTGACCAGACAACACCCATTTTGAAATCCCTGTCGCTGAAGCTAAAAGTGTAAGTCAGACAATGTCAACACCCTGATATGAAACAAGACTGATGCTTGCTACTACAATGCTGTTTTTATTCAAATCATAAAACGAAATCTTTCCTGTTTTGAGGTGCATGTGCAGGACAGGGCTTAGCGATACAAAATAGAGAAGTCTCAAGTTTGTGTTGGACCTGTTGTGTTTTCCTGAATTCCTCAATGATCTTTGCTGCCATCTCGTAGTCTTCCAGGAGGTGATATGCGATGGCATAGCCGATCCAGGAGGCTCGCTGAGCTGGACGCAGTTGTAACAGCTGGTACCGGGTCTCCTAAAATGCAAGCACCAGCATTAGTCAGTAGGTACTTGGTTGTTATCTGATGACTGGTCAAATCAACCCCTGCTGCAGGCTGAGGTCATTTTCTTTTTTTTTTTTTTTTTTTTTAAACAAGGAAGTTAATTTAAGAAGTACATCAACAAATACAAGGAAGCATGTGTCCAGACTACTGGACAGGATCCTACCCTTGGCATCCAGGTCATTGTTTTCAAAAGTCTGTCCCTGCCTGACCACAATACAAAGTAGCTTTCCCCACTGAAACAGGGTCAGCAACATTTTCAGAGCTCTCCACTTAAGGTGTTTGGGGGGAAAAAGTGAAAGGGTGTGGATGAAATTTGACCAAAAGTCAGGTATTTTGAAGTAAAAATTAGTCTGGGTGTGGCCTGAAAGTGAGAAGTAGCAGAAATAAATTAGGACTGAATGTGGGTAAGTGCAGGAAGTTTTTTTAGCTGACTCATGGCAGTGACATCAGAATTTTTTTTTTTTCGCTAACTGACACAGAGAGACCACTGAGAGCAGTTTTATTCTCCTGTCTTTATTTATAATCCTTTCAATCTCAGCCATTACATACCTCACGCTAAAAAAAACATCTAATCTCTCAGCCTGTGTCCCAGGACAGCTATTATAGACTGTGAAAACTGATGTCTGCCTGCTGATTCTCTCAATCTCCTCCAATGGATGCCACACTCTGCCCCGTACCAGGGAGAGCAGACGGAATCGTGGGAATTCTACAGTTTTTTTCCTCACAAATATTTCTGTTTTGGTGCGAAATGAAATATCCCGGTGGCTCGGAAATCTGTTTCTCTTGACGAACTTCCCAGCTCTCAGGAGAGCAGACTCTATTATTACTTGGCTGATTCAACTCAAAATCATTGCACGACCTGCTGAGTTGCAAATTATACTTTGAAGCTTTCTAATATGACTTGAACATTGAAAGCTACCGTATATGTGTAGCCACTGGAGAGGATCGCCACCCCATGGCATTTCTCCAATGATCTTATTTTCACAATTTTAAAGTAAAACCCATTGGGCCAAATATGTCAAATTCCAGTGTACAAATAATTGGGTAATCTAACGTACATTTTATGCCAGTTGGTTTTTCTTACAAATCATACTACAGAATAAATCATGTGTAATACTTCTTTTCCTTTCAGGGGTCACCACAGCAAATCTTCTATTCTCATACCAAGTAACTTCATGTTCATGTAGAATTTACCATATTTTTACTGAAATAATTTTACCAAGAAACTCTGAGAGCATTAAAACCTGGTGTACAAAGAACCATTAATTTGATCCCTTGGTTCCTACCCTGTAGCCCTCCAGGTCTCTCATCTGGATCTGCAGCAGGGACAGATCCCGCAGGATCTGAAGGTTGTCCTTGTCCCACTTCAAAGCATTACGGTAACACTTGATGGCCTCGTCGTACTTCTTATCCGAGCGCTGCAGTAGGCCATATACGTGCCAGCCTAATGGGTAAAGGGGGGTTAAGGAACATAGAAACGTAGTCCTCCAAGGGATAACCAAGCTCATGTTGAGGTGTGAAGACACAGCCAAATGACCGGGTAGACTGAAAATGGGAAGAATTACTAGAGAAATGTAAAAAAAAAAAAAAAAAACAACAAAAATACTACTTTTCCCATTGATTGTTTCCATCATCTGACTCTTCTTCTGCTGTTGGTGGTCCCCTTCCGGGCTCGCCACAGCGAATCATCTGCCTCCAAGCAACCCAATCTTTGAATTGAATTTGATTAAATCAGAGGTTAATGCAGAACAACCAAAAATGAGAATTCACAAATACAGAGCAAGACATCTTACTGACTAATGCACGCACACACTTTCCCCCCCCAACAACTCACAACGTTGCTTAAGGATACAGACATGGCTCTTGAGGTCATTGCGCAAGCCTCTCCTCACAAGGTCGTATGCCTCTTCTTTCTTCCCCAGACAGTTCAGAGTCAAGCCCTTCATCGCCAGGGTTTCTGAACAGGGCAGCAGAAGATGCTGATGAATAAATTCTTCCATAAAAGGCATAATTCAAGTGCGCGCATCTTCCTTCTCTGCTGCTTACCTCCATGCTCTGCAAACTTGGGATTGGACAGGATTTGTTTGCAGAACTTCAGCCCATTTCTGTACTGTTTGTGCTCATAACATCGCTGTTCAGGAGGTGAAAATAGGCAAAATGAATTTCTGATTTTGAGAGGTAGAGAGATTTGTGTTTGTCACAGCAAACTGTGTCACAGTGTTCAAACAACCGCACAGGACGCACATATTACGTAACCTGGTCATGACCCGTTTAAATCATAAATTTGGCAAAATGACACCCAAAACACAATTCTCTTCTTGATGCTTGTTGCAGTAGCTGAAATGAAAAAAAAAGAAAAACTATTAAAACAGCAGTTATGTTTTCTTTTTGCTTAACATTCATGGAATACTGAAATTAGTTATCATTCAACAGGAAATGCAGACTTTGGGGGGGCAAAGTGACGCCTCGTATAAAATCCTCAACTATTCGTAGATGGACATAAGAGGGTTTTGTGTCTCAGATTACTGCCCCAAACTACTAAATCACAGGCCCCTAGTGCTTTTTCCTTATGGGAGAGAAGCTTCAGAGGGTATAAGTACAAGTGCAAGTCTCAACAAGCAGGCTTTCTCGACTATTCCCTCTCCTAATGACAAGAAGGTATGGCCTATATTTTTGTTTTTAATGAAAATTGTTTCATGACAAATCCCCTTGACTTTAACATTGAGCTAATCCCTAACATGTCACTGAGTACCTATATTTGGTTGCTAAAGATCCTGAGAGAGCAATTTAAAGGTACAAGAGGTATGATGGACTATCAGCAATGACTGCTGGTGTTTTCGGATAGTAATTATAAGATGACCTACAAGTATAAAAGGCCCCATGATTTAAAATGTATTCCAAGATCCAGGTGACAAATAACCATTATTGAGATAGAAGGATCATAGTCTTAGGAGAGATCAGCATATGATAAGTTTGGGGATAAAAATCTTTGGATTTTGGGGTAAAAGAAATTTCTGAAAAGACCCTTGGTGATGGCAAAACAACTGAGTGTCCAAAGCCCTGAGAAAGGCCAATGAAAGAGAAAGCAAACCTAGCAGGAGACAAATACTAGAACATGGTGGACAGATGGGGGGGGATAATTACTACTAAGGAGTGCAACGGTTTGAAGCATCAGAGAGGGAGAAAGGCATCGGTGATTCCCACGGCGGCAAGGAGACAAAAAGAAAATGATAACCATGTCATTATAGGAGCTAAATAAAGAATCAGTGGAAGACACAAATCTGAAAATAAATAAATAGAAAAATAAAATAAATTAAGAAACCATGCGCAATCCTATGACGGTTGAAGACTTAAAAAAGTGAATAAAGATGGGCTTTCAAGAACAACATTCTACAAAAATTCCTTGAAATTTATTAAAACGCAGTGGAGATCTTGGTCTTCCTATTGAGGCTCCTGAAGGTAGAAGCATGCGAAAGATACTAGCCTGCCGGTCAAGAGACAACATAATTTTCTAACCTCAAAGGAAGAGAATCATCGGAAAGTTGCTGATTCAGAAATCGATCCTGATCAAGGCATACAGGACAGACTGCTATGCTTGACAATAGCAGAGAAAACAGCATGGCCACATCTGGGAGTGGGGAATTATACGCAGAAACATCAGCTCTGGTGAGTTCTATTATGGCCATGAGTAGGATCACTGGAGCACTTCTGGTGGCTTGTTGGTGAAGAGTGCATAAAACCTACTCCGAGGCTGCATCTGTCCGAGGGTACATTGTTGTTCTCACACATATCACCAGGATAAATGGTGGTATTGTACTAAATCGCTGTAGACAAAGCTTCAAGAGAAGAAACATGAATAAGAACTGTCACTTTACAGCAGTGAAGTGTGACGCTCAGTTTCGACATGAACTGCAAGCGTGCCTTGCCAAGTTCTGTAAACCTGACAGCAGAAAAGGAAACTCTTGCTGGATTGGGACGCTCCCCCAGGTCTTACAAACCTCAAGTGGTCAGGCTCAAAAGCAGATTTAATGTCATCAAATAGATGAAAAACATCTGTTTGTACTGAGCTGTACAACATATAGTGTATAATATCTGCTGATACTGGAAAGAAATTGAATAAAGGATAAGATAGACATTTTATCACACAACAAGCCATCCCATAGAGCTTGTTCAGCTGGTAACAGATTTGCAATTAAAGGATGAATATCGAGTTCCACATATCAGTTCTAGATTTGAGTCATGAAATAAAAATGCAAGCACCAGTATCAAATGAGTTTTCATAAAAACCAAGATTGACAATATATTTTAGCAATAGCAACATCCAATCCCTACTCGACGGTGATGCAAAACGGTTAAGATAGACAGGGGCATATGTCAATTTTGTTACGTGCACTTTAACCCCATGGGCACGTTGAGGCTGAATTGTGTGTATGCTCTTGTGACAATATGACTGGCAGGCTGATCAAATTCAACCACAACAGCACAAAGTCAGGTGTGATTGTCAGGTGGCAGTTGTTCATTAAACAAAAACTGGATATAGCATTAAACTTCTGCATAGAGACAATATATGCTCCATTTTATAAGATGCAAAGAGCATCCTACCCTAGTCTTAAGAAATTACCAGATACTAGTCCTAAAGTTATATTTAGGTATGTGGCAACAAAATCATTGAGCACACCATTTCTCTTTTTAAGCTGATCACCAACACTCTGAAAAGATATTTTGCATCTCTGCATGTGTGTGTCTTTGTCAGAGTGACAGAAGATTTAAGCTGGCAGATGGCATGTTGTTGTCACCGCTGACTTCATTAATGGTGAAAAGAGGATGTCAAGTTCTGCAACAAACAAGTTCTGTGTACAGTTGGGAAATCACAAGTCAGAATTTAGATGAGAGAAAAGTACTGGGACACAGGAATGATGTTCACACTAAGCTGACTTGGGGGAAAAAAAAAAGATCATGTGAACCAGTACATAATACAGCACTTAATGAGATGTAAAAGGCTTAGTAGAAATGTTGCCATGCACATATTTACTGACAATATTAATCACGTTATCAATGACATCAAATAATTGCATTGGATGATATGAAACCAAAGTCTTCTCATGGGGAGAATCTAAACGGACTACAAACTGCTACTACCATTATGAAGGAGAGCTCACAATCAACTATTTTCTACGACATTAATGCTTTGATATACTGTATGGAAACTGTTTTGCCTGCTTAGTGCTCAGATTCATATGATAATCTACATTCCAACCGAGGCATAGGCTCTTAGCTATGCGCCGGTCCGTTAATAATGACTCACTGTCCGACTGCTGAAAAATCCCTGAGCTCCTGCTTTGTGTACAAACACTCGGATACAGAGAATTTGCCACAAGTGCAACTGGTAGAAACAAAGTGATTCAACATTTGCTGAAGTGGGTTTAAAAAAAAAGAAAAGAAAAAAAAATCATTGCTGGTGACATAAAAAAGGGCTGTTTCTATGAATCTGTTTAATAAAAAAACATAATTGCTTAATGGGAGAAGAACTACCCAAAATTGGAGAGCAAAAACAACTTATGTTTAGCCTCTGGTAGTAAATAGCAGCACAAGTTTACAATGCAGCAACATTAGTTTCAAAAATCGAACACAACTGACCCTTAAAACAAATGGTATACAAATGCTGGGACAGCATAGCTCGACAAACACTACCATTTTTGCTTATTCAGCATTGTCTGCACCTCACCCAAAATAACACGCAAAGTCAGTCAGACGGGGAGGCTGTAAAAAGCAAGGCTGGCTGCAAGGTGCTGTGGACAGATCTTCAATATTTTAGTAATATTTCAAAGTTGGTTGCAAAGCTATGGTCCCACACAAAATTTTGACCGCAGTGACGATAATTTCTTTTAATAACCTGGTGTGAGGACTGAAAGATGTTGGCATTTTAAATACACCAAATAAGTAAATAAAATGTAGTCACCGCTGCAGCCCTCGACGGACATGTACTTCCTGGAAAGACGGGCAACAACAAAACACTTTACCTTTATAATGACATGCTGCAATACCTATTTCCACACACATATCACTGATATGAATACTATGTTTGACCTTGCTATGATTTTGTTATTCCAAATGGTCTGGGTGCTGATTTTTTGAGGAGAGTTTCAGTGCAACCCCATCACGATAGAAAAAACTGGGCATCAAAATCTTTGCCCTTGGTTGTTTTGTATACACGTTGGAGTGAATCTTTTCGACACTTTACACATATCTATGTTTTCAATAATTCTACACTGCAAAGTATGTTTGCAGCAAAGAGAGGGAACCTCTTTTTCTAAACTCCATGCTTCACAAAGCAGCAGGTACAATGGAAATTCTCATAATTGACAACAATATACAATAAAACTTCAGGGTACACATATTTTAGAAGCTGCACTGGGGAGGACTAATTTGCAAAGCAGTGCTCCAACACTTAACAGATTAACCAAACAAAGAAAAAGTTCAATGCAATGCCACACTGCCTTTGAGATAGGCAAAAAATCAAGGCGTCAACTATTCAAGGTCAGGGATCTGTTTTCTGTCAGAGATTGAGCGACTGACTACCGTTTTGTGGAGCTCATTTAGAAAAACAAAAACCCCAGCAATTCCCAGCGGAGAAAATCCTCCCAAAACAATGATGTTTATCTGACCCGGATAGTGACGTGAAACTGGTCACCGCATGTGGACCGCGCGCACACACACACACACACACACACACACACACACACACACACACACACACACACACACACACACAGTTCCTGGAAAGCATCTAGCAACGCTCCCGTGCACTGACATCTAACAATACAACATACCGCCGTGCACTCCAACTTTCCCCGCCCTTACAAATCACTGTGCGCCGGCTCGGTTAACAATCAGTTCCGGCGAAATTACGGGTGAAAGTAGAGAATATTCACAAATGTACTGTTCATCTGATTTATTTAAGTCAGGGGTGCGAACTGCAAGCACACGGATCTACACATGGGTGAGGGGAATGAAGGGATGGGTGGGGAGCTAGCTAGCTGCCGGAGCACACAGGCCTGAACCTTCTACAAATTTGCTGACACAGTCGCACAGATCCTTCCCCTGCCCTTATCGCGTTTTCACATGCTCACTACCGGCTGCCAAACTAACCTCTATGGCGTTATTCGTAGACACGAGCAAAGGTCCAAAGCGGAAAAAAATGATTTCTGGTTAAGGGACAGCATTTTGCTAAACGATATATAGCTAGTTGGCTAGCCAAAGCGCAACAGTAAACGTCTAACTGCCAATCGGTTAGCAGTTCTGTCATCCCCCTGTCACACAAACAACCCCGCACATGGGGAGTTTGGGGGGGAGCCTGCTCTGTATCCATCATTTAACAAATCACAGGCCCAGAATTGGCTCAAGAAGCTAACGGCTAGCACGGGCAACCACTTTCGTCAGCAGTTGGCCATCGTGGATTCAAACGTTAAGATGCTGCTTGTGGTCAAGCAACGGGGCCTCTTTGGAATAAGCCGCATTGTTTGTTGAAGCACACGTATGTTTCTGAGATGTGCGCATTTTAATGGTTCAAGGTGTATCAGCCATAAGCAAAACAAAGTATTAAACGACCATTTCAGCTCATCGTTATGGTGACAGCGCACATCAGGGCCGGACTAGCTAGCCCATTCAATGATGCCATTTTGCTAATACACTGGAGGTAATGCTAAAAGCCGTGGACCCAAACTGACACAGTGTCGCCGGTGGAGATATAAACCCGTCACTGCCGCTCCCACTCACGACAGCTGTCGTTGTACCGGTTTATTCACGAGAAACTCACCAAAATCCTCTTGAAGAGAGCGTTCTCTTTCGGTGGTAAAGTAACTGTCGGCATTGTAGCTGATGAGATCAGTTTCACCCTCGACCTCAGCACATGTAGCTAAAGTTAGCCCAAATAGTCAAGATGAGTAGAGTGGAGTGACGGGCTCGCTCGCTCGCTTCAGCCGCTCCGCTCGATTGCTCCGTTTTCTCTCCAGGCTCACTTCCTGCTAGCGGAAGCCTGACACTTTCAAAATGGCGGCGGCTGATGCACCAGAGAGGAGAGACTCCTCAGAGATTTTTTGTGAAGAATTGTCATTTAAACGGAAGGTTAAAAGTCACCCCCACTCAGATAGCAGAAAAAAAATGTAAATGAGGTTTGCAATTGAGGGTTTTGACAAGTGTTTGGATATATTTTCAAGGGAATTTTATCCCAGCTGCTTTTTCCTCTAAACCAAACCTGGGCATTATACGGCCCCTCCAAACTATTTTCTTTGAATATTTTATAAGTATTTTCAAACACTATTCATTTCATTTGTTGGTTTATTAGGACAGTGTACAACTACATTAAGCACAGAGGCAGAGATGTTTGTACCACATTGTAGCTCATAGCCAATATCCATCTGTATATATATTCATAACTGCAATATTTCGTTTCATAACAGCTGCATGTGCAATATTTTTTTCATTTTCATACTATTGTGCACTCCTTATCTTTCACACTTAAGACCTGAAGACACTTTATAGTCTTCACTTGTTACTTAGGACACTTTACAGTTTATTTGTATTTCTTAGTACCCACCCCCCCTTTTTTTTACTGTTTATACAATTTTCTACCATTATTTGTTATTGTCATGTTTGTCTTGTAACTCTGGCACAACAATTTCTTTCGGGATAAATAAAGTTGTTCTTATTCTTATTCTCTTATCTGTAGTCCTGGGAAGACAATACAAATGTAAAACTATACAAATAGACAATATATACAAAATATACAAATAGGCAATAAAATAACTACAATATATAAACAGGCAACAAAACAAGTATTTTGCAAGTTAGAAGTGCAATGTATAATGTAATGTAATGTTGTGATATTATTAGTTTGGTCATCTGGGGGCCATCAGATGATCCCAAGAAGGGTAACATCTGATGGCAAAATACCAATGTGGTGTTGTTAGTGTGAGCATGTTTGGTGCTCCAGAATCCAATTTTTGACGGCCCGTGTAAAGGCGTAAAAATCAGTCATGTTCTTTAGATTGTCTGGATGGGCTTCCAGACAGATGGCTTCCATTCTTTGATGGCCTCATAGGAAAAAGTAGATTGAATTTAGAAAGTCCTTATTTTTTCCTTTTGTTTAATTTTGTATGGATGATTACATACGAAATAATGTCGGTACAGTTATATGATCATGAATGATTTTAAAGTTGAAATAAAATGCCAAAAAATTAATTTTCAGTTTGTTCAATTTAGTTGGCCCATGCATAAAAAAAAAAATGTAGCCCTCCAGTCAAAATAATTGTCCGCCCCTGCTCTAAACCCAGTGGCCTGATGGTTGCTAACTTTGCAACTATCACAGCAACAGGACAAACAAACAAAAATCCAAAAGTGTCATGTAAAAAAATGGTTTAAGATAGTGGAGCGCAGGGCCTCTAACCAGTTACATATCCTGATGGCCATAGTATGTTGTTAAAGAAACCTCAAATTCCACTTCAACTTGAATGAACTTCTGTTTGTTTTCAATCATATCCAGCTGATAGAGAGAATTAGTTTTCCCACTGACCACTAACTCTTGTTTTCATCTTATCGGAAACTACTGTGGGTGGTTTGTGTAGGAGATATGGAGCTTTATTCCCATAAGACTTTGCTAGAGTTCCCTGCATAATCCCAGTTGAGCTTGGCATTATATTACCATATTTCGGATACAGTGTCTGACTCAGATCTTTTGTATTTTTTTTTTAATGTGTAATGAATAACTTGTATAGAATCTGGACACAAAGAGAAAAATTACCACTTGTTGCCTAGTGTACATGCAGCACAACAGGGGAATACTTTCCAAGTATTATTGCCCATTGTATGTAATATAGTTGTAAACTGATCCAGTAAGTTTAATGTATTACGTATAACATCGTATATAACATGTATAACATCGCCTTCACAGTTTTGTCATGACCAAACTGGTATAAAATCATTTTTTAAAATACTATTTAATTTACAATGAATGGAGACTTTGAATTTTTAGACAGAATAGAAAAATATGTTGTCATACAGCATTTCTTTTACTTAATCAGGCTTGACTAAGTCCCTCGTCTCTTAAATAATTCAATTTTTTTTTAAATTTATATAGAATATGACTTCTAAGAACTCCTTTGACCTTTGACCTGAGTGAGGAGGAACTGCCCACCTGTGCTCCCTGGGACACACGGGCAGGAAATGTTGCAGAGCATATCCACAGATGACAATATGGAAAATATCCAACATAAGAATCTGATCCGTTTAAATCAAGCAGTGGTCCGCAACCCCTGGTCCTGGACCAGTACAGATCCGCGGATCATTCGGTAATGGTCTGAAAAGAAAATCTTTCTTGGCACAAATTATATATTTTTTCTTTAGATCTTTCCGGATCTGATTTGGAAGAAAATCGTATTTAGATCAAATACTGTGAACTGACAAAGGTTTTTATTATTTGAACCCCCTGTGCCTCTAATGTTTGTAGAAACATTTCCATGCATAAAACTGGTGCCTGGTTCAAAAAAGGTTGGGGACCATAGATTTCTAGCAGTACACATGGATCATTATCACCATTCAATAACTTGCAATTCCATTATTGTTGCTGATATCGCATAAGGTCAGATGTAATATAGTCCTTCAAGTCAGACATCCTAATGGAATAACATTAAACACAACATTTTTAATGTGTGGGGAGGGGGGGGTCTTTAAGACAACATTTTGTATTCAGACACACGATATTAAACACAATAAGTGAAAATTTGCAAAGACTTAGCAGAGTAAGAGCTACATTTGTGACTCTATCACTGTTGTGCACTCTCATTCGGCTTATTTCCTCTCCCATTTTTTTTTCCCCTGATCAACATATGAAAAGCAAATGACCCTAAGCCATTATGCTAAATGCTAACCTAAACATCAGCTAGTGGGTGTGTGAACATGAGCCTGCTGATGTTTGCACTCAGCTGAAAGCAGAGGAATGTGCCACACAGCTTCTGTGCAGGCTGTTGGCTGGGCCAGGATTTGATATAGTCCGAGAATATATATCAACAATTGTTAACTATAGAAGCAAACGGACCATATAAACACATCGGTGGGCAAACTCTGACTCATGACACTGTTTTTCCAAATGCAACTCTTTATGACTGTGGTTCAGTGAGCAGTTTAGTTCATCTATCAGTTTGATTCATTCGTTTTAAAAACGACCGGGTTTATTTAGATTGAACTGAGAGAATGTTTAACAAACTTAAAGTTAAAGCGGCAAATCTTGATTCTGACCAACGCTGCAGTCAGTTTTAACGACGTGGTTCTTGTCGGACGCCTTCTCTCGAGTTTACATAGATGTCGGTCAGCTAAAAGACAACTCTGGTCTCTTCCACTCAAAGCCAAAAAATGTTACTTCCTTTACAAAGAAAAGTTTTAAAAAAACACAGCCTAGTTTTTCTCGCCATGCAAAATGAACCATACGAGACCATCTGAGAAAAAGAAATATGAAAACAAGGCTGCAGCAGAGCACTAACACACACCACGTAAAACACCCGATTCACATCCTGTTAGATTTGCGAGAATCTCTTTAAAGGTTTGCCACTTTTAATCAGGCTATTTCTTTTAATTTCGAAAACATTCGCCCTTGTGGGGAGACTGTAGGGTTATGAAATGTCCACTAGGTGGCAGTAATTTATTAATCAACTTGCCCTTCAGTCAGCTATCCAAAACTGTTTTCTATTTATTTAAATGCTCAGGGGTGATGCAAATGTCAACCAATGTGTCTGTCTCTCCAGCTGCCGGATTTCCAGCGGTGATTTACAGCCGAACAGTGTCGGACGCAGGTCAGCGGCCGAGGCCATTCTAGATTAAAACACAATGATCCATTCAGACGTGCACAAAACACAGACTGTGATGATTCTGGGTTAATCGGAGACTTCGGCGGAGAGGGAGACGCTGGCGGTTGAAAAAGTCACTGCGGTAAACTGAAGCATACAAAAAGTACAGACATAATTTGTGACGAAGGAACTGGTGAAAAATACCGCGAAATGAGCTGACAGGACGGGGCCGGGACAATTTGGCATAAAGGAAACGAGAAGATTGGACTTTTACCAAAGGTCTGATTAACCGATGGGACATCTGGGAAAACACCAGAAAACAAACGGTAATTGACTGCTTGTCGGATCCACGGTCGGAATCTGATCCGGTGCGGTCTGCTCCTTCACTTTCTCCAAAATCATCCCGTTCTCCGCATTTCTTCGAGCTCAGCTGAAGTCTGAAGCACCTCAACGGGTCCGACCCTCCTCTCTGTCTTCCTGGAAGGTCCAGGAGACTCAGCCCTCCTCGTGGCTCCAGGGCACAATCCATCCCCTTTGCACGGACGATACTAATAATATAGAGATGGAGGCCTTGATCAGTCATTTGAGCACGAGACAAAAGGCACACACACACACACACACACACACATACACACATATTTTACAGTTTCTGGGCACTTTCCATTTCATTGTCTTTGCACGTCTTATTTAATTTGTCTCTTTCCTTTATCTTTCTTTCAAATGTCAGCGTCCTTCATGTCTTACTTTTACTTTGCTCAGTTTTATTTTGTATTTGTTACATTATTCCCCCCTCTACTTTAGAAATGTTGATTTTTTTTTTCCCCTAAAAACATGAGGAATTACTAATTTTTATGATTAATCCGTGGATGTGCGGACACTTTCACTTGTTTTTCTTTCCTTGGAAAAAAAACCCCCAACAACTTAAAAACAAGCCAACAAACCGATAAGAAGGAACATCCCTGCCCTTTGGTCATACGTTGTTGATTTGGAGCTTGAAATAGGAAACCCTGCCATACTTAGATTTTTTTTAGAACTCTTGTCTTTAACTTTCATGTCCTCTCTGAAATTTCAGCCCATTGATAACCATTTGTTCAACTCTCTCTTCTTAAACAAAATGTAATCATTATCATCATGAGTTTACGACAGATAAATACTTTTAGAGCCTTTACTGATCATTAACTATACATACTTATTTCCTACAGCTACGTCTGAAACCAAAAAGACTAAAGAAACAGCCAGTTGACTTAAATCAAGTGTAAGGATGGTGTTGCATGATAAATATTGCACTGGTGAACAAACAGGTTCAATGTGTGTGTTGTGTAAACTGAGTTGAAGGAACACATTGGGACAAGGTGGGGGGTAGAGACCCCCAAAGCTGTGTCACTTTTGGCAAGAGTTCGATAAACATGAACACATATGTGCTTATTACAACAATATTATGCAGCGATGTAATCAAATTTGCATGCAAAATATATTTCTTTATCTTTTATGATCATTTCTGAACACTCAAAAATCAGGTCTAGGTTTTCTTTTCCTGCTATAGCAACTGAATTTGTAAGAAAAGGATGAATAAACTAACACTCAACTCATATTATTAGTATTACTTAAAACTAATCTGTGTATTTATTTTAATATAATAAGAATAAACGGTGAAGTGCTGGCACTGTTTTAGATCAGGCCATTTAGGTGCCGCAGAAGCAACAGGAGCACACACACACACACACACACACACACACACACACACACACACACACACACACACACACACACTCTACCTCCTCTTGAATGAGTTCCATTCAGTCAAATCATGATAGTCACTGACTTTGAGAAAACCATTTTTAGAATAGTACCAAGAAAGGAGAAATTTTCATTTTTAAATTTTGACTTTAAAATCCCTGTGTCCCTGACACATTTATCTGAATGACTGATGATGTTGAACTGACTTTTCTATTCTCTAATTGTCATCTTTGGTAGGAAACACACACATTCTAGTCCAACTGCTTTACTTTGCAATGAATAACCAGGTAGGATACAACCTTGAGTATTTTCATGAATCTTCATATTGTTTTTATTTGTGTTGATGGGGCTTAATGAAGATGAATTCAGAAAAAATTCAAATATCAGTGCACTCAGGGAAAATAGTGTGTCTTCGTTTTTTAGCTTGCAGCCACTAGAGGGAACCAAGCCTACGGAGAAGGTGAAACCACATCACTGCTCATGAGGAGATGATTTGACGGCGGTTGTTTGCCACCAAGCAGACTTTGTAGGACCTTCGGGTTGTGTGAGGGGTCGCTCGCTCAAATCGTGGCGAGATGCATATGTGTGTGTGTGTGTGTGTGGTGTGTGTGCAGTGCATGTTACTCAAGTTTGATACCATCTCCGCAAATAACTCAATGAAACAAACATTTGGTAATTAGAACGCTGCAAGTGTGTGTGTGTGTGTGTGTGTGTGCGTCTGTGTGTGTGTGTGTGTGTTTGTGTGTGTGTTTGTGGGAGATGGACAAGGTTAGAGAGATTCTCCTGGTGTTTTATTCATGGCATGAGACAGTTTAGGTCTCGCTCTGCCGTTATCTGGTGGCCTCCTACTCCTTCACAACCACAGTGGCTCCTGCTACCGCATTCATCAATTTGACACCACATGCGCACACACACACACACACACACACACACACACACACACACACACACACACACATACACATACACTCACTCTTCACTATCCAATCCTTGACCCTCCAACATGTCTTCCCACTCCATGTCTCTAAAGCTGCATTTTTTCACCATATTCCTCTCCGAGCTGCGGAAAGAAGGGTTATTTCATGTCATCTCCCACTCCGTGTGACACATCATTTGTCGCCGTGATTAGCGCCCGTGACCGAGTCTCTTGTGTGTTTGTGCAACGCTGATGTCTGAGCATTTGGCATCAGGGAGAAACAGCCTGTTGTCGACTCGGACTTGGCCGGGTCGCTGACAACTTGCTGTGATTGTTCTCTGTTTGCCTTTTCGGGGTTGTTTACCGCTTCACGTCCGCGTACACGTTTGGCTCAAGGTCAAGTTCTCATCAAAACACGGTCAAATTCTCTATCACCGAATGATTCGGAGTCGATGATTCCATGAGTTTTTGGACGCCACTTCGCTGACATGTGGCCGATTAGCTTTTGAACCGAAATTGCTAACTGTTAATTACTTGTTTCAGACTAAACGAAAATGACTACGAGTGGATCGACCGAGCTGCGGCCGAGAACAGCCCATCGGCTCCAGATGATCCCACGAGCAAGTTTAACTGCACGTGTGGAATATTTTGTTGTGAAATGTGATAAAGCCATAAAAGCCCTCATCTGGATGGATCATAATAGCAACTCATCAACGTTCAAAGGCTTCAATTTTCCTTTTGCACGACATTTTACGGGGATATGATCCTGCACCCCCAGCTGAGGAGCCCTCACCCCTGAGCCTAACCTCCGTGTGTTAACCCACTATTTAAATTCCCTCGTGGAATCGCTTCGATGGCCATCTAACGCTGAGTAGCCATTATTCTCTAAGCTGAAAAGTTTAGCTTTTTTCCTTTTTCCTCCAGCAAAACAGCGGCCCGATTAAACTATAAACACAAGAGCTCGATCGTGAAGCGGTGGATGGCGGAGCGATGGTGGAAGTGGCTGGGTTCTCGAATGCCGCTCGCATCCATCCATAGTTCTCACCAGGCTTTCCAAAAAAAAATGAAATCAAATCATTAACCTTTAGGAATGTCAGCTTCTTCTCAACTCAGGAATCTTGTGAGCCGGCCTACATGTAGCAATAAAGAGCTATTTTCTTGATTATTAAAACTCCAGCTCAATATTTAAATCTAACGTTGCCCGCAAGATTGACATAATATCACATTCTGGTAACAACTACCAAAGACAGCGCATGGTAGCACAGTTCACGATTGGTCAACATGTTTATATTTCATGATAATTAAGACGGTTTTGTATTTTCTCTGCCGGAAAGTCTTCCTTGTAGCCCCGGCCAAAAAACGCACACAATCAATGCTTAATTGAACGAAGAAGCCGATTTAGCAATAAAGAAAACGCTAGGTTCCTAAAGCCCCGCAGCTCTT
This sequence comes from Fistularia commersonii, assembly GCF_037954325.1. Taxonomy (NCBI): domain Eukaryota; kingdom Metazoa; phylum Chordata; class Actinopteri; order Syngnathiformes; family Fistulariidae; genus Fistularia; species Fistularia commersonii. The sequence goes on from NC_141318.1 coordinate 7,389,362, forward strand.
CGAGCCTGATTGGATTTGTGCAGGAAAGCGATGAGTTTCAATCTTCCCGGCTGCCAGCACCATCAACAGTTGTTCTACTTTTTCACACCAGTAATGAACACCTCAGCATCGCACTCTCCTGAGATGTTAAGGTGTGTGTGCTTGAGGGTGGAAAGAAGCAAAAAATCTCCTCCTGCAGCACACAGGTATACGCACACTGACACACACACACACACACACACACACAAGCATCTTCTTTCTGTCCTGTCCTTCATCCACCCCATTCCTCTCGTTTTTCTCTGTCCTAGATGGTGTTGCTACCAAACATGAGTAATGATGTTGTCATCACTGCAATTCTCCATTTATCAAAGTCAGATGTGAGAGCCGGAGTGTGCTGGATATATGTGAGTGTGAGTGTGTGTGTGTGTGTGTGTGTGTGGTGCCGGTGGGTGGGGGTCTTCAAGAGAAAGGATGCAGCACTGGGAGAGGAGCCAGGAGGGACGTTGTCGAGGGTTTAGGAGATGACGGAGGAGACGGGGAGAGATGAAGGAAAGGGGTGGGGCTGACAGAGAGTGAGGAGGAGTGAGTTTGAAAGGGGCGGACTGAAGAAGAGATGAATTACCGCTTAAAGGTCCCGGCTCTGCATGTGGTCTGTCTGCCTGCCTGCCTGTCTGACTGTCTGTCTGTCCGTCTGTGACACCCACAGGAAGACCCATGATTCATCATGGCTCTGACTGCCAGACGGAGTCAAGACTCTGCTCTTTAGCATATTCAAGTCTAATTATGTAAATGAAGAGTGCCAGACAGAGGCTCTCCAACAGCAGTTCATCAGTCTGGATCCCGGTGCTTCATGAACGTCTCTACATTAGTCTGGTGATCCTGAGATTAAATTACTTACTATCCGCTAACCGGGTAGTAATTGATGTTGTTGTGCATCCAGCGAGGTGACAAGCAGAAGTAGTTCACTGTTTAATTTCCACATGGGGCACATATGATCATTAACTATTCTTTATTGTTTGCGCAAGATTTCTCAATTATTTAATGAACACGCTTTCGAGAGCTCGAAAGGATAAAGTTGCCGGCCGCTTGATTGAAAACAGAATCTGATCTTATAATGTGGAACCAATGCTAGAAAAGTTGCCAAATGTTTCCAAGTTTTGAAATGCTAGTTATGAAACATGGTCGGATATTGTGTGAAGTGGTGAGCTACTCCTAGAGTTCTACAGGAAAACCTCATTGCAACTTCCTCCCGAGGAACGGAGAAATGTGAGCGACCGCAGTTGGGACGAAACATCGAGCTGACTTGAAAAGGCATTGTTTTACACAATGTCCAAGGGCTGATGTCACTAGTTCTTATTTCTGGGGGTGTTTTTTTTTTTTTTTTTGCTCCTCTAGTTTTCATGGTTAACTTCTGATGCACATATCTGCGTTTTTGCTCACCGCACTGAGACATATGTTTGATTGTTTGTTATCGCTAACTGTTCCCTTGTATGGTGAATTAAGTCGTTGCAAGTCGATTTTCCTGCCTTACATTCAAAACAAGGTAATGCTCTTGGAGCCTGCAAGGGACATGACACATGAAAAACGCTTTCGGGTTGATCAAGAAACCCACATACACTCATCTATACTTGGTCCTGGAGTGGGCAGAGAAAGGGATGATTGGGGAACAATCACACATTAAGAATGTTTTTTTAAAAAACAAAAAAAAACCCCTATGATAATTCTGAATATGACTTAAAATGGCAGAAACAGGGAGGGGTGCAAACAGGAAGGGAAACACAATGGAGGAAGACTGTCACACCAAGTATTACAGGTGTTTCAGAAAAACTCAAAGTGAGGTTAATCAGAAAAGACCAAACACAACAACTCTGTTTACCTGAGAATCAACCAGATACAATCTTAAAAAAAAAAAAGTAAAAAAAAAAAACACATTGAACAGCATCCAACACAGCAAGCAGCATGGGTCAACAACTCACCGATGACGCTGAAGACTCAGGTGAACCAACCTGCCACTCAGATGGGGGTTAACCTCTCTTTTCACCCCCGAGACTGAGAGGGTCCCCGTGTCATGTTTCTTCACGGCCAATCCCCTTCTTACAGCCTCGATGCCTAAAAGCTGGTTTCTCTTCAACTTGAAGGCGTTCAAACCACTCTGACACCAGCCTTCGTGAATCCCCATCTTTGTCCCTGATACTGAAATAACCTTTAATACATAAATAAGATCACGGTCGATGGGAGGCTCCGTTTCTCGACATCTTTCAGAGCTTTGTTAAATACCCGACCTGGAGTGAACCCGTCACAAACAATAGACTTAGAAATAATTGTTTGCTCAATACAAGCAAGAAATGAGACTGGCCATTGATACATTGAGAAATTATATTGCAGATGTATGTTCACGAGCAGAAAATGAAAAAAACAAAACCCTCTCTAATCTAAATTGGTTATTGACAAAATAACACAGCGATATAGCGAACAGAGAGCGAGGAAAGCAGACGGATGAAAAACTTGCACCGTTACCCTTAATTTCAAAGGGCGTTCGGCGATATAGGGGGCGAAATATACCTGCAGATGCGGGTCAGGTTCAGATCTTTACATTGCAAAGAAAATAATAGATCAGGAGGACGGCGAGAGAACGAGTCGGAGTGCCGTCAGAGTTGATCTGCTGTGAAGCAAACACACTCATGCACGAATTCAAAAGAGGCCCTGCAGATTGACCAAACGCGCACATAATGCATGCAACATTAGCAACCTGTTTGAAAATGATTCTTTGCAGTGCCAATGACAGCATGGGGGATGCAGTATGACAGGGTGACTTGTTTTCATTATGCATAGGAATATCAATCAACGCGTATCCATGATTTTGCAGTTAGAGCGAGCATACTGATGGCAATACGATATAAAATACTAGAATGGTAAACACTAAAAACCTCCGAGCACACTGCTTCATGGAGGAGTATTTCAAAAGGTGTTCAGCTGCCACTGGATACTGAAATACAGCCACTTTGAGGATTCTTAATGCAAATTTTTCTACTTTTCTTCACCGTCCTCATAATGTCTTTGTCTCTATACAGCTACTCTGAGCAGCCGGCAGAAGCGGGACTGCAACCGTGGATTGTAATCTTGATCCCAAGTGAGTTTCGAGTCTTTTTAATTAAGTTGAGTCAGTCTTCTTTTCACACATATAGGGTTATGTAGGGTTTCGTGCTATTTCCCAAAGTTAGTTATTTTACCACTTATTGTTTGTTTCATTAAAGTTTATTACCTGATGAGAGAAGCGTCTGAGTGGTTGGGATTTGCGGTCTTATATTACAATGTTATTTTAATGAAATATAACAACAATTGTTTTGGTTCCACATAACCATTCCCACTTAGCGGTCCCAGTTGAGGGGTGTGGGAATAAGATGGGGATCAAAAATACACTTAGGCATCCTTGAACGTCTCGGTCTCTGGCAGAAGTGAAAGTCCTTCAGCGACGGTGTTGAATCCTTGAAAGCGGGCGTAAAGGATCCTTCAGTCACGTAGAAAAGCTCCTATGTTAATCCTTAAACTCATATCTTGTATTCTTTAATGGCCACGATGGAACAGAACCTGGACTTGAATGCATCATGTCTAACAAAATTGCATGGATTTGACCAACTATATATAGAAAAGTAATCCTTGCAGAACATTTTTCAGCATGTTTGTTTTCTGTGATGGTGATTCCATTTTAATTAAGTTGTCTGATTTAATTCTATTTCTCTGCTGTATAACAACAAAGTAAAAAAAAAACAAAACAAAAAACAACAGTACATTTCACTTCATATGATCAGCAAGAACATTCTCTTTATTGTAACTGTTTGAAAAACAAACAAAAAAAGGGTTTTGTAATTCTCTTTTGTTAACGTTTCAGAATTCTGTACAGGATAAAAAGAAATAAGCACTGCTTAAGAACAGATTCAAATCTCAAACTAGAAAAAAAATGAAAGCAACAAATAATCAAACAGAAGAAAAAAAACAGGAGGTTTACGATACAAATTAGTAGTAAGACATTGTCCGAAGTGCAATGGCATTTCTCAGATGGGTTAAAAGTGAAAACAAAAAACTTCAAAATAAAAATACTTCTCTATTTTTCCAACAAACAGTAAATTCTTTACAGAGTAGAGACTGTATTATCTGATGTATTTAAACCTGTAAAAACATATTTACAAATAGCCATTATCTTTTATATAATTTTTTCTCATAATCACATATATGTCAGCACCAGTAAAAAAAAAAAAAAAAAAAAAAAAGGGAAAAAAAAAAAAAAGAGAAAAAGAACATATAACAGAACATCAACAACAACAGTTTTTTTTTGTTAAAATGGTGTCAACAGACTTGGTCCCAGATATTTGGAGGAAGCTTCCGTTCTCATCCTGAAGAGGCTTCTAACCGTCACCTTAAAGAGGACAAGACAGACCCTAAACATTGACCCGGAAGTCTTGCTCTACCTTCGAGCCTCCGAACCTCAAGATTTCCAAAACGCCAACCCTGCTTTACTGGTTTTGACAGCATTCATTCATGTTTGTACTCAAACCTTCCTGGTCAAAGGTGTGGAAGATTGAGCAATTATGCTCATCTGCTTTCCCCAAGCATACTTTGTTTTGACTGTCTTGCCCTGATAAAGCTTGAGAGAACTATAACCATCAATATTTGTCTGCTGTTGACCTTCAAAGTCCATACAGAGAGATGGAAAACTTCCAGAACATGACAAAAATCCAAAATAACCTCATTTGTGGGTGCTACCAAATGCAGCAACAATTACAGGACAATGGGCGCGGTGGCTAAAATTTGTATTTAAAGGGTTGGATTATACAACACCGAGAACAAACGCGTCGATGGCGAGGAGTTACTTTACAGAGAAGAAGGCTTTTTGGTTTGTTGATTACAGCATCATCTGTAAAACGTTCATTCTGATGATCTAAATACAAAGTAATGCACACACAGTTACGCTTTCATCCAACTTTTAACCAAAATTACAAAACATTTAAGAGAAGCGTGGCGTCCTACGAATGGCGGCTGTATTAAACCTATTTGACACGTGTTCATCAGTCAACCGAGATGACGGGAAACGTAAAGGAGGTTTGGGACTTCAGTGGAAGCACTGATTGTTCTGATGGTAACTGGCGCTAACTGTTGTCACCCTTCAAACCCTATTAGCTGTGCAAAGTTCCTTTACTGTTTAAACCAGGAACTCTAAAATATGTCAAGGCTTTAGCAGTGGTTTAATTTTCCTAGTAAAGCGCTGTAAATTCTTGCATTTCTTCACAGTAGTTTTTACAGTAAAGCACAGTTAGTTGGAGCGAGGGCGTTTCGTAGTTGTGGTATAAGAAAAGCCACAATGTAGAGCAGGGCTACGTTGATTGACAACCAGCTGTGTCACAATGGAAGGGAGGCTTTTGCTGCAACGGGAGGACAAACAGATTTCCAAAAGACAACACAAACTAAATGAGGGCTATTTTTTTTTTCTTTTAATCGACAAAGACACAACCAGCATCATTGTTAGAGATAAAACACAGCAACAAAACAATGTGAGTGGGCTTTTTCAATGTGTGTGTGTGTGTGTGTGTGTGTGAGTGTGTTTTTTTTTTTTTTTTTTTCTCAAAAGGAAGAAGTCACTTGTGGTGCTTAAATACATTCAGTGCCCAGCGATCATTTCGGGTTGTATCAGCCTGATGCGTTTGATGTAGTTTGTGTCACACAGGCAGAGGGTTCAGAATGTAACCTTAGCTACGTACCCACACCCTCCCCTTTGTTGGTTTGTATATGTGTGTGTCTGTGTGTGTCCAAGTGGTTGCTTTAGCTGCCTGTCCTCTCCCTCCTTCTCTGCGTTTTACGCTCTTTGTCTCCGGCTGCACATACATACCAGTCATCCACAGCCACGTACAGGAAATGAACACCCCCCCCCCCCATTCACCCACCCACCCAGATGAAACAGCAACCAAGCCGGTTGCCTAGCAAAAGCACTAGAGGGCCGAGTGCGCTCGTGTGGGCAATAGATGAACATCGTTTGTTCTGTTGTGATGTTCACGATTTCATCAGGGAAAGGAGTGTTGAGCGCAAGGAACCAGTCTCTGGAGAGAGGGTGGGAGAGACGAGAGGAAGGAGCATGAGAGAGAGAGATCAAGAGTACATAGTGAGAACATAGAGAGAGTGAGACAGATTTGAGTGTACGTGTGTGTGTGTGTGTGTGTGAATGTGTATATATGGGAGGGGGCGCGGCAAATCTGAGACAGGAAATGGGAGCATTGAGCTTTTTACTCCTGTCAGCTTTACATGTAGTCGAGAGATCTGAAGCACTAAGCTGGGTGGCACAAACACACAACCACAAATAAAATGCTGTCTTGAGAACAAGTCTGTCTTTCCCTTCATCAGTCTGCGGTGTTCAATCGGCCGCCGCTCGAAGCTCGGGTTTAAAGTGTTAATGTAAATGGGGCTTGCTTTCAAATTTGGGAACTCAGAAGAATTCATTTCAGTGGGGAAGAAAAGCATAAAACTAACAAAAAAACATACCTTTTAATCTCTATATCGGTTTTTCATTAATATGCACAAGACATTAATGATCTCTCCCTCCATCTCACGTGCGCGCACACACTCGCAGGCACGCACGCACGCACGCACACACGCACACGCACACACACACACACATACACACACACAAACACAGAACATAAGACATGAACTCATTTACTACTTTGCTCATGTTGGAAAACAAAAACATGCCAGTCACCAGACCACATTTTGTCATTCTTTTTGTTTAGACTTTTAACATTTGTCTGACTTTAACGTTTAGTTCATCCAGTAAAAACTCATATCCTCTTATCCCTCTTGGCTATTGGCTCGGAAAAAACTCCTCCATCCATCCATCGCTTGAGTCCAGCTCAGCCCCTGAGCCATCGCCCAACCCGAAGGCTCCTGCGCCTGAGGGCCCGCCCCCATATCCATATGATGACATGTCCTGATTGGCTGTCCTCTGGTAGCCCTGTGGCTGACCTCCAACCCCCACTCCCCCTGGTCCGTAAGGTCCACCTCCTCCGCCCCCTGTTCCTATACCGGGGCCCCCTGGGCCTGGCCCAAAAGCCCCCATCCCAGTCATACCCTGGCCCATGACTGCTTGGTTCATTCCTTGGTTCATGACCATGGGCCGGGGCTGGTTGGTCCTGGGCTGACCACCCATGTGAGGGCCCATCATTGGACCGCCCATACCTGCTGCTGGGTTGCCCACCCTGGGGTCCATGCCCGTGCCCAGTCCCTGGCCCGGGCCCTGGAAGTGTTGTTTGGCCATCCGAGGGGGTTGACTTGGCTGCATCCCGTAACCCTGGGCAGAACTAAACCCCACCATGTCCCCTCCTGCTCCTCCCGTAGTCCTTCCGACGCCTCCTCCCATGGCTTGCAGACTTTGTCCTTGTTGCTGCGGCCAACCACCGGACGCCATCCCTCCGTTACCTCCTCCCGCTCCCAGCATGCTTTGCAGTCTCTGCGCCTGGGCTTTGGTGCTGGTTGGGCCTTTGAGTGGTTGCTGGGTCATGGAGTTCATCAACATCCCCTGTCCTCCGTAACCTCCGGCTCCACCACCTCCAGGGCCCCCGGGCATACCTCCGACCCCAGGTCCTGCACCTGCCTGCCGGGGTTGCCCTCCGGCTGGGTTGTGCTGCGGTGGAAGACCCATGGAGGCTTGGACACTTTGGCTCTGGTGCTGCTGCTGGTGGATCATTTGGCTCATGGAGGGGTTGAGCCCATACAGGGAACCCTGGTTGGACCCCTGATTGCCGTACGGTAGGCTCATGTCAGACTGGGGCCCAACGGAGCCCCCCTGGCCCTGGACAGAACTCATTTGGACCATCTGCTGTTGACTCTGCTGCTGCTGGTGTAGAAGACGTGCAGCTCGGATGTTCTGGAGAGCCTGGCTTCGGGAGGCCAGATCTTGAGGAGGACCTGATGCGGAGAAATGACGGGAGTTACAACAGGAGAGCGGAGAGAACACTTTTGGGGTCGATCTAGAAGCTAATTCTGACAGAAAGTCACAAAAGACACTGGATTTTGTCGATTTGAAGCCTGTAGACTGGATTCATTTCAACCACCAAATGGTGCACAAGTCTGACTAAGTATAGAGGGAAGGATTTGTGTTACGTGACAACCTGTTTACTCTGGAAACTAGCGGTTCCCTTCCAATTTACTTCAATTCCTTCCACGGCAACATGAAACTCACCGCACAAGCCCGGCGCGTTCCCTCTCCTCGCTGTTATGGGCTCAGTTGTGCGAGAGCTGAGGAGGTCTGCTAGCGTGGAAATTGCTCTAAATCCTCTAATAAACCCACGTCTGACAGCATTCAACTAATCCCTCACCTCAAAGCTCGGACTGCAATGGAGTGAGAATGAAGAGGATCACATATACTCCACACAAGGAAGTGTTGAGGGAGCGGAGTTCGAGGTTATGTAACTACTGCAAAACGGCCACAGCTGTAACAGGTCTGAGCCGCTGTAAAATCTTATCGTGGCAACTGGACTTGGTTTTTCTCCTTGAGGACGTTCCAAAAGGCTTCTTCAGCACTGAACTGTATTTAAGCACCAGAAGCGGCATCAGAACTGAAAGAGCCGTTCCGGTAACGGGCGAAATGTCTTCATGGGGAGAAACCAAGTCCAACTGGCGTGATAAGACTTGACGATTGAGCATCACCTAGATGACTGACAACACATTTGAGCGTGTATTAATTGAAGTATATATGGTGATCCGACTGACGTGTTTGCGGATGACACTAATCAAATCACTGCTTTTAAATCACAGGTGCACAGTAAGCCAGCAGAGTTAATATCTACATTAACATCATGCTGAAACCTCATCTTCCTCTACCTACTGAGTATTATACTGAGTACTCTATGATCGCTACCGATGGCTTTCGACTTGACTGTTCTTCTTCTTTACGTTTTTTTTCGCCTCACCCACTCGTCCCTCTCACTTGCTTCCTTCCATGCCCCTCCGTCTGCCTACCAGACCATCTACCTATTCCTCTCATTGCCAGCATCACCCCCCCCCCCCCCCCACCCCCTGACTCACTTCCCTCCTCTCATCCATCTCTCTGACTTCACCGGAACTCTGGGGGATCCAGGACATAGAAGTTGCCGTGGTAACAGGCAGAGCAGGAATATTCTTTTTTTTTTTTTTAAAACTTGAAGATAGATTGAGAGAAAGAAAGAGACAGAGAGAGAGAGAGAGAGAGAGAGAGAGAGAGAGAGGCTGCTAAGGGCGAATTTGAGCGCCACCCGTTATATCTGATGGAGACAGACAGAGGATGAGGTTTAGATCCGTGGCGTTCAGTCACCGGGGTTGTTTGCATACTTTTTTTTTTGTGTTTACGTGCCTGTTTGACCATGATAATGCAAAAGAAAACTGTCAAATCTGTTAAATGTCCACAAGTCTTGGCAGTTTCCCATATATATCATACTTGATGAAAAACTCAAGAGCAGGCAATATGGATTCGCTAACATACAGAACCCAAAGACCTCAATTTGTGGAACCATCTGGTACACATAGCGAGCTGGACGGGAGCCCTAAGACTAAAAACTGATGTTAAAGAAATCCATATCCGTCAGTGTGTTCATCATAAGAATTGAGATGCGGTCCTGAATTTTATTTCTGTGGCGTCCCCTTGTGCTTTTGTAAACGTTACTAGTGTCTCACCTTGGTACTGAGTGACTTGGGGGTAGGGATTCCTCTGGCCCTGGCTCATCTGTCGTGGTAGATGCTGTTGTTGGAGCTGAAGAAACACACACATACAGACAAATAGAAAAATTAAGACTTTCTGTCTTGATCTGTTTGTTGTTCCCTATAGTAGATGCAAAAACACAGGATGTAACATTTCTGTTTGTTACAGTATGCCATGACCAGTAACTGCTACAGCACATAGATGTCCTTCTTACCAGATTAAAGTTTTAGGGTCAATTATACTCAAAGCAGATGTTTGATGCTGCAGAAATAACACAAATCTGCATTACAGTTGATTCATGAAAGATGTCGGATGGACTACTTTTTTTAAGAAGATGATGAACAGAGAAGATGGGATACAGGTGATCGGTCAAGGAGATGTGGCAGACGTATGAGATAGGAGACAGACAGATGTTTGGTACAGCTGATGTGACAAAAACATTTGGTATGATGGAGGTGAGACAGATGTTTCTTTACAGAAAGGTACTTGTTGATGTTTCACACGCAAGGCACATGTGGTGCACCGGAGATCCATGGAGCTCAAAGGTTCATCAGCAAAGAACTACTGCTAACTATCTCAAAAGTTCTCAGATGAACAAAATGGACTCCACTTTTTTCCGAGCTCCTCCGCATATTCCCCCGTTTGAAACAAAATCAGACGCAAACCGAATTGTTTGACAAGACATGTGAGGAGGATGACTCATTTCCAAGGACTGCGTGAGGTTTGTGGAATCTTTGCAAACTATACTGGTAGCAACGCAAGTGGCCAAAATCGAGGCGTAGCTAGCATTGTTATTTTCAACCGAACACTTTTGTCATTTTTTCCTGCAATATACCGTATCTTCAATGTAGCAAACCCATCTGTACCGCTCTGTGCCCCACCAGGTGTGCTAATCTCAAAAGAAGTGTTTTTATTTAATTTTCCTTGCAGAGTGCTACGTTGGGTACGCCTTGCTTAACACTTGAGAGCCGAGTTTGAGCGAAGTGCAAAATCCATAACGCTTTTCAAATGCGCAAACTGCAGGAGAAGACATTTCCCTATAGGATTTGGCAAGGGCAACTGTTTTTAGTGAAACTGTAGTGCAGACAAACCACGGGGGGAAGTGCTGTGGCATCAAACCTCAGGGGATTATTATTGGCTCAGTACCTGACGAATGGTTTACCGGCACAACCTCGGGTCATTCTACCGAGGAACAGACTTGGATTCAAAGAAAGCTAGAAGAACGTACACCGGGGCATCCTGACACTCCTGTGGAGAAGATCTGCTGCTGTCTGAAGCAAAGTACTGATGCTGGGTCCCTGCCTTCCTGAGCGCAAGCTTAATAGTCAGCTGAGAATCTCCCTTCCTCACTGTTCGTGTCTGGATTTCATGCAGACCAAGATTCCCTGTCTAATTGTATTCCATCTCTTGACATCCTAATTTTAACAGTCCTTCATTTTTAGTCTATTGCACACTTTGCCCTTGTATTTACTCACTGTGCCAGACTATAAAGGATAATAATCTGCAGTTAGTCTCTTTGCAGCTGATGAGACTTGAGTCTATTGAATTCATAAAGTATGGCTTTGTGAAGAGATTGAGCCGAAAGTGATCAGATTATGGTTTGACTTAATTGGAACCTCTAAATATTTAAAACCGCTTGAATGGAAAAATCTGACTGTAAATCTACATGTATGTGAGACAGATTATAGTAAAACAGACACTCAGAAGGTAAGATTTGCGGTGAGAAGATGCGAGACAGATGTTCGATACAGCGGCGTGAGACTGATGCGCTGCAACTGTCGACCCTGATTTCGACGCCACAATTTTGCCATTAAAAGTGCAAAAACAAATGAGGGGAAAAATGAGAAATTAATATTTCATCATTAATAATCTGCCTTGGCTCTCCCTGAATTTTGAGGAGATGCTTTGAAAGCGGTGGGTGTTGCTCATTAAAGGAGAGGTATGATATCCAGTTAGGAACATAAATACTCCTTTTTTTTTTGCAGACACGTATATTTGTATGTCTCTGTATGTTTTGCAGAGCCAATTAAAACCAACATGGTGGGTGTTGACTTCAGAGATTGGAACTCTTTAACACTTGATTCCTTCACAGAGAGAGAAATAAAGGGAAAACACAACATTATCACAGCGGGCGGCATGTTGCAAAACACACATACACGCATGCACGACAAAAAAAGAAACGCTCACACACGTGTGTGGGAAAGATGAAAGGGATGTAGTGAAGAGGGGGCTGGTTGAGGGTAATTATACATGCAACCAGACAACAGAGAGGAAAAGGAGGGGATGAGCTGCTCCTGTTAGAGCTGCAGACACAGACAAATAGACTGAAATGTTGGAACAAACGTTGCACAGACACACATTACTGCTCATCGGGTGATAAATGAATCACCCGGGTCGTTTTTAAACCAGCACGCAGACACGGTGACCTCGCGTTGCACCTCTCACCTGTTCAGCCAGTAGCTGCTGCTGCTGCCTCTGCTCCCTGAAGAGCTGCTGCTGCTTCTGCTGCTCCATCATGTGCATCTGCACCCTCTTCTCCTGCTCCATGGCTATCATCTGCTTCATCATGGCGGCCTGCTGCTGGTTACCCACGTAACCCGGGGGTGGACCTGACCCTTGGTTGGGTCCCACTCCGGAGGCCACGCCGCCCGCGGGGTGTGGCGGTGGGATGGCCCCGGGTGGCCGTGACATTCCCACCACACCTTGTTCCTAGAGAGGACATAGAGGGAGGGGTATTTTTTAAGCAATAGTTGGTTTAAACTTCATGTCATAGGCACTTAGCTTATCAAAGTAGTTTGCGTTGCTTAAAACTCACACCTCAAATGTTGTATCAAATCTCCCTAGTTGACCATCAATTGCTCCAAACGCAGACAAAGTGGAGCAAATCCATCTCTACAAATTAATACTATACCAATCGCTACAGTTCGGCTGAAACATGTCCGTTTGATGAACTAGGCCAGTTAACTTCTACCGGTGGCGTCACATTCACTGTGCATACATGAAGATGTTGACAAGTATACAGGATTCATTTAGACCATAGCTTGACATGATGAACTAATGCTCACTCATGACACGCAACGATGACATCTGTTGAGAAGGAAAAAATGGACACTGCAGCAGCCACTACATTATTCTGCTGGCCGCAAAGGCACAGTTGTGAAAAGAAAATAAAGACCGGAATGGACGATTCAGCCCATCAGGCCACCCCGACTCCTCCCAATAGGGCAATGGTTGGTCCTCCCAGCGAACATTATCTCCTCATTAACATATAAAGAGCGCTTCCTTCTCCACTCACCCGTATGCTAATCTCTAATAGGATGAAATAGCCCGGTCTGGCCAATGGGAGGGCAGCGTTTATGAATTGACCAAAGGTTAGACAGCTGAGCGAGAATGGAAGTTGTTAGGTCCGCTGGCAAGAAGAGTGGGAGGGGCCCGATGGGAGAGGGGACATCAATTTGGACTTGACAATAAAGAGTGTTTGTACATAAAAATGTGACAACACACTGCAGCAGGAGCTGACAGTGTGTAATGAAGCACATGTAACTGCAGGGTGAGAGTAACACAGCAAAAGGGGGATCTACAGCATCAAATAGCAGCGGTGGAAGGAGCCTGTCACATACCGCTATGCACAAAATGTAATGAAAAACAGAGAAACATAATCCATATTGAGACTATGCAATTCTTAGAAAGGAGCTGGGCAGACTTAAACTGTGTTCGAGCACACACAGACACACAAAAACAAAACAAAACAGTGAAAAAACCGGGACCCTCTGCTGAAGACTGAGCTCACCAGACAGCCACACCAGACTGATCGATGTTCACAGCTACGTGTCTCATCTCTGACTGACATGTTCCTGCCGGATGGCACCGGGGCGATCCGGAGACAGGAGGAGACGGCAAGGAAAGGCGTAATGTCATAGTACAGTCAACGGGTGGCAGTGGTGATCTTTAAGTGTCGACGCGTGTCGTTCGTGTATGTGTGTCTCACTGGCCTCTTCTCAGCAGATGGCTCAATCATGACGGTTCTGATCTACGATCTTTCCCTCTCCCCCGCTCACTACCTCTTTTCTTTACTTCTCGCTAAACACCCCACCGTCAAACTCCTCTCCGCTCTCATTCTCTTCTCTCTCTGAAGACACAGAGACCGCCGTTTTCACGTAGTTAAGAGAGTGAATGTGAGATCACAAAAGGTAGACGGGAGGGAAAGTAGTAAAATAAGTAGGGGGAGGAGGAAGGGTGTGTGCTCGTGTGTGTATGATGACTGAATTAATTAGAGAAAAATAGAGCATATAGACCCATATAGTGTCCTTATATTTGCATTCAGGAATGCACAAAGGTATGGTGATGAAAAAGGAGAACTGGTCTCATTTTGCAATTGAATCTAGGGGACGCTGGGAGATAGACGGGGAGTAATAGGTGAGGAAGCTAGGAGAGTAGGTACCCTGGTAACAGTTGCTGTGGCGAGGAGCAGATGGCGCTTGGATGATCAGTTCTGGTCACCCTTCACAACACTGGGCTGAACTGTTGGAAGTCACAGACTTTGCACTTTGCTTAGTTTTATCTTCTTAAGGATATCGTTCAATCTGTCCGGTCGTCTGTCCCGACTCGTGTACGTTGCTGAATAATGCAACAAAGAGCATCCGCTACTCCGCCACTTTATCTCGCTCTGTCTTTTCCTTTGTCTCCATGTCCCTAAGCAGATGCTTCGTTTTGGCACCTCGGACCGGCTCGAGTCACTCCCCGAACTATGCGCTGCTCGTCAGAAAAGGTCAGCGCTTAATAAGACTGGGTCATCAGCTGATTAACTGGAGATGCGACAGACAGGCAGAGTTTGCAGCAGCAACAGCTTCCGTACGTTGGCAGTTTGTTGCGGGAATGATAAAACAGAAAAGAGAACACAGGGTGAAATGAAAGAGGAGGTATCACAGGTTGTTTCCAGAGGATGTGTGTGCGTGCATAGTAGCGGCTGTCAGCTTTATTGGGTTAGGAGGCATGGAAAGCCCAGGTGATTACATTACATGTGAAGTGAGTGGAGGTGTGTGCGCGCAAGCGTTTGTGTACATGTGTGTGTGTGTGTACACAACTCAAAGCCTGTTTCTCATGAAAGTAGGGAAGTGTGTCTGTGTGTTTAAAAAAGGTATATCAGCATACACTCTCTCTAGGAAGGATGAAGTCACATGCTTCCATGATGACCACACAAGATTTAAGGATATATTTGCTGCTTATACATACACACATGCACGCACACACACACACACACACACACACACATGCACAAGTCACTATGTTTGTGCATTATGTGTTACAGTTCATGCATTGAGGAACTGCTTGAAATGCAACAGCATATCACGCACACGTGTTATCACGCACAGACAGACAGACAGACAGACAGGCAGGCACACATCCACGCACACACACACACAATAAGAGCAGTGGCGCCTGGCAGCAGAATGCTGGGTGTCTGTATGCTCTCTAGAGTGTCTCACATCTGTTACCCACTTGTGTAAGAGAAGGAAGGGAGGGAGTGTGAAGAGGCGGGAGGAAAAGCAGAGAGATGGATAGATGGATGGATTAATGGATGGATGGATGAAAGGATGGGAGGGGGGTAGTGGCTGCAATCACACTGAGAATCTGCCCACATTATTCTCAGCAGCCGTTTGTAATGTGATGGGGAGACAGAGTGTCTCTGGGTGTCAGTGGGGGCGGCTTGAAGGTCACAGGTGTAATCTCTCCCACAGCCAGTGCTCATCAATGTCTGCATGCTCTTGAACTTCAGAATGCTTGATCTTACAGTCCGACCCCTCGGCTGATGAGTGAGAGGTGTGTAAATAAGCTCTTTTGAAAACAAAGGCAGACATTGGCATTAGCCTAGTAACGGCCATGAAAATGAGCTAGCTGAATTTAGGCGGGCTCCGGGTTGAAAATAAGACAGGGGTGCACGGGTTGATAGACGATGTGTAAAACGGCTCTGTTTGTTGGTGAATGCGGCTCATTTAAAAACATGCGACAATGCCAAGTCATGCACGATATCAATAATATACCGAAACTTGATGTTTAGCTTTCGTTTCGAAGTCCCACGCTGTGCATGGCTCAAAAAAAACTAAAGAACAGTTAGAAGGCTGCGATGGAGCATTCGAAAAATACGAATTACTACGCTACACTACAGGAAGCTCAATGAAAAGCTTTGTTTGTTGATGTATGAGTGCAAAGAGGCATGTTGTGATACGTGGAAATCTGTCTTATCAACTGTAGATCTTGAGGTTACTTCTGTTTTCGAACCCTCCGGTGTCACAAATGGGGTTGGATTTTTAGCGGGGCCAATATCCATGGTTACTAATGCTCCACACGCGGATCAGGTTAAGAACAAGATAACAGATCAAACCATTGCATTCTTCCAAGATCCCCCGGACTCAGGTTTTTGGATTCATTCTTTTCCAGCTGGCTGCTATTGATTTTAAAGCAATATCGTTCTTCCACATGCCTTTCTAGAGGGATATGTAGCTGATTAAAGAATTATAGCCTTTCAATTTTCAGCCTTATAAGATTTTTTTATTCATGTGAAATGTATTCTTCTCTTGCTCCCTAACCACACTTCTATTGATTTACAAGCCATGAAGATAGATCCTGTCCTGACGTAATGATGGAGCAGATGTATTGATAAGTCTATTAACTTATATATTATTAAGTTTTCCTTCTGCTGCAACTACCGTGTTGCCTTTGACCTGTTCACTGACTTTGGATGATTAATACCTGTAAAGGAAGATGACTTGTGTTTTTTAGCTCAAATACACAAAAACCTTGATTGGCTTTAGTCGTACTACTTGTGTCAGTCTTGGTCCGTGAGTTAAATGCATGAGAAAACATAGGTTATGGGCGAATGACTTTCTTTTGTTTTTGAGACTAAACACATTGTCAAATTTGTGGTGCGTATGAGAAAAAAAAAAATTAGCTGGTTGAGTGGGAGCTGGTATAGCCAATCGAGCATGCATGTATTGATATACCCAATTGAACATGCTCTGTACATTTCCTTTAAAAGCAACTATTGCCAGGATGAATCTATGTGGATGATTTATATTATTATATTGTCAAACAACGCACACCCCGAAGAATGTCTATTTTATGCTAGTGTCATACACCCGATGAGCTCCGAAGTACAATTGTTTTTAATTTTCATTCTTCGGTTATTTCATTAAGAGTATTGTAGTTGTTCTAAAGACTTGCCTATCTCAACATGTAGCTCATTTTTATTCCTACAATAATGAAAAAAAAAGAGAGCGCCCGAGTTATTGTTAGAATAGCAATATAGGTTGAGATTGAGATCTTAATGAATGATGCGACGCCATCTTTCTCTCCCTCAGCTAATGGCGACTGGCGCTGCACCTGCATCCCCTTGTGAGAGTCTGGAGAACCTTGTCCAGTTGCTGAAGAGCAGATAAAGGCAAGCTACGAATTGGTGTTATCTCTCCCTCGCTCTGCTTCGTTCAGGAATGTCACCCCGGCGTCCACATGCTATTACCATCGATGGCAACCGTACTTCGCATGTGGATTCTTTACGGCATTTTAGAGGCTTTTCAACACACCGAAGCTCAACACTTTTGGATTCTTTTACGACACGGCTAAAATGTGGGCGGAGAGTTAATCATCCCATCATAAGTGGGTCTGGTGCATTTGCGCTAATGTTGTTTCTTGTCTTTTTTTCTAATAATGGCTAAAGGTTTGCTAAAGCTGACAATGGCTGTTGAACTATAATAAAGTAACGTGCATTTCAATACACTCCACCGGTACTTAATCATTACTGATTCACTTTCAATTATTAAGTATTCATGTGAGTGCTTACAAATAACTTATACAAGATGTTCATCCTTCCGTGTGTCCATCACTTTTATGGGTCCCATGTGTGCCCTCCTCCATATTCAATAAAAACAAAACAAAAAAGAAAACAAGCACCCTGTCAGAGCCATGATTGAATAGAAATAGAAGATAGAGAGTTTTACTGTCATTGGAGAGCACGAGTTTTAAAGTGCAAAGATGTTTGGTTGCTCGGGAAGGATATACAAGGAAACAGTTGAACAGAATATAATCAGAGTCTATCATAGATTACCACTGATTGATTCTCGGACACAGACACCTCGAATGCACGGCACTACATGGATCTCTATGGACACATCCTCAGTTCCAGCAAAATGACCTATGTGGTGCAGACAGACTGATGGCAGGAGGCAAATTATCAAGAAAAGCACCTCTGTGCTCTGACCAGTCCTGTGATGGAGCAAATATACAGTAGAGCAGGTGTTGTGTCTCTAATAAGCATTTACACTTGTTTGCTTATTAAAACTGTGAACATAACAAAGCAAGTTTAGCCCACATCATAGATCACCGACTTTTCTTACTGGTTATTAGTCTGTCAATGTCAAAAAATTGAATCAAAGACTACAATTTGAGAGACAATACTCTAAGCAGTGTGTGTGTGTCTGTGTGTGTGTGTGCAAGTTGTTTTGGATACTGGGATCTACATTCCCCCTTTCTGTGAATGACAAACCGCTGTGCACGTACACATATGTTTTGAGGTTCTATTTTGCTGAGCGAGGCGGATATGAAGTTGCGTAATAAAGGATATGTTCTGAAATAAAAATAAAGTTACAACATCATTGGTATGCAGCACCTGCCGGCTGATCCATAGAGCTGCGCACACATGCACACTAACCCCAAGCAGATGGCGGAGTCCGACCTGACAATATTAAAATATCCTTGCGGCACCAACAGTAAAGAAGACATCAGTGTGACATGCAGAATAAAAGAGACAGGTGGACCTATGAAACCAGTTTTTTGATTCTGAGCCACCACTCCCTCGTGTAAGGGACATATCTGCCCACATATGCTTACACCACCTCCTCAGATACAAGCTCATACAACACACATTAATACTCATTTCTCCCTGAAGAGTTATATTTAAATTGGTGGAGATGAATCTTGCTCCCCACAGAGGTCTGTTTAATCTCTAACATCTCTCTGCTCTAAACCCTAACTGGCCTATTTCTGAACTCTACACACACACACACATTATTGGATCAACTCAAACACACAGACACACACAGACACACGTTCAAAACCAATAGACAGGGTTAACATGGTTTCTAGGGATCATCCTTTGACCATAACTATAACAACCTGCTGTGGTGCAGCAACACTGTGAAACGCATGCAGGCATGCAGGAGGGAATCAGTTTAAGTAAATGAATCCCTGCAGCATGAATTCTCTTCGGAGGCAGTGTATTTAACCAGCCCATTTCTTCTCTGCCCCCCCCCCCCCCCCCCCCCCCCCACACACACACACACACTTGAATGCTACCCTCACACAGAGCACAGTCTGGAAATTCCACATTTGTTTAGCAACCATTTTGGATGATATTCTTAAAGGGGTAACCCACAAATGATCTTTCTATCTCCAGGGATAAGCACTATGTGTACAAAGTGCACTACACACTAATGCCATTTCCCATTTGATGATCCCTAACGAATGGCATCATGCGCGCAGGAATGTGCAGCAGTGCACAGATGTTGCAGAGCCTCTGTCACCACTGGAATTCACCGCTACATATTACAGTTGGAAGACGGGTTATATTCCAGGCTTTGATTGACTGGTTGCCCAGCCTACACACACTTTCTACATGCTGATCTTGCCACCACTCCAGCCAGGCCCCATCATTTTCTGATCTTTTATTCTGCAGCAGTCAAGGTAGCACTGGCTTCATACTATTCATATATGTTATTTACCACACTCTCTCTCAACTAACAGCACAGGATGGATCTTTTGTCCATCCATCAGTTGTGATCTGGACTGGAATATCGCAATAAGCCCCTGAACGGAGAGATGTGGAATTCCGCACACTTACCCACAAGAGGACAGCTTTTTCCTCCAGTGCCACTGTGAGGTCAAGTGTTGAGGTTATGTCGCTTTGATTGTCATCAAGAATTTTTTCAATCGTTACGAAGCTCTTGATTTCAATCTATTCATACACTCAGCTTCATGTCAGTCCTTTAACATCCTACATAGGGGAGTATTCAAAGTGTAAAAAACCACCCCCTTTACTTCCTATTTATCATACCTATTTAGTACTTTACCGTCACACGATGAACGTTAAAATGGTGTCAAGCCCATGAAGAATCTGAAGAATATTCAAACAAATTGTTCAACCAAGAAGAGATAAACAACAATTTCTAATGATTCAGAAATCCCAGCATTTAAATGGTTACAGCCAACGTTTAACCACATGTGGTGGCTAAAGAGCTTGGAAGCTGCTGCAAAATGACCCATGGGAAAATGACTTTGTATCTTTATTACAGTAAGACATTACTAAAGCTCATATCAGTAGTCATTGGTCAAAATACAGGTTAAAACAGCTAGACAATTATAATTTTTTGACTGATATAATGGTGCAATTTTAATAACATAATCATTAAAAATGATTTAACTTTAAGACGATATGCTGAACAATGCAAAATTGCCATGTAGAGCATGGCTGTGGATTCAGCTGTGTGATGCAGTTGTGATTTAACACCAGGGAGAGTGGAGGACGACCCTGTTCTTAAGCGAGGATTGACACTAGATCCGCTGATAGAAACTGCTGCTAATGTGTCTGCTAATGTCTGCTAATGTACATTACTTTAACCACTGAGCTTTTTGACTGATTGGGAAACAATCCAAAAGGTTTACATTTTTCTGTAAGGATAAGAAAACTTCATTTCTGCATTCCCAAAAAAGCTGAAGATGACAAATCTGCACTGTCTTGTCTGCTCAACTAAATAAGTGCTACAAATTCAGATCGGAAGTGCTACCAAACACAGCGACGAAGAACATTTTCCAACCCTGTTTGGCTTGTTTGAATAAGTTTGAAATAATAAATGATTTAACAATTATCCAAACTGACGATGCATTTTATGTTGCTCAGCTAATCAATTCAATTGCTCCAGTGCTGCTATTCGCTGATGCTTGATGAGTCTCTGGAAGCTGTTTATAAGCTGAACAGCTTCTTTCCACTTGTGTTTGCTCTTATGAGGGAAATTAGTGAGGAGGGGAGGGAATATCTGCCACTCTGCGACACAGAAGACGAAGAGTGGACAGGAGACACAAGTCAGTTGTGGCCCTGAGGAGGGACCAGGAGGATAACAGGGAGGGAGAGCGAGCACGGCTATGGGATGAGATCATTGGGGGCCGGGGAGTGATTGTGGTGAGTGTACCACCCTGAGAGGGACCAGGTGCTACAGTAAATCACCCTGGAAACGGTCACCATGGAAACCTTAAAGACACACATGTAGACGAAAAGAGGCAATGTCTGGGAGTATGTGTGAGAATGTGAGAATGCCTCGTACAACTATCAGTGCTTTTAGGACAGTAGACGGATGTGAGGTTGTGTGTGTGTGTGTGTGTGTGTGTGTGTGCGACTCTTTTTGTGAAAGAGAGATTGATGTGTTTTGCTGTAAACTAATCACGGAATATGAGAATGGTGTATCTGGGTGAGATCTCAGAGTATCAGCAGGTGGACTGCTCTCTTCACCGGCTCTCCAGTTTGGTCTTTGAGTGCGTGTGTGTGTGTGTCTGTATACATTGAGTGATAAACAGAGCCCATAGCAAGAGGTCGTAATACACATATACTCTCCTGTGTGCTCTCTTGTGTGTATGTGTATGTGTATACATCGAGTAGTATACAGAGCCCATAGCAAGAGGCCGTACTACACATATACTCTCCTGTGCGCTCTCTTGTGTGTATGTGTGTGTTTGCTTGTGTGTGTGCGCGTGCATGTGCATTTGTGAGCACTTGGCCCTGGTGAGAGTTCAGGCTCTTCCTGGAGAATTCCTGACTGGAGGGTTTGAATTATTCACAGTTGCGATTGGTGCTATTACACGGCTGTTAAGGGAGGTAAAGATACGAACATCCGTCCATCCCCGCATCTGTTTGCCTCCCTCCCTCCCTCTCTGTCTCTTTCTCTCTCTCTACAACGGTGAACTGTATTTTTGCCACCCTCTCAACAACACTTCTTTTCCTAATCGCCTTCTCCTGCTTTCCTTTCACTCATTTATCTCCATTTTACTCAAGTCCCTCCCTGATTTTCTATCTCTTCTCAGATCCCTGGGCCGCTACTCTGCCCTCCCTCCTTCTCCGTCCAC
Source organism: Fistularia commersonii (assembly GCF_037954325.1). Lineage (NCBI taxonomy): Eukaryota > Metazoa > Chordata > Actinopteri > Syngnathiformes > Fistulariidae > Fistularia > Fistularia commersonii. The sequence continues at coordinate 7,411,224 of NC_141318.1, forward strand.
CATGCGACTCCATCCATCTTCCCCTATTGCTTCCTCCTTTGTTAACCCCGGGGGTTGATCCTTCCTCTCCCCCGCCTGCCTCATTCGCCGCCGGCGCTCCTCGCGCCTCCACTCATTTCACCCGCGCCGTGTTTGTTTTTCTACCTGTTTCACATTTTCTTTTTCTACATCCACGCTCATCCATCTTTATTTCGGCTGTTGCTCATTTAACGCCGGGATCCGTCCCGGTGCCTCGGCGCCAATCGTTCTACCTCTCCCTCAGCCCTTCACCTTTTACTTCGTTCCTTTTCTTTTTTTTTTTTCTCGCTTTCTCCTTTCCTCTAACACGACTGTCCATGTAACCTCCACCTCTCTTTGTCTCTCCCTTCATCTCCCTCTCTAAATCTGTTTCTGCCTCTGTCATAGACCCCCTCATTATGCCTTCTCCTCCACTCCCTCTCTCCAGAGAAGCCATTAGGTGCTGCTGTAAGGCTATCACTCTTTTGCTCTCTCCCTCTTTTTCTCTCTCTGCCGTAGTCTCAGGGCAATAGCTGCCCCCCCCCCCCCGCCATTCCTCCTCAGTTTCTCCATCTCTCTCTCTTCCTGTCTTTCTTCAGGCACTTTTCTCTCCTTTTCCCTCACTCCTCCTCACATCTTCGCATCACCCGACACCCCTCCACTTCAGTCCTCCGCACTGTCCCTCCATCTTGATTTTTTTCCACCTCTTTGACTGCTCCCCCTCTCCTTCCTCCCTAACATGTTCCAGTCAGATGGACAAAATACACAGCACTGACAAACCTATGGCTCTATTACGGATGGCTGCTACCCACTAACGGATAAGAAGACTTTCCATATATAAATAATACAAGTTTAATGCATGTCGGACTCGGGTCGTGACTAACAATCATATTTTATTTGCAGTTAAATGTTCTACCTGATGGACATTTTCATCAAAAAAGATGAGAGAAAAAGCAAAAGGAGTAAAATGAGTATGTGTATCAAAATATTGGCCACTCTAACTGATTTTTTTTGAGTTGAACCAAACACACGAACATGCATTGGTAGTTGAGTGCAATATTATTATTGTATTTTACATTCACACACCCTGAATTTTTCACATGATCCAAAATACAGACTAAAACCAGATGCTCCTCATAGTTAACAAAGAAAAGTTTCTTACTTATGTTGGGGAATCCAGGCGGTTCACTGTTAAGCATAACTGAATAATAAGCAATAAATGATAGAGCAAGACTTTCCAAGTAGAGAAGAAGTGGAGCTGAAGCTTAATATCCTTGATAAATATGACCTTATTTCCCACTGGTTAATTAATTGGTTGTTGTGGAAAAACACTCAACACCAGAAATTCAAGTAAGTGATGTCTTTATCTTTGTGTGCAAGCGAGGGTGTAAAAGGTGGTGAAGATGTTAATTTTTTTTTTCTCCTACCAGGCGGGACAAAGAAAGTCACAAGGTCATTTCAAACTAGAAAACGTTTGGCGATTTGTCATGAAAAAAAAAAATGTTTGGTTACCTTATTGACCATCAAATCTGTTTGCCTAAAATGGATCTGAAGCTGTGGATGAACAGTCAGAGGAAGAAAGAGACATGGAACTAGTGACCTGTGGTTATTGTCTAAACGCCTCTAGGAACACATTTTCTCTCTGGTGGGTATTTGCTCTGGAAAAAGGATATAATGATGAATAAATCCAATTTTCTTATCTCCTTATTGTATTAGAGGCAAACATTCACAAATCGGTCTGGGCACACACGCACGCAACACGAAGACACACAAAAGCTATCTACGGTGCACAACCTCCCTTTATTTTCCTTTTGTCTTCTACATTTTGCTGCCTCTCTACACGCCGCACCTTCAGCTATCTCCATCGCCCCCGACTCTGCCCATCTTTGTATGCCATTAATCTTTCTCCTTCTCCTTTACCTTCCCCTCTCTAATGCAAGAGAGAAAGAGCGAGGGAGAGTGAGACATTTGGAGGGAGAATGACCATTATCTAAGCCAGCATCTCCAATAATTCCACGGCAACCTATTATCCACAATAGAGCCAAAATGGCCTTTGGTAATATGATGAAATCTCCCGTAAAAAGTAGAAATGGGTCTAAAAGCGTCGGAGTGTAGAAATACTTCCATTCCTCAGTTGCTTTATCACATTATTGCATTCTACTCATCTTCCTCTCCGTCTCCCTCCCTCCCACATTTGGTGCATTATTGTGTCTTTCTTTAAATTCTCTGTATTTCACTCGGTTTGTCTCTTTCTGGCTGCTTGTTTGGTGATACCCCTCCCTTCATCAATCACACACTCTCTTCTACTGGATTGCCTTCTTTGTGTTTCACTTTCTGTCTCTTTATCTCTCGCTCTCTCTCTTCGGCTGCCATTCGATGAGCGTGTCAGATAACGCCGCCTTCCAAAAGGTAGAAAATGGAAACATTCCATTAAACTAAGTGTCGGTCTCGGTCCCTAATGCAGCTTAGCCCAACAAATCCAACACATCCGCGCCGGTGTGTCTCGATGAGACCTTGCAACGAACACGAGAGAGGAAGGACCTTCTGATTAGTAGCATACAGCAAAAAAAGGCAGGAAAAAACAATTTGCTGTCATTGCTAACAGCTGCTGGTGGTGGAGAGGAGGTTTTGAGATCGTGCGCGTACGTATAAGTGTGTGTTTGCGTGTGAGAGAGAAAGGACCAGAAAAATACTGACACCCTCCCTTTCGTTCCTCCCCTCCTCCACAGTGTGTCCCCAGGGAGGTGCAGAGGTGATGTATAGACCCTCTCCTGATCGCACGACTCAGCAGAACAGATGGACAGGGAGAGGTGTACAGAACAAAAGGGCTACGTGACTGCGCGTGTCTCTGTAGGTGTGTCGATGCAAGCGTAGAATATAATGCATAGCTTCCTCAAAACCTGGATTCCAAAGTGCCTCTGGCTTAAACAGCCAACTGCGGCTGGAGATGATCGCCATATATGGCAATGAAACATGACCATCAGCTTGTCAGGTCATATCTGTCCTGGTTGACACACTGACTGGGTCTGCGTGCTGGAGGTAAAAAGCTGAAAAGTTTGGGTCTTTTCAAGTCCTCAGTTCTAACACGCGATGTCAAACAAACCTAACAAACCCCGACATTAGTGAACACTATAGTTGCCATTGTTTTGAAGCACCGCTGTGCGGTACACTGCAGCACAGTCTAGCAGCCATCTGAATGCATTTTGAAAGCCATTTGATGGCCTTTTACACACTGATATTAGTAGTAACGTGCATTACTTAGGAGTGGAGATAATTCAGGTGGAAAGACGACTCCTGTTCTTACATCCGAGGTACGTGGCTGTGTGCAGCACTTCCTGGTGTAAACAGGAAGCAGGCCGCATCTGTAGTCTGCTGCTTTGTTAAACAAAATATGGATTTAACGTCCCACTGAGTCTTGGCAGTATAACGTCACAGATCCGTGGCACTGAAGTACAATTGTCCACCTACTGTATCTGCATCAGATACAGCGTTGAGCTAACACAGAACCAGGCTTTATAAGACGGTCATATCTTTTGTTTTAGGGTTTGAGAACATTCTTGTGCCGGTAACAGCAGCGTGACTTTTACTTTGAAAATGCACTATCGAGGATCCAGCCTTTGATTAAGGACACAAGAACATTTCACACAATGTGGCCAGTCTCCGACAGATTGTGGCACGAACTTGCTTACAAGCCTATTAGGCTTACAGCGGGCTAATTTTCCAATTGAGTGATGTTACCTCTCATTTGATTCAGACTGGATTCAACCTTCTGGTGAGCAAATCAAAGTCCAACGCTCACTGTCCTTGTTGCCGCCCTCTCAAGAAAAAGCTCCCTGTAGTTAATTTGATAAAGGGATGATCATGCAGTTGCCATATTACAGCTTGAAGTTACAGAGTGGTCACAGTGGACAACTTGGGCCTGTCAAAACCAATGTGATGAACTATGAGAGAATAAAACAATAATGGGAAATGCAGATCTGAGGGATCATTTTCTGCAGGTTCTGATGAAAAATAGATGAAAAATATGTAATAATGAAAATGTTTTACAAAATGAAAATGGGTGTAGAACACACAGGGCGCTGTGTGTATGTGCGTTGTGTGGAAGCAAAGCACAAAGTATAGACAGAATGATGCAGTGCTGCTCATCAAAGAGCACCCATCTGTTCCTGGAGCGTCTACCTTTATGGATAACAGCAGACCTTTTGCTGTAGTCAGGTTGACACTCCGTGTTAGCGAAGCTGCTAACACCGATTAAACCGGGGATGCGCTTGATGCGAAACCGAGCCGTGAAGAACCAATTACCTACGTAGCGGCCAGGGACCCTTCCTCCCTCCGCCCTTATCATTTCTACAAAACAAGAGCAATCCAGAAGTGGTTAAGAGGGATGGGGCCACGCAAAGGGTGGGTGGAGGAATGACACAAGGAGAGATGGAGGGAAAGCTGTTGAAAAAAGAAGAAGGAAAACAGTCACCCTGAAGAGATGAAGAGAAAGGGCAGGGGGAGGTGGAGGGGGGATATAGGGGAAATGGTTTTTGAAGGAGTGGACTGTCGGCCAACCTAGATAGATGTGTAAACAAACACTGGCTATAGGGAGAAGTGAGTTAGCCGGGGGGGAGAGGAGAGAGAGAGAGAGAGGAAGATGGCAGCAGAGTGTGAGTAAAGCACTGAGAGAGAAAACAAGCTCGCCCATGTGTTTAAGTCAACAATGGCAACCTTAATCGAGAGAAAGGTGTGGGGGCGGGAAAACACTCCACAGGGAGAGAGCAGACAGATGTAGAGGGGGAAACAAGCATGGTGATGTGGGGAACAAGGAGGAAAGAGAAGGAATGATTCTTTGAGCGATGAGAGCGATAGATAACAAGCAAAAGAAAGTGATCGAGTGTGAAGGCATGCGCTTCCTTCAGCTCGGCGATGAATCCGCCGTTGACAGGAGAAGAAGCGAGGAGAAGTGGGCGGAGCGGGATGGGGTGATGGGAATTAAACGACAAGAAGAAAAACTAATTATTCTGTGATTTTGCTAATTAGCTCTGGCTTTACTGACAAGCAGACGTTTACTGAAGGATTCACACTACCCTGATGGCCCGTGTGGGTGGGACCGCAGGGAGGAGGGAGGGAGGGGGAGATGGAACGATAGCAGGAAGAAGAGGTGAGAAGAAGAAGATAGAGGTGGTGATGAAGGTAGTCAAGTGGAGGAGGGGGTGCAGGGAGACAGATGTATAAAGATGGACAGAAGGAAAGAGAGGAAGAAGGGATGGGGTTTGACATTTATGAGAAACCGCATACGACAGAAGGAAAACCAAGAGACCCTGAGGAGGACCGACTTGGGACCTGTGTTTACCCGTGCAGTGAGCGGCTTTAACACAAACCAACAACTAAAACGCGTCATTTAGAATCCCGCCACTGCAGACAATGCACACACTGGCGCGTCACAGAGAGCGGAGCCGACGCCGACCGCTCTCGAACAGACAGAAGCGGTGGGCGGATGTGAGGGTTATGGAAGAATGATTTCCCACGAACTCATGACGCTTTCCTTTGGATTATTGGATATAATTGAGGATGAAGTTTAACCAAAGAAGTGTCAATAATTAATCCATAAAGAGAATTTAATTGGATAGATTTATTGCGTTAATTTTTTTTGTGCCGCATATTCTTGTCAAAGACTGGCTTTTTTTTTCTCCTTCAATTCTCAAAACTCACTTCCATTTGTTTCTGCTGCAATGCTTTTTCAACATAACGTGGTAGCGGTGACCACATTTGCAGATTTTGCGAGGAAACCGCACGGTTTTCGGATTCTTGACTCCGAACTGAAGCACACCAAGAGATTTATGGCTATTTAAAAAGTACAACACTTTCAATGTGAAGCTGTAGCAGCGGGAAATGCTCAGTTTTCATTAACAGTACATGAATACAACCTGTGAATCCCACCACGACACCCCGCGCGTGCAGTCTGTCATGCAAGCTTGTTCATCAGTGGGTGATCCGTCTCAGTTTCTAATCACCAGTGTTTAATCTCATTCTCAAGTGGATTTGGGCTTAATAAAAAAGAAAAAAAAAATTCCACATCACTCACTGAAGTCAGAGTAGACTTCTTACCCAAATGATTTCTAACTTCCATATTTTAATAAAGGGAATCAATGCACGTTTGATGACCTCCAGTGAAACTGGAATTACTAAAATGGTAAAAAACAAAAAACAAAAGAAAACTTGAATCAAAATGTTAGGAGTCCATTCTGGTTCCAATACAGGGCAAGATGCTCCAAACTTGTAAGACATAGAGTTCCTTTGTTATTCAAATATATCTAAATCCCGTCCTTCCTGGCTGATTATACTCTCCGTATAAAAGGGATGACGCCTCAATAATGAAACCCTTGTCCCAAGTTATGATTATCAACGTTTGTACATGTTTGGTCTTGCGCATGCATGATTTGTTGAAGCATATGTAACGTAAAGCCCACTCCACGTTAATATGTGAGAAAAAAAGACACACGTCAGTTGTGAAAAAGTAGAATGCTCATTTACAGCCACTGCGATTTCACTCAGGCTGTGAGGTGTGCCACGTGCCGGGAGCGTGGCACTCTGCAAAGTATTAGTTTACTGATCACATTTACACACTCGCACACGTGCCGCAGCTAATGGGCACTGGTGGATCCTAGCACGAGTGAAGGGGGCGACATGAAAGAGAGGGGTTAAGTCGCGGAGTATGAAGGGATTTAGACCTCAAACGGTGAAGGAAGAGTGGAGGGAGAGAACGGAGGGGGGAGCAGTGAATGAGTCATTGAGTGTGTAAGTGTTTAGCTTTGCCATATTGTGTTAGTGAGTGATAAAGAATTCTGCAGGGACCAACGCTAAAGCTAATGCTAACGGTGCTCCAGTAACATCTCTGTCTCTTCGACTGCTTTGTCTGCCTCTGTTCCCTGGCTCTCTATGAACCTCTGGGGTGTCGGAGGAAGGGAAGAACCTGCCTTGGAAAATAAATGGAGACACTGTAGCTGCTTTCTCCCTTTCCTGCCTATGACTCTCCAGTCTTCTTCCCATAGTGATGTATAATGGATGCTTTGCTAACCAGACGAGAGATCCCAGGTTATTGATTCCACGTATTGATAAGTTGCACTTTTCCATCTGCCTGCATGCAGGTGTGTGCACGCGTATACGCGTGTGTGTGTGTGTGTGTCTGTGTGTGTGTGTGTGTGTGCATTTGTCCAAGGAGACTAATGTTATGCCTCTAGTTTCTGCAGCAAGGAAATCAATGACAACACAAACCTCCTGTGCTTGAAAACAAATTATTGTGACGCAAGCAGTGTGTGTATGTGTCAGTGTACCTATGAATGTTTAGAGTAGCTTGTTAGTGGATACTTGTATGTCCTCTTTATTCCCACAACAAAGAGGGATTACATTGTGATTCACTCAAATATGCTTCCTTGCTTGCTAATCTTTGTTTCAGACTGTGTGTTCTTGACGTGAAGGCGATAATCAGTGGTGGTCAATGGCCACCTGAGGTGGACTAATGTGTGAGGCCCTCTCAGACAGCAGAGTGCCATTTGTACTGTGGCTGCTGGGATTGATCTGGGTTGGGTAGGAGCGGCATATTGTAGCGTCGTTAGCCTTGCTCATTGACCATATGGAGATCAATACTTAGAGTGGCTCGAGGATGGTCAGAAATACACACATGTTCTGGGCGTGAAGAAACACACAGACACACACGCACACTTGCACGAGTCGAGCACACAAGCATTCTTCAATAGGCAAACATGGAGGCAAAAGAAAAAAACACACCCTCACATCCACAAACAGCCTGTGGTCCAAATAATGTTAATGATTTGACCATTAGGAGGGAAGCATGAATCAGTGGTAATGGCTACCAGTCAGGGACTGTATTGATAAATTGTTACACAAGCACATACACACATCGACACACGCTCAAAATGGCATGGCACGAAATACAATTAGAGCCATAAATCTAAAAAAACCTCAGAACCTGTCTGAGGGTTGTACATCTGCCTACAGCATGATGGGGGGGAAACAAGGATGTAATGTTCTGCCATTAAGCTGTTTATGTTCCAAACCGACCAGGATCCATGCTGCAGATGGCTGCTGACAGTAGAATAGTGTGGCTTTCTTATTTATGTTTATCTGTCTACAGCAGTTAAAAAAGCAAGCAGTTTAAGGAATAAAAGAAGGGGTAGCACAACAAGCAGAACCCTAAACGACACACACAGGATTGGGTGCTTTAGAACGAGTGGTACTTGTCCTGGTTGAGAACCAGGAAGTTCCTCATACATATTAGGGTTACAATTTCCCAAAATTACATTTTCCCAAGAACTTCATGTACATGTTGGCAATCTTTGCATAAAAAAGCATGAGTTTAAAAAAGACAATAGTGATGACTTGTGTGGCGGGGAAGGGTAGGCTTTCTAAAAATGACATTCTGGAGTGACATGTTGACATGTTTTAAAAAAATTGGACTCTTGAAGAAATCAGGTGTCACACATAGTCATGCCAATGAACACACAGCAAGGACAGTGTCCTGAAACAGATGAAAACGGGCTTGGGGAGGGGAGGTGCAGAATTACACAAGCGTTTAGGGCCTATACTCCCTGAACACTCAAGACATGCTTTAGCTTTGGCTATTTCAGTCTCATCTGCAAAGAGTGAGAAAAAGAGGAACGGGAGGGGACCAGGAGGAAGAATGGAAACTAAGGCTCTATATTTAGCCTGATGCGACATTCCACAGAAGAATAATGCTGTTTCCTCCTGCTGCTGGAGGAGGATGGAGGTGGGGAACAGATTCTGCAGGAATGATGATGATCCCAAAGTTGTACAAGCACGTGATTGCACGGCAAAAATGACTCCTGTCAAGACAATAGGATCCCGGTGACAGTTTAAGGAAAACACAGACGCATTGCTAAAAGTTTCCGCTTGGCGGCTTGTTGGTGTATGCAGTCGTTTTTTGAGCCTGAGCACTCAGAATCTATTATGTGATTTTCTGCCCGTCCGTATATCCCTGACCTTCCGCTGGGGGAACAAGAACGGGAGGTAAGGAGGGAGGGACTGTAAGCGAGAGGGAGGCTAGGGAGCCGAACAGCCAGGAAGGATAGAAAGGGAAGGATTAGAGGGAGCAGAGGATAAGGAATGAAATAAAGAGGGGAATGAAGACATAGTCCCGCCCCATACGGCATGCTAACATGGTTGCAAATGCACACGTAACGAATGATCGATGCTTTATTTGTGCGAGGTTGCTATGTGGTGCACAATTGGACTGGTCTGCAGGCTGCAGTTTGCCTTATTGTTATTTCAAGCCTTATTGTTGTTTCAAATGATGATGAGAACATCTGGCTCGAAGAGCAATAGATAAATAGTAGTGAACTCCAGCAAGCTTGCGTAGATACAATTAATTTTTATGTCTGTCATCAAAACTGATGTGAATATATGAAATCAACAGAGGTAAAATGTGCAATGAGGAAACTATTTGCACTTCCAAAAAACAAAAACATACAAAGAAAAAAATTGAAAAAAACTTTTACCTATAGAGCTTTGTAGTACTGCTGCTACTCACCATGTTCTTGCTTGATTGGAAGATGTCAAATACTGAAAAACATCCATACATCCATAATTGCCCCAAATAAAACATTCAATTAATCACCCCACATGACAAAATAAGCTTTTAATCATCTCACCAAACAAAAAGAACCTAGCTCATGTTCTGGCTTTTTTTTCCCTCAAATTTTTTAGTGAATTAAAGAGATGGCAATTCAAATTTTCTCCTGATCAAGTAATAAAATAGACTCTTTCAACAAAATAAAAACAAACAAACAACAAGAAACATGCCGAGTAATATGTAAGAGATGTAAGATTTCAGCCGTGTTACAAGTCAAAGAATGGAGTAGATCTTTGAAGAGGTCAGATGTTGACAGCTGCTTACCATCACTTGGGAGGAATGATAATACTCTCACGCCCATGTTTTACGTGCAACTATGGATACAGGAAGTACCCATCTTAGCTTAGCATAAAGATCTGACGCAAGAATATTCAGAACGACCTTTCCCCTCGGGGTCATTCATCCAGTGCCTACTGGATTTTCGCACGAAAACAGAAGGTAGATATATGGATGAATACCATTATCCTTTAGGTATTTCAAAGAAAGGTGTATGCTATTGCAGAAAACAAAGACGTAGCTTTAACAGGTTAATAGGCACCCTGCCTATTTGATGCTCTGTGAGAATAACTGATGTGGAGTAACATCGCCTCACCTTCAAGTCACGCATCTTTCATGTAACTGAAGTTAGTGTTGGAAGACAGTAACGGCTCTGAATAAATTGTGGGCAATAGGATTGTGGTTGTTTTGTTTGTCTGGACTTGTAACTTCCTTTGACATCCAACGTGTCTCAGGACATAGTTTTATCTGGAATTGTAATTGGTGTTGCATGCGTATGGACATGCACAGTGTCTTCCTCAATTTTTTTTTTTTTTAAATCTGGTTGGGGGCTCTATACAGCTTCATGTTTCACTCATCTGTCTGTTTTAAAAGTGAGATACTTAGTACACTTTAAAGTTTTTGAAGACAGCTTTTTTTTGTGTGTTTTCGTGGCCTGCTAGCAATGTTCCATTTTGTTTAGGTGGTACAATCAGTTCTGTCAATAAAGTCTTCAAGTGATTTTTGACTTATATTTTAATGTACAGTGTTGATCTTGAGCTCTCTAAAGCGCTGCAATAATTGCTGAATTGAGCGTGTCAAATCAGTACATCTCCAGAGTTAAGAAATTTCAAGATAATCTATGCAGCTGCACATATAGCTATAGGCTGAATTTTTACAATATTTTACTCAGATTGAATACCATTTCGTTTTGAAGAAAGCCAGAAAGTGATTTGAATAGTATCCAAAACAATACTTTCATAATTTGAAGGAAATAGATGGTTGAAATTAAGTAGTGTATTTATAAAATTTATGATTTTTCTAAAATTTGTTGGGATCAACAAAGAACCAAGCCTGAATTTAGGGATGAGGATAGTGTGGGGAAGGGGTGGTATTTTTCATAGGTTTACTTTTTTCTTGCCAACTACTTTCTCAGCTGGAGATCATCCAGTTTGTTCATTCATTGACGGATGACTGAAGTGCAAATCTGTAAATAACGTACCATAGCCTACATCCTAAGTTGGAATGGCACAATATTTGTGATTCCTAAATGATGGGTCAAAATATACACTTTGACGAATCAGAGTCGAATCTTATCGTGGCAACTGGAATTAGTTTCTATCCTTGATGACGTTTCCCCTCTTGTCCAAGTAGCTTTGTCAGTTCAACTGATGAAGAAATACCATTATCTCTCATTCAACTGCAGAGGCATCTTGGATGAGAGGTGAAACATCTTCAAGGAGAGAAGCTAAGTCCAGTTGCCATGATAACGTTTGAGAAAGACTGACTCTGACCTGGTATATACTTACAACGTTACAGACATGTATGCCTTGATGAATTCTTTACTTTATGTCTGTTACAAGAAGAGAGTCATGGCAAAGGCCAGAGAAACAGAACAATATCTTCATTTACCACAAGTTTTAAAAGCAGTATTTGTGCTGGATGTTTCACATAAGAACCATTTATTACATCCGGTGTCTTAAAATAGTTGTGAAATTTATAGCCAGTGAAACCTATTTAGGGGTGTATCATTTCGTGTTCAAGGGATTCCTCAACAACTGGGCTACAATGACACATAATGTAGACTATGAAATGTATCAAAAACAAGAAGCGAGTACAAGAAAAACTGAAAAAAGAAAAGAGATAGCCAAAAGGACAATGATAATATCTAAAACACAGAGCTACCCTGACAGCAACAAAAACTCTTTATATTCAACAACACCTTCAGACTCCAGTCTGAAAATGATAAGGATCGTTCGTTCGCAGATGGAGAAATAAGAAGAGTTATAAAGTTTTATAAAAGACATGTGCAACTGATCCTAAAATAAGGGGAGCATTTTTGAACAGCTGGAAACAAGAAATGGACCGAACATTTTTGGTTAGATTATTCCAATCACAGGGAGCTTTAAACATAAAGGCGCTTTTACTCAACAGTCTGCTGGAAAAGAAAAAAAGAGTGGTACTGAATGTCCCAACTGATAATTATTGGATGAAGAAAAAGGTACCATAAACAGTTTTAAATAGAGGATAATTGAAATGAATACATTTAAAAATAGACGGTACCAGTGCCGCTGTCTTCTTATGATAGGAGAGAGCAAGTTAATGGTCTCATTCATTGTGCAATGATGAGATGTAAAAAGAGATTTAGGGGAAAAAAAACAGAAGAACAAAACTGCAGTCTGGTAGTAACAATATTAAGAGCAAGAGGAATGCTTTTGGGTGCAACATGTTTGAGAAAATCAACAATCTATTGTAGGGAAAAAAGACAATGCAAGTTATTTTTCCACTAGTAAAGAGGCGATCGGAGGTTACTTTCGAAAAAAGTAAATTATTTACTTGACAAAATGATCCCAGAGTGTAGCTTGGGTCGTTATTTTGCCTTTCTTACCCATTGCACAGAGGTTTGCCATCAACACAGGAATACATCTTGGATTTGGATTAAATGCTTTGTTGGGCCTGATACTTTTAATGTGTAATGTATCAATACAATATTGTGAAGCTGATACAGTCCATCCATCCATCTTCTGACGCTTATACTGCACTCAGGGTCACGGGGGACGCTGGAGCCTATCCTGGCCGTCATCGGGCAAGAGGCAGGGTACACCCCGGACTGCTCGCCAGTCAATCGCTTTATTGTATTAAAGTGTATTTTCATTTAGGTAGAGGTGAAAACTGCCTTCTGGTTCAGTTTTGGTATGGTGGATGATAGAAATAGGAAAAATAAGAGTGGGCACAGGCGCTCTCTATTTTGCTTAACAGTGTGTCTGGCATGCTTCCTTGAAGAAACTGTTTCCTGGTGCAAAGGTGAAGCACAGCAGAATGAAATTAATATGAAGGTAGGTAATGATCAACCAGACTGATGGCTTCTTTTTGATTAGTTAAAATCACACCACGTAATTTATACAGGAGATATCTTGCAAGTCTATAAAAAAACAAACAATAAAAAAACCTGATACTCCATTTATTTAGAACAAGTTTGAGCATCTTCTTTTCAGGAAAATCCCCTGTTTATTTTTGAAAATATGACTTTATCCTGATCTGCTGGCCACCAATGGGTTCCCCTGGTGGCCATCAGAGAGGTTCTAAGGATAAAGGTACTTGAAAAAAAAAAAAAAAAAAAAAAAAATCACATATCTTTCACATGAGATATGAAAAAAAAAACATGGTTTTAGTTGTAGTCCCAGGACGCTACTATTTTTTAGTTCATTGACAGTATTCTGTAAAGGGCCTTCAAAAAACTAAAATGTGTGTGTTTATGGAGTCAACATACACAAAACATAATAGAAAAAAAGACAGAGAAATAAGCACGCTTGTACAATTTCAGACAAAGAAAACTGACCCATTTCAAAGGAATAACATTCAGAAGAGGAAATAAATGGTGGTGTAGTGGCACCAGAACATGATGTTCAAACCACGGCTCAGGTCAGGTACATACTATGCTCGTGTGGGGAAAACTGAAACTGTCTTTTAACTCCAGTACATTTTTTTTTCAGATTCAAAAAGCACTTCCACATGGTCCACGAGTAGACTGTTTTGCTAGCACCGAAAAAGAATTTGGTGTTTCAATCACAGCCCTGGCTGTCAAACTTGGATATGAACTGTGGCTTGTCCTGAGCAACATAACCCAGACTGGGGTCCAGTTTTAGGACCGTGATCTGTGTGAGCTACTGGCCCAGACTCTTTCCAGCTGGACAGCAGAAAGTGCACAATGATTTTCCTCGGAGACAAAAATGACATCTGAGCAGCTGGTCCACACCATCAGGCCCGTGTGTTTCTATGGTAGTTGCACAGGAGGACATGAGAGGAAGATCTCCGAACCCTGGTCTGCTCATAATAAGCCCTGTTTTGAACAATTAATAGGTGCATCTCTACTAAGTGTTATCAGTTATTTAAAGTATAAGAGTATTGGTGACCCCTTCATATTTGTGGACAAACAACCGCCCCTCTTAAACCTCATCTCTCCTCTCTCTGTCTTGCTTTTAAGGGAAGAGCCATGGCACGGCCTGCCCACACAGAGGCCACGGAGAGATTTAGCTCCTTATCAATTGGACCAGACTGCCTGTCAGAGGAGCCCGAGACTGAAAAAAAAAAGGACTGATGAAAGATGGAAGCACGGACAAGATGGGGGGGGGGGGCTGCGATGGGCAAGGTCATGTTACTATGGAGATTTTATAGGGACGTGACGTCCAAGGCGACTGTTGTGACTAACACCGACAGCACACGTCAAGGTCTCAAGTTCAGAGAGTAAAAGACTTGCTGAAGGGTGGGATGAGACAAATAAAAGAAGTGGGAGAGAGTGATAGATGGAGGAGGAGACCGATTTGGTCTTCGCTGTGGCGGCAATGGGAGAGAGCGGAGAGCTCAGTGTGTGTGCCGCTGGAGCTCCGTCTGCCAGATTACAGAGTGACGTAGTGTTATCATTTCACTGATAGGAGCTCTGCCACAAGAGGAGGGGGAGTGTGGGAGGAGGAGGGGGGCCAGGGGGAGGGGTGACAAGTCTCATTGCTGGAAAAACGGTCTGATAGCCAAGAAAAAAAGGGAGGGAGGGAAGGAAAAGGAAAAGTGAGGCATAGAGCAGAGATAGAGACGTAGTGGCACACAAAGGAACGGAGCAGACACAAAGAAAGAGAGACAGGCATAGGGAAAGGAGGGCAAGGAAATGAGAGAGCGGCAGAGGGAGGAGGAAAGAGTGAAGGAGGGCAGGATGAGAGGGAGCGCGAAAGCTGGGTGAAAAGTTAAAAGTGAGCAAGAGGGGAGGAGGGACAGAAAGAAAATGAAAAAAGAAAGAAATAGAAAGACAGAAAGAGAGTGGAGGGGGAAGAAAGACAGGAAAATAAAGAGACAGAAGAAGAAAGAATGACATAAGTAAGAAATCCTAATGACTGGTGGGTCACAGAAAGTGTGTATGGTTGTTTGTTTGTGTGTGTGTGTGCGTGTGTGTCCACATGGCAGCAGCAAGTAACATTTGCAAAGAGGCAGCTGTTCCATTAGCTACTGCCATTGTGCCTAATTACATCCTGGTCTCCTTAGACACACGCCTCTACACACACACACGCGCGCACACACACACACACACACAGAGAGGCACATGCACGCAAGCAAACACACAGCATATGTACATGTAAACAGGCATTTGCTCCTTCTCCAGCCAACCAAAAAATCCCAACCATGCACGCTAACAAGGACGGGAACTTGGTGCGACACAGCCACAGCGTGCCTGTATATGTGTTTGTGTGTGTGTGTGTGTGTGCGTGCGTTAATCACACTGTCATACATACTTCCTCACAACCCCATCCCCCTTCAATACAAGAATATGAGGCAGAGAAATGACACTTAAGATCCACGAGTAGCTACCTCTGTGTGTATGTGTATGTTAGCCAGTGTGTTTCCCTTCTCTCTCTCTCTCTCTCTCTCATACACACACACACACACACACACACACACACACACACACACACACACACACACACACACACACACACCTCCCCCAGCCTTTGAGGAAAGGAGGATCTGAGGCTTTGTGAAATACCAAACATACCAGAGAAGCCACATGAGAGAAAAAGGCAGCTTTTGAGGAGCCTCAAAAGACACACACTCACTGAAATGCAGGGCTTGCAGTTGTTACAGGAATGAGGTTTTTCACACACAAACATGCGCACATCAAGCTAACCTGATGTAAAAGCAGATAGACAAAAACACAGTTACTGAAAAACACAAACAAATACACACATGCAAACACACATTCTCGCCTCCGTAATCAGCTCAGTGTTGTAGCATTTGGATAAGAAGCACTCCTAAGACTCCTTGATAATGGAGAGACAGAAGAGCTTACATTGTATTAAACCAGACAAACTGTACACAAGCATCCTTCAAACTAAGCGCTGTTGCTAACCTGCTGTCTGACTAACACGCACACGTGCACGGAAAATGAAATCCACCAGACAAGTGCCTAAGCGTTAGCAAACAGGCTTCAGGTGTGGGGTTGTTCATATTAAGCCTTGATTTGACTTCAGTTTCATCCGGCAGCAATGCGGAGCCAGGACACACACACACACACACACACACACACACACACACACACACACACACACACACACACACACACACACACACACACACACACACACACACACACACACACAGAATGTGTGGATGCCAGGTGCCCCTTTGTCGTGGTTCAGACCATGTCTTAACATGAGGGGGCCACACGGCCATGATCTTTAATTGAGTGAACACAAATATGACATGGGGTGGACTGTGGGACCACTGAGGAGATGGATGCTCGCTGTGGAAGTGGAAATAGGGGCCAGTTCCTGTAACAACAGCGGGTTATTTTCGAAAAGATTTATCACAATCGTGTCAAATCCAGCGTCCTTTTTTTTTTTTTTTCTCTTTTCTATTTTTTCGGGGTAGCCTGACATGCTGCAGACGTAGATCCAGAATACTGTTTTGATTTCTTCTATTTAGTTCTGATGATTCAGCAGAGAACCTAATCATGTAGGTGTAGGTGCCTCTCTGTCGCGACACTCCGCTTAAACTAATTATAATCAAGTGACATCACCCAAGCAAAATAGAATTTTAACAACAACATCTATGGGCTGACAATTTGAACAAGATACCCGCGTGCGCAGCATGAAAGCAACATTGCTGTACTAGTGAAAATACAAATGAATGCATTGCAATACAATAACATACATCTTTTTCTGATCTTTTCCTGATAAATTTATCAAACCATAATGAACATTCTGATGTTTTACATCCTAGAGATACAAACAGAGTCATTTGTATCCAGCTTAAGTAAAGAGAGACAACTCGGACCGGAAAAGCAGGACATTTAACTGCAAGCTACATTCCTGGCTTTTACTGTGCATTCCACTGTCTTATTCAAACGGTGCACTTAATTGAATTAGCTGATCGGCGAGGCCATCCATCGCACCTCCTATGTGTGTTGATATGAATCTAATAACATTGACATTTATATTCATTGCAGAGTAAGTGCACCATGCAGACTGTAAATGGCACAATTTTAATGACTGAAATCCAAAGTCAAGAGGACAAGAGGAAAAATTAGGTTTTGGGAGAAACAGGCAGAGACAGAAAGAGAGGACAGCCAGGTCACCTCATTCAACTTATCATCAGTGGAAGCAGACGTCGTTTTTTTCTCGCTGCCACTCATTTTCTTCTTTGGATGGGGATGGGTGGGGCTTTGCCTTATGAGTGACTGTATTACTGTCGCTCTGAGGGCACATTGTCCATTACAGCTCATTACTTCCCTAAATCGGTATTCATTTTCAATGGGCCGCTCTGTGGTCTAATCCCACGGTCAGGAGGAAATGGGACGCCATAGAGGAGGGATAGAGTGAGGAGCGTCAAGTTACGAGCAAAGGAGGCTGACACTAGATTGACATCAAGTAAAGCAAATAGAACATCTGAGCTGAGACAGGTATGAGCTGTGAGAAAGATACATATAAGATCTGTCTCTCAATCACACACACACACACACACACACTCACACGTGCACGCATGCACGTAGGCACATACGCCTGTCCACATTTCCATCCCCCACAAAGATTTATGAGCTCAACCTGGGAGATTGCTTTTCACAAGAGGGAGAAACATATACCAGCCTTTTCAAAGACACACACACACACACACACACACACGCACACACACACACACACACACACACACACACAATGTCATAAAGCCATGCCTGCCATCCATGTCAAGGAGAAATGGAGTAGGAAAATAAATAGATGCACTAGTAGTAAGGCACTGCTCCGTTGAGCAGTGACTGGAATACCTATTGTACACGCACACGAACACACGCACGCACACACGCACACACACACACACATGCACACACACACAAATGATTTATTTATTTTTTCCATTTACATTCAGCAATCAGCCGACAATAACATACAGCTGTGTACCAGCTTGCCTTCTTGACCCCCTCCACCTCCCTTCTTTCCTTGTGTTTTCAACTTACTCTTTTTCTTGATGCAGCTGAGCTTCCAATCACAGAAGTGCTGATAATAAATTCTGTATAAACTGTGAGACTTTTGGTGAGCTGCATTCGATGCAACGACCCAACTTTGCAATGTGTGACCAGTCAAAAACACAACACTTGCTTCCCGCTTGCTGATCTCTGCCATGAATTAAAAGTATGCTTAAAGTACATGAAATGTTTGACTTCCTTGTGAAGAATTCCTACTTCAGAAAAAAAAGGATACTTGGTTTAAACAGCGATTGTGGAACGGTATATATGTTAATCTGCTCCCGTCAAATTCCAGAGGCAACAAACTAATGCGCCATATGTTTTGATTAATAGCCTCAGCGGGCTGCACCATCCTCAATGGTGGCAACAAGATATATGGATAAGGGTCCTTATTTTTTTGCAGTATTTCATTATGATGAGTGATGCAGGAATTGGTAATTTCTCAGCATACTTCACTTTTTCTCCCTATTACTTTTACCAGCCAAGATTT
Organism: Fistularia commersonii; assembly: GCF_037954325.1. Classification (NCBI taxonomy): domain Eukaryota; kingdom Metazoa; phylum Chordata; class Actinopteri; order Syngnathiformes; family Fistulariidae; genus Fistularia; species Fistularia commersonii. The sequence continues at coordinate 7,429,842 of NC_141318.1, forward strand.
CCTTAGGTGTAACACCTATATTAATTATTGTAACTTTAAAACTTTGGGGAAAAAAAGAGGGGGTTTACGTTTTATCTCGCAAATGGAAAACTGCAGGCAAAGTTCTTCAATTGCTGGACAGAACTTGAAACTGACTTGAAAAAAAAAAAATCTAGAAATCCTGGAAAAGAACGAGAATAGAAAAATCTGACTCTATGTACCTTGCGAGACCTTCCTGAGAGGGAAAAGCTAAAGCAAAAACACTTCAACCACAGACTTCATAATTTCTATTGTAAAAATCAATGTGATCATTTTAATAAGCTAAAAACAAAAAGCAGCTTTTGTGATGCAAATGGTGAACATATAGGAGCTCTAATGTCTGAATTAAGAGCCTGTCTGTGTTCCAGCATCTATGGTTTAAACCATAGGGTGGATCAGCTTGAAATCAGTGACACTGGGAAAAATCAGCAAATTGGGTCTCAACCCATTAAAGTGGTTACTCCACAATTCCGGTCGTCAGCCATCGGTATCGTTAATCCTAATCCTTGCTGCTCCACAGGCATTCCATAAGATGGGAAGTTAAGTGATGTGAGATTATCTTTCGGCAACACTCGTCTATCTGCTTTACGTTGACTGTGTTCTCCTCAGAAAGCGCCCAGTCAGCAGTTTGTGCCTGCTACATTTCTATTTCTGGATTGGAGGGTAACCTTGCGACACCGTCTGTGTGTGTATTTATGTGACGCTGCCGTGTCCAAAACAGGCAGAGAGAGACAGAAATGCCCTTGTGTGTGACGCAAAATAGTGGCTGAGAGCCCAGGTGTCAAACGGTTCTTGAAGACCGATGGTGGTTCATTTCTGCTTTTGTCTACCGGGGTTAGGTGTGTGTGTGTGTGTGTGTGTGTGTGTGTGCCGGAAAAAAAAAGGAACACGTAACCTCTAATGGTCAAAAATAGCCCTCTGAATCATACTGTCAGTGGGTTGAGTAGCCTATAGTCATGTTCTACGACAATGGACATTGGGACACGAGTGATAGAGCAGTCATGTTGGAATTTTTGAGGACCTTAAAACTATTTAAAAATAATTGAAGAGAGCCTGTCTTCTTCGCAGCTGTTAAAAAAAAATCAGGAAATTACATTAAAATAAACATACCAGGAGACGATAATGCGGCTCAGTTTATAAATCCTTTTGCTTGGTAGGTGTTTCATTTTTAACGATGTTGCAGGTATTTTATTTTTCTATGGCTCTTTCATGAATAGACACCTTCCTGTGGTGTAATTAAAGCTGAAAACTTGTATTTTCAAATAACACTGAAGCACTTAGTATTAAAATTCCTACCAAGATATTGCTTTCTGCAGACAATGGACCCTGTGCTTTGGATGATGCTCAACATAAGTGCAACTCCCCTCCCTTGCATTTCGGCGAGAGTATCAAGTGTTTTCTTTTTTTTTTGCTTTTTAATCCATCCACCGTATTGCTCCCCACCAAAGACACGCACACACACACACACACACACAATGACACACTGGGTCTTTAATAACACTCTTAATTGCTGTTTGGCTGCCTTTGCAAGTATCTGTTACCTGATTATGTCTTATCACGTCAGCTACATTCAAATCATAACCATACAGTCAAAAGAGTGAGGAATACAAGGTCAATTATCGTCATCACAACAAAATTAAGGTCGTTCAGGAGAATACTGCTAATGAGGTGGAAGTTCTGTTTTTGTTTTGTCTTTTAACTCGTATGGCACAAAACTTCTCTTTAGGTGTTTATTTTCCCGTGATCTTGTTTGCTGTGCTACAAATTAAAAATTTGCTGTTAAAAAAGGAAAGAGGAATAATAATGAAAATCGGAGGTCCTGAAAATTCATGTCTACATTAAAAGTACTTGATGTAAAGGTGTATTTTTGTAATGTTCCGTGCGTCAGCTGCTGTCCGAGGTGCTGATCCCGGGAACGATATGGGGGTGCGTTGCAGCCGCCTAGAGGTGCTCACCTTCACCAGTGTGCTGACTGGCACGAATCCTACGACAAACAATGACAGAATGCAATCCCGGCTGCTGAGGGGATTTGCTGTCTTTAATAGCTGTCTTTATTTAGGGAGCTTGGCAGTCAATTCTGTGTTCTGCTTGTTTAAACTGCCATTTCTGGGAAACACCCTGCTGCTTTCTGTTCATTTGTGGTGGTCCCTGTACTCATCTGAGACTTCAGCGCTGACACCAACTGGTAAGTGTAAGCTGCTGCTTAATGCATCATTTTGCAGAACATGTGAAACAAGTAATTATTTCCGTTAAAGTCGTGTAAAAATGCTGCCTCTGTTACAATTCCAGCAATCACCTTAAAGAACATCATGCTAGAGAACGTATTGGCAAACATATAAGACCATAAATATATAAGACCATGTGCGCTGATAGGAAAATTTACCAGGTTGCTACTTTGAATGAAAAATGAAATAAAAAACAGTTGGTAATGCATGTTTTCTCTGCTACCAATATCATTAACATTCTTGTTGTCTGTGACCCCAAGTGACCGTTTTAGTGTCAGAAATAGTTTGTGTGTAAATTCAGAGTAAAAGAAAAATGCCAGGTTCGAACGAGGGACTTTCATGTTGTGAGGCGGACTGCCCTCCGTGCTAACCAGAGCGCCACTGTGTTGCATATTATAAATTAATTTTAATATTTTTTATTAATTATTGCTTTTAATTTCAACACTGGAACTCTACATCAAGCATATATTGCTCTTTATTTGCGCTTTGAGCTAAACAATAAAAAACTGAAATAACGTCTAACATCTTTTTGATATCAAACTGCATATTCTCATTGTCAAAGGCTATTCAAGGGTATCGTGTGTTTAATTACTTCAACATCGGCTTCCCTTATTACATTTTATACTAATGTATTTTAATTTTTATACCCTTTATCAGCCCATTCTGAGCACTTGGATTTGAACTACGAGGCTTTTGGCCATCATGTCTACGTCCACTCAGTATTTTCTGCGATTGGAAATACAGTTTAGAATCTACACTTAATGTGTAGTCCTTGCATTTGGTTGTACGTGGATATTGGTATCTATAAACTGGGTTGTCTGTATCACGGGTACAAACAATAGGTGCCATAGGTGTCTTACTGCTAACACTTCACAAATCTGCTTGTCGATCTCCCGCTCCATGTTTCCCTCATTCATGAACAAGGGCCTGAGGTACTTGAACTCCTCCACTTGGGGTAGGATCTCATCCCTGACCTTGAGATGGCACTCCACCTTTTTCTAGCTGAGGATCGGAGGCGCTGATTTTCATCCCGCTGTTTTCTAATCGGCCGCAACAAGAGCCGGAGAACACGGTTGGACCAAGCTAACAGCAGAAACACAAGACCCAGCCCTCGGGGAATCAAACCTTCACTGCCGGCAATGCGAATCAGGCTCTTGATAACATACGTACAGGGACTGAATGGCCAGAATCACACAAATTCCATCGCATGTATTTTGGGCGCAGAAAAAACCCTTATCCGTCAGGCTTCTCTCCTTTACACTGTATTTGGATGTTTGCTGAGAATGATTGCCGGGTTTGCTCTCCACACACCAATGCATACTGCATTAGTCAGATGACATATCAGCACTTAATGCAGAAGCAAGAAGTTTGATGTGTTCCAAAAGGTTATTTAACTGAACAACAACAAATGTAATCCTCGGTCAAAAAGGTGTTAATAATCCATTGTCTTGTTTCTACATTAAGGTGTTTGCCCTCGAGGAACCTGTCCTTGTAAGCGCGGCAGTGGAGGCTCCAACACACACAAACTGATGTTGTTTACTGTACACACACACACAGACACACAGCTCTACACGACAGTATACCTTCACGCACGTACACAGGTTGCACGCACGCAGACACACGCGTATGCTGTTAATGGTGCAAGTAAAGCTGTGCTATCTCAAGCAATTTGAACTTTGTGTGAGACTGGCAAACATCCCTGTGTGTAGGGTAAGCACATTTTCTGCTTTCTTACGCAAAAAAAGGGAAAAAAAATACAATAAGGAAGAGTTGGATGGAGCGGGGAGCGGGTAGGAAAGAAAGAGCACAAGAGATAGAAAGAGGAAGCAAACGGGGAGAGACTGGGGAGGACCATGTATTATTGCTTACCCTCCGCAAAAAAAAATATGGTGGATGAGAGCAGAAGGTCAGGAAACAGATAGGGGGAAGGTGAAGTTTCCTTTCTTGACCTGTCTCTGGAACAGTGGTAGCATGAGATACAGACTTCCATATTCACGGTCAGGCCCCAATTCACATGACCACGTACCTGCATCTGGTACACACTCAGCTGCATCTTTTGAATAAGAGCACAAACTGAAGAATCAGCCGATGTTTTAGTGCGGTCATGTACTGCTAGCAGTAAACAACAATCTGCGCTACTTTTCGGTACTTATCACAAAAGGATGCTATGCGGGAGCTCTGCACCAGAGGTTAAAAATGTCCGAAATTATTCCGCAAGGAACTTGCATGAATTTACAACTCACAAGACATGAAAGAAAACTACTGTCAGTGTCCTCTAGTTCAACTAAAAGTGCATCCAACACATGAGCAACTTATAAACAACGAGAAGCATTCGTGTAGCTACTGTAAGTCATCGATTTTGAATAATTCATGCAAAACAGACTGAGCGACTAAACTAACTTTGACTGCAGGGTTGCCAGAAACATAGAAAAATGATTTTTGCTTTCAATGCTACTTTAACGGCCTGAGAGTGTAAGGAGTATCTCTCTCCTTCTTTACTTTTTGACTGTTAAATTTAGTCGAGAGGGAGTTTTGTTGAAAATGTAGCCGATAAAGGCATCCACTCCCGCACCTGATAGCGGCAGACAGTCACGAGTGCCTACAGTTGCAATCTTGAAATAAGCGTGGTGAAATATACAATGTCGGGGATAAAAATAGCATCTGTAGCCAGATTCAACATGTTGGATTTTACCAGCGGAAAGATCAGGTGACAGGACACGTGAGAGTGACGCCAGCTTCAGTCAAACCAAGGCTACAAGTCCGGAGTGAATTATCTATGGCGCACTGGAAATGCCTCACTGCTCTGTGTGCGGGTGTGTTTTCCTCCCTCTTCGGTTATAGCGCCTGGGTGTGTATGCCTCGTCCCAGAAGCGGTGTGACAGTGCATCCTTCCTGGCAGGGGTGTGTGTTGTATTTGTTTCTCAAAAAAGGGATGGGATGTTGGGAAGCTCAAGAAATGAATAAATGCATCACAAATTAAGTTAAAGTGACAAACAGAGACTAAAGAGCAACAGCAACTCTTACTTTAACAAGAGACATTCGTGGATGGTATTAAAGAGGTGGACTATTTTGTTTGTCATTAACAGTTTTAGTGGTGCTGTTAAGTATTTCAAAATCTGTCTGAGCCTCTTTGGAGAACAAGGAAGAGGCAGGTGGCTGTGAACTCTGACCCATTTTTGCTTTTAGGAAACTCTGACACAAAAGATAATTTGTGCAAAAAAAAAACCAAAACAAAACCGAAACCCTCTCTGAATACGAGGCGTTGCTTCCAACCTATAAAATAGTCAATGGCATTGCAACATCTTATCTATTTGCTTTGCCGGAGCCACAAGTGCCCAGAGTTTTAGTCCTTTTGTGTAACCAAAGTCTGGAAAACGGCGAGAGGGCATTTTGGTGTGCATCAGCTTTGAGGAACAGTCTTCCTCTTGACATCAGGGACTCCTGCTCTGTTGACATCTTTAAAGGAAAGCTGAAGACCCACTTGTTTACCGCCGAGTGTCTATTTTATTTTATTTCTTTCTGATCGTAGTGGATTAGTGGTTAGCACCTCGCAGCAAAAAGGTTCCTGGTTGGATTCCAGCAGTGGGCCACTCGTGTGGCGTTTGCATGTTCTCCCCACGTCTGCGACGGTTTCCTTCTCGGCTCTACGATGTCCTCCCACAATCCATGAGGTGGGTTAAATAGAAGCGTCTAACCCGTTTAAGTCCCTTACTTCAGTTTAAGTGGAATAAATGCATTGAATCTGTCTATGTTCATTTGTCTATTTGTGACTCCTCTCATAAATATACTGATCATTAACATTCACATTAAGGCAAGCAAAATCTTACAGTCAACTTAATGCCCGTAGCTAAGATCAGTGGTAATCCGCTCATATTTTAAACGTTATCTGACTTCTTTGAAACATTTTTGCTCCCTCAAGAAGATCTGACACAACATTTCAGACCGTGAGCATCGATCCAGGTCAGGCCTCCACAATGGGTGTGTATACTGGATCGACTCAAATAATTTGAAAATGCAGTTAGTTGAACTGAATGATTGCGCAAAGTTTGGGAAGGGAAGTAAAATGCATGACATTCATGACATTCTAATGCACAGGTGTTATTTTCAAAACACACTTCTTTGTCTTGTCACCCTGACAACAAAAATGCTTCTTTCTCTTTGTCCCGCTTCTTTTATCCTTGCCCCTTAACTGTAAAAAAGGTGGAGTGTGTATTTGAGTGTGTGTCTTTGCGTTAAGCTATCTGTTTGTTTGTGCTGCTTGCATCCCATGGTTTGCCTGTGACAGGCCTTTTCCTCTTCCATCCTTCAATCTCTCTCTGTCTCTTCTTGCGTCTTATCACGGCGGATGAGAGAATAGGACCCCTGATAGGTGTCATGTGTGCCGCCCCTGATAACACCACCTCCCTCCACTGCGACTGTCTTGAAGGCTGATAGATGAGCCGGTGCAATTGCAAGCGGACGCGCAGGTAGAGCGCGAACCCACAACAAGAAGGATTCGCTAACTGTGGCTGCAAAAATTATCATTGATAAACCAACAAATATAAACCAACAAACAAAAAGGTCAATAGAAAATAGTCCCAGGTCTCCAAGGGACTGAATATCCATTACAGGTACTTTTGGATGATTCAGCAATATGGATAAAACAGATGGATTTGTATGTGAGAGAACACACTTCACAGGAAGATGGAACCATGATGATTAAACCTAAGTGGAGATTTCAGTTTTATTCACTTAATCATTTTAAACTTTCAGACACAGAAACAGCAGATGCCACCCTCAAAGACTGACACAGATATACGGCTAAAATGGTCAAAAAACGAGATACTAACATCGGTGGCCTGTGTCTGAATCACAGCAGCTCTCAAACAAAGCTTGTACCTGTTCATTCCTAAGCCGTTCTTCTGAACAGAGCTGGCTTTATTTAAAAATCTACTGATTAACATTTCAAGCAAACACACGCATAGATCTCGCTTATCTAAAATACCTATAGCGCGCAGCTGTGATTCTATTTGCCGCTATTGTCGTAACATTGTTCCTCCAAAGGACACGCAATGTTTATCTAATCTTGTGAACTACTGAGATAAAAGAACTGAGGTCAAGCTGGGAGCAGGTAAGTCTGTTCTTCAACCTGATGCAAAATGGCTGCAATCCTCACATTACTCTTGGGCAAAAAAACAATACCGGAGTTGCAGCTGCAATTCATCAATATCTTGGATCGGTGTTGTCAATATGACGCACGAAGCTGAGGAGATTCGGAGGAAGAAACGCGTCTTTGTTTGTTTTATGTTCTTTCTCCTTTCCGAACAGTAGCAACTAATGTAAATGACTTTTAAACGGGTGTGTTTTCTGTTCTTCTGCCATTTTAACTGGCTGTGTGTCGATCTGATGGCTCAGATGTGATGTTGCCAAAGAGAGGTTTCAGCTGCATGTTTAAAGGGCAGCAGTGAATTCACAATATTTCGAAGTGTACGGGCATGAATGAAGGTACCATCGTGGGTTGAAAAAAACTAAAAAACGTTTTAATGTAATAAATCAGTAAATAACTTAATAGCATAAAGTGAATTGTTAAGATACTGTTCTAAGTGCAATGTACTAACACGGACGGGACAGGTCTTATAAGCAACGCTTCAGCTAACAAACCAGAACACGATTAAGATCTGTTGTGAGCTCCCACAGCATCTTTATTTGTGGAATATTTATCTCTGGAACAGATTGAGTAAGTTAACAGGTTACACATCAAACTGCATGATTTAGGAATATTTTGATTATTATCTGAAGTGTGCAAACAACCCAGTATATAAAAACGACTTACACAGGAACAGCGGCGTGCTCCAACACCAGATAATTAATCAAAGTACAGAAAGTGAGCGTGTACGTGCGAGAGAGAGCTACAGCGCAGGTGGGAGAAAGTAGAGGGAGGCTGGCAGTGTGGGAATAAAGACGGGGGAAAACGGGAGCGGGTTGGAGACGGGGAGCTTTGCACAACAATCAATCACCTTCTCTGGGTTCAACTTTATTTGGCTCCATTTTTCTTTTGAAAGACAGAGTACACAAGAGAGGCCGAGGATTCGGGACTAACTGAGAGAAAAAGTCTATCTGTGTGTGTGTAACGGGTAGGAAGAGGAAGACAATGTGTGTGGGGTAGGACAGAAGAAGAAGAAATAACGGTTTAAAACCTTGGCAGCAGGAAGTGGAGCATAAGCGCATTTAAGCGTCAGCCTGTTACTCTAGTTTGTGCAGTGAGCCACCGGTGCACTCCGTCTATCTTGATGCACAGGAAGCATAAAGGAACATTGGCCGGGGAGAGTTACTCCTTCATGGAGATTTTCAGGACGCACACGTTGGCCACCAAGCACACTGCATCTTCATGCGGCATCCTCCGCTCTGACCGAAACGTTAGTATGCGTCTTTGTCACGACATATTTCATACCTAAGAAGCCTGGCGAGAGTGGAGGGCATCGGCGTGCGCGCGTGCCTCTGGGTCTGCAGCCCGACTCAGAGCTCTAATGAGAGACCGGAGCTGCTCCGTCTCCATCTACTCAATCACTCCTCCATCTCTCCTGCTGTCTGTCTCTGCTACTGTCACTCCTCATAACAATTTGGACAACTGTATGTAGGCTACTCTCACAATGGCTGTCTCTCCTGTTTCGCCCTGCTAGATTAGCTTCATCTGATCTTCCTTATACGGCCGATTTAAGCTCTTCGACGTTGATGTTCTCCGTCCAGTAAAAGCCTCAGGTCCACGGGGCTGTCTCTTCGTCTTCTCCTCAATATGTTGCCCAAATAGGATATGACTCACAAGCCCCTCTTTCCATCACGCAGTAACATTTCCTCCTCTTTCCCCCTACCTTTGTGAGTGTTTCCAATTAAGCTTCTCCCCAGTATCTCTTGCAGACTAATGGTTGCCGCACTGTATGAAGTCTATCGTACTTCTCCACAACCTCATTTCGCTCATGACGGTTGTTTCCCCTGACACGCCAACGGTGTATAAACAATATCCCATGATTCGCTTAACTCCAGCCACACAAGTTAGACTTTAAAAGCCCAATTCAGAACAAGCTAGACCATAAGACTTAATTCCAAATGAGGAGGGGATAGCATTTGAGCGTGAGCTGAGGGTGACAATGCTCAGTGCTGATTAAATGCCAATGTAAGCTTTCGTTGGCGGCTTAAAGAATGATGCCTCTTGTGTAAGTCGGTCCAGGCGGCTGCACCTGTTCACCACCTGCTGCATTGCTCTTGTCAAAGTGTGCTGGGGGGGTCAACTGTTGAGGTGTCGTTGACACAGCTCTTTTGGAAAGCCTCTCATGAGCCCACCCCTGACTTCTTAAGGTGATGGGGTCCACGGAGAGCTCCAGAAAGCAGGTCTTTTTAGAAGGAAATATTTACCAACCCTGGTATGACACAATTGAATATCATCATATATCTCAAAATAAACAGGAATCTATCTATAGTAAATTCTTCCATGTGTATTCACAAACTCATTGAAAAGCATAGCGTGCACAAACATGAACATATACTACAAACAAGTTTGTTTCATGTTATTCAGCCACAGGATTTATGACAGATATTGCCAACATGTAACTAACATAAATACACAAAAACTGAACTTATACTTGTTATCCCTATCTCACCAGAAGGATATTCAAACTGTAAGGAGACTGAGCTGCTCTGGAAATACGTCAAACCGGCAGGACAATTGTCAAATATAGTAAATAATGCAGTGTTACTAAGCGATGATGATCCAAAATAAAATACAGAGTGTAGATACTTTTCATGATTCAGATAGTCAGAAGATTCAAACTGGCACCTCAGACAAATCCTGGCAAAGCCAAGGTCAATAGCACTCACACACAAATACACTCACAGAAATACAGACATACAGTTATCTGCTCATTGATGTTTGTCTGCCATGTTCACTTCCTGAATTTATTACCATATATTTTTTAGGGCTCTACTTAGATGAAGACAAAACCATTTCAACTGTCACAGATTGACCTCTAGGCTAAATGTTCTCAGCAGGAGGCTTGATGCAAGGCAGTTGAGCAAATATGGCAGTAGCCTTATGGGTAATGAGCTACCTAATAGGTACTGCACAATCATAATGACCTTATTCGATGTGAATTATTTGGATAGTCTTAAAATTCTAGCAAACGTCCCCTCTTTATGTCCTTTGTCTTTCAGCTTTTCAAGTCAGGGGTCGCCACAGCGAATCAATCCTCTCCATCTAACCCTAGTCTCTGTATCCTCCTCTCTCACACCAACTACCTTCATATCCTCTCTCACTACGTCCACAAAGCTTCTCTTTGGTCTTCCTCTAGACCTCCTTCCTGGCAGCTCCAATTCCAGCATCCATCTATCAATATATTCACTATCCCTCCTCTGTCCATGACCAACTAAGTCTGGCTTCTCTGACCTTCTCTCCAAAACATCTAACAAGTGCCGTCCCACTGATGGACTCATTCCTGATCCTATCCATCCTGCTCACTCCCAAAGAGAACCTCCACATCTTCATCTCTGCGACCTCCAGCTCTGTCTTTTTGTCATTGTAACTGTTAAAAATCCCCTCTTTATGTAAAGTATCGTGAATTGTTTGTGTTTGGGAAGTACAATTAAAAAGAAAAAAACTACTCTGTCCAGCTTTCACGGCATTTGTAGTTCAGTGCAAAACCATCTGTGCACTGTATTCTTATAGAAATTGGAGAAACACCACCGCTAACAGAGTGCAAAGTAGAACACCACAATATCAGACGGAATGAGGGTCAAGGAAAGATTCTGACTGTAGCCTTGACAAGGCAGACATCCGACTTTATGTTTGACATGTGAGCTAATTTATTTCCTGTTTACGGTCACCAACAGGACAGGCTGAGTTAAGCGCTCAGCGAACATCCTCATGGATAAACTGTGGCCAGGTGATCACTGGCTCTCAGCATTCGGGCCGCGTGATGGTCTAAATCTGACACTGCTGGTCAAGTATGAAGCAATACTTGTCTCAAATGCTTTTATGGAATATGGAATATATTCAAGTTTGTTAATTTCACAATTTTGAAGGCACATTTTGGACAAAGGGGCTGGCATGGTAGTGCAGTGATTTCAGTTTTGGTCTTGGCCACCATCTTCAACTTTCGACAAGGTGTACATAATGAATGAATGAACAGCTGCCATTTCTTCTTGCCACATTAAAACATTCAAATGGGAGATTGTAAGAAAGTAAAGCAAGAAAAACTTTCCACTTGAGGGGAAAAGAAGCACAATATTTTGACCTGTTTGGCTAAAAATATCGTTTTTTTTTTAGTTTTTACTCAAGAGTTTCCTCATCCTGTCAAGTTTAAATCTACAGTTTTCAGAGCTGCTGCTGCGTCAAGCGTCCCGAGATATTTGCTGCTGGGAAGTTGCTCCACACATGAAAATTCTTGCAATTTCTGAAAATAACAGTATCTCTTACTTACTTACTAAAGTAAATCTTTAATGAATAAACAGCACATCAATATAACAGACAGAACAGAGGCAGCAGTTACAGTGACCTGCAAAAAGGATCTTAGGGAGGCCTCTCTCAGATTAAGGCAATGCAATGCAAAAGTTAATAATCCTTTTGGCTGGAAATGTGCGTGTTTGTGCGACTATGTGAGTGCTTTTTACCAAGGTGTGTATTTGCCAAAGCGGGCGCATCTAACCGCCTGTATAATGCACTCTTTAAATAGAGGAGAAGCAAAACAGTGGCATCCAAACAGGAGGGAACCAGCAGTGCTTCAGACCACACAAACACACATTTGCCGATTAATCAATGCAGCGTATGATTACCAGGGTTTTTTCTAAACCAGAAAGAACCATTGATTTGAGAATTACAAACCGTGACGTGATTTCTCAAATGTCCACAACCAAAGGATGTTCAACTTAGTGTGACAGAAAGGTAAAGAAACACAGATTGACCATAAATAAAGAAAAAGTTCATTTGAAAATCCTTGCAATGCGAAATGAAAAAACGGATCCATTCATCAGTTAGTTGTTAAACTTCACTGTATTTAGTGGTTTATAGGTCAGCGCAACCTAATTCCCAGAAACTTCAAAATATAATGTAGGCCAGAGACCGAAACCCGAGACCTCTACTGCGCCCTCTTGTGTCCTGGCAGTCAGAGTTTCATTAGCTATTTGTGTGTGGGTGGAGCTTCATGGTGTACAGTATAATTTCATTTTCCATACAGTGTAGCCCAGTGCATTTACATACTTCCTGTGACAATGGCAAAAGCCATTTTGAAGTCCTGTTTAAGATAAGGTTTTCAAATAGTGAAGTGCAGATGATGACTAGTGAAGAAACACTGCGCTGACTGCTGACATTGACGAAGAGAAATGGAAAGATAAACATCAATTCATCATGGGAGAGCTTTCCCATTGAGAGCAACTTCTCAATGTCCGATTTGAGAGAAATTAGTTTTTTTCGTGGCAAACGTCCATTTAACGCTGGATAGCACACTATCTACAACAAACGCACACACAAACCTCTGTCCATGTGTTTCACATCAACCACCTTTTTGTCAGTTTTCCTGTCTTGCTTCTGCTACTGTCTTTTCTGCCTCATTTTTGGTATCAGGTTCATGATAGTTGGATCCGGCTCTTTTAAGAGCAGATTAGCCGTGTCGAAGCTGTGTGAGGTAAATTGCTCCACAAAGTCGATCTACCCTCTCTACCAGCACCAGCACCACCACCAACTTCTTCCTCCTCTGTAAGGCAGTCAACTTAATCCTCAAAAGGTCTTACTACATCTACTGTCCCCTCCCAATCCCTCTTCCCCCCTAATACCCTTTCCTCTCCCCCCGTCCCATCTTTCCCTCCTTCTCTCAGCCCATATAGGAGTGCCGAGGAAGAGCGATAGATAGATAGATGGCGGCGGCTTGAGAAGGTGAGACGGCGTGCGAATATATTCAGACGCATGTGGGTGAACTGTTCAACTTTAAGAGACCGCCCGCCTTTGTGGCTGTATGTGCATCTGTGCAGTTCAGCTGGTGTATGCCACTAACCTGTGGCAAATGGTGTCTGCAGTGAGTGTCTACGTGCACGTGATTGTAAGCATGTAGGTGTGTGTGTGTGTGCGTGCGTGTGTGTTAGCATCTCACTGAGCAGATGGGGAGGATGGGGTGCATTTTGGGGAAAGGGGCAGGGTCACATCTGTGGCGTCCCCTGGTCTTTATGTGTATCTGACTTGGCGACTTGGCCACATTTAGTGCCACCAACACAAACAAGGTGATTAGTGTGTTGGGATGAACCCTTTATGAAACTGTATTAAACAGACCAACCCCACACACGAACACTCAAAACAGTCACCGGTTTTGTCTCAGACTCCGTGGACTAGACAATTGTTTTCGGTTCAATCGAGACCCCAATCCAATTTGTAAAACACTGATAGCCTTGGTGATATTATGATTTATCACTAAACTATGCTCCCACCTGCTTGCGGCCTGGAAGACTCAAACAGAGACAGGCTGTCGGGTGTGCGCACACACGCTACCCCTGCCTACCCTCGTCTTGGAGCTGCCATTGATTTGGGCTGCAAGGTGCTGTGGGCAATCGTTTCCATGGTAACCGGCAGCTGAGGAAGGCAGCCAAAGTTTGAGCTGGCATGGGGAAAGTGTGTATACGTGCGCATGTCGTCTGTGTGTGCGGGCTGTTTATAAGTGTGTGCGTATAAGAGGTAGAGCAACCAAGCATGCATTTATGCTTCTGTGTGTGTGCGTGCGTGCATGCTTTTGAGTGTGCGATGTGCTGGCGGGGGGACAGCAGTCTGTTTAGTATGCAGCCTTCTGACTGCATCTCCCTTCCTCCCTCCATTTGGCCCACAGACACAGCATAAGAATGATCTACACACACTTGGCTTTGGTTACTCTTCTCCATATGCATATACTTACAGTCACACACACTCTGACACCACGTGCCTGTCACGACTGATTTTCTGCACACTGAGGCCTGCAGGTTCATAGTAAAGATCAGGTTAATATCAGAGGGGTTGATTACACAATGCAGACGGAAGCACGTTAAGAGTCACACACACAGACACACACACACGCACGTACACACACACAAATGAACACTGAACTGCGACATTCCTGTGAACATGCAGCCTGTTGGTAGAGGTGAGCATTGATATTTCCTCTCCAGCCCTCTATTCACACCCCAAGGGCGTGACGAAAGGGTGTAGATGGTCTGTCTCAGTGTGTTTTCTCTGGCAGCTTTAGTGGGAGGTGGGTGTAGTGGGGTTGGGCAGGAGTGGGAGAGGTTCACAGGGGACCCTGAGCGTGGCTTTCCTCCCCGCTGTTGCCACTGCTGCTCAGACGGACGAAACTAAACGTAAACACACGTGTTCCCGCTCATATCTCTGGATGTGCAAGCATTTGCATAACACACACACTGTCGAAGATGCTCTCTGGACACACGCACACACATACACAACCTTCCCAGATATAGTCACAAACTCTGAAATTATGAATCACACACACATTTAAACATAACAAGAAACAACACGCATGCATTAGTGCGAGTGTGCGTGCAGATACGCACACACACACACACACACACACACACATTATTGATCGGGAGTAGAGGAGCTCAGTGCTAACAGCTCCCTCTAAGCACAGGAAAGGCAGAGCGGTTAAGGAGGCGAGGAGGAGGAGGAGGAGGGACGGAGGATGAGAAAGGAGATATGAAGAGCAAATGGACAGCAGGAGCACAGAGGAATCAGTTTGTCTTGTGTTTGTCTTCACAGGAAGCATCTCAGAAGAGACAGAGCAAGCAAATACACACCAGAACATGGCAGCCCCCTCCCACCAACCCCACCCCAGCAGGCTCCATCCCAACACCCGTTAACAACCTGACCCCCCCCCCCCCCCCCCACACACACACACACACACACACCCAGCCTCATCTTCGGAGCCTCTACAAGATCTAAGAGGAGCTCAGCTCAAGCCCTGACACGTGTGCCTGAGAGAGAGGAGGAGGAGTCAGAGTGAGCAATATTCACTTGCGTGTGCGCGAGTGACACAGCGCGCACAAGATAATGTGTGTGTGTGCGCGAGTGTGAGCGAGGGTAATATCTTCCGCTCCTGGGTATAGATGGAGGAAAGAGGAGGGGAAAGAAATTACTTGGTCTGGGGCTTTGCTGTTCCCAGTTCCCTCGTTTTCTTTTTTTTTTTTCCTTTTCACTGCCCATCTTATACCTTCCGCTATCCTTCACCAAGTATTTTGTAACATGGCCCAACCGGATTTTGGAGGAAAACAGTCATAAATATTTAATGACGGACAAAAAAAAGTACACAACAAAAATTTATATGTTGGATTTCCCGAGTCCCCGTAAAGATGACGCTCCTCACAGGCCTCTCTTTTTTGAAAAGATCCTGTGATATAGCTGTAACACTTACTTGCCATGATGATGCTTTGTTTGTGAACACAGAACTGGTGTGCTGTACAAACTGATTACTTGGAGTTAACACGTATGCTTTTTTTAAAATTATTATTAGGGATGTTGAATGTAGGTTAACAGTGGGTTAAAAACATATGTATAGTGCCTGGGTTTGTGTTGTCCTTTGACATTGCAGAGAGAACTGACACAAGCTTGAATGTTAACCCAACACCTATTGACCTAGCTCGGCCCTGTGCATATTTATGCAGACGCTGAGGCGTTTCTGTTTCAGATGTTGACTTGAAATTAAATATTTCTCATCTTTGACACATACTGAAAAAACATAACTTACCATAACTAACCATAAGTAAAACAGTAGATGTAAAAAGAAAAGAACCTTGTGTGTGACTGATATTGTAAAACTAATGATTAAACAATGAAGTACAAAGCACAAATCACGGGAATTTACTTTTTAATGACTTCATGTATCCCTAATTCAATAACACTGTTACAAAAACTGGAAATCTCGATACAAATAACAAATTATTTTTTATTATTCTCGAAATAATATTGGCATAATTCCTCAAGCCTAAACTCCAGCCATGACCAGGCAACGGATTCAACAAGTCATTAAGGGGCTTTTGTTTTGGAAAAAGTGCAGCAGCGAACCTGAGGTTTGGCACGAGGTTAAGCTGGGTTTTTGAATTAACGTTTTTTTGGACTTCTGTGATTGTGTGCAGCCTTTGTAAGCTTGTCTGAAAAGTGGACTGACCTTTCCCAAAACATAGCTTCTGACATGGGACTGTGTAACGGAGAAAACGAAAACCTTACAACCGACCGGAGGCACATTTTTGGAAACGCGAGCTGTGGTTGCTTACGGCAGTCATTGTTTCAGCATCGACAGCTTTGACAATTTTGTCCAATAATGTTGATATGAAGCACTTGGTTTTCCAAGTCCAACGAGTCCTAGAGTGACTTTATTTAGCAGCAGTTGGCTTGGTTTCGCTGTTGCCTGCTCTGTTGCGCTTTGTTTGCAAAATTAAAGGTAAAGATGAATCACAATTCTTTCTCAACTTTGCATTTTGCAATGTACCAAGCCAAAGTAGAATCATTTTACAGTAATTCCAGGTAGAAGGCATTGTCCAATAATGGAGTTTAATGATGCCCAAGCTCCATTACATAAGGCTCTGATCCCGACACTGATATATGGTTACGAGATAAGCTTGTATCTGCAAAACCGTAGGTGTGTGTGTTCGTTTGTTTAAGGCTGCCACCCCTGAGATCTCCCAAGTCAGGGCTCTCAGCAAAACAAAATAGGAGAAGACAAGAAATGGCAATAAAGACAATTATCAAAGAGGCTTCACCAGTGGAAAAAGTACAGCAGGAAGGCCTTCTGTAAGACAGTGCAGACCCAACAGTGTTTTCAAAACCGGTTTTCAATAGACCTGCTCGTGGGAGGGTGCTGGTGTTGTCAGTCAAGGGGCAATTAACCGCGGCCTTGGCTGCTTCCTGAACTGCAGTCTGTAGGTTACGCGGTCATTTACAAGCATGAGGCTGCAGTAAGTAGCCTTATTCAACATTCAAACCTCCCAATCCAGCCCATTAGAGCGATACCTCTTCTCAACAGCAACAGCTGTCAATCCTTCCTGTTCCAATTATTGCTCAGATAACCCGCCCCCTTGCCGCTTGTATCACACAGCTGCAAATACTTTTGTGCAACCAGCAACGTCCCTTTTAGAATGGGTCTCCCAAATGAATTGAGCCTCATCTGTCACACACAGACAATCACGGTAACATCCTTCACAGAGACGTGCATGCTTCTTTTCTCCTGCACTTGCTGCTTATACCAAGACAGCCACCACCGGGGTGACGGTAACCTCGACAACAAGCATAAATTTGCGTCATGGCGATATGCAAAGTAAGTGAGCAACAATCAAAGCTTGACTAACGAGCTTTTGAGGGGCAAGGCTGAAGTTTCACTGAGCAGCTGCAAACTGGATTAGTCTCCGTGGAGAGAAAAAGGGGACAGTGATGTTGAGCATCACCTGTGGGACCACACGCAGAGATGTGTGCGCACACGCACGTGCTCACAAACAGACAGAAACGCAGCCAAATGCACTACGCTAATGCAAACAAGTATCACAAGGCACAATCGCGTAAAAAAGTATGCCTTTGATGGCAACTACAGGTACACGTAGAAGAACACAGGTACAAAGACACACACACACACACACACACACATAGAGTTTAAACCAATGCTGCACACACTGTCTACCTAACGACAAGCTAAAATTCCAGTCATCTGTTCCAATTCGGCGTATAACCAGGTTTAAAAAACACAATTAGTGTTAACTACTGTTATTACACATTTCATCGGTGAAGGGGTTGAGGTGAAGAAATGAAATTACTAGCCTAACAGGTTTGCATGGTCAATGAAAGGAAATATAATTGAGCCATAGCTAACTTCTTGATTCCCTATTATGTTAAGATTATATCGAAAAGGGGGTTACAATGACGGGGTTGTTAATGCTCTGCATAGTAAAGCTGATCAAGAAGTAAGAATTACCATAAACACTTTATATCCATCTTTACATGAAAGAGTGTTTATTAAGTCGCAATTTGAATTTCAAGTGGGTTCGTGGCTCAAAATGTTTCAGCTTTTTCTTTCAATTTCAAAATGAATTTCCTCCCATAAGTTTTACTCGCAATCGCAAACCTGCATTGTTTGCTCCATTTGGTATTTAGAGATTATTATTAGGTATTATTATTTGGAACCTAATATTAAACAGCTTACCAACCACCCTCTTTCAGCGTTGACAGTTACTTCCTGTTGCCATTCTGTACTATGCTGAAGTTCTATCACTTTCCAAATCTTTTTGCATGAGTCCTGAAACTGTGGAGTTTTCTTTTTAGAGACAACAAAAATTGCAGTGCCTGGGTCAATCAAATATACTTGACCTGATCCTGACATGACATTCTACTTTTCAAATAGAATGTAGTAAAGATCACCTTGACATCAGTATTTTCATAAATTACAGCGATCTTCCGCAGCCAAAATTTGTGACGGCTTTGCTGTCTTCACACACCGTTACTACATAATGCATATTTACTGTGGGCGTTTTGATGATCTACTAAAAGATGCGGATATGGTTTAATATATCACCGGCAATTCAAGACTGGATTTTTACCCATTCTCACAGATCCGTCCTGGTGCCTCAGAAGCAAAAACGGTTCACTTTCAGGGGCAGTTCTTGCTTCTAATCTTATGAAATCTGATAAAGTCATTTTGCTTAATATTTTAACAGAAATACAGTCATTTGAAATCACAAATAACGATGACACAAAAAATGTGTCATGTTTGTACATCGGCTGCTTTCTTCAATGTGTATGGTAATGCATGTGTAGCACCTCTGTACCACCTCTACCCTCATGTTATCAATATCCAGTGTTATAGATACAATATTTAACATCTTACCACTGTTATATTTTGTAAGTTTTTAGAGTAATGTTAATGCTATTTACGAAAAGGTTGTCTATTCAGTTATCAATCCCAGAGGCGATACTAATATATACGAGACAAGAACAATGAGAATTTTGCAATTCAGACGACCCACAAGGCATTGATCATTTATTTCTCACTTTCCAGACCCTTCACTTTCTTTTTAATATGCTCTATCTTCATTCTACCGTAAATCTCTCTCTCTGCATTTGCCTTTTTCCTTTTATTTTCTTTTTTTCCTCACTGTGGGTTTTTTTTCTCCCTTCTTCCTGTTCTCCTATTCTTGCTCAAATACAGCCCCCCCCGCGCTTCAAAATCCAAGAAACACACACAAACATGCATGCGCACAAACCTGTGCACACAAATACACAGCCCTCCAGGCAGCAGCCACAAAGGCCCCATATTAATAAATCTGCTCCTTTATTGGTGCTGAGTGTCTCTGGCAGGAAGAGAAAGAGAGTAAAAGGGGGGGGAGCAGGACAGGAGACGCAGAGATCACCAGAGAGGAGGGGGAGAGCAGGAGGAGGAGGTGACTGACTAAAACCATATCAGCAGCACAAGGGAGGCAGAGTGAGAGAGACAGAGACATAAAGAGGGAAGGAGGCAGCATTGACAGGTGCATCATAAACAAGCACACACACATGCTTTCTACTGATGATAACACAACGGTGTAGAGATAATGAGTATGAATAACATCATAGAACAAACCACACAGGTGTGATCCTTCAGATTGTCTAGGTGTTTACTTAGAAGGTATGGTCCACCCACACTCCCTTTACATCCTGTGTCCGGTGGATCATTAAGGACACCTGACATCTGGCTCAAGCGCCAGAGCATCCAGCATGCAGCTGCATTGCTCGCTGGGCTCGGGAAACAAACTGCCTGAGGTTGGCTCACGGTAATGACAGCAGCTAGCTTGGCTTAGCGGTCCAATCTCAGCCATCAGTCAGCTGTGACAGATTGGGGATATGAGCTAAGGAGCCGTTGAGCTTTGGTGTTTGCCTTGGTGTGTGAGTGCATGTGCTTGTGTGTCTAGGGGAGGAGGGGAGAGGGCTATCAGTGCTGCTAGTGTTGCAGAGGCATCAATACACTCTCGACAGGCCATTTTCCTATGCCTATTCCCAGCCCTGGCTTGTTGCTGGGGCAACTACCGCCATTTTACCTTCCCTGGCTGCACCTCCACAAGATTTCATAAACCACTGATCCATGTTCTGTTAACTCCCCTCATCAAATGCTTAAACAATCTCAGCTTGTGCTTTTTTCTAAGCCCATACCATGGGACAATTTTATCTGTATTCATTTCCATTTTATAAGGGAACCTCTAGTGGACATAGACTCTTAAAGAAAGGGCAAGCACTGTGGGAGGTATTGTTCTCCCCCCAAGGTCAGCTGTCACATGTTGCTATACGCATTCTCTGTATACAGCATGTAGGACCTTGCGGGAGGAGCTTAAGAAAAGCAGCCACCCCCCTGCGTAACTATTAGCGTCATTTTCATCGCAGCAATAATGCTATGCCATCTGGAGTGAGACTAATTCTGATGGCGTACAGAAGAGTGCTTACCTGTCCATGAGGCTGCATCGTGCTGTAGGGCATATTCTGGTTCAACACCTTCTGCTTCATCAGCAACATCCTCTTCTGCTCTTCACTCAGGTGGGCTGTTTGCCCTGGGATCGGCCCCTGAGTTTGCCCGGGCCCTGCTCCCTGGCCTCCACCTCCGCCGCCACCCATATACGGAGGCATCATCGGGTTCTTGACCTGACTGTTGGCTCCCATAGGCGGCGTCATCCTCTGGCCTATGTGATCGACCCCGCCCCCGCTGAAGTGACTCAGTGGCTTGGTGTTGTTGTACGACAACATGGCTGCCGTTTGTTGCTGCTGTTGCTGCTGTTGTTTGGACAGGGTACTCTGGCTGATGCTGTTGGGCTGTTGCTGGCCCATCATGCCCATGTGATTGTGAGGGAGGTAGTTGTTCATGGGAGCTTTGGGTCCATTGTTGGGAGTCATCCCAGCCACTAGAGGGCCCTGTGGTGTGTTAAAGGCTTGTGGTGGGTACATCATTGGGCTGTTGGGTTTGTCCTGGTTAAAGGGACCAGCATTATAGGGACTAGTTGGGGGGCCTGCTGGGGACCAGTTCGCTGCTTGCTGCTGCTGCTGTTGCTTCTGCTGCAACAGTTTAGCGCGTTGCTGAGCAGCCATTGCTTTTAGTTGCTCTGCGGGAGAAAGTTCAGGTGTCACAGGCCCTACTGGCTGACCGGGGGGGACCCCGGCTGATGCTGGTCCTGTGCCTGACTGACTAACACCTGGGCCTGGATTCATCATGTAGCCATTCCCTGGCCTGGAAACTGCTTGTGTCTGAGCCTGGGTCGGGGTCTGAGGTGAGCGTGCCACACAATTATGTAATGGAGATCCTGATGCCATTGCAACAGCTGGAGACTGTTGCAGAGGTTGCTGAGGTGGTGTTCCATTGGCAGTGGTGGCAAATTGAGGTCCTGATGAGGATGGTCGGACCTGAGGAGAAGAATGTCCAAACACAAACGTGATGAAAGGGAGCAGGGAAGTAAGTCTCAGAGTTAAGCTTGATATGCACTTTTAATGTGAATTGCCGCTGTACGTGACAGCATAAATACACCTGAGACGAAGCCCTGATATCTACCTCCTGACAGATGTAGCTGCCTATCGCAGGGATTGTCAACTGTGACAGCTGTGACTGCTCCACTCTGTAAAATAATGTTTCCTCCGACACATTTTACATCGGCACCTCCTATGTTCCTTTATAAGGCCTCAGTATTTCAGTGATTGAAACTGTTGTTGATTGGTTTCAATGTAAACCCTGCCTGGGAGGACTAAAGGGCATTTACATGCTTTACTGTTTGTCTCATATTAGAATCTTCTTCTTCTTCATTCGGCTTTTCCCTTCAGGGGTCGCCACAGCGAATCAACCTTCTCCATCTAACCCTATTCTCTGTATCCTCCTCTCTAACAAAAACTACCTTCATATTGGAATATGTTGTTAAAAAGCACAAAGATTTGTTATTTCGTCCATATCGCAAGTTCTAGCACGTTTTAACCCCGGGTTATCACTGTTGTTTTACCAGCACAATGTATGCGGGGTTGATGACGTGTCCAGGTTGCTTGTAATACCTTCGGCTTTTCGCTACTGTAAACTTTCATTCGGTACGGTACGATATATATGTTAATAATGACCGATTGTGCTGCTTTTGGGTACAATTTCCAGTCCAAGGGAAACAAAGGGACTGATGTAAGTCTACAAAGGTTTCCGAGGGACAACAAGAGAAGAGAGGAGTGGGAAATTGCTTGTGGATGTACACAATTTCCTGAGGATCCACGTCTGTGTTCTTACCGTTTCTCTCAGGATGTATTTGACGCATTTAGCCGTGCTAAGCTGCTGAAAGAGCTCATGGGTGCTGCCAGTTTTAAATGGATACTAAAGCCAAACGCTGTGCCTACAGTTTTCTTTCAAAAGCATACAAAAGGTTCTCAGCAATTGAGTGAAGCCTGCTAAAAGAAATGCCACAGGCAGGAGATGCTGGATGTTCTCCTGCGAGGATGTCAACAACGCTACTGTAGAAGTAGCATCTAATGACGAAAGATTGGGCACATGGTCACAGACACGATCACGTAGGACGCTGACGGCGAGTGACCTGGTCAGTCAACACAGCAGTCTGTAAGTCTACAGTGAACAGCTGATGACAAAAAGTGGAGCGCCTTACAACAGACACTCTCTGTTAGCGTAGCAACCCAGGTGCTGCACGCACACTAGCGACTTTTCATCTTTGTCTTCATTGTGAAGCTAATTTTTACCTCTGTCTTCAGCATTAGATGTAGTGACAGATTTTATTATCATTTTTATGTAGCTGGTACCAATAGTGATCAAACTTCAAATCTTTTGCTCCACCCCATGCCATAGTTTGAAGGACACAAGGGAACGAAATTGCATCCATGGCCAATCATTAGAGCATCAGTGGGGTATTAATGGCATGAATAGGACACACTTGTAACACTGGCATGGTTACGGTATAGTCGGTGGCTTAGCTGAGCTAATGGACTATCTCAAATTGACTGTGAGCAGATATTTGAACACCCACATGTCTGTGAAGAATGAGGCCATGGTAAGAACAGCTAACCATCAGGAAGCGGAAGGGGAATGACTATCCACTGCAAATGTTAACAAATCCCTACTTCAAATTGACTTTTCATTCAGACTTCCAAAAAAAAAAAAAAAAAAATGTGAACAAAGACCCATTTTTTCATTAACAGAGTGAGTGTATGACACCATGAATTTAACATCAATTTCAAGATTACCTTTTTCAAAAGGGTTAATGTTAAAGAGATGTAATCCGTTCCATATCTCTACTCTGATTGTGCAACTATAACCAGGAGCGGATCCCAAATGTAATTTATACCAAGCTTGTAGTTTCAGAGTGGGGTGTGTATGTCACAGAAAAAACAAACAAACAAACACTCCCCACTCTGTGAAGTGGGTATGCCTTCTCGGTACCTACCTGTGGCGAGCCCATGGGAACCTGGGGGCCACCCTGTGGAGGCTGAGGAGGAGGAGGCAGGGCTGCCGCTGGCACCGCTCCCCCTACAGGTGCTGCTGTATTCCCAGCTGTCTCCTGTGGGCCCGGTGTCTGATTGTTTGCCGGCCGACCAAAATCTGCCTCTTTTTTCTCCTCAAAGTCCTCGTTAAAGAGGTCGTGCATGTCATCTTCGGGCACAGTGTTGGCCAGCTCATCAATCAGCTCCTGCCACTCTTGGTCATTGAGGTTGATGTCAGAGAACAGTTTGTTCTGATTGGACAGAGACTGGGGATCAGAGGACTCGATCCCACCTCCATCATCGAGTGGCTCCTGTTTTAGATCTTTGAGGAGCCCGAAGCTGTCCTCTAGGTCAAGCGAGCCGTTCAGTTTCATTTCTGGAAGATGGCTGGTACCGTTCTTCCCAAGCTCATCAGACGCCCGGCCTACATGGTTGCCGTTGCCGTTTGTAGTGTTGTTCCCGGAGGAAGTGTTGGGCCCGCCGAGTAAGGGCTTAATGTCCATTTGGTGATGCAGTGGCGAAATAGGTGGAACATTGTTGTTATTGTTGTTGTTCGGGAGGCCCGCTAGTGAGTCCAGTCCACTGGAACCCTCCTTCCGTACCCGTTTGGTGGTGGGTGAGTAGCTGCCTCCATCACAGATGCCATTCTGGTCTCCATTGAGGGGCGATCGTGCACTGTCCAATTTCCTCTTTACTGTCTCCTGGAGCTGAATCGTAGAAGAAAAAGAAAATAAATTAGTGTGGTGAGGGGCACTGGATAGGAGTGGAGCAATATAAAATCTTTCTGCTGTCCGCCGGGATTGAACTATAGAAACAACATGAAACACCAAATCAAAAAGGCTTATTCCTTCCTGCACATATCAAGAGCTGTCATGAGAAGGCAAGAGCTATGAAAATCTAAATATCACAGAGCCAAATCAATGAATATTTCACTAGTGACCCAATCTGGCTGAAATAATGATCAAACTACTGAGTTCTTAGACGGCGCATATTCTATCCACCGTGCACATAAGAACGCATTCAGTACCATGTTTTTTTTTTTTTTTTTACAACACAAGGTAAAATATAAAGCATTAAGCAGTAGCTTGATGAGAGATTCATCCGATTTTGTTGGTAAATAATGAAAGGGATTAGCCAAGAAACTGCCAGCAAGAGCAATTATAAGCACTGTTAGAAAACTATTATTAATAACTTTACGCTTTAGGAACTGAGAGAACGAAACAGTTTCTGTAGGGCTGTTGTTAGTTGTATTTTCACAGCTGGGAAGAAAAATTATGTAAAACCCTCCATCATTTGAGCTTTATGGTTCTTTATTTTCAGATGTATTTAATGTTTTCTTTTTGGTTCATTTTCTTTCTTTTACTGACTTAGTAACACTGAACTTCCCTTGTTTTAACCAAAATAAAGAGAATTTGCTACGAAAAAGGGACTTTTCACATTTGTAAAATATGGTAATGAATAAATATTAAATAGTGATTGAAACAGAAAACAGAAGAAAAAAAACATCTGATATGTTTTGGTTCTGATTTGCTGATGATTTCATGGTCATATTCTTGGCTTAACTTTCATGGATTATCTTGCTGAAGTTTTCTGGTCATTTCACGTAAGCCATTTGGTTTTTTTTAATGGAAATTTCCCAATAATTTTAGGCTGACCGATTGCTAATTTAGTCATGAAAATTTTCTACATGATTTTGTACACAGTCAAGTGATATTTCATTGTTAGTTCGGTTGGTCCATGCTAGCAATTGGAAATAAGTAAAACTTGATAAGCAACGCACTATTATTTGGACACGGCATGTAGATTCAATACTGATCTCAGCTTTGATGAAGTTCTTTGTGGCGGTTACCTTTCACACAACCTAAGAAGATATTTAACAACTGACACTCTCAATTGCACAAGGCAGTGGTAAATGGGTATATATGTATATATGTGTATATATGGTATATTTGTGTGCATATGTCTCTTTTTTTATTCAGATG
This sequence comes from Fistularia commersonii, assembly GCF_037954325.1. Taxonomy (NCBI): domain Eukaryota; kingdom Metazoa; phylum Chordata; class Actinopteri; order Syngnathiformes; family Fistulariidae; genus Fistularia; species Fistularia commersonii. Next base: position 7,455,515 of record NC_141318.1, read on the forward strand.
TACCAGCACACAAAGTAAATCCAGATTGTATTCGGACCCTTAGCTGGACCCAGTCAAGCCGGAAGGCATGCACAGGTGTGTGTATGTAGAATAAGTGTTTACGTGCACGTGCTAGGTTGGGCTGGGAGATGACTTTTCCTCTTTGCCCTCTACTATGTCTGACAGGCAGTCTAATTATCTTTATGGCCTGATAAACACTATTAGTATTGACAGCCAAAACTACAGTATGTGTGGTTTGAACCCTGATGCTGTTGTACCCATTAGAGGAACAACTGACAAAAACACACATCTCCACTGTCACGACACAGCTTAATCAACTCTGTGTGTGTGTGTGTATGTGTTTGTGCGTGTGCTGGTGTGTGAAGCCCTGTAATCAATGCGTTTAAATAATTCAGGTCTCCAGTATGTGGGTTTGATTTTGAGCGTGTGCGCGTATGGGAGCGGGAGTGTGTGCGAATGCATGTATGTGTGTGTTACATGCTTTCCCTAAATGCCAGTGACTCATGTTGATAATAACAGACTTGCCTTTCAAAGCCCACCTATAAAAACTCCCGTAATTATCTAGGTGGTGTGAGCTTTAGCACCCACCCACGCAGACAAAGACACACACACACACACACACACACACACACACACACACACACACACACAGGGTTCTGCATATGCACCTACCTATAAAAATCATTAGCACTTTAACCTTGCAGACCAAACCCCAAAGCCAAACAGACACAAACTAATAGGGAAAAAAACAAACAGAAAGAGAAAGATGTACTGTGGCTGTGCCTGCTCAGCACCATGTGAAGCACGATGCCATCACCTGAGGGAATGTGACAGGATGAATGACAAAACTGTGAGCCGGTACAAAATACTTTAGATTAAATGTTGTTAATTAATCATCTGCCGCTTTTAGCACAATTAAGTGGCCTAATTAAATCTTTGAATTACAGTTATACACCTGTCATGAGCAGCAAATGGAGTCTAAAGTATTTTTTATTCATTTGACAATAAATGCAATAAAAAATGCTGCACTCTAGCAGGGGAAGGTGACCAGCGCAATAAAAGGATGTAAAAGAGCATCAGCAGGAGAGAAAAAGGAAGAGCGCAATGCTTGTTTCCCCACCTGCATCTCTCTCCCTCTGTATTCTTTGACATAATCACCTGCTGACTGCTCCTCTGTCTGCCCCCACAGCACTGAGAGAGAGCGACAAAGACACAGAGACAAAGGTAAGACTCACTCACACACACACACACACACACACACAAGCGCAAGCGCGCACACACGCACACACACGAGGAGAAAGAAAGGATTTATTTGTCAGACAGATGGTCGTTTTCCTTTGAGTGGACGAGCGAGTCTAACATGCATTGGAGGGAGGAGAGAGGTTGAAGGAGGGAAGAGGAGGTGGTCGGGGGCGGTGGGGAAGGATAGGTGGCGTGATGGAAAGGGATAGCGCGCCAAATGACAGCAGGGAGCAAACGATGAGAGGGTGATCAGAGAGAGAGGCAGAAAGAGAAGGAGAGAGAGAAGGGAGACAGAGATGGAACCACTAAGGTGCTGTTGTTATAGCAACCTGCTGCTCTGGTGCTTTGTGCGCTACATCCTCCGTCTTCCTCCTCCTCCTCTTCTTGCTCACTTACTCTCTCTACTACCCTGCTTGCCCCCCCTTCCTCCTTCCTTCCTCGAGTACCTCTCCATCTCCCCTCCATCCTTCGCCTTTCCTTCTTACCACATTGTAATTACATCTTCTGTGAGAATAATTGCACCATATTTCACTAATGTAACGCAGCCATTCCTCTCAACCTTCTCTGACACTCTGTTCAAGCTTCCTATAAGTTTACCTTCAGGCCGGATTTCCACACCTGTGTAGTATCTCTGCAGCCTTTTCTTTGTTTGGACTGCGGGGGGCAGAATACGGCACACAAATGTGCGGTGAGAGGCAGCTGAGTGCTGTATCAGAGACTTAACAAAACAAACGTCTACCTTCTTTATTTCCTTTTTTACTTTTGATAAGGATCGTTTTAAAACAATTTTTACAAACCTCCGTGCCCGTGTGTACAACAGAGGTAAGATTATGACAACACTTAACACCTTTTCTGTGATGCCTCTGCTTCAATTTCCCGTAATTCCGCTTATTTTCCGCTTGTTTTCCACACGACAGCTACATGGTTTTTCTATTGAATCTCATGACTGTTTAAAGCAGATTCAGGTTTAATTGTAGGAAGCAAACAAGGTAGAGTTTGAGACAATCCACAACCCCGTCATCTAAAGGGCAACCGTTCAAATACAAGTCAGCAGGCATCCATCCTGACATAGTGCTCTTGAGCAAGTCACCGAGCTCATCCGCAAACAACGCTGAAATCAAGGGTCTGTACCTTGGCCAGAGCCTGGGACTGACTTAAGAAAAAAAAAAACAGAACATATTGAAGACTTGAGCCAGACAATTCACAATCAAATGTTTTGGAAGTTTTGACTTATCAAGCCTGAGCCTCGGTGGAGTAACTTAACAGTGTCGGATGAGGTCATCGAAGCACCAATATTTTGCCTGTTCTCAAAAGGTGATCTCAGTCTGGACCAAAATGATCCTCAGTTAATCTCTAGGTTAAACTGTACTTACGGACCAAGCCGAGGCAGGCTGTTAAACGATAGAGGGACAAAAAAACTCAAAAGTATATCAGTCACTCTTTATCTGTACTGCTTCTCCCGCATGCAGGGATTGGTGGGAGAGGTAGAGTATACTGTATCCCTGACCGGTCAACTGTCAATCGCAGAGCCTTGAATAGACATATCCAGCCATTCTCTCTTGTACTGTGGGGTGAAGACGAAGAACCTGGAAAGAACCCGAGCAAACTCTATGCAAAAGCTACCCAAATGGGCAACGGGATCAAACCTTCTTGCTAGGAGGTGAACTTGCTCATCATTGGCAAACTACAGTTCCTCTAACAATTACCATGCTAAAGGTGCTAACAGATGTAAGCTTCTTGTATAACCACTACTTGTAAGGACATTTACGAAGTTACTAGAGTTTTTTGAAAGACTGAGCCTTTTCTTTTTTCAACCCTGTAAGTACAATGGTCAGTTATCTATATGTGATTCCTTGCCCATGAACTTTTATGTAAGACTATAATTTTAAGTTAACTTGTTGTGTTTAGATCTTTGCCATGTATTGAGTAATGTGACAGGCTAGGGCTCGGAGAGACGTTTCAAAAAGCTGTAACAATGGACTCTGACCCTTGCTGATCAAAAATGAATTGAGATGGGTGAACAAAACGACACAGTAAGTTTGTGCCATTCGTAGTCCCATCATAATAACGATACCATAGTGGCAAACAAAAGAAAAAGGGGTCCTTCTCCTACAGAGGAACAGGAAGCAGTGCAAATGAGGGCTAATGTATGCATGATGACAAAATTACAACAAAGAGCAAGGTGTAAAAACTCTCCGAATGTGAATTCTATTCATAAATTGTAGATATACAGATTATGTGATTCATGACTTTGATGCCGACTGATATTACGCTCGTTTTAAAACCCTTTTACAAACAGGTCTTGCTCTGCGGCGAGCCCACGCAGACACACATTCAGGAGATACGGCATGCCAACAGCTCACCTGCCCAACCAGCAAGTTGTGTTGTATGTTAAGAAGGAGTGTGTTGTGAACAAAAACGCTAACTAAGCAAGTGCAAGAGCAATCGTCAAGGCAAAGAGATGAGTCAGCTTAGAGAGTAAATCACTAGCTATGGACTTCTGACTAGGAACAACATCCCTGGCTCCTCTGACTATCCCATACGCTGTATCTCCTGTTGTGATTCCTGGCACTTTGTGCTGAATCGCAGCCTATCCTAATTCGCCCTGTAGTCTTCCTGACCGGATCCCGGAACATTGAGCAATAGATGGACTGAACACAAAAACAAAAGAGTCTGCAGGAGTGAAGGACAGAAAACCCCAAGTGACAAGAGGAAGGTACAAACAAAAGAACCATTTGGCCGAGATCCCAGGGAAGGGTGTGAGTGTGTGTGTGAGGGAGAGAAAGCGCCTGTTAGTCTGCCTCTAGTACACACCCCTGATTACAATATACAGACTCCTAATCTTGAACACAATGATGGTTTAAATACGGCCATTTCCTGCAAATGAAGCTAAATATTTCCACCTCAGGCTCCAATATTTCACAGTTGAAGTGTTGGACCAGATTAAGTTGTGCCTAAATATTCTTCAGCCCCCAAAACAAGCGGTTTGATGTCACTACAGTTGTTGCGTGGCTTTGAGTCGGGCACAGACAGAATATGAAAAGGTTTTTTTAACAGCCCAAAGTAACACTTAAAACAACAGCGAAAACAATGGGGACTATATCATTGCCAGAACAAATATTGCAAAAAAAAAAAAAAAAAAAAATCATCAAGATAAAAACTCACTTTGTGGTATTTCAACCGCTGATTTCAATGTGTTTGAAACCGAAAAAACTGTAGGTATGGGAAGCATCCACATACTCACAGAACATGCACAATAATAATAATAATAATAAGCAGCTCAAGGTTTTATGGCAACTCTTTTTTTCCTTTCTTTGACTTGTATGTGTATTGCCGTCTTGAACAAAATAAAGAGCTCAAGTGTGCCATCAGCAGTTTAAACCTGCAGAACTTATGTTTAGACCTGGTGGCCGCAGAGAATCATCACTATTTTCCCCTGTGTTCCCCAAACCCACTCCCTCCATCCTTATCACCCCAATAACAGAGACCTTTGTGGGTGCATCTGTGTGTGCTTGCCCGTGAAAAAGATGAACCGACATATTTTCACATCATTCATGTTGAAACGCACGATTCATTAACATCTGCGTTTGGGGGTTGTGTGTCTGCGTTTGGGTGTTTGTGTGCGTCTCCTGGCTGTTTACATTTTCAAGAATAAAGTGCAAGTAAGACAGAGGGTACGCAGCGGAAAGAAAAAAAAGAGAGAAAACAAGGGGACAAGAGAGGGGAAACTGTGCGTGAGTGTGTTTGTGCGTGTGTGTGTGTGTGTGTGTGTGTGCATGTGTGTGGTTCCTGGCTGAGCAGCTCCTCTCTATTTATAGAGCTGCGGCTCCTTCCTGTTTCTGGAGCTGTACCATCACGCCAAGAGGGGGTGGGAGTGAGTGAGTGAGTGAGACAGAGAGAGAGAGAGAGAGAGAGAGAGAGAGAGGGGTAGGAATACAGTGAGGGAGAGATGAGGAGAGGGAGGATGTGTGAGTGGGTGTTTGGGAGGGGAGATCAACCGTGTTTGAGTCTTTAGTAAATCAACAGATCCACCCCCTCTCTTTTTCCTCTCTCTCTCTCTCTATCACTCACCCTCCTCCCCCTCACCCCATTTCTTCTTCCTCACCCTGACTCTCTTTCTTGACAACACGGGCTCAACCGGTGGCTACGGAAAAACTGCACACCAGAGAAAACGAAACGGGGGAAAATCATCAGAGGCTAAAAAGATGATTTGTGGGATACTTGTGCACTTGAAGGTGAAACAAGGATTCCGGGATTATCTTCCTTTTTTTTTTTTTTCTTAACAAAGAGGCAATTGTTGATATCCAGCTACACACACTGACCTGATAACTTTCTCAAATCATGTGGCATCTGTGTGACTCAAACCCAGACTTTTAATGTTCACAGTCTGAGGGAAAGCGGGATACTAAGATTGGTTCCTTTAATCAGAGAACAACTGAATAATTTTGTCTCCATTATAGTCTAAAATTGCTAATCTGTACAATCTGTGCTGCCAGAGTAGCCCTATGTGGCCCGGGGAGGAAAACAACGCCACATGGTTGGAGTTAGTTATGCATAACAGAATGCGTTTTAATCTCTGCTCAAAAATATTGCGTCCCTTATTGTTTCTGCTGTCGGATATTTGATCTTCGCCGTGCAAAGAGATGATGTTTGTTCGATTTGACAGGAGGTTGTTTTCACGTTCATCCGCTTTAGTTTCTCCAAACATGTGACTTGAAGGGAGGGGTTCACCAGGAGCAGCGCTAGTTTAACACAAGTTTAATGTGGAAAGAACAGCCACTGACAAAAGACCACTTGTCACAATTTTGTGTCCTCGCTGAGGGCAAATGAGGAGGTGCAATGTAAAGGAATTCAATGAGGTAATAGGCTTTTCTGCGGAAAGCCGTATCGGACGCGTATAATTACATCACACTGGGTGCTGTCACATCTTTCAACATGTCTGGAGAGGATGTTTGAAGTTTTTTAGACGGAAAAGCTACCTTTTCAAAGCTCAGAGACTGAAAAAACAGGGAGAAAGTTCTTAGAGAACACTCTGCCGAAAAATGCAACGCTCCGTCTAAAAGGATGCTGACCGCTGAGCTTGGAACAGAAACTGAGACTGTAGAAGCAACAGATATCCTTTTTTTATTCTTTGAAATGCAAATAAAATAAAGTAATGCCACTGTCCTTGTGAGACTGAGCGGCGTCACTCAATTTCCATGAATCTTGGACATTTGTCTGCGAAAGAAAATGATTTTCCCATAAACATTTACACTGATGCTTCTGACACTCTGATTTGTAGCAAAAGGAAGAAAACAGTTACCCGATGAGAAGTACTTTATGTGCGCTTGCGAGTGCAAATAATGTAAGTACACTTCTTTATTCCTGAAATAAAATGTTGGTACTGAACTCTAAATAATCTCTCATGAATTTCTGTGAGTGTCTTTTTTTTTCTGTTTTGTACATCTCATGATAAACACCAGAGGGGAAACATGAGGCTTTTATGAGGTTTTTCTATATTTCTGTGGCTGGATTGAGGTGGACAGATTTGGGATTTTGGTAGCAGAAGCAGACCACAACCCTTTGTCAAGTGGACCGTACTATGAGATTGTGTGATGCGTTAATGACACAGAGAGAAACAGAGAACCCTCGTCCACTCTATCATTACTCAGCGCATCATACATATTAAGACTGAACCACTTCTCTTTGGTTGCCTGTACATTAAATCTTAGTTGTCCCTTTCAATTTATTTCTATCTGTGTGACACAGCATCGAGCTGAGCCACTGACAAAGATTTGATTCTTCTACCTTAAAAACAAACAAACAAAAGAACAAAAAAAAACATGGATGGAGGATGAGTTGCTGAATGGGTCCAGTATGTCCCTCAGCGAGAAAAAGATGGAACAAGACGGTCTGGTGTTTATTGGTTTAGTGGTATTTATTTAGTTAATGAAAGGCCAGCATCTCTTGAAAAACATGATATCAAGTCATTAAGGGACGTCAACAAGGGCTAGGTTGCATCGTTACCACTGACTGGAAAAATAAACTTGGATTCTTACCATATGACTGTATGAACACAGCCTTGTTTACCAAGTGTCAGTAAAACCCTGTGCATTGAAAAAAAGCAAAAAAAAAAAAAAAAAAAAACCTGAGGCAATCCTTTTTAACAATTAATTTGGAATGTTCAGATTAAACCTTTAAAAGCAGACGTACTTGGGCCTCAAGCCTTCATCAGTGGCCGTGCCAAATCCATTAATTGTTTAAAAACAGGGAGTGCCTTTGAGTTCTTCTTGTTTCCCCCATGTTTACTTGCAACTGTTCAAAAGAGCACCTCGAAATAAACTCAAAGGGTGTGTTACGTTCCCATCTAACCCATTTCTGACTCCATCTACTTATTTATTTTCAGAGCAAATTACTCTCTGATGGAAATACATTTCATTTTGATGGTAACATTTTTATAATTGTCTGGTGTACTTGTTTTTCTGAAAAAAAAAAAAAAAAAAAAAAAAAAATGTAAACACATTTTATTTTGTTGGGAACTTTTGTGCATCACACTGTCACACAAATGGATGGAGGCCAGGAGGGGACAGAGGTCTTATGTAACAAGTGACTAATGGTTGGTTGTTAGAGCCTGGTTGATTGGCTGTGGTGTCCGGTCTGAGTGGGATAATGGATCTCAAAGTTGACTATTTTAAAACACACCCCAAGTTCACAATTCCATTTCGATCTCGGTAAAACTCAAAGGAATGCAAACATTAAACAAGGCTGAGTCAAATGTCAAAAGTGTATTAAAAAGTGTAAGAGACAGAAATATCACCTGGGGGCACTGACAGACTGGCACAGTGAATACTGAACGCATTAATTAAGACTGAAACGTAGCAAAAAAAAAAAAAAAAATAGAAAGAGAAAAAATCAACAAAAACGGGTATGTTTTGCCTACAGCTTACAGTACAATGGTTGGGTTAAGTTAAAATAAGGGGGAAAGAAGAAGAAAGAGTTAAAGAGGGGAATTTTGGCTTCATGACCAGATGGTCACCAGGAGGGGTCTGACAGCTGTGTGTGTGTGTGTTTGGGTTTGTGTTGTGTGTGTGTGTGTGTGTGTGTGTGTGTGTGTGTGTGTAAAACTGACAGATTGTGTCCAACACCTGTCCTCCCAGGACACAGCGACAAAAGATAGAGCAAGAGTGTCGAGCTAAGCTTGAATATGGACAACATCAAACACATGGAGTGAGCAGCAGAGCGATGGAACAAAGAATGTGACGGAGAAAATAAGAGAAGGAATCACAGAAAGTGGGAGTGAAACTGCAAGAGAGAGAGAGAGAGAGAAAAAGAGAAAGAGAGAGAGAGAGAGAGAGAGAGAGAGAGAGAGAGAGAGAGAGAGAGAGAGAGAGAGAGAGAGAGAGAGAGAGAGAGAGAGAGAGAGAGAGCAAAAGAGACAGGTGGAAAGATAGCAGGGGGGTTTTCACCTGCAGGGGTCATTTCTACTCACACACATGCTGAGGTTGACCTCTTCAGCCAAAACCAAAGCGTTATTGTGTTTATTGTTGGGATATGTCCACTGTGCTCCATGTACGCGTGCATGTGTGCATTTGTGTGTGCTTCATATGGCCTTCTCTGATTGGCCGAGTCGAGGCGATGTGCCACAGAAGGCTAGGGCGGGATTGGCTGCGATCGAGCCACAGTCGGCATCTGCCTCTGCCAGGGCCTGTTGTGAGGGCAGACCGGCACACATGCACACGTGCACACTCGAGCGTGTGTGCACAAGTGTGTGCATACGTGCACTCACTCACACACACACACACACACACACACACAAAGCTTTATGGATGCTCTAGTAGCAGAAACAACAGCTTTTTTCCCCTCTTTTCACTAGTTTTCCCTCTCTACGCTGTTGCCTCAGCTGTGGGGGAAGAGGGCGAGAGAACAAGAGCTACAGTGAAGGAGAGAGGCTGCTATGGTAACGGATCACTGTGGCGGCATGGGGGGGAGGTCTACTTGGCGGCAACACAAGTCTCTCTGGCTGCACACACACATCAGTTTGAATGAGTGTGAGTTAAGTGTGTGTTGATCAGAGGACATGCTGAATTGGAAAGCGAGTGTTCGGTGTTTGTGTGTGTGTGTGTTTGTGCCTTTCTGGGGAGGAATGAAACCACTGAGCAAGCGTGTATGTGTATGTGTATGTGTGTGTCTGTGTGCGTGCGCACTCTGTGCTCCAGATGTCTTTAGTCGTGCAGATCGATGGCCACACGAGAGCACATCCCACTAACTTGAGTCACGACACCCATCTCCTGTTGCCTCCTTCTGTCTCTCTAATATCCCGGCTGAAAGGCTCTTCTACTTAAAATGTTTTCCTGCGAAGCGTTTGACAACCAACCTCTTTATTTCACCACAGCTAAATCAGCTAATGAGACACTTGCAGAATGTTTTCTAAATAAAATAATGTTCCACTCCTCTCTTCCTTCTGTCACCCTCTGTGTTGTCATCTTTCTATGCAACTGGGTCACTCAGTAGTGGACCGTTGTTGCCTTGCCACTGTGCCATTATTTGAATGTGCGTGCGTGCATGGATGCGTGTGTGAGTGCACGGGCGCACATATGCATGTGTTTGCACAGCCTAAACACACATTTCCACCAGACTTGGAATGAACAAAGTCCAATCCAGCATGTGTGCATTCAGGAAACAAATGCAAGGTCTGGGTATATGTGTAAACACAAACTGCACAGATACACACCGATCATTTATTAAATTACATTTCCAAGCGCAGCGCTGCGCCTCTCTCGTGAAACACTTAGAACACAGATCCCCGTCGAGAGAGGAATCACACCGTACCACATTAAATTTTTATTTAAGTTAATGCACCGCAATTGTAAATCTGCTCCACTGTCTTCTGCTGACACCGAATGACTCCACTTCATTTGTGTCACCTGTTGGCCTTGGTTTTGGGTTTTCATTTCCATTTCGACAGCATTTTCAGATGGTTTTGCAGCAGAAAGGTAAATCTTAGATAGCAAAGGTTTCTGCATTTCGCTGTCGACTGACACAACAATAAAACTGTGTTGACCTTTAATGGGGAAAAAAAAGCAAAATATGGAGACTGAATTGAGAAGCTATCCTTTGGCTACAAGACTGCACCAGAGAAAAAGACGGGGTGATGGTTACTTGGGTCTTAAGTCAAACTCTCGCTTGTTCGGGTAAGTGCTCACTAAGTAAAGCTTGCTTCCAAAAATGTAAAGTAAAACGCACCAAACACTTGTTGTCAATAAGAACAGTGTGTATATCTTCTTTCCGTATTTCATATAACTGCGTTGTCCACTATACTGTCCATTGCTGGCCTCATATGCAGTGGTGTTAGCATATTGTGCATACTTTCTATATGGTTGTTTGTTTTGGTTTGTTTTCCATCAGGATATATGTTATGGGATGATTTCCCCTAGACATCAGACGTTTATATTATCGTGTGAATACACTGAGATGAACAGGTGAGCGTTCAACTCTTGTTTCACAGATATTTCAAACTCGCGCTGACTGTCACAACTCTAGTTGTTTTACGTCCCTGAACATCTCAGGCAGCACAGGGCTTGTGCTTCGTCCTCACGGCAACAAGGTCCTTGGTTCAATTCCGACAGCGTGGCCTTTCTGTGTGGAGTTTGCATGTTCTCCCCATGTTTGTTTGGTTCTCCGCTTTCCTCCCGCAGTCTGATAACAAGCAGGAGGTTCATCGGTGACTGTAAATGTGAATGGGAGCATGAATCGTTGTACGCCTTGATATATCACTGCAGCAAACTGGCGACCAGTCCAGGGTGAACCCTCCCCTCTCGCCCAATGACAGCCGGGATAGGCTTCAGTCCCCCCAGCGCCCCGTAGTCCAGCACAAGTGGTACAGATAATGGATGAATAACCGGGACATTACTCGAATACACAGCGCTATTTACTACAACGTGTAAGGCATTGATGTTACATCTATATTTTTCCACGAAAGGCACTTCTGAAGATGCTAGAACGCTTTGCATTATGGACTTTAATAAACTGGCAGTATTGGATGGTGGTGTGATTTCAGTTTTAGCCTGACCCTGCCACGTCCTGCTCCAACCTTAACTTTCTGAAAGGAACACGTAAATTGGCAGTCTTATGTGTTTTTCAGAACTGTACACCCCGTGAGAAAGAGCGTGTCACTGTTGTGCTGTTATATTGACTTAATACATTTTCCCAGGACAACTCCCAACTTCAACCAGAGGTCTAATCTGCCACGATCACTGAAACTTACTTGTGTGTGTGTGTATGTGTGTGTCCGTGTCCACACTGCGTTTTACAACACTCTAGGGGAATGAGCAATTCTGCTTTTAGGAATGAAATACATTTCACAAGTTCTTCACATTATCTATGTTTCTCCTATTATGAACCTGCTGCTGGTTTAAATCTTTTTGTGCCGTCACCGTCCATGGATCACCCGACACTGTGTCTGTTCCTAGCATGTGTTTGATTGTTTGTTACAACTCTCTCTTGGCAGAAATCACCACGGGGAGCAGAAGATAGAAAGTGTCATCTATTGAGAGCCAACCAATTAAACTCAATCCATCTCTCACCCATCTTCCTCTTACTCTTTCATACTCCATCTCCCCCTCAATTACCTTCCCTCGGCCAAAGTCTGCTCGGTATACATGACGGATTGAGCGAACTGAATATTATTTTATTACAATCAGGGACAAAAGTTATTACAGATATCAATGTTTCACCATGAAAGCTTAAAAGTGCCGGAGGGCGGCGTCCTTGGAACCAAACACTCCTGGTTCAATTCTTGACTCCTCCTCACTTATCACTGTTGTTGAGCAAGACACTGAACCCCTAACCTCTCCCTTGCCGCTGAAAAGTGGCTGCCAACCGCTCATGGTTCATCTGTGATGGGTTAAATGCAAACAGGAATTTCTCGAATGGATTAATAAGTGACATTTTTTTTTTTATAGATTTAATTTTTTTTTTAATGTTTAACGCCAACAATGAAATGAGCAGGTTTTCTGGATTGGGCAAATAATTAGGAGGACACAACAGTGGTCGCTTCCTCATGATAGTGACATAGGGTAATAGATTCAAAGCTCTGCTAAGAGCTGGCCATTGCCTAAACCTTTAGCAAGTACAAATGACACATTGAAACTGTCCTGAAAAAGAAGGTGCACAAGTAAAAAAAAAAATCTTTTATTTTCAATGAATATTGAATATACACAGAATTCTTACCTTCACTTTTTTATCTGATATGATTTTAGATTTGTAATGCAACTCCTGCAGCTCAAGTTTATACACCAAGAAGCTTTTTTTTCTCACGAAAAACAGGCAAACTGCAACACTTTCAAGTACTGAGCTAAAGTCACCCAATGCTGCAGCGTTTTTTTTTTTTTCCCCGGCGTGTTCTGTCTACCCGCCTCAATCAGTTTTCCCTCAGCCTTCTTGTAAATCTGTAATAAGTCCACACTTCAGATCCACTTCTCTGAGGGAGCTGGAAAAATCTCTTGAAAACTGTCGTTCCCTTCAGCCATGTTTTTGCGACTCGGCACCTGAGACTGTTGGTAATGCCGGACCGAATGTGACTCAATGTTTTCTTCCATTACTGTTAAAAACAGAAACTCCAGTATCATGGTTTTCAGTTGTATCCATCCCCTCCTCTAGGTCTCACCCTTTTCTTTCTTGTCCTGTTCTTGGTTTCATGTGCCTTATGTGTGCAGCACAGGCAAACCTGTCATTATCTCAGCATGCAAGTATTGATCCACTGCCCCAGAGTGTATGTGTTATTTTAAGATTCTCAGACCCGTAATCACTGTGTTAATGATAGTTATCGCCAAAGCAACGAGCTCTGTGTGGTTATTCCAGGCCTGTGGATACCAGTAAAGAGGTTGGCTACTGCCTGTGTGCATGCATGCGCACTTTAACACACACACACACACACATACACACACACACACACACACACACACACACACACACACACACACACACACACACACACACACACACACACACACACACACACACACACACACACACACACACACACAAGTACAGACTGGCAAATAAAAACAAACAGCCTCAAGAGTGGATGGAGGCATGTTGGTGTTCTAATGAGGGCGAGTGCTGCTCTGGAGATCATGTGCAGGGATTCCACTTCCTGCTGTATGTCCATCAAAAAAACAGAGTTCAGAGGTCACACATATAGTCTTTATCTGCCCCAGGCAGTGGTTGGTCAGTTCTGCACCTGTTCGAGCATTATCGCTGGAACAAATTCTTGAATGCCGGGGTAATAAAATACATTTTTAGTTATTTTCCTATGACCATGTCCTTCTCAGTGGTAACTGGGTGTCACCCGGGTCAAGATATAGAAAGTGGAGAAAGGTAGGCCGGAGAAAATAACAAGAAGCAGCTTGGAACCATTTGGAAAGAAAATATGAAATCATTCTCTCTGAACATACTTGTTACAATAACAAAGCTACATGCGCCTCGAATGAAGTGTCGGCAAAGGTGGCACAGTCTGTCACCTTTACGCTGCGAAGGTAAGAAATGGGCATTCAAAGAAATTCAAAGTCCACCATATTGTGACTGCAAATACACAAGTGAGCGAGTTTGTAATTTGGATCTGTAGTTGACTCAGAGGTTCACATGTAGTGAATAAACACTGAAGAAGTAAAAGATTGAACATACGCTTTTAATAAAAATTTTCACATCTGTTAAAATGTTTACTTACATGCCTAAAATTCACCAGGCTAGGATTATGTTTGCCACAAGCTTCATACACTTAGGCGTGCAAGTCTGTGCCCTTTGGCCCATCGGCTGAAGCTCCAGGCTGTTACTCGCCTGGTAAAAAAAAATATATTTCTGTATTTCACCAAACCATGGCAATTTCACATTCCAATCAACATAAGATTACCTAACTGATGTTCCCACCCTCCCAACAACACACAGACGCACACAGGCGCACACACATACACACACACACACACACACACACACACACACACACACGTATGCCGTCAACACATGCAGATACAATTCATCTTTATATATTATGGGATACAAGCCTCAGACCTTAACACTGTTCTTTTCAAGGGAAATATACACATGTGCATGTGCGTGTGAGTGCGCACACGCACACACACACACACACACACACACACACACACACACACACACACACACACACACACACACACACACACCTTTGCCAGTGTGGATAAGCTGTATTTGGCAGTGTTGAGGAAGATGCATTTCAGAGGTAAATGACATCATTACCATATAAATGACTTCCATCCAAACACATCTGCTAATGTAGAGCAAACACACAGACACACACACAGACGCACAGACATACGCAGACCCACAAAAACAAAAATGCAATGAGGTTTACACATAGATTTAGTGCCAGATTTTTTTTTTGTGGTGCATTTACTTGATACAAAAAAATCTGTTTTAACCTTACACATCACACAACTTCCAATATAAAACCAGACACACTATAGGCTCTGATAGGGTTTAAGACTCACAGGGTGGGAACTCCAAGCCTTAGCTATAAAAACAACAGCCACAGACACCACAAAGCACATACAAAGAACACAGTGTTAGAGGACTTGGAGGTGAATCAGGTTACACTGCATGACCACTTCAGATAATTCACCGAGCTTGTGCTAATGCTTACTAGGTGGGTGGAAACCTGTAGAAGTAAAGACCTTCAAAAGGACTTGAAAAGATTAAATGCCTGATTCGATGTTCTGATAGTTCGATCAAACACCTTTGTTTTCAAATGAAGAAAATGTATCGGCGTGTCGGTTGTATCGATGCCTCCGTCCACTGAACGTGAATCGATCTCTGGTATTGGGGAGATGTTCGCCACATGGGTTATGACAACAAGATGTTAGCACTTCATGAAGTTCTTTGGTGGATTTTGTGAGACTGTAGCGCGAAACCAAGACCAACTGCATGGAATGGTGACTAAAATGTGAACCTCAGAGAACACTGTAAACTTACTGCTGTGGAATTTTGCCTGCCGCTTTTGAGTTCAACAGAAATGATAAATTATTTCCCACCCACTGAATGAACTGGTATAAAATGATGTGGAAAAAAAAAAAAAAAGACAGAAAAACACATTGGGAATTTTTGTCACACGCATCACTGTTTGTTTCACAGCTGAAGTGGCAACTCACGTGCCAGACTGGAGACCGAGAGAGAGAGAGAGAGAGAGAGAGAGAGACATTTGTAAAGGTTTTGAAAGCATATGTGTGAAATTATGGCTCCTCTTCTTTGTTGGTATTATTGCTCGATCTCGCTGCTGTTCCACAGCTGTGCTGCCCTCCATGGTGAAAAGAAAAAGAACACACCTTTCATCGAGAGCCATTTTTGTTTTCTTGATTGCCCGGTGGAGTCAACAAATAAATTCTTTCCATTTAGGATGATTTCAGGAATGCTTGAACAAATACAAAGTGTGACCAACCAGATAGCAGACTGCAGTGTTGCAGCTGCATGTGTAAAGAGAGCTTATGCGATTAGTACATAAAAAAGGGGGCAGTGTGACACAAGTCTGGCTGTGTGTCTCTGGCGCTAGCATGAGAGGCTTCCCCCCTGCTACAAAAGACAAGAGGAGGCAGGTAGGCGACGCAGACTGCAGCACGGCAATGATGGTCATTATTGTCCTCAAGACTAGGGCGGCTTTTTATCTGCTCTCTCACAATAAAAAGGGGGGTTGGGGAGAAAAAGGAAGTGAGAGAGAGAGAGAGAGAAAGAAAAAGAGGGAGAGAGTAAGAGGGAACAGACTGCCTGAGGCTTCCTTTCAACATCTCTCTATTTTTCACCCTGTTCTCTTCCCTGATCCTCCCTCCCTATCCGTAGTCCTCCTACTCTCTCTCTCTCTCTCTCTCTCTCTCTCGCTTTCTCTCTCTCCTCATGCCCCCAGGCTATAAACATCCGCATGTCACACACATGCCATGAAACACAATGAGCACACACTAGCACACGTCACTGCGGACACACGCATACACTGTCGACACTGAGGAGCACCAGCACAAGGCTTGTTCCACAGTGCTGGTCTGGGGTCCTGGGGAACCAATCATGCAAGCCAAATAAGTGTGTGTGTGTGTGTACGTGCATGCGCAGGCGTGCACGAGCACACGCACACACGCACCCTTCGTCCCCACTGCCCTCCCACCCAGACTGTCGCTTCTTAACACCATCACTTATTCATGTGAGTGAACATTAGAACAGGACTCTTTGTATGCGTCTGTCTGTCATGAATGTGGTGTGTGTGTGTGTGTGTTTGTGTGTGTGCGTGTGTCTGTGTGTGAGTAAGTGTGTGTCTGTGTAGAGTGTTCAGAGGTAGGGGTTCCGGGTAATACACGATTAAAGCTATAGGTTATTCAGTGGAGAGGAGTTCCTTTTTTTCTTTGCATTATTCTTGTCGTGTGTGTGTGTGTGTGTGTGCGCCAGCGTATACTTGCATGTGCAGTGTCTGAGCGGGTCACTGCTCAAATGAGGAAGTGAAGTGTGTGTAAGCAGGAGAGAACGTGACACAGAGATAGGAAGCAGCAGAGGAAGTAATTAATTATTTTTTCTCCTATTAGGAGGAATAAGGCAAGCCTATACCCCTGGAGATGTGTCATGAACGCCTCTTATTGTTCTGACGTTGACACGCGCCGCTCTTCTCTTCCTCCCTTCCAGTCTGCCCTTTTCTTACCACTCTCATTTTCTTCTTGTTTCTTTTTTTTTCTTAGTTTCTCTCTCTGTTTTTGATTTTTCTCCATTACCAAATGTCAGCCGGCTCAACCTTTTCATTCCCCATCATTGCTCTTGGTCCTAAACATACCCTGTTATCCCTTATGTTTGCCGACATCAAGCCTTGCTCCCTCCTATGATATCCCATCTGCATTTGAGTGTCCTTCCCCTGTCCCACCCCCTGACACACACACACGCCCACACACACACACATACACATACACACTTTCATTCCACATTAACTTCATGTCTTGTCTTTCATGGCTGCTCGCCCTTACATACACAGCTTGCTCATCCCTCTTGAACCGCCACATGTTTTTCTTTTTTTTCTTTCCTTTTTATGTCTTGCGATGACTACAGCCCGCCCAAAGTCGGTAGACGCAGCGAATGAGAAGATGGCAGGCGACTTCCTCATTTTTAACGGCACTGAGTTCAGCAAGGTATTAAGACAATTACACAAACATGTGGAGGGAAAACAGACGGATGGAGGCAGCGAGACGGAGACAAAAGGAATTCCTTGTTTCTAGACAGAGGTTTTGGTAGAAGCCAAGGTGATGAGGTTCGTTGTTGCCGTAGTACATCCCGCTCAGCGGCGCCGCTCAACAGCTGCCTTCAGTGACAGATAATGCAGGTTATTACAGAGACCCTCACTCCATCTTCACCTGCATAATCAAGTCATGAAGAAAATGAAGTGATCTTCTTTCATGATTGATATTTGGGGGCTTGTGTGTGACGGATTGTCATATCTACAGAGGGAGGCTGTTTTTCTCTCGGACCAACATGAAAATCCTCACAAAAAATTTGGAGTCAAGCAGGTTGGACATTGCGATGCTCCTCTTAGGGGGTGATGGAGCAGTACAGGGAATCTGCAGAATTCATGCACAGGAGCTGAAACACTACAACAATATTTCTGGAAGTCTTCAGGTTATTTATCCTGTTTTTTTCAAGCTGTATTGCTACTTGAATGATTTCATTAGTTAATAAGTCAGATGGAGCAATTGAAACATTTATTTTGAAAACGTACATTTTGAACGTCGCACAACTCGGCGCCCATGTTGGCTTTTAAAGTTTGGCCCGGTGCCTCAATAGAGTCCATCTAAGTTTCTTCTGCTTTGTCAAAGCAAAGCTGCTGGTGGATCAAAGGAGGTCACACACTGAGTCAATAAACAGGCTTCAGCCCAAGCAGCTTGTGCCTGAATCAAGAACGCCGCGTCCACTGGCCAGCTTTGTTGAATTCAAAAGAATTCAAGCGTTACAGTAAAGGAAAACTATTGTTTAAGGGTCAAAGAATTAATAACTTTCCATTAATAGGAATCGGGGTTAAAGTTTTAAATAATTGCGACGCAGACTTGAAGTTGCATCTCCTGCCAATATTTATGAGACACCATTGAGCTTCTACTCATTCTCCATAAGTTGTTCTCTACACCAGAACAAAAACACAGAATATAGCTGCTTTTAAATTATATTGGCCTCGGTGTCTCCAGAAAATAAAAATAACAACTCATAGTCCATGTTCTTGCTTTCCCACAGTGATTTTGAAATTCATAGTTGTGTGATTAGTTTGAAAAAAACTTTGTTAGCCTGAATGGACGTTATTATAATGCCATTCACTTTTCCTGCTTTTATTCTGATAATCTAAATGTGACTTATTACAAATTAAGCACCACAAATATTAGTCAATAGAAATTTCGGCTGTGTAGTTTTACAGTACTTGCGCTTGAAAGCACATTACAAGTACCAAAAAGTGAAAAATCTACATTGTCTGCCCTCCCAGACACTATCACATCCCTTGATGATATGTTACGAGTGACAGGCAAAGAGGCCAAAATTTAATAAGTGTTGTCTGGTTGCGTCTTTACGTGAGACGAAGACTCTGCTATGAGCGCAGACAGAACCGGCAGCGGTTCATTTTGAACAAAAACACTGCTTAGGTCTAGTTTGAACACAAAAACATGGTCAGGTTTGGGGGAAACTGCGGTTTAGGTTTTAAACAAAAAAAGAAAAAGAATCTGTTTGCCTTGGTCATATCTATGGATGACTCAGTGACAGACAACAAACAGCATGGAGTGAGAAAATTGGTGCAGATGGTGAGAAATGACAGGTCAGCTCACCAGAAGGGCGGATGTTTGTTCTCTTTTCGTTATCATTCTAATCCGACGGATAGAGTAAGCTCTCAAGATCAATCTGTTTTAGCTAATGGAAGACCAAGAGCATCAAGCTGATAGCGATGATATGCAAATGTAGTATTTGTTAAATCAAAAAGTCTATGCGAATGTCAGCTTGTTTAAAAAAAAAACAACTGATTTCTCAGCTTTAGCAGTAATTTCCCTAAAACCATGAAGCCACCTCCTGTTAAAAAACAAGAGAAGGACAAAAAGGGTTACTCAATATGCCCTTCCATGCTGGCATATTTCAAGTGTCTGAAGCTGGGTGCACAAAAATGGCTAAAAGGAGGGTGAGCGTGAGGCTTACATTATTCAGGTGTGAAAATAAACTCCATGCAAAAACAATGATTGGATGTCATATACAAAACAGGTTTTGCCACGAGTGGCGAAATCCATTTTTACAATCTGCAAAGTAGTGCTGCATTTATATTTTTTATGCTGCTCGCTCATCCTGCCAGAGTCAATGTGACCAATGCCGAAAGTCAGATAAGATCAAACTACCATTTTGTCTTCCTTCATCTGTGACTGGTTATGAGTCGATCACACTAGTAATTTATAGGTAAGAGAAAAGTCAGTTTAAGAGCCAAATATGTGACGAGCTGTGCACACAACCTTTATGATGTGTGAATGAAGATTATGAGTGTTGGACATTTCATCTGAGGTCCACAGATATCTGCTTTACGAGTTGCAATGTGTTTGTAACACACATAAACTATCTGGGCTGTGTCTTATTGAATGCCACTTCAGGTGGAAACTAAACTTTTACACACAGTCTGTAGTCATGTTTTTTATGATCATGTATGGTTTGGTTGTAGGTAATACATCTCATGACTGGACATTAAATATCACATATAAATGCAACCACTCTGCTTCTATGCTTTATTACCAAAGTATAGATTAGCCACCTCTTCAACCAAAGAAACAGTATAAAATTCTTACGTGAGAAGTCGACGACTGTCACATTGACAGGACGACTCTTTCAGTGCATCTTTACGGGGAAACACAGAAATGAGCTAACCATGGCCTTTTTTCTGATGAATGGAAATATTATACACCCCATAGCTGCAGTTCTAACGTGCATGCAGGTGCAAGTGCACCTCACTGGCTAACTGCTTTCAAGGCTTCCCGCTCACAAGATTTAAACCAAGCTAGTTGTAGGCTGTTTAAAAAATACTATATTCAAAAAAATATTTTTTTTTCATGTGACTCTAGCAGGATATACTCCAGACAGTTAGATTATTTGCTTTTATTTTTTTACATTGACATCACTTTATTTAGTCCTTTTAAAAAGACTCTCCGTCATGCTTGACTGTTCCTCATTTCCATCACTGTTACACTGCTTTAATGTATTATTTGGGTATAACACATTTCTATAAAACAAGGAGACAACATGAAAATTTCCAGTTAAAAAAAAAAGTGTCTGGAACTGCATGAAATCTCCCACTATCTAGCTAGCAAATAAGTTAGTCTTTAATAAGCAGTCGGCAGGAGTCGAGTCAAGACAGGAAGATCTTTGACCTTGGAATCTGCCGGGAGTCACCAGTCTTGTACATAAACGAGACACTAATTATCTGTGTGCACACATTTCATCTGTTGATGCGAACACACGCAAAAGTGCGCACTGCACAGAAACACACACGCAAATGGTGACCAGGATCATGAGTATATTATTGTATAGATGTCTATAGAAATACACACATATATACACTGCTCTCTATTGTCCCCCAGACAAAGATGGGAGTACATCCCTTTGCCCTGGGGGAGACCTGATTCTGCACCCACCCCTTAACTCCCACATGAATGCACACACACACACACACACACACACACACACACACACACACACACACACACACACACACACACACACACACACGCTCACACAAATATTAACCCACCCCCCATGCTATTTTGAAGAGTAACAAACGTGCTTGCAGGGAAACGTGGGGGTGGGGCAAAAGGGTCCCTCTATGGTAACAAGGGCATTATAAGCCAATTAGGAGTACCGCCTGAGTGACTGACAGACAGAGTGGGGAGAACGACATGGCTGGCTGTCTGATTTTGAGAAGGTGTGTATGTACATGTGTGTGTGTGTGTGTCTGTTTTTGCCTGTGTGTGTGCGTGTGTCTTTGTCTCAAATTGCTTTCTCCCCTCTTGCAGCCAGAGCTTTAGGCTAAAGGGCTCTAATGTGCACATAAACAGATATACAGAGGCTTACACAAACACATACACAAACGCACACGCATACACGCACGCGCACACACGCAGGGCAGACATCCACACGATCCCCTCCCTTGAGGTCTACCTCCTACACGCGAAGGCATTCAAAAGATTTCTTTGTCTCTCTATCGTGCCAGAGAAATAGAGGAGCAAGACAAGAGAAAGGGAGAAGCACAGTGAGCGAGGGAAGGCTGGAGGAGAGGGGGGAAAAAACAGAAGAAAAGAACAGCAAAAGGGAAAGGGGTTTGCAGGAGGAACGAGGGAGAGCTAAAGTGGGGGGGGGGGATGGAGAGAAAACATGGAAGAGGAGACAGAGGAACAGGAGGGGGGAAGTGAAGAGGAGGAGAGACACAGAGCAGGGTGAAGGGATGGAAGTGAATAGAAGGCGAGAGACAGCCGGGCTCCAGCGCTGCACTGAACTCGTTTGATCCAGTTCGTCTCGCCAGGCGTTCCTCGAGATACATTCCTGTGGCTGGCTGGGCGCAGAGTGGGAGAGAGAGAGAGAGAGAGAGAGAGAGAGAGAGAGAGAGAGAGAGAGAGAGAGAGAGAGAGAACAAGGAGAGAGAGAGAGAGATAATGAGAGTGAGGAAGAGAGAGAGAGAGAGATACGACGGATGAGACCATGAGAGAGATTGAGAAATAGCATGAGAGGCATTGAGAGACGCTTCAAGGTAATTTGTGAGAAGAGTGGAGGAAATTAAAAGATAAGAAAAGCAATGGATCAACTAGCAGTAGTGGGAAAAAAAAAGACACCGAGGGAGGAAATCTGTTCAACAAAGAAAGAGGCGCAGTAAAAGTTTACTAACTGGTGCATTCAACTGAAGGTCAAGCCTCATTTCCAGTCACTTTATTTAATGTTTTTGGTGTCATTTTTTTTCCTTCAGTCAATGTCAGAGACCCTGAGTCTTTTAGCAGGGCAGTCAAGAATTAACTGGAAAACACAGTCTCTCACAGGTTCAGATTCTGTTGTTGTTGTTTTAGTTTTTGAATCAGTAACATAAATTCACAACGGAATCACACCGGTGTGAGAGAGACAAACGTTAGAACTGATGAAAAGAGACAATGAGAAGCAATGGAAACTCGAAATGGAAAGACCGGGGTATTCTGTCAAACGGGGAGCAATTCAAAGATTGTACCTTTGACAAGGGAAATCCCTGCGATGGATTACTTAAACCAACAAGTTTGAATCTGACATCCTCATGGTGAAATAAATCTCTTCGCAAACCAGAACAGGGGCACTCGGTACCTGCAGGTGGTGCCACCGTTTCGGTGCTTTTTGGTCCCTTGACCAGAAATTTGCAACTCAAAAAGCTCCAGCGATGTGATCGAAGCTGTTCCTTGAGCATGGGTCTGCTGATATATGTGCAGACAAACATTTAGCTTTTGCTAATTCATTAGCCAAACAAATAACATATAGTAAAACCTGGCAAACCCCAAAATAAATAGCCCCCTCACAAGGATGAATTGTTTGCTGAAGTTTTTGAAACATTTTCATATGACAAAATGGTTCTTTCAAAATTCACCTTTCATAAAGGGAGTGGTGTTTAAATTGCTTAACACACAAATAAATTGGAGGGGAAAAAATGGAATTCAATAATGTTGAAAAAGAGTATTCAAGAGATAAAGTTGACATTGAAAATCCTAAGGAACAATAATTTAAAATAGGACGGTAGATAGATAGACGGACAGACAGACAGATAGATATGTGGATAGATTAATAGTTGTTTTATTTTTTAACCATCAAGAAACGTTTTTGTCCGATTCCAGGTTGGACTGTAGTTCAAGTCTTCTGTGTTTTAAAAAACAAGGCGGCTTGGCCAATGATTTTACAATTTAGCTCACTTGTTTGAATTATATTAAGTCTAAAAAGTTATTTTTAATTGAGTGTGGCCTTGTAAAGGGGCAGTGGCTCCTCCTTTCCTTGACTGTCTTGTCAAAATATTTTTGTATCCATTTCCGGAACCAAGATGAGGACAAACATAATGCTGATTTGGGGAGTCTGTTAACCAATGAATGGCACTCTACTCCATATATAGTCCACAAACATCTATAAAACCATTAATAAGTAGTTGCTGGGCTGCAATTTTGGACTCGAAAATGTTTCAACGTACAGGATATCGTAATTATGGCTGGGGGACTTTAAACTGTAAATTAAAGGATAAATGAGTAGCTAATACATTTGTTTTCAATCCACCTAATATATTGGCAAAATGGGATTGAACATTTATTTGCATATGGCATGAGCTGGCTGGATTTGGCAATTAATATACATGGTTCGCTTGAAATGGGAAATAGTGAGAAAAACATCACGGAAATCAAATTTGAGCAAACTTCTCCATATAGTGGAAAGCATCTATTCATCTCCTCTAAAGTGATGATGTTAGAAGCGTCTGGGACTGTCCACATTCATTTTCACATCGTGTCCTACCCTGTTGGCTCTGACCAGCTTATATCGCTCCCTCTTTGCTGATTCAGCACGTTGATTTGGCGCCTGGCATGGTTCATGAGAAAGAATGGCTTTTCCAACACGCTGAGGGAAGTTTCGTGTTAATAACTATTTATTTGGGTAGTTTTTTATATTATTTTAGTAAAAATGTGCATATGTATGTGTGGTTGCCATGAGTGTTTTTTGTGTCCATTGACAAAGAAAACAGGTTCAGGTATATTTTTAACTGTTTGAGTGGACAGATTGAGGATTACCATGACATTTTAATGGACCAAAAACCTCTCCTCTCACTTTTAATTCATGACTGTAGGTAAATGTCTTTTTAACACTCAGCCACAAGTATAAAATGAGGATTATAAAACATTAATGGCAAACACTTTAGCTGATAGGATTTTACCAGTTACACCCTATCAAAAAAAAAAAAACAGGAGCAGGACTGGATTGAGCCAAGTGACTTGAGAATGCAACATGTAATAGCAATATTAATGTTTTTTTTTTTTTATATTAATAAAACCTCTTATTATCAAATCGATATCAAAAGGTATGGAAAGGGAACATTCGCTTGTCAAACCATTCAGTTCACCTGCTGCACTCAAAATTAATGCAATATTATATATTAGCCCTCCAATAAATAACTTTCTGATTATTTAGTGGTCATTTTAAAAGCTGTGATTGCTGATTTTATTTGAAGACATACTGGGCTACGGTGAGAGAATTATGTCGACCTTTAGAAAATCAAAAAGCAAAGACAAAAAAAAGGTACTGTTTCCTGTCCTGACTGAGTTGGACGGGAGTGTCCTGACGGACCAACCCTGGTTTTATATCTCTCTTGCTTTTATCTTCCATATCTCACTCCATTTTGGTCTCATCCACAAAAAGGACAGGCCATCAGTTGTATATGTGTGTGCGTGTGTGTGAGTGGATAAAGATAGTCTAATTGCGGGGGATAAAGGAAAGAAGAGAGATGGGTCAATTACTGCAGATAATGGTATGTGTGTGTGTGTGTGTGTGTGTGTGTGTGTGTAAGTAGAAGTGGGGTTGTGGTCTGGCCTGTCATGGCTTCCTTCCTTGCTAAAGGGTCATTCTTTTTAACACACCTATAAAATGCTTCAGCTGCTCCAAGGCACCTTCTTGCTTCTCCCTGGCCTTTCTTCCTCCTTTTCCCTGTATGCCCCCACCCCCAAGATAGTTACTGGGACCACCCACCTCTACTCCATCCCACCACATATACACACACACATACATTCATGATTGGGCTTTTATTAGGCCGGTTTATGTACTTCTGATAACCTGTGACCCCAGCCATCGTGCGCTAACAGCACACGAGCTGGACAAGTTCACATCCCTGTGCTGAAAGTGCATTTAAAAAGCACCAATAGCCGAAAAAAGCCTCTTCAGACACAAATTGAGGGGAGACAAGCTTACTTTCAGTTCCTCCCCAGCAAGGGCCTGAACCGCTGGACTAAAGGAGAGTGGAGGAAAACGAAAGAGCTGCTTTTTTACTTGTATCGCGATTTAACTGACTTTTTGTGAAAATCGGAGAGGGGCTCACACTGAGCAGATTAGTGAAGATGACTCTGATTAAGCAGCAGTGACAACACGCAGCAACTGTGAGACCCTCACATCCATCTGTCCGCATGCCGCATGTTTGTGTGTGTGTGTGTGTGTGTGTGTACTTGCACGTTTGTCTGCGCAAAAGTCAATGCATGCTAAGAAGCTAAATATGTGGTTTTATTAACATAAACAATCCAATCACAGTTTATTGTTTAAATCTCATGCCCTATCGCCATGTGGTTGACTCAGTGGTTTCAAATGGGGTGTGTGTTCCCCTAGGGGCGGGGTGCGGTACTGCAGGAGAAAAACAAGACCATTAAAATGTTTTTAACTCTTAACAAACTTGCTTAAACATCTTTAAGGAAAATGCTGAGATGATAATGAAACAAATAGGCTTTTTTTTTTAAATTATGTCCTTAAATGTACTGGAGGATCAGAAAGTGGATTTAAATTACATTAAGTTCCAAAAAATACCAACCCTGTTTCGAGAGAGAACGTCGAGTAACACTGTACGGTTTTTGGACAGGCACATAATGCACCTTTGCCGTGTAGCACAAGCCACATGTTCATCCGTTAAAAGTCCAACTGTCGTTTTTACTGTCCCTCCTGTACTGTAAACCACCCCAGATGTAAAATGGTGGTTTCTGGTGTTTAAAGAAAAAAAAAAAAGAACCTTGCAACTTCTGTCTGCTGGACGAAAAAAAAGTTTGATGCTCTCTGAGGGAGACAAGAAGGCTGCTATTACATAATGCCAGTCACAGATATTCTGTGTGTGTGTGTGTGTCTGTCTTTGTTTGTCTGCATGTGATGTGTATGCGTGCACCAAAAGGACTGACTCAGGTTGACATCTGTGTGTATACCAAAGAAAGATAGAGAGAGAGAGAAAACTGGAGAGAGAAAAAAAGAGTGAGTGAATGTGAGGGAGAGAAAGAGAGAGAGAGAGTACTGCATATGCAGGTGGACACTTCTTTGTAGGGAAGTACTGTCTCTGTCTGAGTATGCTTTTGCTTTTGTATGTGTGTGTTTCTGTGTGCGTGTGTGCGTGTGTGTTTGTGTTTGCGTGTGCGGGTGCACACGCCTGTGGACCAGTGTCTTTAGTAGACTTGTGGTAATCCTCTTAGCGTATGCTGCTTGAAGCTCAGAGCACATTATGTAACCCCTCTAATCCAACACCGCATCAAGACAGACAGCAAAAGACCACAACCCGTGTTCCTTTACTCTCTTGCGTACACGCACGCACACACACAGGCAAAAGCATGCACAAGCTTGTTCTCCGAGTCCAAAAAACACAAAATGGTACTTGACAACTATTTCACATGAAGATATCTGATATGAAAAGACATTAATTATCAGCATGGACTCTGCTGCCCTTTTCACATATTCTCCACTGCAACCTGAACATCCATCCAAAAGGGTAAAAGAAAGAAAAATCTCCTTCCAGCTCTCGATTCTGTTGCCAGGGCAACAGTGGCCATCTTGCCATGCCCCATCGGGCTTGGGTACACATCACAGGCCGGTCATAAATGCAGAATGACAGTCAGGGAGGGAGACCGGGGAGAGAGAAACAGATAAAGATAGAGCAGAGAGCAGCGTGCGGTGATGAGAAGAAGGTGGAGCGAGAAACGGGCCGAGCCAGAAAGATCGGATTAAACACCGCTGTCCCGATCAACGTTCGTTTTCCCCAATATACTGCCAGGCATTGATGAGACTCACACAGGTTTTCTGCTTGTGATTCCATGTGAGTTACCAGACAAGGCTGTGAAGGCAAACGGTCCATAAAATGAGCAAAAAAATGAAACGGCTTGAGGATTTTGAGTTGGCGTTTCTCCATCTGTGTGGCGTTAACCCAGTTATTACTATGTAAAAAAAAAACATCACTGGCGTTTGGTTGAGATCAATATGAAGTCCAAAGTTGCCAATGCTGTAAAGATGTAACGGGTACATCAAGATTGTGGCTTGTATGCTTTGTATTTTAAGGTTTTGTTTTTTAATTGTTTTTTGCCGTAACAACAAACCACATTCAATCCCAACATATAGAAAATATAAACTTAAATCACACTGAATATAACAGTAGCAAAACATTGCATTATATCAATAATAACAAAAAATGGCAACGTGTGCAAGGATTTCATTTCAAAGTTTCATTTCTGAAGAAAAAAAAACAAAAAGTGAAATTTGAGTAATAGCATTAAAACTTCAGTCAAATAAAAAGTAAGAAAAAAAAGGCAATTTTAGGTGCAGCATTTGAAAATATTAAACATAATCTGTCGAGGCCAAGATGATTACTTTGGCTAAAAGGAATGGACATTTGGAATGGAAGTTGATGACTTTCAAAATCTAATATTTGTTCACATATCTGAGAACTGATGTGTGTATAATAATGTTTTATTATTGTGTGAAACATTTGTACAAATGCTATAGACACCCGAGTTTGACTATCATTGTTTTTTTTTTAAAGCAACCGAGGACGGTAATATTCAAATGACATGTTCTAAATAACTGAGTCAGTCCAATATACAACTAGCTGCCGCACAAATGTCAAGCCGACAATGGTGGCATCTGTCTTTGACTATGCCAGCTGAAGTTATCAATGGTTCCATTTTACCAAACAAGTGACTAATGATACTAAGTGTGAGTCTGTGTGTGTGTGTGTGTGTGTGTGGTGTGTGTGTGTGCGTGTGCAGGGGCGTATGTTTCTTTGCTTGTGTGTGAAATGTTTTGTGCAGATGTAGTGTCTTAAAGCCTCCTTTTTGCAGTCTCTGGATGCCAAAGCGGAAAGACCTATGTTGAGTATTTGCTCTGAATTCATGTTACACACACATACACACACACAAACGCACGCACGCACGCGCACGCACGTGCACTCTCACCCCAACCTCCTATTCATTTCAAGCAGAGACAGTGCTTACTGTCCAAGGCACAGTGAAGGCTGGGGTTACCTTAGACGACCTACGCTCTCTGGGGGACGTGACAAACGTGACAAACGTTTTAGTCCTGCCAGGACTAAAACTAAGGCACAATCCTCTCTGCATTAAGGGCATAAACATAGAGTGTACATACAGCAGCAGAGGGGAGCAAGATCATCACAAAACACACACACACACACACACACACACACACACACACACACACACACACAAAATCAAGAAAGTCCAAAAGTCAATGCAGAATGCTTGTGAAAAACGAAAGTAGTGGAGGAAAGATATAAAGACTTGTAGGTAAGAGTGAGAAGGACAAGCAGGTCCGAAGAAGCAGAGCGTTGCTCCACTCCTTCCCCGGGTTGGGATGGGTGTTGGGTTACTATTATGTGCACCAATAAATGATGAGTCACTTTCTCAAACAAGCGGGCGCACACATACGCACGCACACACTACTGAAAATGAAGATTCAATACACTCATAATCTTTGTGTAAAAACCCAACCAGTCCCTCCCAGGCTTACAGACATGGGCTAATTCATGATAATTAATTAGCGTTTTCAACACAGAAACAGTGACCTTCCTCCCAAAGCTCTAATAGCTAAGAAAAATATTTTTTTTGCAGAAAACTGCAGCGCTCCCCCTCTCACTGCCCCTCTCCCTCCCTCCCTCGCTTCACATGTCCCCAGGCTGGCCTATGTGCACACGCAGGAACACACCATGGCCCGCTTTTATGACATTTTCTCCGAATTTCTTGTCGTCTTAAAGAGCACTAATTACAGGCTTAAACATGCGGGCGAATGGGGAGTACGCACACATATACACACGCCCACCCTCCCAACTCACTCATCAAGCGAACATAATTAAAGACTTGAGAGAGCTATGAATGAGTGGGAAGGCGGGGGGGGGGGGGGGGTCAGAGAAGTGGAGATCATAAGACATGAAAAGGTTTATCTTCAGAGTTGAACATCTTGGAACTTTACGGAGTTGCTCTTTCAGGCTGACGATTCTTTGGTGGAGTCTAGTGAATGACTTCCCTTAGAAATTGCATGCACTTCACACTGATGCTGGTAGTCCCGATTTTCATTTAAATGTCAAAATGAGAGGGGTTGTAGAGTCATGTGACTAGCGGAGCTGATAAACCATCCAATCACATTGTGTCAGGTCATGATTGCAACACTGTTAGGTTTTGAGCTGCAATGTGTTGAAGAGAGGCAGAACTAAACTTTAAGTGGTGAGCTTAAAATTAACATTGCTTTTATTTATGAGAACACACGCGTGCGCGCGCACACACGCGCACACAGACACGAAAAGAAAGTAAAAACAAACACAGGGAACGATAATACAGTGTAGATTCAACTTGAGGCAACTCCTCTGCGGGTTCAAGTTGCAGCGCCGTTTCAGAGTCGACAAAAACAAAACATGAGCAGAGACTTGCTGACTACAGCTGCGCGGCAGCACAAGCAGGGCGTACAAAAGCACACAAACGCATCCCGACTGTTGCCATATGGATCTAAATGCTGAACAGGAAGAAAGTTTACTTTACCTGTCAGCAGGCTGGATGAAAATGGCTATAAAGTGCGTTCTGGAAAAACACCACGGCAGTCAAACTTTGCAGAGAAAATCTTTTGCAATACACGATAAACCGGAATGTATCAACAGCAATTTCTACTTCTCTACGGCCATAAATCAACGTAAACTCTCCACCTTTAAAATATTCAATTGGTTACAAATTTGACACAGAGTTTTACAAATAAATGTATTCAATTAATCAAACATCACTGACTCTGATTAGTTACACAACATGACAGAGAGTGAGAAAAACCTGTGCTTCAAGCTTTAATCTATATGTAATATTGGATAAATGATAGCATTCACCTACACATCATGTGAATGTTTATATACATTTCTGGTAATGTTATCACTTCCAATCAAATAGTCAAGTCATCTTTTACTCCAAGATTCTGTCCCTTAGAGTCCATGTCATTTGACATGGACAAAACTCCTCCATGGCAATCCAGGAAATAGAAAATCCGGTATGATATGCATCCAGATGCAGTCCATTTTCAGTGAATTACATGAAAAAAAATTTTTTGGCTTAATAACCTAAGTGACATGAAGTACTCCCTGCGAGGCGGTTCTGGGTACTTTTTTCTCACCACACCGTGGACGGAAATAACTGAGGAAAATCTTTATCAATGGAAACTGTCAGTCATCCCTGATACACATCATATTACACAGAACCAAAACCAAAAAGTAATCTGCTGGGATGAAAAGTCCAATTATGGCACCGTTTAATGTTTTGTAGTTTGCTTCTGCTCCATCAGAAGCATACAAGTACTGTTTTTCAAAATATCATTTCATTATTTCTGAATATTTGACAAAGGTATGTCTACTGTATCAGTATCAGCCACACTTCCTCACTACAGTGCCATGGCAGTAGCCCCGCCTCCACCCTGACACAACGCTGCTCTGTCTCTCGGTTGTTACAAATCTGGTATGGCCTTTCGTCAACTTATGCTGGGGTTTGCACCTTAAAATTTTTAATACCACCTCACATCTGAAGATTAGTTTTGAGAGCTTTAAGTCTCAGCCTAGTCGCACGATAGTCTGAGACTCAGGACTGTTGATCCTACATTTAAAGACTTTGAAAAGTTTCATGGAAAACTACAACTTCTTTACCCATCATGCAATGTTTTCCTCATGCTGGCACCAGGTTTCCGGTTTCTTGTTTTGTTGGAGCTCATCTATTGGTCGTTGATTCAGTCTTTCCGGCCACGTAACAAAAAGACATGATAACATCAAACACGTTTGATATTGTCCTTAACCCCAAGACCTACGACTGTGTTGAGACTGTATGACTACCACTTAATGACCGAGATGACCCGAGACCCCAGTAATTCTTACACCTTCTGATTTTCCAGTTGCAGACTTAAAACTGGCAGTCGTAAGGAAATCGTCGGGAAATAAGACGTAAGACTCGAGTCGCAGTGTGCTCCCGTCATCTCATTTGTCAAGTGAGGGTAGTCTATCTGTCTTTTCCTTGACTTGGGATTACGCCAATATCAAATATGTTTGACGTTAACACAAGTCTCAGCGTTACATCACCGTAAAGTCTGACTAAACAGCCAATAGATGAGCTCCAACAAAACCGAAAAAAAAGACCTGGTAGACAAACAGTTGACAGAGCGGTATTGGCAGCAGAGACGGTATTTGTTAGCAGAATGGATGAACGGCAACGGCGATGGACGCCCCTTTCAGTATGGAGCATCCAGGAAGGGAAGTGGATGGTGGAGCTGTGGGCATAACAGCCCAGCTCGTACGATGTAAACACTCCAAACGTATCACGGGCAAGTAGAGAAAGACAAGCAATAATAATAATAATAATAATAATAATACATTTTATTGATGGCACCTTATTGATGTTGGAAATGTTTTTATTTATTTTTTTATTTTACCTTCATTTTGTAGTTTAGTTTATAAATATTAAATATAGTTCATATTTATTTTATATATTCATAGATGTTCATCTGCTATAGGTTGCCATGCGATCCCTTGTGCCCTCCGATTGTCCCTAGGGTACAAATAAAATTTCTCTGATTCTGATTCTTGGACTGAAATAGCATTATAGGATGAAAATTGTAGGATGTCAGCTCAGCATTAGTTATCCTTTCCATACGGCTGTAGCAGACTAATGTAAAATAAAATAAAATAAAAACAGAACTGCTATTTAGCCAGACAATTTGTTTTCTGGAAATTTTTTATCAAGGAAATGTTTAAGATATTAGTTTGCCATCACATATAACATATTTAGCAAAACACAGCAAGAGCCAAAAGTCAAGCAAAGGGAATTGTACAAAGGGAAAAGGAATTCAAATTTAGCATCTCCAAGACAATAGAGAATTTCTGTTTATTTTTCTTCTGTTAAAATATCATTTTATTTGGAAATATTTAAGACATGCTTTTTTGAGTGTCTGATTTTTAAAGAATAATTGGTGCAGCTAATACTGATGTGGATTAACGACATATCTTTGGTATTGATGCTTTGCTGCTTGAAGTCCCAATGCTGGTTTACAGTAGACATAAACTTAACTTTTCATCTTACACTTCAGTATTACATTGCTCTTCCTAAACAGCCGTGCAGTGCAGCCGGCAGCCAAACGATTGGAAAGTACCGAGTACAACAAATAAATAAAGTTAAACGATCATTCCGTTATTTTGATTCCTGCATTTTCTATTAGTGAATAATTAACTGCTATAACGCTTTCATTTGTTGATCTATTTTGAAAAGGAGAGAAAGAAAAAAAATTTCTACCAGCCAGAATGTGAAAAGACAGGCAAAATATTAGCTGCCATCTGGTTTAATTTTTTTTTTTTTTAAACCCTCAGGTACCACCTCCAGGCAGTTTTTTTAATTCAACGTACCACGGTATTAAGCAGGACCTGTATCAGCATACTGTATTGTCAACATCAAACTCACACTGGGTATGTGCCAGAAATAAAAGCACCAATACAGTCGTCCCCAAAAGCAATACAAGTTCAAAGTCGTGTCCTTTTTTTGTTTTGTTTTGTAGTATATTTTATCAAACTTGGAAATCCCGACAGAGATATCAAGACTAGAAGGTTTTCAGGTTGGGTCTCCACTTGAAGAGCCTTGGATATGAAAGCTGAGACATATTTTTTTTCTTTTTAAAATTGTTCTCCTTGTCAAGTTTTTCATTAAACTGCTATGTCTGTTGACCCCACCTCTGCTTCATGTTTGCATCACTATCACTATTTTTAGCCCTCTCTTTCGCAGATAAGGAGCCTATTAATAGACCCCCTTTATTTTGTCCAATAAGAGGACTCTGTGTGAGGAGAATGAAAGCATCACAGAGATTCACACACCTCCCACTTGGCTCCCAGCCCACCCACCCCCCCCCCGCTCCCATCCCATACTCCCATCAGGTTAGGCCCACCCTCCACTCTTTTGCTTTACCCTCCAATCCCACCGCCCTCCCCAGCTGTACGAACTGCTGGCGTGGAGCCCATAGCTCCAGTGGAAACTCTACACACAGGAAGAGATTCACCCCCCCCCCCCCAACACGCACACACAAAACACACTTGCGTGCTTAAAGTCAGTAATCAAAAGAGACAGTAAAGATTCAGTATGACGCGTATTGTAAGGCTAAGTGTCTACAAACAGTCTAATACCCAATATTACCCCGCTGCTCTTATACACTGACGGACTTACAGAAGGAGAGACTTACAGATGGACTGATTACATTTTTCCCCTTCCTGACATCTTCCCCTTTAAAAAAAAGGAGGACATTACATAATTCTCCAATACTTCCTCACTAAGCCGAGAGCACTCTGGTGTTTTATCAGACACACACACTCATACACACGTACGCACAGGCGCGCGCATGCACACACACACACACACACACACACACACACACACACACACACACACACACACACACACACACACACACACACACACACACACACACTTGACATATCCAAGCAGACAGGCAGCCTGTTCAGGCTGTCTGCATCACAGTCACTATGACAACAGCAGGAGAACAATCCACAAAAACAGCCACTTGGGAGGGAAGGGGTGGGGGTGCAGAGGGAGAGACAGACAGACAAAGACAGAGAGAGAGAGAGTTGGGGGGGGGCATAAACACATGAGCTAATAGGGAGCTCATGTGTACGTGCAGCTGAACCCACCATGGCTGGGTGCCATTTCATTGGCGATCCCCAGGTTAGTTTTGCATACCTGCTCTATTCAGGAACAGCACATTCTCACAAAGTGGAATTAAATTTGGCCCACCGGGTTAATAGATGCCTCAACTGAGACCCAATAGGATGACGTCAGAGTGGACAATTTCTCTGAGGCACAAAAAAAAAACCAACAAAAAAAAACAGGAAAAAGAAGTCAGCAGCACTATATGAAATGTTTGGGCCTTTGTGTCTGATCATGCCTGATTATAGAGTGCAAAATGAAAAGGATGAAGACCAAACACTGTGGCTGTCTGACCACTCTAGACCAAGGCATTAAAAGCTGAAACTTTTAAAAATCTGCATGATACAAAGCTTAAATTTGGGTAAAGCCATAATTCTTTTTTCTTCCCATCGGCAGCCTGCCTCATAAATAATGCCCCGGTACCCCATTGACACTGTACCAACCCCCTCTAATGCACTTCCTTCCACAACAAACCACAATCTTCCAGATCTCGCCTGTATTTTTCACTTCTTTAATGCCTATTACATGTTTTCTGTTTAGCACCGTCAACCAAAGCAAATCGCTTGCAGTTGCAAAATAACTTGATGAATAAAGCAATTCTGATTCCGATTCTGATTGTTAATCAAAGTGCCAAACCAGCACCTGCACGGCCAAACTGTGGCCACAGGGAGCAACTCTGGCAACTCTATGCTTGCCTTAAATCAAGGTAATTGTAAACATGTATAAATGAGCGAAATGTTTCATGGAATTGGTAAAAATCCCTTTAACTTTGGATTTTCAGAAAGCAACGTACACATTCCTTGGAAAATTGCATCATAATCAATCTTTTGCATTGGAACAGTCACTATGGCAAACTAATACTAAAAGACAAGAACTGTACAAGAAAACCACTGTTTCTCTTATTTACTGAAAACCATGCCTGACACAGCTGAGACCAGCAGTGATGTAACACAAATTTGAAATAAAATAAAAAAAAAGATTGGAAAAAAAAAAAAAAAAAAGCGGAGGAAACCAGGCTGGGCCGGAGACAGCAGGATACGAAAAGCAAGTGAATTGTGTAAATACTTGAAAAGACCGAGTTCATAGAGGTTGTAAAAGGGTTAATAGTTCCATTAGCATCTATTTTTGAAAACTGGAAACACTTATCGGGAATCGGAAAGAGTTAGTCAATATTGGTGCCCTGTCTTTGCATTAGTATAAAATAAATTACCAAGAAAAATACCTTTTACTCTGACTTATGGTTTTTACCGAGTGCTATGTAACATGAAATATATATTTGAGTTCTCCATACGTCAGGCCATTATTGTGCTGTTTTGACACAAAAATCCATCCTTTAGCATGTAATGTTTTGACTCCTGACGGAGGTTGACATGGATTATTTGAATCTCTGAGTCATCGCACCGAACAGCACATGTGCACTTCAACATCCTCTTCGGTTGAAGCCCTGCGCAGCAGGACTGCCACGGAACCAAACAGGTGGCTGAGCTGTCAACAGGCAAAGACTGTTTGTGCCAAACCACAACTTGCCCAAACAAGCTCGGTCTGCCAGGCAAACGAAAATAAATCCACCATTTTAACATGACATTTGTGACTCTTTGGCATCACTCGGTCTGAAACTGGGAGAAGTGCAAACCAAGAGGCAATGGCTTGGAAAATATACTGATGATGTTCCAAACTATTAAGTGGATGTGCACCTCCAATAGCTGACAGTCAGGGTCCTCGAGGGGCTCTCATTGTTATGTTTTGTTCAGCAGTCATTAAGTATCCATTAAAAACCCAATGGCTCCTTAACTGTCAGTGAGCCAAAAATAAAACCAAAAATCCTAGACTTGCTGTTTCTTCCAACTGGAAAAAGTGACAATTACGAAGCTTGATCACTGCTCTTCCCTGCCTTCGGAGGAAGTGTTGAAACGGTTATAACTTTTTACAGGCTGAAAGTTTGTGTTGTTTTCTTTTTCAGACCCTGTCTTTGAAGAGTTCCAGTGGAGCTTTGAGCCGCTAACTCCACAAAGCACACTTGACAAAAATCATACCACGTCTGACCCAAATCTGCTCGAAGTCTTCAAGGAAATGTAGTTTCTTCCTTGGCTATTTTTTGATTCCGCTCGCTCGTCTCCCGATGCACTGAAGTGAACAGTTTGTGACAACGTGGAGAGGGGTAAACATCTGCCCCTCCACACTCTGCGGTCTCAGGCTGGAGGACACTGGATGACAGGTTGGGTGGGGGGTTCAGGCTGGAGAGCACAGAAGAACCAAATGGAGGAAGGGGGAATGAAAATAAAGACGGACGGCAAATGAAAAATAGGGAAATACGGGGTGCCGGAGAATTAAAAGAAAAAAACAATACATGACAATGTTCTACGAGAAAGTGAGAAGGCCAGGGCACATTGTGGAGTTTGTATGTTCTCTCAATGTCTGGGTGCGTTTCCTCCAGGTTCTTCAGTTGCCCCTCACAGTCCACAAACAGGCAGAGGGTCAACTAGAGGCCCTAATTGCCGAGACATGTGAATGAGACAGTGAACACTTGTATAGTATGTCTTTATATGTGTCCCTCCCATGATCCTGAGTGCATAATTGTGATATAGATAATAAATGAATGAGTGAAAGGAATATCACATTTTGGGCTTAAAGCAAAAAGACGGATATAGTATTGATGAATTATCACCCCAGGAACCAAAGTGGACGGGTGAGGTTTCTGCTCGACTCACGTGTCGTTGGCTTCAAGGTTCACTGGTCAGACTTTCAAAGGAAAGCAAAAACAAACGAACATAAAAGTTAAATAGAAAGAAATTAACTGAAAATTAGGGGGGAAAAGGAACAATTTTTCATCTGCATTGGAAGATGAATATCCATGCACTCATTTTGTATCTTGCACTTGATTCTGATTCAACTTTATGTAATTGAAGTTAAAACCAACCGGAACTGTGTGATTTGTGTTGAATATTGACATCAACAATGACATCCAAAACCAACAGGGTTTCTAATGTCTTCATCCTCTTGCTGGGATTTACAAAATGACTAAATGGTCTGTTTTTTCATCTCAAAAACACCGAACTGCAAGTTGATGCCCAGTTCTCTGCGCCTCCTTGGTTGTGATCATTGCTGCTGCCGCTGCTATTTTAGGAACCATTCAGGAAGTGATGTTCCGAAAGGCTGCTACAGAAGCAAACGGCACAGCACGACAACAAGTGCGTGTGAATGTGGGGAGGGGAGGTGACCTAAGGGTTTAGGACCGAGGGATGGGGGACATTACACAAAATCAGAGAGCTTCTCCGTGGACACAAAATCTTTACGTTTACTTCAGCGCGGTTATTTGAACAAGGTCGTGATGTGTACATACAGTACATGTAAGTAATAGATTTCTATTGATTTCCCAAGTGTTAGTTCTGGCACTCCAGTGCCTACAAACTCCTATTCAGTTGAATCGGTCGCCTCTGAGGCGAACAGGACAGTGCGTGGCAGAGACCTTGCACCATCGAAAGTAAAAACATGACTGAGGATGTGTGACTCATAAGGTGAGGGAAGTTTGTCAACAACATTCATTTTGGTGACAGGCGTGTAATGATACAGTAGACATGCATGTTGCCTTTCCATCCAATGTACCAGGTTTACTGTGATATGCAGTAGATATCTAACAAAAAGAAAGGGAAAAATTTTAATTTTTTAAAATGTATTGTATTAAAAATGTATTTACTTTTTTTTTTGTTGTTTTTTGTACTAATGTTGAAAACTACGTCAGTTTTGTTCATTTTTTTCCCCTTCAAATTATCCACTCGACTTACTTCAAACATTAACAATTTTCTAGAGCTTACAGGCGTCTCTAATCGACCCCCTTTGTTGAAAGGAGTTTGAGACGTGAAAACTGAAGGGAAAGCCGGTACAAACTCAAATAAAAAAAGGAAAACATATAATTCCAAGTTTCTAAAGTTCCTTAAGTATAACTATGCATGGAAGTCATATACAAACAAAGGGGGGGATGTTTCAAAACAAGTGTCTGTGTGCGAGAGAGAAAAAAAAATCTGCCGACATGGACGACGACTTTTTGCGTGATGTCCAGCTTTGTGAAAGAGTTCGTAGACATTCCTGGTTGTCGTGAGAGTCAATGTGCTTTAGATAACTTGTCGAACATGTTCTGATCTGTGCAACACATGATATCCTCTCCACCACTGTCATCACTCCATCCTCCATCCGGATCACTCTGCGGTATTATCATATAATGTGTTTTCTTTCCTCCTGCATTGCAGCCACTGTGGCACAATTACCCTGGATGCTGCACTAATGGTTATTGATGCAACTACCCCCTCACACAAACATATATACAGGCATGCACAACACACACACACACACATACAATCATAAAAAATTCATGATTCTGCCTTATTAGGAAGGTGTGTGTCGAGGATGGGGAAGGGAGGGAGCAGGGTGGAGGGTATCTGACCAGCCCTTGGATGAAAAATAAATGTCATTCAAAAAAAGGAGGAGGGGAGACAGGGCAGATGATGCAGGCCTCGACACGTCACTCAATGTTGCACAAAGAAAAGCGTGGATGTTTGGTGGCAGATGAATGTAAAGCCACACTTCGACTTGACCCACCTGCCACAGAAGAGATTCACGAACATAGTCGTGTGTGTGTGTGTGTGTCTGTGTTGCTGGAGTCTGTGTGGTAATTCCCTCTTAGCGTGGGATTTCTCCCCGCAACCGACCTGCGCTGAGAGAGCTTTAGAGTGCTAAGCCAGCTAGCTGGGACTGAACCTGGGATCACTGGAGACAAGCAGCTAGAGATGGAGGTGGGGAGGAAGAGCGAAAGGGAGGGAGGGAGGAAGGAGTGGGCTGGAGCGCTAGAAAAGTTAGGGTGGGTTTGACTGATCGGAAGGAAAGAGGGGAGGGAAGATTACAAAGGGGAAGCATCAAAGGTCAAACGGAGGTAGCACTGGACGGATGAGGACGAGACTCACACTGAGGCAAAGGGGGAGATTTTACGAATCCTGAATTTGAATTATCAAAACACTGTTGTTTGCGGAGAAGATTTTATGCTGAACTGCGGGGGAGGTGGCGGGGTGGGAGGAGGGTTACTGATTACTAATCTTTACTGGGCTCAAAACAAAGCAGAAAGTGAAAGGTCACTGGATTGCGGTCATTATCAAGAAATTTGACAGCAGGCGTAGAAAAGGGAAGTCATATTTCTTCATGAGAGGGACAATGCAGAGCCACCATCCCTGCTATCTCTGTTGAATCATACACCAGAAACAAGGCACAAATAAATGAATGAGTCTGCTTCTGTCCAACTTCTACTCACACATGCACACCATGCACATACATGCACACACCGCCTAGTCATTTTACTCCGTCTACTCAATGTAAGCTTTTTTTTCTATGTTTTTCTGCCTTTTTTCTGTTGTTTGTTAAAATTGTCATGGATTTTAGGGTGTGGCTACCAATCTACAGGTGGTATCTCTGCAGTAACCCCTTACAATTTTGATCTAGTCATTATCTATGTTTATAGTTGGAATGGAGCCTAGCCCAGCAGGCGAGGTTCCCCCCGGACCGGTCGCCGGTGGATCACGGTGCCACGTGAAGAGACAAATAAGTTCATGTGATCATTCGCACATCAAGGCAATTTGGGGTCTCCAATGAACCTACTGAATGCTTTTGGACTGCGAGAGGAGACCAGATGAAACCCAGGAAGTTAGGAGGAGAATATTATATTATAATACATCACACAGATCGGCCCCCTGTTGGAAACGCAACAGGGACCTTCTTACAGTGAGGCGGAAGTGCGAACCACTGAGCCAACATCGCAAACATTTTTTAAGTCTTTATTTTTCAACGCCTTTTCACTGTATCTCTCGCTGATTAAAAATAGGAAATATCATCTTAAGATTTCAGTCTTAAAAATGTGTATATATATATATATATATATATATATATATTTCTCACTTCAATCATCACTCATTACAACACACTGAGTAGCATTAAACTGAAGAATTCAAAATCCAATTGGAATTAGCAGAGAATGAATGATGTGAAAAGAACAGAGGATTCTCTTGAAAAGAGAGTCATGAAGATAAAAAGACTTTGGTCAAATACTTTTCAAAAAGTCCAAAGTGTAAAATCATCCCACAAATAAAGTTTAAACATTTAATTGAGGGTCTGATCCCCTCCAACAGTTCGTCTTGCATCACGATGGGCTTCACGCTGCTTTTTTTCAGATTCAGAAATTATATTCGTCCTGTGTTGGAGTGTTTCTTTTTGACCACAGAAAAAGTAAGGCTGGTCATTTCAGTGATTCTAAAGTTTTAAATATTGAAGATTTTCTTCTGGATTTTTTTTTTTTCACTTTGTTGGAATGTCACACATTGGTCTCTTGTTTTAGGTTATTTCCATGCTGACATTTAGGTTTGACTTCAGTACTGTCACTTCCTAACGATTTTGAAAGCAAAGGATTCAATGAAAAAGAACAAACAAATAAATATCAGCTACAATGCAGTATTTGTGCCGACTGGATTTGTCAAAAAAAAAAATTGATGACGATATTATTTAAAAGCACGCAATAATTTTGTAAACTGTGAAAGGTAATTCAAGAATAAACCTCAGTCCCTTAGATTATATCCCAAACAGATATTGATACTGCCTCATATTGCTAGAATGGTTAGTGTTTGTGTGTGGCTTTAACCGAAATCTTCCAGAATGAAAGTAAATAAATAATCATACATTAAATGTTTTATAAATGATTGTTTGGAAATTTCAGTGTGGGAGAAGAAATAGTGGCACAATGTCATATATCTATGGGCACATTCATAAGACTCACACACACAGACATACACTCCATTTGGATCACAGAAAACCTTAGCATCCCTGATAACAACCTCATCCATATTTTATCATTTTTGCTCTTGTGTGCTTGTAAGGAAGGATGAGGAGTGAAAGGAACAAAGATGGCCTCCCACCATTCCGGAATCAATAATGTAAAACGGTAAGCTGCCGTTCAGATGCTTCTCTAATACTGGGCTATCGATTGTATCAAGAGCGCACGTTAGCAGCCGTCTAACAAAATCCAAACAAAAGGGCAGTGCCGGCACGCTTGAGGTGATGAAAACCCACTACATCAAACAGGTTAATAGAGGTTTGTATTGTTATAAAACTGCCATAAGTGCAGTGAATAATGGTGAGTGCGTTATCACAACTTTGCCAACACTCAGAAACTAAACTTATTGTGTTTCAAGTGGGAGGCCTGACAGGTAACGTGCATGGTACTCGGAAACACTGTGAAACTGAAGTGTGTGCATTAAGTGCATTTTGAAGTTCATTTGTGAGCTGTTAAAAACACTTATTTGACAGGCAAAAGTAGAGGCAGGTTACTTTGCCACTGGGGTATCAAACCACCACACCTTCCCCGCACTGTCAGCCATCAAACACATTGGACAATGTGATCAAACTGAAGAAAGCTTGCAAAAATGTTTAAAAAGCACATAAACTTAAAAATGTCATAGCACAGCCTATATAAATGCAAGGTCTCCACAAAAACTTTTTGCATCATCTGATTCTTAAGTTCAAACAAAGAGTGTTTAATTGTATTATTAGTCCCTAACCTCTACTACAGTCATGGCCAAAAGTTTTGAGAATGACACTTTCACAAAGTCTGTTCCTTCAGGGTTTTTAGGTGTTTGCCAGATGTTTCTATGGTTGTGTCATTCTCAAAACTTTTGGCCATGACTGCATTCCTTGAATATACCTCGTGGTGCAACCTGAACCCATTGTCATTGATGTTTCCGTGGCAATCGGTTGTTTTGGGTCTTATATCAGCCGCCCCCACCTGGGCGTCCCGGCCAGGGATGATCAGGCTCCAACTTGTGTCCAGGAGGCTCACTCTGCGACGTGATCCGCTACCTTAACCAGAGCAACTGTGAAGCCATTTCAGCAGCTCCAAGGATTTTTTTTGATGGCTCTTGGCCTTTGCAGCCTACAAGAGCCCCAGGACCCGGTGTAGAGACCGTGTCAGGTCAGGATATCCTGAACTGAGTCCCTTGTTGTGAGCAGCCTCACTAGGACTTGCTTGGGGGGGGGGGGGGGGGGGGGGGGGGGGGGGTCAGGCTTCTTGCAGAGTCGGACGATAATAATTGGCGACTTCGCCGGGTGCTGCTGCTTGCCGATGTTGATACCAGTGCAGATGGTGTCGGATACTGCCTTCAGGATCTCGTCATGGTGCCACAATAGTGCCCAACTCTCAAGGCCTTAAGGCAAAAGCTGAGAATGTGCTCTAATGGGTCCCTTTTCTGGCAGAGTTGGCAAGTCCACCAGGCCCCAGGTGAACAGGTTGGCCATACTGAGGGGGGCGTCATACACTGGTGACGTCTACTTAATATTCTACATAATTATGTAGACTATAAGAATGTCTTCTAAAGGCACATTTCATCTGTTTGTCCAATTAAAAGTAGGCCTTTTTATTGCCACAACATGTACTGCTAAGGGGCTATTCTTTCACAAAATGTAACTGTAATTTTTTTCAGGTCAAAATCAGTCAAAGATAATAAAGAAAAAAAAAATTTGTAATGAGCAGAGGCGTTCTTGATAAACAATGTTTATTCTGTGCCAACTTTCGGACTCTACTTAGACAATTTGTATCCGGCGCCAAGTCACCATGCTTATGAGTCGGGCAGGGGTGAGACCAAACCGCAGGATCTTTCCCTAAACATGTTCACTCCCTAATATAAAGCTCTATCAAATGTTAATTAGATTCTTTTGCACGCATATTTTGTATTTATAATTGAGATACTGAATATTGTTGCCAACATCCAAACAACAAAGGTGGTTCATTTTCTCGCTTGTTCATTTAAAATCTATTGTAATTAATCCTTTGTGTAAAGAAATTAACTTCAATTCAACTGACAGTAAATTCTGGACAATCAAAATTACCAGGAGCTGCACACTGAATATCAGTCGCTTGTCACAAGCATTTACCCACGGGTGTTTTTTTTCCACACAGTGTGTCTGACTTGTGATCATTCATTCTCCACAACCAACCCTGTAAACTGTATCTATGCACGTATCAATATCTTCTGATTTTTGCAAGACTTGTTTTTCTCCACATGGCCCAGGTGGAGATTCTAAACCAGGCTACAACCCCACTGTTGTGACACCAAGCGGCTGCACCAAGGGAGCTGACAGAGCAAGGGAGCAACATGCCCGTTACACATAAACGTCACCGCATTTTTAAATGGTTGGCTTTTAAGTCCAGAAACAACCCATTTTTACTTCAAAAAATCTAATCTTTACTTCAGTGGATGACTTTTGCCAGGAATCCATATTGCGTAGGCCTACTTTCAAATGAAAATTGGAATAATGCTGGAAATTAACATATATAGAAGATCCTCTGCAGCTATAAGCTATACAAGATATTCTCTAATAATGAGTTTGACCTTTATAATAACAGGACCAGGTTATTAAACGCTTTTATGTCACAGCAGAAGCCCTTAATAATGGGCAAGTTGATATGAAAGATCAGTTTATGTATGATGAGTTATTCTCAATTTAGGTTAGGACATGCAACAGCTATTCTAAATGAAACATTCATAGATGCTGTTTCATAGAATTTACATCACAGGACGGAGGGACTTATTTATTGTGTATCAAGAAATATAAGATTAACAGTTAAGTACAGTTTATTAATGAATACAACGTATTTATAGATACCCTGTGATACATTTCTGAGTCCATTCCGATATTGGACGAACTGCGTATTAATTATTTGTTATTTATCAACTACTGCTTGACTAAAGCCAAGTAAGTCAGAATTGTTTAATATAAAATGCGGAAACCCAGACGCTGCTTTTACAGTGACATTTAAGTCACAAATACAATGAAAATTTGCTAAGAGGTGATTAAGCTACTACCGCACGAGACCAGTTGAGTGAATATTTGAGGCTTGACCAAGGAACGAAGCTTTCTGTTGAATTTGAAAGTGAAGTTTGCTATTTGTGCTTGCAAGACAGAGGAAGTATTGCTCACTGTCATGTGCCACAAGCTTTATTTGCCTTTTTTTTTTGGTTAAAAAATATTTACAGTCACTTCACAAATGTATATCTGCCTTGCTATTCTAGCAGCCAAAACGGATGGAAAACTGTGTCTCACTGCACTCATTTAGGGGTCTGCGCTGAATGTGTGTGTTCCTAACGAAAAATTTGAACAGGCGTGGGAGGAGGGAATGTGGTCACAGCCGCCCCAAATCAAAAACAACCAGCGTGTGTGCACAGCAACTGAGGGACAAGGGTGAGAGGAAACAAGTGAGCACTTAAGTGCATTATCAGAAGAAGAAAAAAAAAAAAAAGAAAACAATAAAGCAAACAAGAAAAAGA
Source organism: Fistularia commersonii (assembly GCF_037954325.1). Taxonomy (NCBI): domain Eukaryota; kingdom Metazoa; phylum Chordata; class Actinopteri; order Syngnathiformes; family Fistulariidae; genus Fistularia; species Fistularia commersonii. The sequence continues at coordinate 7,499,862 of NC_141318.1, forward strand.
AAGCAAAGAATTCACAAGCTTTTGTGTACATATTAAGGGAAAAAAAACAAAAACAAAAGGAAGCGGTGAAAGTAGGATGTACTGAGCGTAGAACAGCATGCGGATGACGTCACGGGCGTGTGTCGACGTCACGCGCTGCTGGTGTGCATGTGGGTACTCGACAGTGTCAGCCCCATGCCAGCTAAAGAGTTTAAATATAGCACTTGGGCAGCAGTCCCAGCTGACATTAACTAGGCTGTTGCCACCAAGACCATCTACGCCACATTAGCGCTTCACTAAAGCTGAAACCAGAGAAGAGGAGAACACTGGGGAGGGAGGAGGAGGAGGAGGAAAAGGGGGAGGAGGAGGAAGAGAGGAAGGGAGGGAAGAGGGAAGGCCTCGGATTCATGAAAACTCAGCCGCCCACACTCCGGCCTCTGCTGCCAAGAGTGAAGCAGGACAACAGAGTGTGTGTGTGTGTGTGTGTGAGAGAGAGAGAAAGGGAGAGACATTCCTCAGCAAGGTGGATGCCAAGGAGCAGAGCTGAAGACAGACTGTCCTGAGCTACTGTGTAATGGTGGAACTAACAAGCCCCTCGCCGTGCACCTCAGCCTCGCAGCTGTGCACTTGTAATCAGATCTGGCTGGAGGTTTTGTCAGAAACTGCGACCAACAGGTCTGCTTTTAAGTGAACGCAATGACTTGTTGGTTGGGAGACGTGTTCCTGAGAACCAGAGGGCGCCGGTTTGATCCACTCAACAAGCATCTGTGCATTCTGAATACCTTCCCGACAACTACAATTATTTCCTTTGAAAGATGCACATTTACAGTATGTTATTTTACTATTAACTTTCAGACAGGGATCTTTTACCTAAGGTTTTTGCTACGTGGATCCTAATTCATTTGTTTTCAATGAATGTGACTGCTTAAATATTAATGAAGTTACAGTGAAAAACAAAAATGGCAGGAATTTTACGAAAAAAATCATGACCTGGCAAGCAGATGGATCTGCTGAGCTCATTTCTCTTTGCTGGGCTGTCTGATGTCCCTCCTGTTTGTTTCGCATTTCCAGCTGTTTTCAGGGGTAACGGACCTATCACGAGAGACTATTTCGTGTAGGGCGGGAGCGCGAGGAACAGCCAATGGCTACTGGGGAAGGGGAATGTGCAACACGCACCGTGAATTACTTTGGGCATTTTTAGGAAACACAAGATGGCTTGAATCAAGATGTTGACAAAAATTACTGATGAAAAGCTCAGATCTATGCTGCTGTGTCAGACTCCATTTATTGAGGGAGTGATTATTGATAAATTTGTGTTATCTGACCTGAGCTGGTCAGCGCCCGAGAAACATTCACGATATTTATTGATATCTAAATAGTTTTCTAATGTTCATGATGTCCATATTTTCCCCACAGGTGACGAGTGCAAAGGCTAACAGGCGAATGTCTGCCTTGGTAAGATGTTCAAAAAGAGACAACCAATCACATAAGGATATTAAATAAAGCAACAATATAATTTGACCGGGAGGAGCAAATTACCGATTCTGAGGTTTCATTTAGCATCAGAAGTCTCTCTGGGATGAAAGAAGGGAGAATATAAACTCGTACTTTTATACATCCTTCCTCTTTCGGTAGAAGTGGCAGCCTCAACAGGCCAGATTGAAGCCAAGGGACGTGTTGCGGTACGACGCTGTTATTGCCATCACTAATTCTCTCCCCACCAACACATGTAATGAACAAGCTTGCACTCACACCCCGAGGCTGTTTAATGTCATCTGGGAAGATGAGCACAGCAAAAGAGAAAATTAGCACACATCAGCATCAAATAACCTCTATAATTCAACGCACATAGCAGGATTTAAATGTTCGGCGTAGAACAACACTGAGTAATGATCTCTGTTCCAAAGGCTGGATGGTCTTATTTGGTATTATTAGAGAAAATCACAGGGGCGTGAGTTCAAATGTGCGCCAAGCTGTCGCCCTGTGCTGCAAAAAGAAGGAAAACAACCGCGACCCAACACATGTTTATGTCCTGCTCAGATATGGACAATCAAACGTGGCAGTGCACGGATATCTGTCACCATATCAGGGCGGTGTTGATTCCTGGATGAGTGTGCTCATGTCATGTGAACAAGTCCTTCCTGTGTTATTATGAGAAGACACACCCCGAGGTGATGGGATTGGCCAGGCTTCTGTGCCTCTTTGTGACCTTTAGGAAAGAAGTCAGCTGACAGATTATAAATAAGAAAAAATAAGTACTATGGAAAATTGCAATTTCACGGCAGAAGAGTGAATAGTGTGTGAAACTCTCATTTGGCCAAGTGGAGCTCGAATCCATTCAACTTTTGTCCCGTCCCGTCCCCCCCTCTTTATTTTGCAGTTGATTGTTAATTTTTCAGATTTTTACTTCCCCATTTTCGCTGTTGTTTGGTTAAGTTTATACATAAACAAAAACAATTTTATCATATTAAGTGGTGGGTCATTGTTTTTGTGAAATAAGGTCTCGTTTTATTTGCACATTAAAAAGGAGCAATTGAACTGGGTGGGTCTTTCAAGGATAATCAGTGAGACCCATGATGATTTTCACACCGACGGCGCCAACAGATCCATGTATTTGTTCACGCTCTTAAAAATCATGTTTCTTTGTTGGCTAGTCCTGAAAAACACAAGCTGGTCCGTCATATTTCTGGCAGCCTCTGTGTGGCTTCGCGAGGGCTGAGCAGAAAGGGAAAAAAATATCAAATTGTTAAGAGCCTAAAAACTGTTGATATCTGACCCAATATATAATCAGGGTTGTCAACTGCATGATTTATTTCCTTGCTAATTTTTAGCTCATTCGCTTTCCATTTTGGGCAACTTATTGTGGATAGAGTTAATCCCATTTGTCCTGACATTTTAGGTAACTTTTGGAAGCTCTTGCTAAGTAATAGGTTCCCTTTTTTATTGCGAAACATGACAATCAATTTACTCAAGTCATTGCACCAGGATTTCATGAGATTATCATGAGCAAACTAGTTATCGCAAATGTCAATATTTGGAAAAAAAAATCCATGATACAATATCAAGAGTGAAATGACATCCGTGAAATATGTATACACTCCCCTGCTCAGGGTGTCAACAGCCACTACTTCTGGAGCAGCAAATGGCAACTATGGTTATAGCACATGGTTGCTACATGCGAGAGCTACGTGCAAGCTGCAATACATGCACAACTTTTAAAGCCTGTTCTCGGTTTCGGCATTAATGCGATAAGTCAGGAAGGGTCTGCAAAGACATCCACATGTACGGCAATGGACACCTCCAGATTTGTGACCTTGCCATTGACGTCCACGTAATGTCAACGCTGACTGCATGCGCGAATCTACGTGCCCGCATTTGGCTCTTCCACCTGTGACCGTGTGACAGTCGGTGTGGCACTTGATGAACTTTAAGGGGCTGGATATCTTCTCCTGGTTTGATGCTATTATCCAAAAATCACTCCTGACCTGTTGCCGGTGCATTGAGGAGGTAACACAGAGGAAACATTTTTCAAACAATGCGGCATAAAGTGGTAAAATCTATCAGTAAGAAATGTATAAATGATATTTTGAAAAGACTGAAGGACCGCTTTAGAGTGTCTAAGTGTGTGTGGATAGGAAACTATCCTGAATACAACAGCAAACTCCTGCTAATGAATTTCACCGTGCGCCTCCAAGCTGAACAACATCTGTTTGCTCTGCTACTACTACTGTGTCACCTGTCTTGCCCATTGGAATAACTAACAACATGTGGTGGAAACAAATGTTTGTGAGGGTACAGCCAATATGGGAAAGGAATTGAAATAAATATATGAATGATTGTGTGTTTAACAACATGTGCCTTTTTTTGAGGCAAAGATGCCACAGAAATTGGGAAGTGTGTGTGCTGGGACTTTAATTTATTAAATAAACAAACACACACATGCGCGCACGCACACACAATGCTTTGTTCCTAATTTAATGCCACCTTCTTTGGCATTTGTTGTGGCTTTAACATATTTTAAGGTCATTTCACGATGTTTCAGCAGAGCGTTTGGCTTTAAAAGTAGGCTTCTTCCAGTTCGGCATTTCAAAAGAGCAAGTGTGTTTAAAGAAGAGGAAACTGTCAAAGATTTATTTTCATATCACAGGTCTGGGGTGTTAGATTGGATAAACAATATCCTATCATATAAGTGATATCAAGGATATTTAATTGAGAAATGAAACCATGACTATGGAAGTGATGGTCTGACAAGATTTATAGATGTTGGCTGGAAGCAGAAAGGCAGCCAGGTATTTCTCCAGAAACCCTGTCATTATCTGACAGTTACAAGTTTCATTCAGCAAGACATGGCACTGACGCCTCCTTCCCGCTTACCTGTCTGTTCTACAAGCTCACAAGACTCCCAAGTTTTCAAACATTGAATTAAGAGAAACTAGATGGGAATGCCAAGCCAGATCCCCGCCCCCAACTGTGCAAGCCAATCCATATTACACATGTATTCTGCTGAGCACAGGCCTCACACCAAAAAAAGAACATGGTGGGAGAGGAGAACAGACTCCCAGCATCTTTTCTCCTTTCTCACTAATAGTTACCCTATATACACAAACGCACACTTTCCATAATTACAGACTTGCCCCTGACCCGACGTGGGTGTGTCTGAGAACCATTAGTCCGTGGTGCAGCGTACTGGGATGCACATGACAATACGTACGGCATGAGCATTACAGCTGGCTCAGTAATTCTAAAAATACATAATTTACAAATTCAACCCATAATGTCTTTATCAAAGAGGTCATTTCTTGGCAAGTTGTCAACCAATGTGTCGCTGGTTTTATCTCTTAAAAAGCAGGAATTGTGCACACCGCTGCACTTTGCTTAACCTGACATTCTCCACACAAACAGTTGACACTACAAGGCCGCCCGTGTACTGTTTCAAAAAGTCACATCTCACAACGTGTGCCGATTAGTCTGATTCTCAGGGGTCCTCGCACGTGGCTAAATCACAATGTGTACGCATTCGCCAAGGTGCTGTGGGTGAAACTACCTTCAAACGCTGTCACGCTGTGTTTTTTGAAATACAGTCTGCAGCACAAGCCCCACAGATGAAGGCCCTATGGGTAATTGTGTATGCATGCATGTGTGTAGTTACATCAACAGTGTGCTCGCCTTTCCTAGAATCACCGTTTCTGCAGTGACTACATACAGCCATCTAGCTGCAGATCTGTTCTTCAGAGAAAAGAAAAAAAAATTGGGTGAGGGACAGCAGACAAATCTCCCGTGATCTGGTGTCTTCCGAGCATGTCCCATCTCAACAGTCAGCGGCTCTCAAAAAATAATGATACCAAAATGAGACATGGACGCGCGTCTCTGTATATCTGAGACGTTAAATACTGCCAGTTTGCATCCGAATATGTTCGAGTCGGTGTCTGGGAGAGGAGAGGAGGGATGCCACTGTGTCTTTAAGCAGTAATCCCTCCGTTCTCCGAGCCTTCATTGCCGGCCATCTAATGGGCAGTTCGGTTTAATGTCCACTAGGGCTGCTGGGAGGTCCTGCGCCGTTAAAAATCACTGCTGCCCCTGCAGGCTGCGGCTGCCGGGCCTCATTCACCTCTTTTTAAACAGTTGGCCCAGGCTGCCTCTCAAATAAAGAGATGTTCTCATTTCGCAAAAGGGGACAAGACTGGGATAGTGGAAATGCAACAAAAGGGGAAACCATATTGAGGTTCCTAACGTGTATCCTTTGGTCTTCTCTAAAAAATGGAAGCCAGGGCTTGTCCACAGGAGATGTGGTGAGGAGGGGGAAAGCAGTGTCCGGCAAGCGGTGAAGGGTTCGAGCATTTCCCCCTGTAAATCCAAAATTCTCCCCATATCCTTATTATCTAATGAGTTAAATGTGTGCACCTGTCCTGGCTCGGAGCGGCTGGAAACCAAGAAAACTAACCCAACAATCATCCATGGTACCACTGCCCCCTACCAACAGGAAACCAACGTAGCATTCCTTTGAATTCTGCCTCGGAATATCAGCATGTGTGTTTTCAGAGCACATGATCGCGCTCATTTTGTGCCCGCGCATGGTCAGGGTTCTGTGTTGTTGCTGTAGGGTCAATCACGTGATCGCCGAGCTCGTAAAAAAACTGTGTGTGTGTGTGTGTGTGTGTGTGTGTGTGTGTGTGTGTGTGTGTGTGTGTGTGTGAGTGTGTGTGTGTGTGTGTGTGTGAGGACTCCTGGCATCATCTGAAACAGTTACTCAATGACGCTGTTGATTTACATGTTACAAAGGTTACACGGCAGGCTGGAGAGAGAGAGGGAGCAGCAATTGCAACATTAATGCCCGCTTGCGGAACAAGACGCACCAAAAAAAAAAGAAAACACAGAAAATAAAGAAAAAAAAGCAAGAAAGCAGAAGTCTATAGCTTCATCCTCCAAAAGTTAGTTAGTTAGTTAGTTAAAGTTTCCGAGGGCAAAACCCCAACTTGACATTTCACAACGGCTCTAAAAACTCCGATCGGACAAAAAGTATCAGCTGTCATATGGCGAGCTCGGTTTCTCTTTGTAAACAAACACCAACTAACAAACAAACAAACGCGCACACACACACACACACAAACGTCCCGTTCGCTTCAGTGTTTTGTTGACGGGGAAAACGCGCGCACGCCCGCCCGCCCGCACGCAGCGAACGTGTTTTCCACGACCGCCCCCCCACGAAGGTGTGTGTGTGTGTGTGTGTGTGTGTGTGGACAAGTCGTAGTAACGCATCTCGTAGACGTCGGGTGTAATGTGTTGGGGGTGGGGGAGTAAAACGAGCACGCGTGTGACATGTTGTGCATGTGTAAGAAGTGCCCGGCGACTGTTTTGGTCGCGTCCTTCCTTACCGCGATGAGCGTGTTATTCCTCTGCTCCGTGGACGAGGCAGAGTCCGAGTCCAGCTGCTTGCTCTGCGGCTGCTTGCTGCTGCTTCCCCCGGCCGACTTCTTGGCCCTCTGCTCCAGACTCCGCTGGTACAGACTGACCGTCTCCCTCCGCTCGATCTCCAGCTGCTCGGCGTGGGCTTGCTGGTACCTGTTCTCGCAGTTGACGTGGTGTCTCCGGCAGCCCTCGATCCGCTGCCTCAGCCTCTCAACCACGGTGCTGTGCTTCGGTATCCCCCCGGCGGGCACCACGCTCCCGGCGCCCGGGTTCATGCCGTTGTTGATACAGATACCGCCGTTGGGTCCGGCAGCGGGGGAGGCGAAGTCCCCCATCACTGGGCCGAGTGGCTGCTATTTTGAAGGAACTTTTCTCCCCGTTGAAGCTCGTATCCACCGCCGCCTCCTCCTCCGGCCACCCCCTCCTCCACCGCCGCTACCTACTATCCCGTCCCTCTGTGTCCTCCACGGCGGAAGGGGTCCCGAGCGACCGGCTGGAAGGCGCGACCGGCGGCCGCCGCTGGAGCGAGCGAGGTTTAAAGGGCAGCGAGCCTAGCAGTCATATGGTGAGGGGGGAGGCGGAGGGGGTGAGGTGGTAGCGGGGGTAAAGGGGGGGTCGCCGGTGGCCCTCTCCCCTCCCCGAAAAAGGAAGAAGAAAAAACAGTTTCAAAACAACTCGCTCCAGAAAGCGTTGAAAAGCAGCCGGTCAGTCCCGGGCGAGGGGGAGGCGGGGGGAGAACCGGCCCCGAGCGAGTTCAGCGGTAAAAAAAAGCCGCTGCTAGCAACAACTCCGACACGGCGGCGGCGGTGGCGGTGGCGGCGACGGCGGCCGGAGCCTTCGCAGCCTCTCTCCGGTCATACACACACGAACCGTCCCGCTGAGGAGCAGCAGCAGCGGCGGCAGCAGCGGCAACAGCGGCGGCGGCGACGACGGTCCCCTCGCCGTCTTACGGCGTCGTCCTCTGAGAAAAAGTTTTGCTGCATGAACCGAAAGGGCTCCGGACTTTCCCGGTGAACTTGCATCTCATATGTTTTTTTTTTGGTGGTGGGGGGGGGGGGTTGAAAGAAATCCTGGGGAAGATGTTGTTCAGTAGCGAAGGTGAGAGGTGGTGGTGGTGGCGGCTCGGGGAGGGAGGGAGGGAGGGTGGGGGGGAGATGAGAAGAACACCGGCGCCCTCGGTAGTCCCGCTTGTGAGGCGAGCGGAGGAGCCTGGACGGCGCAGAACGCGGATAAGGGGGAGGGGGGGCGGCGGCGGAAGTCGGTAGTCAGAGGCAGCCGCCCGCCACCATCACAACAATCGGCTCCGCGTCTCCACCATGCCAGCGGAGTGATATCAGGACAGGAGTTGAGTAAAAACCTGCTAGAGGCTGTGAGGAGCCCGCTGATGGGCACCCGGAAAATCCGGTGCGGACTCGTCACGGTGTCCCGGAGAGGAGCATTTCTTTTCTTTCTTTTTCTTTTTTTTTTTTTTTTTTTTTTTTGCTCCCGCCTACCCGACGCGTGAGCCTCCCTCGTCGGTTAAACACACTTCTTCACCAAAATGGAAATCCTCGATGAGATCACACGGTGTCCGCTTCGGAGCTGTATCTGGGTCGAGTGTGCGATCTAGTTCCGTAGCTGATTTTCTTAAAAGAAATGTTTTGGGATGATTTAGTAAAATATCCAAACACAGAAGTACTCTATGAAGCACTACAATAAATACTGCTGCGTGTGTTTCTGCCCCCCCCCTCACACACACACACACACATACACACACAAATACACAAACTCACACTGACGGACGTAATGTTACTTCTGGGATAACTTTTAAATATCTTTAAGACTATCTTCGCAGTGGAACATATTTATCTGGAAGGGGATTTAAATATTTTCTCTTCTAATGAAATAAATTGCTATAAAGAGAAGTAATTTCATAAGAGTTTAAAGTCGGTTTCTTAGGTACTAATTCGTCTGTTTTTATTTGGATAAAGTAAAGTAATCTTAATAATAAGGTAAATATTTTTATATTTTAAACGGCTTTATGACGAGCGACGTATTTTTTTCGTGTTTCTTCGCACTGGTTTTGTTTTTATGGGGGCGTTTTTGTTTAAAATAAATGGGTATATGTGTGACATGACTGCATGTCACTGAAAAAATATTGCGTTTTAGACCCAAAAATAGTAACAACAATAAAAGCTGAAGACAAATGCTGTTTTTTTCTTTAGCTTTAGTACAGAATGTGTTCAAAGTCTAACAAAACATCTACTTAACAAAAAACACAAGGGATGTAAATATTTTTGAGACATCTTAGTTTCCTTTAAATATGTCCCAGTGTAAAATAGATATTGTGTAGCAGGTACAATATATACTATTACGTATCCTCTGAGGTGCAAAACTGAATGTTTGTTATTGGGTTATTTACTGCCTATGTTGAAATTCCAGGATCCAACCAGATCTAAATGATGTCTTTGAGACCAAAAAATAAGGAAAAGGTTCAGTGACAAACAAACTAAAAAACAAATGCATACTCAAGTCAAACAAACAAACAAAACAAATAACAAACATTTAACAATGGCAGATGGAGCCACACCTGTAAAAGGTGTAACAAGAGGATTTTTCTCACATTATTACCATAAACGATGCACCCTTATTACAGTGATAGTTCATCATATTATTGCAGGGAATACGTTTTTATTTATTACCACACTTTAACACATTCATTCCCATATGTTATTATGTGATAAAAAAAACCCAAAAACAAACACATTCACCCAGCAGATGACACACACGCATGCACAGCTACAACTACACACACAAAGACATCTCACAGTTAGTATGCCATCATGGCAAGAAAAAAAATGTAATGTTGATTTTGTTTTGTTAAATGATCAAAAAGAATTGTCATCTGAAAACTGTTGTTTTGGGAAAATGAACTTACCATAACAATAAGTAATCACGCTATATCTTTATAAGGACAATATAGTTGAAGTAACATTTGGAGTTCGATTATGAGGTAACAAGTTATGATATCTTATGTAGATGTTAATGGTCTATAAAAATGGCAAGGAAAAAAATCGCAAACATTTATTTCAACTTGAAAGTTTGTCACTAATTTCTTTCATGAGAAGCTTGTTCAGGTTGGCGGTTCAATTCCAAGCTCCTCCTGTTCGCATTGCTGAAGTGTCTTTGGGGAGGACAGTTAACCCCAATTTCTCCTGATGGCCTGCACTAAATAAGTGGGGACCATTTACCATTTCAAAACATGTAGGACAGTGAAATTGCATCTTCTGACCATGTTATCCAAACTCTCTAACAGTAGTTGAATGAGAAATTGCTTCAAATGTTTGTCTCGAACACGAACGTTCAAGTTAAAACCAATAAAATGTGTAATACTGACATTAAAAAATATTATAATCCATAAATCAGTCACAATAGTAACAAGAACAGCAGCAATGTTATACTTGGAAATCAGTTGTTTTAAGGTTGCTCAGAAATGTGCTAGTTATACTTATTCTTTCCTCACAATGTAGACAGGAGTTTATTCTCGCCATCTCACCTATGGACAAGTTTCATGACAAATACTTCAATGAGGACCAGTTGATAAAAAGACCTGTGACGTGGCTAATTCTTTCAGTTTGTCAGCTAATATAATGCACTGTTTTGGTGGAAATGTAAAATCCTTGATCTGTTTTCTGACTGGGTTAACTCGCTGCTGACCCGTTTGTGACCATTCGAGCTCCACGGAAACATTGTGCTTGTGCTATCAGAGAACTATGCATGTTTTAGCATCTCATCGCAGCAAACTTTTTTGTTTTCTTCCTTTGAACAAATGTAAAGAAAATAGACGTGTCTTAATGTTCAGAAATTCAGGGGAAGCAAGGAAAATGAACTCAAATCAATTAAACTACTGCTGCAGTAGGTAATACTTGGGCTAACAATAACTTCAGTGTATTGGCAACCAGATAAGAATTTATTGAACTCTGATTATGAGCTTATACATACCTCTTGTTTAAATTCCAATGTAAAGAGATTAATTCAAATGTTGAGAAGACTCATATCACAAACTCCCACAGCTGCAAGGTTCTAAGATGCTATATATGGCATTGAGAAAAAATATTGAAATATGAGATAAGTGACTAGATAATACTTATGGCTAGAGATGATCCATTAAACTAGGTAACTGTGTGAATTTAATCATTAACTCAAATAAAGTGATCTGTGTCCATATCCGTGGCGCAATTGCATATACACGCGTGTAACTGAACAAGTAATTTTACTTACACATAAAGGTGTATAGCCAGTAGTACACTGCACAGAGATGCTAAATATGGGAGCTTAAAAGTCTCATTTTTTTGTGTGTATTGGTGATTTTTCTCTTGAGAGTGAGTGGTTTCACTTCCAAAATAATTTCAGCTGAAAGTCCCCACAATAAGGATAAGTGTGGACCTTTAATAATGGCAGTTAAAAATAAGCTGGTAAAAGAGAAGAGCAGGAAGAGGAAATAAAAGAGACATTTTCTTTTGCATTTTTTTTTTTCAGATGAAAGCACTTAAGGGATATTAGAGTGGAAAGATATGGGAGAAGGAAAGCTACGTGAAGTAATGTGATTCACATCCTGTTCATCAACCTCCAGAACTTGATATTAAGATAATGGTTTACTACAAAAATTTGATCTTTCATGTGGCCAGTGATTGCTTGTGCTGTGGTGAATCATATGGATGTATACATTACATGAGCTTGTGATAGAGAGCACGTTTTAACCACTTAAAAAAAAAGTTAACATCAAACATTAATCCAAACTACGAATGCTATGCTCCCTGTACTGAAATATTATATATGACTACATCTCTAAAACGTTATAAATATCACTGCCTTGTCACAATTCAATTTGTAATTTATTATGAATTAACATGCTGGCCTGCGTACATTCAGGTTTCTCACCAAGTGGCTGATGTCATATCTTGTAGCGGCTGCAGAAGGGCTTGTGACCTCACTTATTTTCCAAGGACGTAGGCATAGAAAACCAACGACCCTGTGAAGTTTAAGTGCTGCATTAACTATCCCCTCCGAGAAAATATGCTCTTCAACATTTGCGTGGACACCGAATGCTCGGCTAGCATTTGCATTCTCACTCAGTGTGAAAAGAAACTACTCTTTACCAGCAGGTGGCAGTAAATTGTGTTCATCCATCAAAAGTGGTAACCTGGGGACCATGGACTGAGCATGTAAGTAGTTTACTGACCATTTGGTTTAGTTTAGTGGTTTAGTTTGTGATGCAGCTTGTTGTAATGGAAATAATATGGCCAAATGGGAGTTCAGAATGGTTACCAATTGATCTTGGGGCTATACATAGAAACAACCAACCATTTACTCTGTCATTCACAACAAAAGGGAATTCAAATTTCACTTGGAGGAGAAACCTTACAGGAAAACTTGAATACTTAATGAGGAAAAGCCGTTCCCGGACATTACGAGAAGAGGTCTTATCCCATGTTTAGAAGGATGCATAACATGTCCCTTCTTAGCAAACTCTTTTCCCCTTTGCTTACAATCACCTCTTGCCCATCACTTTCTTGTACTGAAACTGATCCCCAATCTGAGTGATTTCTCTCCAGAATTAATAGGGGAGCGTTTTATTTTATCTCACCTTTAGACCTCCGGAACTATTCATGTTATTCTGCTGTGGCTTACCAAATTCCCGAGACACAGAAACGTCTTTCCCCTCTGTAGTTTACAGAGTGCTTCCTAGAAATTATACCTCAGTTAATCAATCAACATTAATTAGCAAAATCTATGGGGACTCTTGATTAAACGAGCAACAATTTATGAAAAAAAGACATTTAAAATGCATATTATTAGCACTTTGGACACAATAAGAGATGCCCGTCGCAGGTCTAATGTACCCCATAGTAGGAGGGTATCTTTTTCGATCCATTAATGACATAGTTTAATTGACTGATTGCATTACAAACAAAGAAAACATGTTACGCGCAGGTGATGTGAATCAGGTGGTAAGAGCAGGTTGTATTGGAACTGAAAGTTCGTGGTTCAATTCCTGCACTCCTCCTCGCTTGTCAAGGTGCTGTTTAGCGAGACACCGAACTGTAACTGCTCCTCGTGTGCCGCTAATTTGCTGCCCGCTGCTCACAGAAAACAAAAAAAGAAAGTCGTTGATATTGTGTTTTGTGCACAACTGAATGTGTCAAAATAATTGTCTTTTTTTCTTCTGGGGGGAATCAGCTATTTTACCTTTTCTACAATCACCTTTGCATTGTGACCGCTCCGCTCCCCCATGAGCTACAAACGACCGTGTTCAACTTTTTCTTTGCCACGCATGTAGCGCTCCTCCAGACATGTAAACAGTGTGTAAAATGGAGTTCCCCGACAACTCCAGGATGCAACCAGTCGCCATGAAAAGAAGCCATTGGTGAAGACAGCAGTAAATTCGTTGCGTTTAATAGTGTTTCAGTGTGACGCTTGGTCGGCAGATGCATCCATCTACCACAGCCTCCTCTGTATGTGGTCTTTGTGGCCCCATATTTATGTCCCCAGACAAGATGACGTTGTCCCTTGAACATTCACACAAATGTTGTTTTAGACCGTGAAACAACTGACAGCGTTGTCTCTCTTGAGCAAAAATGGGCCAATTCTCTCCCTCGCTCACCGAACTCTCTGTGTCTCTCGTCTCCTCTCGTTTTTTATTTTTGTATGCCATGTCATGTGGGAGTTCTGAGTCCCATCCCAGACTGTTCAGGCCATATGTGCTGCCCCGTCTCTTTCAAAGTTTCCCCACCAACACATAGCGTCTACATGGCCATTACAACATAAACAGCATATGCCTCTAAAATCTCCATTGGCTGCCTTTCCTTTATGTTTCTGGTTTCGGATTATTTACAGTCACATCATGAATACACAACATTCTTTAACCATCGCTTGTTACAGTCGATTGTTTGGATGATTCAGAACCTTCCGAAAACAATATCGCAACCCCCCCAGGCTGTAATAATTTTCAATTCCACAAAATCCAAAAAGGAGTTTTTTAGCATGGACATATGGAGTCTGATATTTGAAATCAATAATAAACCAGACTTCTAAATGGATATTTACTCTGAGTTATTTACAGATCTGACAGATTTAAACTGGCATTTAATCATGTGGTTACAATCATAACTTGGCTTTCATTTCTGCTAAAATTCAATGGACTCACCAAGAACTGTTCAAAAATTGGACAGCCGGAAAAACATACATGAGTTTATGTATTAGAGTTATTTTTTTAAGGAACCACATGTAAGCTTTGTGCAAAAAAACAAAACAAAAACTCCTTTTATAAATGTTTTCTGACTATCTCTCATAGTTATTAGTTTAGAGATGCATTTTAATGATTACATCCTTTGAAGATCTGATGGTTCCAAGGAAAAAACAACTATGAGGCGTGAAGGAACCACATGCATAAAGCAATAATGTTTATTAAGGGATAAAACTGTGTAAAGCAATTATTTGGATACACCTATAAAACAGCATGTTTTTGCAGTTGTTTTATTTATTTCATTCGCCATGCATAAACCTGATATCCACTTCCACACATCTTCCTTCCCCAGGAAGGTTAAGAATTAGCATTTAAAAGCAGGTCACCAAAACAAGCGATGAACATTATAGATAAGCGGCAGATCATTCAGGGAAGTCTGCTATCCTCTGGAGCTCCCACTGCTGCTGCAGCCCCTCTCTTCATATCTGCGGTGTAAGTCACTGCGAGGGGGAGGGACATCTGGTCCAACGGGGAGAGGCATCTTTTGTTAGGGAGGCAAAACATCCTGGAGTCAAATCTCTAGTATTTCAGGGATATCCAGTGTATTTTGCTCCCATCATCGAGTTAGAGACCTGCTTTGAGACGGGTGGTCTTCGTGGCAAATGGTGTGACAGATTTGAGACCTTGAGGGTTTATTAGTCTTTTAGAAAACAAGTATAAGCTTTCTCTCTTAGCAATACAAGAATCCCCAAATCCTCACCATCTTGAATCCAAGCAGTTTTCAGATCACATATACTAACAGTAGGCATGCTGATAAACACCCATCCATCCATCGTCTGTAGCTTATCCCAGCTGTTATCGGGGGAGAGGTGGGGACCTGGATTGGTCGCCAGTCAATCGCAGGGCCACATACACATTCAGAGAACATTCGCTCACTTATTTGGGGCAATTTTCCCAGTTTTTTCTTCCAATTAACCTGCTGCGTGTTTTTGGACTGTGGGAAGAAACCCATGCAGACAAGGGGAGAACACACAAAAGTCTCCTTGTCAGAAATCGAACCAGGGTCCTTCAAGCTGTGAGGCCAAAGTGCTCACCACTGTGCAACCGTTAATAAACATATGAAAGAAAATTTAATTCGCCATTTTGGATAGAAATCATTAAAGTAACCCATATATTTTGCTTTTCTATATTTTGTACCTGCTAAAAAGGTGAAAAGGCCAGAAATGCTACGTGGCCATGTTTTCCCCCTTTCCTTTTTGAACTCTTGCAGGCATAGAGAGTTCAAGATTTAAGAATTTTAGAATTAAGAACTCTAATATAGTACTTTAGTAAATAATAGTAAATATGACATAAAAATTTTAAATATCATGTTTATTTGTAACTTCTGTCTAAGCATGCAGCAAAAACACACATGCAGATGCATGAGCTATCCAAAATCCAAGCGCCAAATATAATTGCAATAAATACAGAATTTAAGATGAGCGCAATGTATTTGGGCTAAAATGCAAGTGTGCATGAAGTACAACAACAAAGTAAAATATTAAAATCCGACCATAATAGGAAAAAGATTGATAGTAAAGATTATCTGGCCCTTTAGAATATAGGTTATGGTACCAGTGAAAGCAGAAACAGCTACATAAGTTAGTAACAAAGCATGGTGGGAATAACAGTGCCTGGAGAATCTTATTACGATAGTGTTTCTGACGATTTCATCACTCTCCACATTTCTGCCAGACCTGAAGCCATGAGGATTTTCTTGGAACATCTCGGCTTTCTCTTTGCTTTGTAGCAAAGAGGAAGCTTGCTTTGCTTGTTGTCCAGCACAGCAAGGGGATATCTCCCCCGGCCCTGGGGCAAAATAATGGCTCAACTCTTGTCGATGCCTCTTTTTATGTGTTCTGTAGTGTACTATACCTACAAAACAAAGAAAGAGGCTGAAAAAAAAGAAAAAAAAGTATATTCTAGACATGGACCTGAAATGTAATAGTTAATTTTCCAACTAAAAGCGGTGATTTCCTGAAGTTTCATGAACTTCCTGCCAACTGACATTCTGTCAGTCCAAAAAAGTCAAGGTACCGGTAAATTGTGGCTCTGAAAAAGTCAGTTCATTTCCACACATTTACTGGTCACACTGTAGCAGCTGAGGCACAGTTAGCTTTGCAGCGCCAGAGCATCCAGTCTACAACCCAGCTGCTGTACTGATACTGAACTGCAGCCTGACAGATGTCTAATTGATGACATTTATAGTAGAACCGCTCCATCTAGTGAGTCGGGAAATGACATATAACAGGTAGGTGCTGTGTTTGTTTTTTTGCTTATGATTCATATTGTCAGTGGGGGTTAGACCGGATTACGAAATATTCCATATATTTCTTGGACTGCACCCATATTTTTTTTTTTTTTCAGATTTATATATGTGCAAATCAGAGTTATCTGCGTTACGCTCCTACTCAACTGACCTTCCTGAGAAGTAACTAAATACACAGTTGTAACGTATACAAAAATACTGAATTCATGAATAAATTGATCAAATTTAAATATGTGTATTTGTATAAACACCTATATAAGTGTATATAGATATTTCTTTATACACACACACACACATATATATATATATATATATATATATATATATATATATATATAAAACAATTTCTTTATTTTTGTCTCCACATATCCTCACTCATTTGCATTTTCGCTTCAGATGCTTTGAGCCTCTGCTTAACTGCACTGTTATACATAAATCTATTTCCAATGTCTTGCCCACTGTGAGAAAACAAACTCTTTGTATAAAATATTTAACTTCTTTGTGATCAAAATTCTGTATTATTATACTTTTAAAATATTAGCTATTTTACATTTATTGTTATTATTTCAAAATTATATTAATAATACCATATTTCATATATATATATGTATGAGCTGTTTTGCTTTTTTTAGCTCCACTTTATAAAGCCTATCTTTGAAAAAATTTTCTTCGGCTCCTTTCGCCTTTTCCCTTCAGGGGTCGCCACAGTGAATCAACCTTTTCCATCTAGCCCTAGTCTCTGTATCTTCTCTCTCACACCAACTACCTTTAAATCCTCTCACTATGCCCATAAATCTTCTTCTTGGTCTTCCTCAAGACCTCCTGCCTGGCAGCTTAGCATTTTCATCTCTGCAACCTCTAGCTCTGCCTCCTGTCTTTTTGTTCATTGGAACTGTTTCTAGGCCATACAGCATCGCTGGTCTCACCACGGTCTTGTACACATTTCCTTTCATTCTGCCTGAAAGTCTTCTATCACAATGTACCCCTGACACTTTTCGCCACTCATCCCAACCTGGTTGAACCCGTCTCTTCACCTCTTTTCCACACTTTCCGTTGCTCTGGACTGTTGACTCCAAGTATGTGAAATCCTCCAACTTCTTGATCTCCACTCCCTTAAGCCTCACCGTTCCACCCGAGTTCCTCTCATTCACATACATGCACTCTGTCTTGCTGTGACTAACTTTCATTCCTCTCCTTTCCAGCGCATACTTCCACCTCTCTAGATTTTCCTCAACCTGTTCTCTGCTCCCACTGCAGATCACAATATCATCTGCAAACATCATGATCCATGGGAGCATCCTGTCTAACCTCATCTGTCAGCCTGTCCATCACCACTGCAAGCAAGAAAGGGCTCAGGGCTGATCCCTGATGGAGTCCCACCTCCACCTTGAACTTCCTTGTTACACCTACAGCACACCACAACACTGTCTCACAGCTAGCATACATGTCCTGCACCAGTCTAACATACTTCTCTGCCACTCCAGATTTCAGATTTCCTCATACAATACCAGAGCTCCTCTCTTGGCACACTGTCATATGCTTTTTCTCGGTCTACAAAAACACAACGCAGCTCCCTCTGGCCTTCTCTGTACTTCTCTGTTGGCATTCTCAAAGCAAATACTGCATCTGTAATACTCTTTCTAAGCATGAAGCCATACTGCTGTTCACAAATGCTGACTTCTGCTCTCAGACTAGTTTCCACTACTCTTTCCCATCACTGCATTGTATGGCTCATCAACTTTATCCCTCTATAGTTGCCACAATTCTGCACATCCCCTTTATTCTTAAAAATAGGCACCATCACATTTCGTGTCCATTCTTCGGCATCTTCTCAGTCTCTAAGATCCTGTAGAATAATCTAGTCAGAAACTCTACCACTGCCTGTCATAGACACTTTCACACCTCCACAGGTATATCATCAGGACCAACTGCTTTACCACTCTTCATCCTCTTCAATGCCTTCCTCATTCCACTTTTACTAATTTCTGCTTCTTTGCAGTCCACAATAGTCACCTCTTCTACCCTTGCCTCTCTGTCATTTTCCACATTCATGAACTCTTCAAAGAATTCTTTCCATCTTCCCATTACTCTTCTAGCATCTGTCATTACATTTCCCTCTCTATCCTTAATCACCCGGACCTGTTGTACAGCCTTTCCATCATTATCTGTTTCGCCAACCAATTAGATCATCTTCTCCCTCCTTACTGTCTAGCCGAGCATACAAATCATCATATGCCCTTTCTTTTGCCTTTGCTACCTCTATCTTTACCTCACGCTGTAACTCCCTGTACTCCTGTCTGTTCTCTTCAGTCCCCTCAGTGTCCCACTTCTTCTTTGCTAACCGCTTCTCTGTATATACTCCTCCACTTCCTCATTCCACCACCAAGTTTATCTACTTTCCTTCCAGATGACAAACCAAGTACTCTCCTACGTGTCTCCCTGATAGCACTAGCTGTGGTTCTCCAATCATCTGGAAGCTCACCCTGACCACCCAGACCCTTTCTCAACTCCTCCCTGAAAACCATGCAACACTCCTCCCTTTTCAGCTTCCACCACTTTGTCCTCTGATCTGCCTTTGTCCACTTCATCTTCCTTGTCACCAGAGTCCAAACCACCATCCTATGCTGTCTGGCTACACTCTCACCTACAACTACTTTGCAGTCACTGATCTCTTTCAGGTTACCTCGTCTATACAAGATGTAGTCTACCTGCGTGCTCCTACCTCTGCTCTTCTAACTTACCCTATGTTTCTGTTTTTTTTCTGGAAAAAGGTGCTCACTACAGCCATTTCCATCCTTTTTGCAAAATCTACCACCATCTGTCCGTCTACATTCCTACCCTGCATACCAAATAGGACCATCACTTCTTCATCCCCTCTATTGCCTGCACCAACATGTTCATTGAAGTCTGCACCAATTACTACTCTCTCATCTCTGGCGATATTCTGCATCACTTCATCCAACTCATTCCAGAACTTCTCCTTTTCCTCAAACTCACATCCCACCTGCGGGGCATAGCCACTGACAACATTGAGCATCACACCTTCAATTTCCAGTTTCAGACTCATAAGTCTATCTGACATTCGTTTCACCTCCAGAACATTCTTAACAAACTCCTCCTTCAAGATAACTCCTACTCCATTTCTCTTCTTGTCAGTGCCATGATAGCACAATTTAAAGCCTGCCCCTAAGCTTCAAGCCTTACTACCTTTCCACCTGGTCTCCTGGTAACACAGTATCTCCACTCTCCTTCTCTGCATCATGTCGACCAACTCTCTACCTTTTCCTGCCATATTCAAAGTCCCTACTCTCAGCCCCAGACTCTTGCCTTTCCACTTCTGTCTCTGCTTCCGAACACACCTCCTGTCCTTCTTTGACCCACAGTAGCCCAGTTTCCATTGGTTCCCTGTAGGTGATCGGTACCAATGGTGGTCATTGTTAACCCGGGCTTCGATCGATCCAGTTTGATTTAGTTATTACGGTCGATTCGCATTTTTGGTTTTGGCAAAAATTTTATGCCTGATGCCGTCCCTGACGCAACCCTCTGCATTTATCTGGGCTCGGGGTCAGGGAGACACTGGCCAGTGCTGCCCTGAGGCTGCATTAATCTTTGAACAAATCTAAGTTATGAAAATTCTTTGACCATTTCCACCCAAGATATAATTCCGTTCCAAATCACATTCCACTTTTATTTAATCAGTGAACAGTAATCATAACCAGTATTATAGCAAGTTTCTAAATGAGTGTGGGACTTAACTTTCTTCCTGTCATCTAAATAACAGATTATATTATAAACTGTTGATTATGAAAGTACTTGTTAAAACTGATGAGTAAGGTAAACATGAAAATGATCTTCATCCAGTTAAACCACAGGTCCCTCATTTACATTCATAACAACTTAATATTGTTGGTCAGCTTTAATTGTTTATCCTCCCGTTTTTCATTTTGTAACTGTAATGCAGAATCCCCAGAGCTAATTACTGCCCACTTAGTGTTTGGTAGATTACAACTAATAAAGCCATCCTGTACCAGTTGCATGAAGCAAAGAAACATTAGATGAACTCCTTAATGAAGTTTCAATGTTAAACATGTAGGCACGTAAGAGGACAAGGAAAACACTGACAAGGCAGGATGTTTTGCAATAATTTTAGTTGTACTGAGTTATGTGTCAAAGCTATGTAAGTAAATGTGCTGAGTTAACAAACTTGGATTCATTACAATATGATGAGGCAGTTTAGGTGAACCTTCAGGATATATTGGCTTTTGCTCATGCAATAACACCTGTCATAAAGCTGGAAGGAAATGTGTACAGTTATTTTATATTTCCATCTGTAATTTTTGATTCTTTCAAACCAATTTTTTTGGACGCTACCTTTCTTGAACTGTACCAGTGGCTTAAGGCCTGACGCCTGCTACTTCCACGTCCAATGAGTCCATAGCTCTGAAAGCCTTACTGAGAAAACTGTGACAGTAAATGCAACTGGGAAAGATTCAGTCTGACTTAATACACTTGTTCTATTCTGGCTATCACATATGGCGGCCATAAGCTAAAGTTAAGTTCAGAGCTTTTGCAGCAATAAAGGTAAAACAAAGTATGCCTAAAGTTATACAAGAGTGAAATAAGAGGACCAGTCACAACCAGTTCTCTCCGGAGTGTTAAATAGTGCTTGCTGTTTTTTGTAAATACTAGATTACTGCAGCAACTACCAAATAGGATTGAGAGACATGGGTGGTTTGTTTAGTGTAAAAGATAAACAAAGCACACCCAAAGTCATCACTGAGAAGAAAAACGTGTTTACTGGACCTCTGAGTGCTTTTGATAGCAGTATGTTGTCAGTTTCCACATCTTTGAGTGTCTTTGCTCGGTCCTGTTCTCCATTACTTCAATTGGTCATTCATTTCTCAGTTCATCTCTGATTCGTATATTCAGGAAAGGCTTGGATGAATAACCAACTACCTTGTGTCTGTATTAGTTGTAAAATTACTTGTTGGTATGAACTTTACACAATTGGTCCCAAAGCCAGATACTGTATATGCAGCAAGTAGTGTAAGGTAGAGCATCAGACCAAAAGGAAGCTTAGGAACAGGATTTAAGTTGTTCTATCATGTTGCTGATGAGATGATAAATGGGGTAGAAGTTATGCTCAAGGAGGAATTTCTTAGGAGTGACAGTGAAAGAGTGTTCAATAGACATATGAGTCTGAAGCTAAAAAATGAAGGTCTGATGCCCAACGCTTTTAATTACAATGCCCCACAGGTGGGATGTGAGTCAGAAGAGAAGGAGAAATTCTGGAGAGAGTTGGATGAAGTGATGCAGAACATCCCCAGAGGTGAAATATTGGTAATTGGTACAGACTTCAATGGACATGTTGGTGCTGGAAATAGAGATGAATAAATGATCCGGGTTTGGTATCAAGGGTAGGAGCGCAGAGGGACAGATAGTGGTTGACTTTGTGAAAAGGATAGAAATGCCTGTAGTGAATCCTTTGTTTGTGTGAAGAGGCGGGAGTTAATACTAGTTCTCGGTGGTTAGGAGGCGCTTCCAGATGACTGGACAAGTGCAGCAAATGTGAACAGGGACACAGATCTTTGAGTACCTAGTGTGTCACCATGGGGGGAAAGTAGACAAGGAGACTTAGCGGTGGAATTTGTATGAGTGGAGACTGAATAGACAGGACAACAGAGAAATGCAAAACAAGGTGTCGGTAGAAGTGGCTAAGGTTAAACAAGGGGAATACAACCATTTGTTTGTTGTGCAGTGAGGAAGCAGAGACCAAGTTGTACAGTAAAGGTTTGCAGAGACATAGAGATGGGAAGGATGTACAGCAGGTTGGAGTGATGAAGGACTGGGAGAGAGATGAATTGACAGTTGTTACAATTGTGATGGGAAGATGGAAGGCAGAAGATGAGTGAAGAAAATTAGGGGTAAAGAGTGGAACAGGTCACTGATTTGGACAATGATGTAGCATGGATCAGTACAGGTGAAATAAGGATGGCTTGGAGGAAGATGAAGCATGGAAAGGCAATTGGTCCTGCGAATGTACCTGTGGAGGTACGAAGGTGTCAAGGAGAGGTGGCAGTAGAGATTTGGAATTGGTCCTTCAATCAGATCTTAGAGAGTGAGACAATGTCCGAGATGTGCAGGTTCCAATTTATAAGAAGTCAGATATGCTAACTGTAGAGGAATAAATTGAATGAGCCATAAAAATGAAGTTATGGGAAAGGGTAGCACAAACTAGACTGAGGGCAGAAGTGAGCATTTGGGAGTAAAACAAAAGGATTTTAAGCTAATAAAGAAAACTATAGATGCAGTATTTACTTGAAGAATGTTGATAGAAAAGTACAGAGAAGGTCAGAAGGAACTGCAATGTACCTTTGTCGATCTTTGAAAAGCATGTAACTGGGTGCCAAGAGAGGAGCTATGGTGCTGTATGAGGCGGTCAAGAGTGGCAGAGAAGTATGTTAGACCGGTGTGAAGAAGTTTGTTGGTGTGATAGAAGAGGATGCAGAGAATAGGGTTACATGGAGGCAGATGATTTGATCATTGAAGGGAATAGTGGTAAGAAAAAGAGGAGGAAGGTACAAATTATACAGAAAAACAGCTCATTCTTCTTAAGAAATTTTAATTTGCTTGTTCTTTTTTACTATGTGATAGAAGACTATCAGCCAGAATGATAGAAAGGTGTACAAGACAGTGGTGAGACCAGCGATGCTGTATGGCCTAGAAACAGTTACAATGATGAAAAGACAGGAGGCAGAGCCAGATGGGTGTGATGAGGATGGATAGGATCAGGAATGAGTCTATCAGAGGTACAGCACATGTTAGATGTTTTGGAGAGAGATGGTTGGGTCATGTACATGTACAGAGGAGGGATAGTGAATATATCGGCAGACAGAATTGCTGGAATTGGAGCTGCCAGACAGGAGGTCTAGAGGAAGACCAAAAAGAAGATTTATGGATGTCGTGAGAGAGGATATGAAGGTAGTTGGTGTGAGAGAGGAGGTTATAGGGTTAGAAAAGGGTAGACGGAGAAGGTTGATTCGCTGTGGCGACCCCTGAAGGGGGAAGCCGAAAAGAAAAGAAGGAGAATTTGCTTATCAAACTTAAAAAGTATAGGGTAGAAATTCTTTTTCCTATATGATACCAGAGGTTAGAGGCTCACTTTGTCGTCCCATCCGGGTTATGAAGATAAAGTGACCGTACAAGTGATAGCTACATCGAACACAAGTGCCCATTCCCTCACGATTCATTCACTACAGACATTACATTCTCACAAAGTTACTTATTCATCACGTCCTGGTTAAAATGATGACTTTTGCATTCTTTTTTTTTTTCTAGAGGATGTTTTCAGTTTTAAATTATGTCTTTCAGCCCTATAAAATGAATGATATGTTGATACATTTACTTGAATGGTAAACGTGAATACCCACAGGTTGGGGTTTTTCTCAGGATCTCTGTTATACTACTTGCGGTACTGCCCGAGGTAGTTTCCATCCCCCATTTGGAGTCTGTGAACTATGATTGCAACTAAATCTAATATTTGTAGAATGGAATTAAACTTCTATTCATTCTCTGTATAAACCCTTGTAGTATTATTTTAATTATAATCTATCTATACATATGAATCTCTTCAGCAGCAACAATTCAACGTGGCCGTAATCAATACTTTAATACATACTATTACAAAGACCCCAGCTGCTATTTAGAAATAACAACAGTGCACAAGCAGGTATTGGAGTGGCCCAAGACAGGAAAAACACACTTGACCATGTTTAGATAATCATCAAACACAAACAGAAGCATCACCTCTACCCCATTTTTGCTGGTCAAATCTCTATTTTTGTAAACCCACCAGTGAGATCCTTTATCAGCACTGTCAGACCATGCAATGAAGGCCACTGTGTGCCCCTCATTACAAGCATTTAGCTATGAAAATATTTTTTTAGGTATCATTCATTCAGACCTTGAAATGTAGAGTATTACAAAAAGAAAGATATGCTTTGAAATATTACTGTCAGAATATGGTCTTAGTGTACTTGAGTGACGAGGATTTACCGCAGGAGTGAAATGAATATGAAAAAAAAAGATAAGACTCAATTTTCAATTGTAGCTCTGATTTACAATTACATACTAACTTTTGAATGGATGAGAATATATCTAGCCTTTTTAAAAATTAAATTACGAATTATGAATTAAAAAAGACAGAGGCAAGAACCTGGTTTCGGGTTCCCAATCCTCCACAGCTGAGCAAGTCAAACAAAAAACATCTGTGGTCAGTCAGTGATATTTAAGAAGTAGAAACACCTCCTAATATCTTCCTCGAACAACTCCGATTAATCAGAACATAAACTGTGCTTAGAAAGATCCCTCAAAAAACATATCGTACAGTCTCCGAAACTTTGTGAAAAATGTATTGTTACCAAATATTATCATAAAAGAAACAAGCATTGTGTAATGTGCAAGCTTGCTTGGATGACTGTTTGCCGTTTCATTTTTCTAAATCTTTATTTATGAAAGAGTAATGATTTACACGGACTCTATATATTATTCATTTAATATTTTCAAATAACGCTGCATATGCTCCCTTTTATATTTGAGCTCCACACGAACAGTTTGCCTGAATTTCATTGTGAGGCACCGACGCAGTTTGTAATAAAGGAGTTCAATTAAATCATACTTTGCTGCCACTGATCATCCAAAACACTGCGTGCTCACTAAAATACCATGTCTTTGTTATACGGAATATTGAGGTGAAACTCGAGCTTTCGGGTTCAGTTTCAGTCGAAGGAATACCTCATTATAACATCCGCTAACATTTCCAGCTATACTGTAGAGCGTTATTCTAAATAAAACTCCAGCCGTACTCAAGCGCAATTCATCTGTCTTTCATTTTATTTGAAAAACATCCACCATTGTTATCGAACATGAGCGAATCAACATTGACGGATACCGTTCACCTTCAAAAATGTAAAACGAGGGCATGATGTATTTGTTTGATAAACCACGACGTCACATGTGTTTGAAATGGAACTTTTATTCCAGCATCAACCTCTGAAAGAACCAATCGCACAGCTAGTGGGTTTACATCACAAAACCCCTCGCTCTCTTTCAAAACACTGATTATCTTATCACAACATCTGTGGTTAAGTTACTGCTTGGGATTTGTGGGATTGTGTTTATTTTAGTCTGAGGTTGTTTCACTAAAATTACTAGCTAGTATAGCTGCATATTGCTGTTAATTACAACAATCCAGCCTCTTTATAAATAATGTTTTATATTTGCAATGTTTAAAAGTGTATCGTGGTGGATGCAGTTTATTTTTTGTCGTTAAAGTAATCCAAGAGATTTGCACATCAGCCAAACATAGTTATACGGATATGATCTGATCATGTGATGCTGAATGATAGCTGGGGTGCAATTGGACCAAAAAAGACGTCCATGTTTATCAAATCCAAAATCCAATTTTCGTTGACTATTATTGAGTTAAACAGAGGCCATGACAGGCCAATTAGATTTAGTCCATGTGAATACTGATCAGATAGATAGAACCATCTTGAAACTTTAGTTTCACCATCCGAACAGAAAATATACTTCACGGTTGAATAAGTCAGTTGAAAATACTTACATGTGGGCAACATCCTTGCTAGTTTTGCAACGTAGTTTGCCATCTTTTTATATTAATGAGATTTGAATGAACCTTCTGTTAACAATAAGAAATGTTCCACTGGTTTAGACAATGACCATAAATGCCATTTGAAAGGTTTTATTTATAACATCAATTCACCAGGTTTCATAATGTCTCGCAATGTCGCACCCGCCTCTCGTGAGGCAACAGTGAATATCAAGCCATGTTTTTGCACAAAAATTCCACACCATCATCGCGAAAGACAACTGACAATTTACACACGTTGTTTGTTTTTACAGAGCCAAACAAAGCCGGTGTAATGCTGGCCGGGGTGCAAATTATCAGAGTGTTCGCAAAAACAGGCACGACGCATGTTTTGATCGAGCAGGTGTTTCAGATGTATCTTTGAGTCGGATGATTCGCGCCCGAGTTTTCAGATCAACGGTGGATTTCTCAGCCCCCCGATCAGTGTTCGTGCGCACGGTATAACAATTGGACGATATTGTAAACAATAGTTACAGGGGGCGAATTTGGCATGAATGAACAACGACAGTAGTTTGGCTCTTTGTCCGGAGCTTGCCTCCAAACATGGTGCTTCAGAGGAGCACAAAAGAGCCAAAGGATTTGGGCCTCTATCAATGGAGATAAAGTCTTTATCCACAGCTTTTCACCAAGTGGCAGAGAAGAAAGTGAGATTGAGCCGCCATCCAGAACAAACTTGCTACACAGGAAAGCTTTTCTAGCAGCGGTGACATTTTATAGGCTCCAACTAAACCCTGGGAATTGTTGTAAGTACTAGAATGTAAACAAACTTGTACATCGGGAGTTTCACCCTCAGTCAAGTAAGTTGGCTTTTCAACTGTTTTCCAAAACCCCCCCGACCCTCTAGTTTTGTGCTTTCCACAGAGACTGAGCGTCACACTATGGCAAATGTTGGGATGGCAGCGCTAATGTGAAAGGACAACGGTTGTTATTCCAAATATTATCCTTGGCAACAATGCTCAACTTAGGCAGAAATCTCGGGACGACTCCCAAGTTCCAGAATATTTGGATTACTTTGAAAATCTATTTGATTTTCATTGTCATCTGAATCACTTTCTTACTCATATCAGTCTAAATTGTACTTATAAGGCCAGTGCTGTGTGCTGACTCATTAAGCCAGCTGGTTCTAAGTTGATCAAAGTTTTCCAGATATCTGACGCTTCTTGTGTCACAAGGCCACCGAGAGGGGAAAGGAGTTCGCTGTGTGTCCGGGGGGGATGTGTGTGTGGTTGTTAATGGCTCCGGAGTGCGGCTGCCCATTCTGGCCAGCTTAGCACTGTAGGAATGAATGGAATGTTGTTTTACGCACGTACGCACACACACACACACACACACACGCACACACACACGCAGCATAAATTAACAACACTCAGAATCACTAGCATTTACCCATTTTTACGTCTTTTCTACTTATCTTCCCAAAGCCTGACATTTTTTCGGGGTTTCATTTTAAGTTCAACTTTAAGTTTAATGTGTTAAGAAAGATGCAATTTTATGCTTTTGTTTTCACATCCAGTTGTCAATGTTGACATTTTAGGAGTTTGTGGATGTTTTTAGGATTGAGGAGCGTGGGGGGTGTCGCGGGAGTGGAGGCTTAAGGGGGTGGGGGGGCTGTAACAGTTTCACTCAGTTAAAAGTCAGTGTTGAAGTTAAAATACAGGTTTTCTGAACAAAAAAAAAAAAAAAAACCTTCCAGGCCTCACTCTGTTCATGCCACTACCCCAAAATTCACGCGTATTATAACGACACTTGTAAGTTTGCCAGTCATTGATGTAAAAGAACAGAAGTTTTTTTTTAGAAGTGAAGTGATTATTAAGTGTTGTTAATGGCTGTTTTCACTGGATCTGCCTCTGCGCCGTACGCCCACACAGAAGCACAAAAGCTCATTTGTTCGCTCCCAAACAAGGCAGAGACGTATTTCTCTTTCTTTTCTCACTGTCATGCCGGTTTGTCTGCTCACGACTTCAAGTGTAGGAGGTGAGGAATGAGTTTACACAAAAGGTACACACACACACACATGCATGCACGCGCACAAACACACACACATACAGAGTTAAAAACTGAAATCTTGAAGGAGCTAATAAAGGTTGTAAAGATGATGTTTGGTGATCAGTCTACCAGCATGTAACGGTCTTTGTAACACCATAACCCAACCAAAAAGAACAAATAAAAACTTTTTTAACCAAAAAAAAAAAAAAGAGAAATGCGCGTTAGATGGCGTCCTCCTCGGCCGGCACCCCCATCACTTCGGTTCGCTCCTTTCCCCCTCCCTCTCATTCTCCTCCTCTTCCTCTTCTCATTTCACTGAGGCCTGTCTGTCTGTATTCCTCTGCTCGTGTCGCATCGATTTCAGCGGCGATTTGACATTCAGACCGCTCTGTTGATTCCTCCCAACACACGCCCAGTGATACCCACGGAGAGAACGGGGTTCTCCCACCCTTTAGGAACTTCCGGAGACTCCCTTCTCCAGTGTGGCAAACAGGGAGAGAGCGAAAGGGAAAGAAGACCCCCCGGCTCCCTCCCTCTCTCAGCGGAGAGGCTGCCGCACAAGGCCGTGGGCCTCTGAATATTTTATGGGCGGAGGTCTGCCTCTGAGAGTGAGATAAAGAGAGAATCGGGGAGGGGGGGTGATATATTGATGAGCCACGGGGAGGGCAGGAGATTGGATGGAAGGACAGATGGGGGGATGAGAAATGGAGGATTAAAAGAGGTGGGAGGACAACAGCATGTGAGAGACAACTCACAAGGGCAACCATCAGGGTGCTCAAGGGCACACTGAAGGTTGTTGGTGAGGACATAGACGGCGATTTGTTTGAAGGCCGTCCACTCACTGAGTCTTCCATCCTGGGGTACAAACCCACTGAGGGTGAAATAGGTGACAAAGATGCTCCCCCCCTTGGCAAGGACCACATTGAAGTACATTTACGCCATAATAAACGGTCCAATTATTCCTTTCTTTTTGACTTGTACAAGACTTTTGCTGCCAACTGGCCTATATTTATATGTGGAATGGTTTTGCCTGTGTGTGAGAGTAGTAATAAAGAAATATCCATTTATTCTCCTATTTCAGAGCTACTGCCACGTCTGTTTGGTCATTTAAAGGCAGGGCACATGAGAGAAGCTTTTTTTTTCTTAGAGAGCCTAAAATTTGTTGCCCTCTCAAGTGACATAGAGGCCTTCTATTACATTTAAATACATCTTAAGTAATATTTGTCACTTGTAGCCAAATATCTACACTGCCGCTTTGGTCTCATTAAAAAAAATCCTAAACTTAAATAAGGGTTCATTAGCCTTTCGGTTGATGACCTCAATTTATGTTGTAATCATCAGTAAAATGGTAATACTAGGTAATTAGACTCGAAGCCCTGACCTGAAAGCTAGAATTTGAATAAATTCAGCAACTTGCAAACTGTTTCTTGTCCAAACCATATTTAGCAGGGGGTGATGGATCGCGACACTGGCTGGCTTGAGAAGTTCAGATAATCGTAGAAGGCGTTCACTTCCTGCACCTGGTTCGTAGTTTATCCTGCCTCTTTTGCATTAGCAGATCAGCATATTATTGAAATTAAGGACATTTTGTGTTGATATGGCAAATGAGCGCTTAAAAAAGCACATAACTTATAAATCCACACACCATCATAACTTGTAAAATGCGGTATCATGCAGTTTACAATATACAGAAATGTGAGGTATACGGCAGTTGAATTTGTAACTTCATATCATCAAAGACTATGTGTCTGATACACTTGGGCACTTCAAATTCGGATTTGTAAATATTACCAGCTATTCACAAAAATCACAATCTATAATCATTGGCAATGGGTAAATCCTGACAGCCAAAACTGTTCAATGTTGATATCAAACATGGTAAATGTGATGTTAGAATACTATGCTTACATTTTCTGTGTCAATTATCCAAATCAAGGAATCTAAACTGTCATATCCAGTCCCCTTGGGTCCTTGAGAACTGTTGGAATAAGAGGTCAGCGCCTATCCAAATGTTGAGCAATTTTTGAATATCAGAAAAAAATCACCCATTTGGGCTGTGTCTCAGTCCTTTTCCTGTTGTGCAGAGCTGTTTCTTGGGGGATAAGCAGTCTATGGTTTATTTTGGATGTAATATGAAAAAAAAAATGCAGTCCCTTGAACAGTCCATATCTGATTTTTTCATCTGCTGCCATTTCTCTTATTTCCATTGGGAGAGAGGAAGAGACACAATTCTTGCTCTCCCACTCATGTTCCTTTCTAAACAAATTGTAGCAACATGCTAAATCAAGTTAAAGGAAACCTCAGCAGTTAATTCAAGTCAAGAAAAAAAAAAGGTTTTTGCAGCCATGTAAACAAACTAAAGTATGTTTTTCTTTCACGGAGTAGCTGATTTTAATTTGTGACGTCGGTGGTCATTTAAAGACGGATCATCAAGTCCTCTGTTGATATATTTAGCATTTCGTCAAGCAGTTTCAAGGGATAACGTTCCAAAACATAGCTTGTAATGGCTTGACTTATTTGCATAAATGATTACAGAAATAAATCACGTTATGCAATGAATGTCTAGGTCCAAAGTGGATCTATAGTCTTGAGAAATGTTTTGAGATTAATTTCTGCCCTCCAGCCATCCCTATTCTCTCACTACTGAAGACGATCTGCACAATAGAGCTGTAACATCCAATGGCTGCGCCCGGTGTCCATTATGACCCGTTAGATGTCTCTCTTCATCATAGGCCTCATCTTGACAGAGGCGGAGAGAGATTATGCGGTAAAAAGAAAAGTCAGCAATCTAGCCAGTTGGAGCTCTTCAGCGCACATAATAGGAGCATAGAAGTGTGCACACTGCTAACTACGTGTGCTGTATCAGACAAGGCGTCTATTGTTACTCACGCACAGGCGTGCACATCATGGCAGTGTAAACTCCTGGTGCCTGGTGCTGTGAAGGCCTGAAACCTCTGCCCGAGAGAGAAGATGCAGGGACCACACTCATGATGAAGTAGATTGTTAAGTGTAATTTTTTTTGTTCAGCTGTTAGAAGTCAAAAGTAATATCGGCAAGGAACTAATGAAACTACTTTTAAACCCAATATGTATCTGTATCTTCATAAACTGGATGTAACAGGTGTATTCCCCTGTAATAGAACTCTATAGGGCCTCATAACAAATTGCCTTAGGCTGCCCAAAAAACACTCAGTCCATGTCCACCATTCAGGAAAATGAAATCGAACCATCTTGCAGCAGCTTGGCCAAGTTAAAGAATATCATCAGGCTTCATGGGCCCAGCAGAGCACCAGAAATTTATGGGAGTGACATAAAATATTCATCCATTCATTATCTAAACCACTTATCCTGCAGTCAGGGTATCGGAGCAAGAGGCGGGGTTACACCCTGGACTGGTTGCCTGTCAATCACAGGGCCACATACAGAGACATGCAACCATTCACTCTGTCATACACACATCAGGCCAATCTTGGGTCTCTAATGAATCTGCTGCATGTTTTTGGGCTGTGGGAGGAACCAGGAGAACCCTGGGAGAAGCCACCCACAGGTCGCAGGTAAAACGTATAAATGTCCATATATACACAAAGAACTTCATTGTTAAGAGGAGGGCAAACCACTGCGGCGCCCTGAAATTGAATAAATAAATTAACCAATGGTTAATTTATGGACAGATAATACTTAACA
Source organism: Fistularia commersonii (assembly GCF_037954325.1). Taxonomy (NCBI): domain Eukaryota; kingdom Metazoa; phylum Chordata; class Actinopteri; order Syngnathiformes; family Fistulariidae; genus Fistularia; species Fistularia commersonii. The sequence continues at coordinate 7,531,619 of NC_141318.1, forward strand.
GAGATAGAAAACAAGAAGGGATGTATGACAGAAAAAGGTTTCGTTGAAAAAACAGTGAGAAGGAGGAGCAGATCAGGTCTGCAATGAACACACATATGCATAGGTTTGTTACAATCATCACAAAGGATGCTGGGTAATTATGCTAATGTTGATATAATGAGATGTGTGTGCCCTCTCCCATCAGGAGACCACATCTCCCTTCCTTTCAGACTATGTTAATTTCTTAAATAGCACGCAGTCACTTCTGGGAAACCCAAGCAAACACATGGAAATACACACACACACAAACACACACAAACACACACAGAATTATGACATCTATTTACCCTATGCCTGAGGATGACTGTATCTCAAATGCAGGCACGCGCACACACACAGCACTATCTACACAGAACCCGTCAAAATGTTCAGGATTACGTGACCTTAAGCACAAGTGTGACATCAGATTTTTGGAAAACAAACTACCCCGGCACTTCACGCACGTCTAAACGGCAGTATTCGCGTGTCACTCACAGTGAGTGTCAGATATCAAAGGGGGTCAGGTTGAATGATGAGAGGAAAATTATGAGGCGAAAGACACAGAGTGACAGGCTTGGCAGCTGATAGTGTTTTAATTCAAGCATGAGAAACATCAGACATACACACATACAAACGTAACGATGTGTTTATGACTTCACATGTATGTTTCCAGCTTCACGACAGCGGCGAGACATTCCGTGTCCAAGCAGGTCACAAGAAGCTTAACCGCTGACTGATGTCAATACCTCGACCACACACACACACACACACACACACAAAAACCAACACACTTACGCACCAAATATCCTTTAATGACTGTTATTTAGCACTTTCTTGCCTTGTCATTGTGACACAAAGCAAACAGGAGCATGAAATATGACTGTTCTGTCTGAGCAGGAGCTGAAAACCCAGAAAGATGAGAGAAAGATCCTAACTCTGCAGTTAGAGGACAGACAACACTCTTTTGCTGTTATTTAATGTTTTAAGTTATCAAGATATATCAAATCTTAAAGGGTTTTGAGGAAAACTGTTCTAGAGATAAACTGTGCAAAAACCAGGCCCGGTTCCTAACCTCCGCCAAATACCAAGCAACCTTGTCTTTACGCTCAAAATTTCATCAAAGAAAGGGAAATTTTCAAATAACAAAAAACTATATAATTATTATCCTCGTTCCTCATCAGATTAGTTATTCACATTTCTCTCATAACTTGGAAGAAAAATGCCATCCAGCTTTTTGTAGCTCTTTTTACCGCTATTGTGGCTCTCAAAGACATAGTTTCTGTCAAATTTGCCCATAAATGTATTTGTAGTGACGTCAGTGAAAGGGAAACCTATTGAAGAATCAGCATGTCTGGCTGCATCTGTATTGCACCCAGATCCTCCTCGACTAAGAAACATCGTCATTGTGTCCAAGACACTGCCAGTTCTTCAGTAGACAACGTGGAACTACAAATTGTCATTCGTCTTCATTCTGATGGCCCTGGGAGGTCTCAAATTAAATAAAATGTGCATAAATTAGTGAACGGAAATTAGGTTTGACAACAAACAAACCAAAATAAATGACAGATGTCCTGGCAGAAAAGCAATTATCCTGTGGTCTTTGAAAAAAGAAAATAAAGAAAAAGTATCAACAAACTAGCCTCACCGGACCTAAATGGAGGCATCGATTTGGACTGACAACAGCCTTAACATGCAAACCCAAGCTTCACACTTCATTTTGAAAACACAAGCACCATAAATAAACCAAAAAATAAAAAATAAAATAAATAAAAGAGAGTGAGCAAAAATAAATCTTCTTTTTTCTGCTTTTACCTTTAGGGGTCGCCACAGTGAATAAACTTTCTCCATCTAACTCTATTGTCTGTATCCTCCTCTCTCACACCAACTACCTTCATATCGTCTCTCACTATGTCCATAAATCTTCTCTTTGGTCTTCCTCGACACCTCCTGCCTGGCAGCTCCAATTCCAGCATCTGTCTACCAATATACTCACTATCCCTCCTCTGTACATGACCAAACCATCTCAGTCTGGCTTCTCTGAACTTCTCTCTAAAACATCTAACATGTGCTGTTCCTCTGATGGACTCATTCCTGATCCTATCCATCCTGGTCACTCCCAAAGAGAACCTCAACATCTTCATCTCTGCGACCTCTAGCTGTGCCTCCTGTCTTTTGGTCATTGGAACTGTTTCTAGGCCATACAGCATCACTGGTCTCACCACCGTCTTGTACACCTTTCCTTTCATTCTGCCTGAAAGTCTTCTATCACATAGTACCACTGACACTTTTCTCCACCCATTCCAACCTGCTTGAACCTGTCAATTCACCTCTTTTCCACACTCTGTTGCTCTGGACTGTTGACCCCAAGTACCTGAAGTCCTCCAACTTTTTCCTGTAGCCTCACCGTTCCACCCAACTTCCTCTCATTCATACTCATATATTCTGTCTTGCTGTGACTAACTTTCATTCCTCTCCTTTACAGCGCATACCTCTCTAGATTTTCCTCTACCTGTTTTCTGATGTTACTACAGATACCAACGTGATCTGCATGGTGGTCCATGGAGATTTCTTTCAAACCTCATCTGTCAGCCTGTCCATCACCACTGCAAACAAGAGGGGGCTCAGAGCTGATCCCTGATGGAGTCCCACCTCCACCTTGAACTTCCCTGCTACACCCACAGCACACCGCACCACTGTCTCATAGCTAGCATACATGTCCTGCACCAGTCTAACATACTTCTCTGCCACTCCAGATTTCCTCATACAATACCAGAGCTCCTCTCTTGGCACCCTGTCATATGCTTTTTCTCGGTTGACAAAAACACAATGCAGCTCCCTCGGGCCTTCTCTTTGCTTCTTTGTTAGCATTCTCAAAGCAAATACTGCATCTGTAGTACTCTCTCTAGGCATGAAGCCATACTGCTGTTCACAAATGCTGACTTCTGCTCTCAGTCTAGTTTCCACTAATCTTTCTCATAACTCCATTGTATGGCTCATCAACTTTATCCCTCTATAGTTGCCGCAATTCTGCACACCCCCCTTATTCTTAGAAATATCCATTCTTTGGCATCTTCTCACTCTCTAAGATCCTGTTGAATAATCGAGTCAGAAACTCTACCACTGCCTCTCATAGACACTTTCACACCGCCACAGATATATCACCAGGACCAACTGCTTTTCCACTTCAATGCCTTCCTCACTTCACTTTTATTAATCTCTGCTACTTTGTGGTCTACAATAGTCACCTCTTCTACCCTTGCCTCTCTGTCATTTTCCACATTCATTAGCTCTTCAAAGTACTCTTTCCATCTTCCCATCACTCTTCTAGCATCTGTCAATATATTTCCCTATCAATCCATAATCACCTGGACCTGTTGTACATCCTTTCCATCAGTATTTCTCTGTTTTACCATCTGTATAGATCATCTTCTCCCTCCTTACTGTCTAGCCGAGCATACAAGCCATCGTACGCCCTTTGTTTTGCCTTTGTTACTTCTATCTTTACCTTACGCTGTATCCTGTACTCCTGTCTGTTCTGTCCAGTCCTATCAGTATTCCACATCTTTTTTGCTAACCGCTTTCTCCGTATATACTCCTGCACTTCCTCATTCCACCACCAAGCCTCCTTATCCAATTTCTTTCCAGATGAGAGACCAAGTACTCTCCTACCTGTCTCCCTGATAACACGAGCTGTTGTTGTCCAATCATCTGAAAGTTCTCCCTGACCACCCAGTGCCTTTCTCAATTCCTCCCTGAAAACCATATAACACTCTGCCCTTTTCAGCTTCCACCACTTTGTTCTCTGCTCTGCCTTTGTCATCTTCATCTTCTATGTCACCAGAGTCATCCTACAAGCCACCATCTTATGCTGTCTGGCTACACTCTCACCTACAACTACTTTGCAGTCACTGATCTCTTTCAAGTTACCTCATCTATACAAGATGTAGTCTACCCGATTGCTTCTATCTCCGCTCTTATAAATTACCCTATGTTCCTGTCTTTTCTGGAAAAAAGTGTTTACCACAGCTATTTCCATCAGTTTTGGGAAACCTACCACCATCTGTCCGTCTGCATTCCTATCCTCCATTCCAAATATGCCCATCACTTTTTCATCCCCTCTATTGCCTTCACCAACATGTTCATTGAATCTGCACCAATTACTACTCTCTCATCTCTGGCGATATTCTGCATCACTTCATCTAACTCATTCCAGAACTTCTCCTTTTCCTCAAACACACAGCCCACCTGCGGGGCATAGCCACTAACAATATTGAGCATCACACCTTCAATTTCCAATTTCAGACTCATAAGTCTATCTGACACTCGTTTCACCTCAAGAACATTCCTTCCAAACTCCTCCTTCAAGATAACTCCCACTCCATTTCTCTTCTTGTCAGTACCATGATAGCTCAACTTAAAGCCTGCTCCTAAGCTTCCAGCCTTATTACCTTACCACCTGGTCTCCTGGACACACAGTATATCCACTTTCCTTCTCTGCAACATGTCAACCAACTCTCTACCCTTTCCTGTCATATTCAAAGTCCCTACTTTCTGTGCAAGACTCTTGCCTTTCCACCTCTCTCTCTGCTTCCGAACACGCCTTCCTCCTGTCCTTCTGTGACCTGAAGTAGCCCAGTTTCCATTGGTTCCCTGTAGGTCATCAGTACCAATGGCAGTCGTTGTTAACCCGGGCCTCGACCAAAATGGTATGATCTGGTTATTAGGTCAATTCGCATGCTTGGTTTTGGCAAAAATTTTACACCAAATGCCCTTCCTGGGAGAACCCTCCGCATTTATCAAGGCTTGGGACCGGCTCAGGGAGACACTGCTCAGTGTCCCCCCGAGGGTGGCTCGGGGAGACACCAGCCAGTGCCGCCCTGAGGTTGCATTTGTTAGCAAAAATAAATAAATAAGCAAATAACCGAGGCAGAAATGTGGATTTGGCTTTGAATGAGCGCTGATGAGATACGGAACACAAATACTATTTAGATGATCTGCAGGCTTTTTAGAACGTCTTTAAAGGGGAAAAAAGGAAGACAAGTTGTAAAAGTTATTGAAGAATGAAGATTTTATAGTACAATTTAATGAATTCTGAAGACAAGGATGTCTAAATTGGGTAAAGAAAAAAAAGAAAAGATACTCAGAGTTAATATAGGAAAAAAAGTTGAAGAATGCTGATACCACCTTGATTATTTTAGATTATGCTGGCTATTATGATGGTTGACTGTACCTGGCTGCTCCGAAACATTAATTACCCTCTGGGATTCACAAGTTGATCTATCTATATATCTATCTGATTTGAAGAGAAACTTCAAAAACCCAAATTCCCGTGAGTTTTTGTAGAGGACAACTGTTTTTAAGGACCAATACAAATGTTAGAGTACTCACACTGAAACAAGTACAGAAATAACTGATTTTTTGTTTTCAGGCAGTAATTCCCACATGAGAACTTTGACCTTCAAAATAACTTCCTGATATCAAGTCAAATTTTCACACAGCTGAAATTAGAGAGAAATGAAAATTAGATATACCCACACAAACAAAAATTCATTATTGGTAATATTACAATCATAACAGCAAAAAAAATTACAAATCAGAAATAAAATTGAAAAATTAACCATGAAACCTGATTTGTAATTATAAAAGTGACTGGGGAGGTTGTGACGCATGAGACAGAATTTGAAATCAGAGCACTCTTGTGGTAAAAAATACAGCTGATCGACTGGAGTCAAAGCTGAAGCGCCTGCAGGTCTGGGGTCCAGTTTGCAAGTGACCTCATTCCACCCCAGAATTCATGCATTTTCCCATCAAAGAATGACAGTACAAGTTTGTACAAGTGTATGTGTCTGTTTGCGAGCGAGTAGGGTTGATGAATTGCACCATCATTCACTAAACATGACTTCTCCGAAGAAGTAAACCAGCAAATGAATAAAAAGGAAAAAAAAAAAATTGAGGATGAAAGCAACTCTCCTACTACTGAAGTCTGTGTGTGTGTGAGAAAAGTAAGATTGGTGCATTGACTCAGATGATCCGTCACGACTGTTGAACATGTGTTTTTGTTTAACAGGGACCAAAACAAACAGAAACAATAGATAGATAGATAGATAGATAGATAGATAGATAGATAGATAGATAGATAGATAGATAGATAGATAGATAGATAAACAACATTAAGAACGGAGGCAACTCCCACTCACAAAAGCTACTACTACTTTGTGTGAGTGTGTGTGTGTGTATGCATGTGTATGTATGTGTATGTATGTGTATGTATATACATATGCATATCTGTACGTGTATGCATGCATGTGTGTATGTATGTGTATGCACGTGTGTGTGTGTGTGTGCGTGTGTGTGTGTGTGTGTGTGTGTGTGTGTGTGTGTGTGTGTGTGCATGCGTGCATGCACGCACGCTCCCAACCGCCTGTGTGCGGCGATGAGATAGTAGAGGCAGGCAGGAAGAATGGAGGGAGACGAGAGTGTGTGTGTTGCGTGTGTTTTTGCGTGTGTGCGTGTGGTAGTGGTGATGGTGGTGGGGTCATAAACTAATACTGTAGCCTGTCACGGCTGCCTGCAAAGCCCGGACTGGACCTCTAACCGCCGTGCACCGTCGTGATCGTGATTACGTGAAAAGCCACTAAAATCCGCGTGAAAGCGTCAGTGTTTCCCGGGAGTTTTACGTCCCCCCTTCTTCCCTCTTCTCCCCCCTCGGAAGGGGAGAGGCGGCAGAGGAAACACTGCTCCTCATTCATGCGCCTCGGTCGTCTGCGAGCTGCTGAATATTTCAGGGGCAATTCAATTACTCGATGGACGAAGCTGCGAGGAAAGGAGCGTTTGCTTTACCCACTGAACACCTATCGGTTTGTCCGTCACTTTCCGGGGTCAGTGAACGCAACACGGGGGGGGATTCTCGCAGGAATTAATATAACAATCATTATATCATTCATTGTCTCGTGTTTACATATTGTTTTAAACCGTAAAACTGCTGTTTTAAACAACAAGAGAACTGTAATGTGACTTGTTATTTGTGTATTATGCAGAGATGATTAATGGAATGTCGTGTGTATTATTCTGCAAGTATGAACAAAAGGCTTTTTGAAATGTGTTTCCAAGGTTCTATTATAACAGATGATAAAATTGTGCTGAACAAAGAAAACACATCTGGAAACTTTGAAAAAGAAATTACATTTAGTGGGTAAAGACATAGCAATACTGTAAACCCTCGCTATAACGCGGCTCACCTTTTCACTGTTTCGCGGATTTTTTTAGTGTAGTTTTTTTAATGCTTTTAATTTTTTTTTACAGTACAGTATGTTGTGTTCTGCATCCTAATCGGCTTAAGGACAGTAGACCAGTGTCAACAATCTCCGCACCTTGTGTCTGTACAGCTTGCCAAATTTACGTTTGCAAATTTTCTCCATGACAAAACCCACAATGTCGAAGAAACATTCTGCAAAGGCCCCTGACAACGCGCCCAAAAGGAAGAGGAAGATGTTAACTATCGCAGAAAAAGTTCAACTTCTGTACATGCTGAACAAAGGTAGAAGTTATTTGGCTGTAGGGCGCCATTACGAAATAAATGAATCTCCGGTTCGTTACATAAAGAAGGAGGAAAATAACATAAGGACGAAAGTGGCAATACGTTTTAACAAGGATGCAAAAAGGGTTGTACCCTTTGTAAGGATGGAAGACCATTGTAAGGATGGAGTCTGCTTTAGCTCTGTGGATTAATGAATGCAGGAAAAGAACATTATGCTGGATACCAACATTATCCGCACAAAAGCTGAAAAACTTTATGAACCCTTTGCTGACAGCGATGACATTCATGACAAGCTGACTACTTCGCGGATTTCGCGGATTGCGGGTTATTTTTAGAACGTAAGCCCCGCAATAAACAAGGGTTTACTGTTATACTACAGTTATAGCGCTACCACTGTTTAAAAATTGTAATTACCAAATGCGCCTGTGTAAAAGTCTCAAATCTTTTTAATGCAACAACTTGAGATAACAGTTCTATTACCCAGTAATGGCGCTCTGTATGGACTCATAATACATTTTCCCTACACTGTCCAAAAGTGTGATAGTCGGTCCACGTTTGCAATTCTTGAAATAAAACTGAGCTAACATACAGGAGTACTGTCAAGTAGAAGAACATCACCAGGCTTCATGTGTGCCAGAAATGATTAAGACTACTTTCAAACATTCATTCATTCATCCATTCAGTCTAAAAAAATATGACAATTCACCATTTCATTCACATGCCTAGGCAATTTAGGGTCTCCAATTAACAACTGCATGTTTTTGGCCTGCGGAAGGAAACTGGTGAACCCAGAGGAAAGCCAAAGGAAACCATCGTGCTGCCCATCATCGCAATAATTTAGACTTTTCGTGCGATGCGACAATCATTTTTCAAAATATCCATCTATTGTCGTCAATAATGGATATACAAGAGGTTGTTCTAATGCTTTGGTCATTTCTTTGTCACTTAGGCTAGAAAACAACTTTCCTGACAGGTCCCCCCTGTCAGAATCGAACAGGGAACCATCTTACCATGAAGCACTAACAGCTATGCCACTATGTACTTAAAATACGCAAGCCCGTAAGAATATATATTTACATAACAATGGTGTAAATTGGTTTTGTGTTGGGCTTGTGCTGATGGTCCACATGAACTCAACAAACTCACAAAGAGAGGCTCCTGACTCTCACATCCACAGCAGAAGACAGACTGTCACCGTTATGGATGGGGATGTCAGAGGAACATCAAAAGTAACTTTGCTTTGGGAATATCTGCTCACGTGCAATCCTTTAAGCCCGCAGATCTTGAATTTAATGTATCTATTCCTTCCGGGGAACATCTGCTGCCTGGCCTACACCTCCTCCTTGGACTAGCTGTTCTCCCACAATCCCCTCATCTAATTTTTACTCTTGTCTCTGCCCTGACTAGAATCAGATGCCGTGGTTGGCTCGGAGGTCCCCTTTAAATCAGAGCCAAGATACTCCCAATGCAACCGCTCTGAGATAAAAATCATACTTTTGATGTGCACGAAAAAATGTTTCAATGCGCTCGATAATATTTGGTGTGATGACTGACGGGCCTTTTCCAGCTCCTCAGCTTCAATGCACCAACACCAACAAGTGGCTGTGAGAAGCTGCACCCTGACAGAAGCAGCTACAGTGAACTGCTACATCAACTAATGTGCGAGTACATCCTCTGCAGCTACATGGGAGATGTAAACAAAACTACTAAACTTAGCATGTGGCTAGCTTTAAGCTAATGCTAAAGCTCGCTGGGCTAATATTTTTAAAACCGCCTAATTTTAGCATGTACACTAGCTGCAGGTGTTCATTTGCATAAAGAATCCTGGATAGTTTTACAGGCTGGTATGGTTTTGAAAACTTTAATTGTTATTTTTTTTCACTACTCTGAGAATAAATTGTTTTCCGTATCATGTCACGGCTCAGACATTAAGGTGTAATTGTTCCAACACAAAATGAACATTCAGATCACTGTCTGCAGTAACACTGAAAACACTGAGTAAAAAAAGCACTGGTTGCTAAGTATATTTTTGTGCTGTTGGTGTGCAAATATTATGGATGGAATTTCAAATGGACAAACTGGCTGGTGCAGTTTGTTAATGCTTTTTAAGGAGCTGTTGTTTTTTTGGAAAAAAAAAAAACAGGCTCCTCTAACATGCAAAAGACCCACAAGGTCATTGGACAGCAATAAAAACAATATTCCTGCTCCCTTCCTGAAGGACACACGTACACAGCAGTAGGGAGGCAGAAGTGCTGCACAAGTTCATAGTTTTGGAAAAGGACCTGAGGGGAGGGAGGCCTAAGAGTGAGATTAAGAAAGAAAATTCCTGCTATCACTTGACCACTTTAAAATCCTCATCTTGTAATTTTATATCTACAAACATTCAGCCCTAACGTGAAAATCCCAGAAGACAGTGACACAGACACACACACACACACACACACACACACACACACACACACACACACACACACACACACACACACACACACACACATTTTTATTCTTTCACACATTAAAACGGATTGATTATTCTGCTGGTTCTAACTGATATTTTGAAGTATGATGCATTTTGATAAAATCAAATGCAGAAAGAGGGAATTAAGGATTTCAGATTAACAGTATTAGATGTTTCGGGCTGCGGGAGGAAACTGGAGAACCAAGAGGAAATGACAAGCAGACACAGGGAGAACATGCAAACCCCACACAGAAAGGCCTCCTTTTGGAAATGAACCATGGAGCTTCTTCAGAATCAGAGAAAATGCCCTCCAATTGTCCCAAAGGGGCAATTGCAGGGCACATGGTTTAGCACAGCATCCTTGAACGGATCCAACATCTATAAAAATAAGGGAAAAATAAAAGTGAAGTAAACTCAAACTTCTGTAAATGAACTGTACATCTGTGTAAATGTCTGTAGCGCCATAAGTAACTGTAGATTTCTCCTTCTTGCTGTGTGGCAGAAGCACTGACCACTGCATCACTGCTCCACCCCGCTCTTAAACTAAAACTGAAAACAAATGTCTTCAACATTTGTTTTCACAATAGTTGTCACTCCCAATTATCCTGATATTTATTGTTTTTTATTGATTTCTATCCCTTTCTCTCATAGCTATCAATACTCTGTACTCTTTCCTTCATCCAAGGTCATGTTTTTAAACAAGTCTGACATGAAGATGCCGCTTTCTACTTGCACATTGTCATTAGCCTTTGTCTTGTTGTCAAGCACTTTGAGCTACAGCCATTGTGACAAAAGTTTGCTATTATTGCTCTCCTAACTATCAAAACAGTCATCTGAGTGTGAATATGGGGGTTACGAAGTGATAAGGTTTTGTGTCAGACGGGCCCTTTGAGACAAAAGCTTTAATCACAAGCAAAGCTGTTGAGCTCCGTTTCAAAGTGGAAAAAGTCACTCTCCCGCTTGTTCATCCGTCCCACAAGGAATTTTCGAGGAACGCTGTGTATCTGATATACAAAACAACAAAGATCTTCATTTATCCCTGGAGATGGATGAATATTGGATTATATTGATTTACATAAAAGTTCTCAATCTTGACTGGTGATGATTTAAACTACCTGTGGGATCAGGTGTGTGATGTGTGGAGTAGGATTGGGAGTTGAAAGAGATTCGCAGTAGTGTTCAAGAACTGTGTTATTGGAGGGAGACTATTGGAGATTTCTCACATTGTAGGGCTCATTAGGAGAAAACATGGTTGAACATGTGTACACACGCACACACACGTACCTGCATTGGACCAGTGCTTTTTAACAGCTTCTTCCTGTCTGTGTTTGTGTGTGTGTGTGCCGTTGTGCTCATTGTACACTGGATATGCAAATGTTAGTTTCCTGCTTGACATAAATCTGGAAGAAAATTGGTGCCAAAGCGGGCGTCTGCTCAGTGGGATACTACAAGGGAGCAGGGAGAGTTCAATCACACACACACACACACACACACACACACACACACACACACACACACACACAGCATAAATAGTTACACGTCACATTCCAACACTGAGGGCGCTTAAGAGAATTTTCACACACAGAAGAAGAGAAAGGAGACCCCGCAGCTCTCTTACACCTTTTTCATGTTTGACCCAAAGGACAATAGATGAGTTCATGGCGGAATGTCTTCTTTTATGTTTTTAAGGTTTGGTTTTCCTGTCAGTGTCAGAGTCCCCATGTGGCTGTCAGCCAGTCGGCAATACAATAATGTCCAGCGTGTGACCTTTTGACCTTACAAAAAAAAGGTGTGGACATTACTGCATTATTTCTGACCATGACGCATTGTATCCTTTCCCCGGTATGTTGGTTTTTGCAAAAGAACAAGAGGAAAATTTCCAAATCTCACAAGTGTTATTGTTATACCTTTATCTAGATTGTGTTGAAGGTTCTGCTGAATACAGAATTTTCTTTCTGGAAATTTCTTTTTTGATCATTACTGCTTATCGACATACTGTATCAATTAAATGACCAAGTAGTCAGGGGCGGCGCAGCATAGGGGGTAGAGCAATTGTCTTTGGAACCGATCATTCCTGGATCGATTCCCTGCTCCTTGCAGCGTGTCGAAGCGTTGTTGAGCAAAACATAGAACCGCTAACTCAGGGTTGGGCAAACTTTTGGGCCCAGGGGCCGCTTTGACTTTTAAAATTTGATAGACGGGCCTGGTCAGCACAAGATACGATACATAAAAGAAAAAAGAACGCTGAATTAAGATTGCTGAATTAAGATATATGCCTTTTTCAGCTCAACTCCAATGTCATCATGCAGCATCTGCATTTAAGCTAATGCCTGAACTGGTCGTCTCTTTGCCTCACTATCCATTTTTCTAAGTGTCGCCTATGCTGCCCACCCTGCTTCAGGATTGGAGCCAATCCCCGCTGATATTAGAGGCAAGACTCACCCTGGACCAGTTGATAGTCCATCACAGGGTGACATATTGGGACATACAACCATTTGCTGTCTCACTTACACTTGGCCATTTCGATTGAATTACTGCATGTTCTTCGTCCAGACAGTTGGATGAAGCCAGGGGACCTGGAGAAAATCCAAACAGGGACGGAGCAGATATGTAAACTCCACACAAAAAGGCCCTCATCGGAATCGCTCCAGCTGTGAAGCGGAAGTGCTCACAACAGTGCCACTGTTACCCCACCAGTCCGCTTTACCGTTATTCAATGACAAGACCTTTACCAGTGGTGATAACACTCCGACATCTAGGCAGCAGTCCACTAGTTTCCAGAAAAAAAATTCATGGCCTTGCACTGTACCCAGTATTATGGAAAGCAGGAGGGTAATTGCAGACAAAGTGCTGCCCAGCAGTAACGTGTTTGACCTAGTGACCTTAAGAATACAAACAGTTCTTAAAGAGTTTATTTATATATACATACATATGAATCTGATGGAGATTAATAATCATTTCAATGCCTCATACTTCAAAAGAACTAAAAATGATCCACAGCAATACTGCTTAGAATGGATATGCTTACTCCTCACAAATCTTGTAGACTCCCAAAGTCTGGTAAGTAAGTAAGGACCCACCAGTCCATAACTGCTGTCCCCAACCTTTATGAAACACTGGAGAGATGTGTAAGTTGTCACAACAATGGCTCGGGCTTGTAGCTTCTCCAGAGGTATTTTATCAACTTTTGACTACATCAGTGACCTGCATCACTGTTAATGGTAGAGCTTGTCTTTTTTTTCAGGTCCAGATTCTCGAGAAAGTGCATGAAGGGCTGATTTGCTGGTTCCCCAGAGTTTGTTGTGGCACCTGTCAATATCCCCAAAGTCCTACTCTGTGGTCTTGACAAGTTCCTTCCATATCCAGTTTTAAGTTTCTGTGACTATTGATGCTGCAGTTCTTCTACCCCTTCAGTCCAACAGCTATGATGAAGGAGAAACTCTGCTGATTGTGTCAAATAAAGACCATACCGACGGGGTACACAGTTTAAGTTTGCTGTGGCTGTTTGGCAGGACTCCCTTGCACCTGGTTTCCACTGGGCAGTGATCGGCAGACTGCTCCGGTCTTCGCTTCCCAAAGTACCCGAGACAAATCACTACAGACCCAATGATATGACTCTGAAGCCAATCATTGTCTCATGTTTTCTGGCATTACACACAGTTGGAACATCTTTATGAACATGTTAACATTTCAAAGCCCCCCCATTGCAAGGTTGTCCATGGACACGCTCTGGAGCGGCGAAGTAACCAAACAGAAAGATCAAGTCCTCCAGCTGTGTCCCAACCAGGACAGTACCCTGGCAGACCATAAAGGTTGTCACACAACCATGCAAACAGAGTCAGAATTATTTTCCCCTCTTCACCACGGCATTGACACAATGTGACCCCTTCCTTGGAGGGGAAAACCCGAACTCACCGGCACTTAGACATTGATTTGTGAACAGTACCATCCCCCGATCTGTCCCTTTTATCCTGGGTGACTCTGGAGAAGCAAACAATGCCAACACTCTCCTTGAATTTTTTTTGTCTCCGCAAACCAGCACTGCGTGCATGCATGCTCCCCTTCTGCATCCAGGTGACATTTTATGTCCACACTACTAATTTTGAGAGAAAGCAATTCGGCACACACATTGCTCAACGTCTGTTGCCATATAGTAGGAGCTTAATCCGCTTGATTCATTCATTCATTTTGTACACTGCAGACCCTGAACAAAAGGTCAGGGAAGGGGCAGATGCGAAGCTAAGTCATTGGGCGAGAGACAGGATGTACCCTGGAGAGGTCATCAGTCAATCACAAGGCCACATACAGACACACAACAATTCACACACATATCATAGTGGTGGGGTCCTCAATCAACCTGCTGCATGTTTCTGGACTTTTGTGGTTACTTTGAACCCGCAGACTTCTTACTGCAGGGCAGCAGTGGAAAGCTCTGGTAACCACTTTATCTGTGTAATGGTTTGATAAACTTAGTGTGTTCCTCACAAAAATGCTGGAAGATTTATGCAGGGTCTTGTTTGGAAAAAACCTGATGAGGATGTCAAAGGAAGCCACCGATCACTTTCAGCAACCTGGATCAGAAAAGGAGTATCTATTGTTTCTGATTTCTTCTATTTCATCTGTCCGTGACTTTGTTTAAAATCTTTTTTTTGGTCTGTTTTTGCACTTTTTTCATCACCTTTTAAAACACTTCATAAAGCAGGGGCTAGACCAAAGTGCTTTTTTTTTGTCGACAAATTACTAATCTTCTAATTCTAATTAGTGGATATACTGTACATGCATACACAATGCTGAGTTTTTCCAATCCATTTACTTACAGCCATACTGCCTGGTAAGATCATTACATGCACACACACACACACATGCACATGCACACACACACACACACACACACAATATATATATATATATATATATATTGTGTGTGTGTATATATATATATATATATGTGTGTGTGTATATATAAATATATGTATATGTATAAATATATATATACACACACACACACTTATATTTTGCAAGTTTTTTGTTGAGATCTGATCTGATGACCAGGTAATAGATTACAAACACGATGTGCACACACACATGCAACATCAAAAGTTAAGACACACACACACACACACACACACACACACACACACACACACACACACACACACACACACACACACACACACACACACATCCTGGGCGCAGATATTTTCCTTGTGACTCAATTTGAGAACAAAAAACACTTCTTATCCCCACTGACCCTGGAAGCTGGATAAATACAAACATTGCACATATACAAAGCAAAAGGCCTGTTTAAATTTTGAACTTAAATATAATCATCATAATTCATTCATTATCTATGCTGAGTACCCTGCACTCAGGGTTACTGGAGTCTAGCTTAGCTGTCATTAGTGAAGAGAGAGGGTTTAACCCGTACTGGTTGCTAGACTATCACAGGGCCAAATGTAGATTTTTACTCTCCACGCTGGCGACATTGAACTTTTGAACTAGCTATCTATTGTGTTTGCTAACTGATTTATTAAAGATATTTTAATGTTTCTGTCGTTTCTTGAGTCACGTTAAGATTTTTAGGTTAAAAATAAATCTTTGCAATGTCGCAAGTTTTGTGTGAATTCAGACTACTTATTAACTTATTAAGTATTTTTTTAGGGTCTAATGAAGGATAAATTTCCAAAGGCAGCAGTCACTCATCAGAACACTGACACAGGACTTTTTGAAGACTTTTACCAAATGAGAGCAGGAAAAAGTGCGTGATCAAATAGCCTATAACTAAAAACATATAAACAAGAACCCACCGGGAATTAGACTTGGAATGGGGAACAAACATGCAAAATAAATCAATAAGCTCACGTTCCGACAGACAGAGCGGCTCAAAAGAATTAAAACTCAAGCTGAACTAATGACACAACAATGTGGAGGTTAACCTCATGAGGGTGGATTGATTAGACAGGCACACCGGGGACGGAGGGGATGACAAGGACTGACAGGAGAACACGATGAGGAGCGGGGAAGAAAACAAAGGCTGGAACCCGACGAGGTGCAGCGGATCAAAATAACACAGGAAGTCATCACAGAGTTGAAAGACTTGAACGTTAGACAGGGAAACACTACAAAGCGAGGGAAATGAGAAACATGCAGCAAAACTAGTGCTCAAGCCCGAGTCCAAGAATTCAAGTCCAAAAACGTGTCGTTGATTGAGACATTTGGGATAGAGCTTTTTCATAATTAAATATGGCCTTGTGTCTAGATTTTACATCGAGTAAATTTCTTGACAAAAGGAATGTGCAAAAAAAATGGATAAACTAACAATTGTCCAAAACAAGGGAAGGAAGAGAAGGACAGGTTAGCTGGGGTTATTCTTGTTTGCTATGTTTTTTTTTTTTCCAAATAAAAAGGGCAATTTATTTGATGTAAATTATCTTGCATCCCCCTCCATCTGTTGTTCTTGATCGTTTCCAAAAAGAACAAAACAATGAACGATTCCCCCGCCGTCTCGATATTTTTGATGTTAGACGTAAAAGCTTTGTGCTGTGCTCACCATTCAATGGTGATGCTGTGGTTTGAATAGTATACCATCTGCCATGTTGTGTTTGTCACTTTATATACAGTTTAAATGATAAGGCTGATCTGAGATCAGTGGCGGGGCTCGTGGGAGCGGCTCGGCCCGCAGTCCCGACGTAATGCTTGGATTATCAGTACACTTGCTGTTCTGATGTATGTCAGTTTCCTTGCAGCTTTATGAGAAAGGCAAATCAAGCGCTACACAAACACTAACACAGTGAATGGGTGAAGATGCGCAGAGGTGTGATTGCAGAAAACAAAGTGCTTCAACGCTC
The DNA here is from genome assembly GCF_037954325.1 of Fistularia commersonii. Lineage (NCBI taxonomy): Eukaryota > Metazoa > Chordata > Actinopteri > Syngnathiformes > Fistulariidae > Fistularia > Fistularia commersonii. The sequence continues at coordinate 7,548,480 of NC_141318.1, forward strand.
TCTGAGTTGAAATTGTGGCAGAGATTGGGAAAAACACTGAGCTACAAAAAAAGAAAAAAAAATGCAACAGCACAGAGAAAATCTGATGATCTTGAAACTCACAATTCCTGCACAGTGTCCGTGTACTTAAGTTTCACTTGATAAGAGAAAGACTATATCTAAATTGCCCACTAATGTCTTGGTTTGTCTTATTCCATTATAATATTTGATCTGAGGAATAGATTGATGGAAATGCAATGTCTTCTTTAATCCCATTAAATTTAGATATGTGGCAAAATAAGTGGCAAAATTCACATTGTGTGGGATTTTGACTTCAGCAAATAGTTAATTTCCTCAGGCTGAAGTGTGGTTTCGTTTGAGTGTAAAAAAATACAATGTTAATAATCCCTTCTCGGTTTGAATGTCAAGTGACCATTGCCATACTCAACATTTAAACAATGTTGTGATGTTTTCCTTACCTGAAACAGGTGCTGTGATGCATTAACACAGGCTCCGCCTGTAATTCTGATGCCTTGTGTTTGGACATATTGACGCTTTCAGCTTAGGGACGACCTTGCCTTCATGTCACTGTTCTCACAATGATACATTTTCATCTGTTCGTGTGCACATTGAAATAACACCTGGGGAGAGACACACATGCAGAAATTTAAATCAAAGAAATATAGAAAAAAGGTCCAAAATAACATTAAATCAGGACTTTGACCTCAACCCTATGCTCTTCAATATATGTGCTTAATTTGGACTGACTGGCTGGCTATTTGGTTCTCTTGTCCCAATAAAGTTGTTTGCATAATTCTAAATCGTACATATTCGCATAGTAGTGTAGAAAATATCCATTGTGCTTCTTTTTTTAATGCTGATGTTAGTTTTAGGCACTCCTCCACTGCAACACGACAGTCTTTGACCGTGACAGGGGCACGTTTTCACCCAAAAAATGACATTTCTTAATAGTAACTGCACAACGCCAGATAATAAACATAAATACGCTAAAGAGAAATCAACAATCCAGTGTCAAAGCAGTGCTCAAAAATGTCCTGTCCATACTTCCATCCATTATTTTTCGTTGACTGTTATTCCAAAAGCTCAACATAAGTGGACATTGTGTTGTATCGCTGTGGATGTTTTGGATCTCAGTCCATTCCAGTGAACAGCCGGATTAATGGTGTTTTCCAAACCAAAAGTAAAATAAAGCAAACGGGTACTTGCACACATGATTGAGCTTAACAGACGTAATATACTTCTTTATTAACAACGAACCAAACTGATTGAAATCTAAGAAATGTGTTTGTTTGTGCTCCTGAAAAAAAAAAACATCACCTCATTCCCTCCTTAATGTCTTCGTTCATTTCTGTTTTCCGATCATTTAGCTCAGCTAATGTTGCTGCAATACCACATGCAATGCAGCTATTGGGGGATTATACACAGATATATGGCCCATCTTGTCTAGATTTATGGCATTACATCCTCAGACTTTGATACTTTGATAAAGGTGGCGTTTTCATTATCCTTTGACAGCTTATTGACATGAAGGAGTCTGACTGCAAATATTTATAGAAGTTGTTTTTTGGGAGAATATTCTTGCACAACCGGAAGACAGCAAAACTTAATTTACTTAAAGATATGACTGTTTCTGCTATTCGACTGAAGCTACAGGCTGAGCTATATCAGCATTTGAGTGGCACTATATGTCCATTTGCAACATGCAGAATATAATTGTGGTAAAGATTTTTATTTGTAGCTCTCATTTACATCCAAATGTGTGCGTGTGCATGTTTGTGTATCCAGTCGTCCCACATACCACTGTGATATGCAACGCAAACCATGTCCTGCAGTACCCAATTTTTCCAGCAGAGAGAACTGTGCGCCCATAAATGTACTCAGGCCAGATCCCCCACTCATGTCCTCTCTGGGATTTTCAGTTAAGACATTAATTACATACTTATTGGAATGATAAAAAAACAAATTTTGTTGTGCTAAGTTTTAAAAGGCTAGATACAGAACATAGAACAACCTTTAGGTAAAGGTGTGACTAAATGTGTCTGTTTGTGTGTGTACACTTGTTTGTAACTCACATTCATAGCTCATATTTGCATTGGGTGACCTGTGACACTTCTTGATGGTGTCATGCTGTGGACATTGTTGCCATGGGGATTCCAGTGGAAACTTAGTAACCTGAGCTGTCAGTCAGGTAGGGCAGGTAACTGTGTCGACGTTGAATAATCTAGTTGGTGGGTGTGTGCGGAGGGAGGGCCTAGAGGAGAGAGTAGGGATTGAAAAAAAAAAAAGCTCCTCAAAGAGAGACACAGGAGATCGCAGACACTTGTGATCACACCTGTCAGGTGAAAACAGAAAAAAGACGGTGAGCTGGAGAAAGAGGAGGGAAAACAATCCATGGAGGCCGAGTTGGATGAGGATGACGGGACGTTCACTAACATCTCCCTGGCAGATGACACAGGTAAAACCTCAATGGACACACTGGACTATGGACTACGTTTGTTTATAGGAACACAAAGTGAGTCATGTGATCTGTACGTTTGTTTCTTCTTGAAAGAGCAATTTAAATTAGATGTGAACACAGTTTGGGGTTTATTCCCATTTTCAGTGCCGGACTTACGATTTTCATCGAGTCACTAGTTGAGGTTTGTTAACAGGAAGTAAAAAATAGAGCAAGTGACAATAAGTGAGCAAAAGGGCATGTGGACTGACAGCTTGTAAAACCAGAGCGGTTATCTGTGATGCGCGGTGAAAGGACACAAAGCTGGGTTTAATCTTATTTAGAATATCGGCTTCTGGACCTGAATGTCTTCAATTAGTCCTCTCAGTGAACGTTGCGTGTCATATCCTTTATTTGCACGTTTACGAGTGTCATCCTGCCACTACAGACAACACATCAAGTCACGTCACTGCTTGGCTCACATTGACACAGGGGATATGTCTTGCTATCCACACCACAAAGGATCCACAGATTAATCAAATATTTTGGTAAATTGTGGCACAAGAACAGCTTAACAACGTATACTGAGGGGGACATTTTACATTATTTATTAAATTATACCCCAAAAGATCGTTATTTAAACAAAAAATAGTGTAATAGAAATATCTCTTCCTCAATAACTGAAATTTTGGAATCCTCTTTAGATTTAATCATTAAGTGCATTTGTTTATATATTAGTTTATGTATTAGCACATGAACACAAGTATAAATACGTCAGGTGTACAAATACAGGACAAATACAGAATACAGAAAATTAGAATATTGTGATAAAGTTCTTTATCTTCTGTAATGCAATTAAAAAACAAACATTACTTTTTCATGATATTCTAATATTTTGAGATAGGATTTTTGAGTTTTCTTAAGATGTAAGCCATAATCAGCAATATTAAAATAATGAAAGGCTTGCATTATTTCAGTTCATTTGTAATGAATCCGGAATGTATGACATTTTTATTTTTGTAATTGCATTACAGACGATAAAGAACTCTATCACAACATTCTAATTTTCTGAGACAGTCCTGTACATATACATACAAATTATAGCACAGCATCTGTAAAAGGTTTTCCGTGAAATTTACCTCACACATAATAGTTACTATTTATGATGTAAGACATTGCATGGAAAATATACATAGACTTTTTATACTTGTGGCAATGAAAATATTGCACCCTAAAGACCCCCTTAATTATAATACGTGATTATAGTATTTCTCTCTCTCTCTTTCACACACACACACACACACACACACACACACACACACACACACACAGTGTGTATGTTTGAGGGCAATGATTGCGCCCCCTGTTGGCCGATATGGTGATGTACATGCAATGAGGTCGTGATGACGAGGTAGGTGGGAACAGTATTTTCTTCTTCATCATCACCCTCATCACCAGAGCCACTGTGTTTATCCACAGCGAAACTCTCCGCTTGTTGGAGAAAATATTTTCTTAGTTTTGGTGAGTTTGAGCAAAGATCGACGTTTATGTACTTATTCTTCATGACGTTCAGAGCTCGAGAATCTCGGTCCAGACACCGCTGACAGGTCCAAATGAAGCTAGAGGCGCTAATGGCATCAGTTAGCATGTAGTGTTAGCATCCCGGGCTGGTTGACGATCCATTAAATATTCGAAATGTCAGTTTATGGGACATTAACGTCAAAAGGGAGACTCTGCGTGTGCTTTACGGGGCTACTTACCTCGGTTTAGTTCAATATTCAACGTTATGTCGCTGTCCTTTAGGCGTAGTTCGTCGGGCGCTAGTATGCTAATAAGACTAACACATATACACGTCCATTATCGGACACGTCCCCGCTGCCAACGGATATAAAAGACATGAATCCACGGCGTCATCTCGATTATATTCATTTTTTCTCGACATTTAGTAACCACTCGGGTACATTCATGAGTCTCAGTGTCTTGGCTGCTCAGTACTTTACGCCCTCTAGCCCCTGCCTCGTCTTGGGAAGCTAACGATAGGACGTGCCATTTGTTGTTTTCCTGTCGCTCCCATTAACCCCGGGTGTTTGCAAACCTGCCCACATCACAGTTAATAAGCACATGATGCAGTCTATACGGTGCTTAAAAGCGCCGAATCAGTAGCGATGATGTATTATGGCGTCAACCCCCGCCCCTTCCGATAGCTGGTAACCAGACAGATGTGATAAAAGTTTACGCACACATATTGATTAGCCCGTGACGTGCTAGCAGCAGCCAGGGCGCGGTGTTTGCACCAGCGAGGTCTGCGTGGATTCACCAGCTATCAAAACGTTTCAAAAAATGAAACATGAGAGGGGGTTTGGGATCTCAGGGACTCGTCATCACTCAATACATAACCAGATTGTTGTTGTTGTTGGAGCTGATGTTGATACTTCACTCCGATCACACGTGTGAGGTTATTAGGGGAATAGGATCCTCATGTCAGTCTGTGCTATGTTCTATGTTGATGTCTTTACAGAGGACGGCGGATCTGCAGCCCTGTATACTAAACAGGAGAACGAGCTCTACATCATGAACTGCGATATAGATGGTATGTATGCCCCTATTTGTCTTGACAATTGAAAGAGAAGATTTGTGTGCAGGGGTAAAAGACGAGGTCATCACTGTGTGTCTTGCCAGGGGACATGGAGAACCCGGTGGAGATGGAGGAGAAGACCAGGCTAATCAATCAGGTGTTGGAGCTTCAGCACACGCTGGAAGGTAACACAGAAGCAACATGCACATTCATGTATTTGTCATTCGATGTAAGTGAATTCAGATGAGCCTTAAAACAGATGTCCTCATCAGAATAAACTTCAACACAGGTCCGCGCTGCTGTATCTTCCTATTGTGGAATTATTTTACATCTAAAAATGACCTGTGTAATATTTTTTAGACTTCTCCATGGCGAGTACATAATCCTTTTCAAAGTCACAGGGGATTGGCATGAGTAAATGGGCTGTTATCCAACACTAAATTTATGATGGGGTCTCCCCAGGAGTTTAGCCATCTCATCCAGAGAGCAGTAGAGAGGCAGGTCTTTTCATGTAGCTGAGGGAGTCCTAGTAGCCATGATGTGATGTCATAAACACACTTGAGATACACCATAATAATACTTAATGTATAATCATATGTTCCAAATATTTTACTACTCGTTACCTTTAGAGGCAGCAAACAATACCTGGAAGTAATATATGTATCAGTCCTCAAGTTTTTTTTTCCTTAGGGTTAATGCTGAGAAAAAACAATTTATTTGACAGATAGACCAACCCCTTTTTTTTAATGAGAAAAAAATATGCACAATCTGGTATTTTAATCAAGGATATACATTTGAAAGTTGAAAATTAAGTAAATATTAAACAAACTCATGACAGTGAGGTTTGAGATAGACAGACGTCATGATTGTCCTTAACAAATCAGTCAAGGCTTTAGACAGGTATTGAAACAACTGGATGAAAGTTTCGAGGCATTTTTAAGTTGACCTTCATTAGTCAAACAACGTCCAGCAATCAGAATGCCAATGTATCAGAAGTAAGCCCTGGTCCTGTTAACAGCTGCATCTGAGACGCTTACATGCAAGCAGTCTCCAAAATGCATGCTTTAAAAAAGTCACGAAAGTTAACCTACAAACCCACATATATTTGTATGCAGAAGTTTTTAAAAATCTTATTTGGGTTTAGTTTTAAATATGCGCATGCCTCAAATGTTCTACATTTGTTTACGCAAAAGAGAAGTTTAAATATAGCAGTCTGGAAAGAACAAGATAAACATTTAAGAATTTGGAAGACTCATGGAAATTAGAGTCAGGAATATGTATATAGTTTTTTTTATTTTTGCTCTGTTATTAAGGACACGGTTAAGAATTGGCTGGTCGATCTCAATTTGTGGAGTGGTTGTTTAAAACCACTGACATAACTTGTCTCAAATATTTGGTTCATTTTTGGAAGGATATTTTTTTTTCAATTTTGACCAAATAACTGGTTGTTAAAATTTTGTGGAGAAATCATGGAAATATACTGACAGAATTTTTCCCAAATGAGAAGCAGAAATTGTGATTCTTGGAGCCTGCAGTGAAATCTGTCTGGGCTGCCTGTCGTCTCTTGTTTGTGCTCCAGACCTGTCTGCGCGGGTGGATGCAGTCAAGGAAGAGAACCTGAAATTAAAGTCAGAGAACCAGGTCCTGGGTCAGTACATTGAGAACCTCATGTCTGCCTCCAGCGTCTTTCAGACCACCGACACCAAAAGCAAACGGAAGTGAGGTTGACTTGGGAGAAACCTGAAGTCGCGGGCCGTTTATAGGGGCAGGAAACACCGGAGATGTGGAGGGGGTGGTTTCCGCAGCAAACCTGGATCTTTTAAGCTGGTTTATTCTAGTCAAGGTTAAAAGTTTATACTGACTTGTCACCTGTCCTTATGTGTCAAAAGTAGCTGGTTCATTTCCTTCAATGTTTGTGGCCCCCAGGTCAGTTCAGTAGCAGCTTCCTCTCTACATGACAGACAAGAATTCCCCTCACTCTCAAGAGTCAACATGATACCACAACCCCTGTGTACAAAGCAATAAAGGGCCATTTGTGCCCACATTGTCTTTGTATATGTCTGTAAATGTCTATGCTCTGTAACACTGACTTGGCTTTTGGTTTGCGTTATAATTCAGTTCGTCCGTGCCCCCCTCACTTCCCCAACCCTCTGTTTCTGTCTCTTCTATCGGCTCCTAAGTGGGATCAAGACCAACCCTAATATATGATACAAATACCGTTTGACTAAAAACCTCATTTTCAACTCTAGTTTATTTATTTTATTTTTTGTAAAGTATTTTGTACGTCAACTGCGAGTCGTCAGTCATGTCAATAAGTACAATGACTATCCTCTTGAAAGTTGGCAAACAGAACAGTGTTACTGTAAACAAAATTGTATTAGGATGGCATGAGTTTCCTTTTCATCAGCTTTGCATATCTAATTCATATTAAATCAGTAATAACTGAATTGACCGCCGTATGAAGCTTTTAAGAGTCTTTTAACAATATGAGATGCAGAGGTACCATTGAGAGCTCAGCAACAATAAGAGACACAGAAAGCAGGGGTTAACTTCATGAGAGTCTTAAGATAATCAGTGGCAATAACATCTTCTGAACAATTTTCTCTGATTTGAAAAAGCATCCATGACCTGTAAGCCAAAGCACCACAATTAGAGATAGTTACCGAGGCAACGGTCTAGTTCATCGACGTAGCTTTGCTTGACCACTGATTCAAACAGCTGTGCTGAAGAAACACTTGCCAGTAAGGGAGTGGTCAGAACAGGCTAACTGATGTGACAGAGAAATTGTGAGATGAAAACATGTGGAAGCAAAAGCAGTTAAGAGGCCTTGAGTGATATTGATTAGGCCCATGTTGCCTGATGGAGGAGGGTTATGACCATAAGACTGCTGATGGCTGCATACATCAGAGTGGAGGGTGTTTCCTCTAAGACTGACACTGTTAAGACGGACTGAAGATAGACAAGTGAAAGGATGACACTTGAAATTTAGTTTTGAACTGAAATATCAATTAATAATTACTAATGAAAAACAAAAGCATTGAGTAACCTTGGTGCTGTGTGAAAAGGGATGAAATGATAATTTTACTGGAGGCTCTAAGCTCTGTACATACGCTGTAATCTATTGAATTTATTTTGATATGTTTAAGTTGTACACAAGCATTTCATTTTTTTCTGTCTGGCATGCTAAATATGCCCCCCTACACACTTCCTGGACTCATCTTGTGTGTGTGTGTGTGTAGAACCCTGCACCTTTTAAAATTTTGTTTTAATAAAAACCTAACATGGCTTCCTTCTCTTGGTTATTTTTCAACCATCGGGAGTGCAATCTTCACAAATTGGGACAAATGATCAGAATTCTGGGGGAAAGAAAAAAAATCATTAAATAGTTTTAATTTTTAAGAGCAATGTACAATTTGCAAACAAATGTAAACAGGGATAGCCGCCAATATCCGGCAAGAATGTGAACTACAAAAAGCTCGAGACATTAGTATCAAACAAAAGCGTCTTTGTCTTTCCCAGGCAACAGTGTCAGGCCAGATCTCCAGCTAAACCTCTAATTCTGGATAAAGCACTGCTGTGTGCTGACTGAAATTTAACATCCAGCTGTTTGCTACTGAAACACAATTCTTCTGTATTATTGATAAATAACAGATCAAGGCACTCAAAGTTGGTGCTTTGAGGATGAATTCTACTCACGATGGAGAAACCCACCCGGGCTCAGTAAGCGAGCTCGTAGCATCAAGCGTCATTAAAAACACTGCATTTTTACCTCAGAGAGGTTGGCTCTTCTCAACCACACGTAGTTTTTTTGCTCTACACGGTGCCCTTCTAGTTTAATCATACTGGCATAAAACAAATTTTTAACAAAGCCAATAAATAGTTATCAGTACTAATCCTCTATTCTTAAAAGCATTTAACTTAGGAAAAAGAAACTGATGCACCTTAAAAACTATTTAACATCTAAACATAATATTCATTTTCTTTTAAGAGGTAATATTCAAAACTAAGCTGAGGCGACTTTCAGCAGAAATGTTCCGACGCAGCGGTAACACCTCATGCAGCCTGGAACCCTCTGTGGTCCTTTTCAATGAAACCCCCCTAAATTGTACTCATGACAAAAGGACGCGGGACTCGATAGCAGTGCCGCCTTCGCTCTTGGAGGAGACAGACTGGCAGATCTGTAACGGCTTATATTCAGAGAGAAGACAGTGGAAACAGCGTGGAACAGCAGTGAAAGAGGCAGGGCTCTTCAGACTGACAGGCAACGACAGACACAGGGATGACGACACCTCGAGTTTTCAAGGAAGGGTAAAAACAGCTAAATGCACAAAATCTCCTGGGGATTATTCTGATAGGTGATCGAGAAGACAAGGGAGGGGGGACGAGAAGAGGGAAAGGGGGGCGGACCAGGACCTGTGATTGGTGATGGGTGTAGTGGAAGGGCTGGGGGGTCATGGCTTGGGCAGCCAGGTTGAATGAAGGCTACCAGGTCGTTGGGACACACACACACACACACACACACATGCTGTTCTGCTCAGAGAAGGGAAGCAACAGAGATGGTCCTTCCACCTTGTCCCTGCAGGGATAGAATGGAGAAGGTAGGCTTGGGGTTCACGTCCTCAGTCTTTCCGTACCCTCCTCTTTCTCACAGCTTGTTTATGGGAATCCTCGGTGTCTCCTCCCTCCTTAAGCTGCAACAATCAAAGAGGCAATTTGATGATTTGTAACCGCAGCAGAGGATGACTCATATCGTCAAATTAATTATTGGAGGACTTAAATACACGTCATGTTCTTTAGTGCAATTACCAAAAATGAACACAAGAGGCAGGTACCCTCAAAATGAGCAAGGGGGCTGATACAGATAAATGTTATACATACAATTAGTGTTTCAACAAACAGAGGCGTGAAAGGGTATTCTAAGGAGAAGTTAACAAGCACTTGTGGGAAATGCAAGGTGTCAAATAATAAGAAAACCATTTCTTTGTAGAATTAAAGGCACCTATTAGTAAGATAGCACTCTAGTTTCATAAGGAACTGTTTTCTTGCACCTAACAAACACTCAGCATGATTCTGTCAGTGCAATTGAGTTTTTCAAGAATTAATGATGGCATTTTAAACATTAAAAATAAATAAATAACCTGCATCTCCACTGTGTGATGCAGACGGACAGAATCAGGCACCTATGTAATTCTCAACATTTCTGCAAGGTCAAATCTGAATGATTCAGATGAAAAAGTATCGCAAAACACAGCTTGTGTTTTGCATTTGATGAAAAATAATCTGGATGCTATCAGGGTTACAACATCAGTTTGGAACCGACACATGGAGCTGCGTGGAAATGAAGGTGAGGTGAAAGTGCGGATGATGTGGATGCTGTCTCCTTCAAAATGGTGCTCTTACAGGCAAACTTCAAGGTCCACCCACCTCATCCTCCGCTATTCTTTCTGGAGACTTGCTTTCCTCCTCTTCCTCCTCCTCCTTCTCTTCTTCCTCATCATCCTCCTCATCTTCTAGATTGTCCCCTCCAGCATAAACCCCGTTGTCATTATCTCCACTGTCCTCTGCAGCTTCTTTGAGACCCAGAGAATTCAAAGAGAGCATGCCACAGTGAGGAGTCGCCTGAAGCATTGATCGGGGACTGTGGAAGTGCAGCGTTTGTCTCACCTCCCACTGGTTCTCCTGGTTCTGTTGCTGCTTTCTGCTCCTCATCTGCTGCTGCCGACTCCTCTTCCTCCTCTTCTTCCTCCTCCTCCTCCTCTTCTTCAATATCAGTACGAGGGAGATCAGTCTTCTTGTACACATAGTCATCTGATTTCTGAAATACAAACAAGACAGGAGATGCTGTCCTATAAGCCAGTTTAAGTTTAAGGAAAATAAAATCTGCTGCACGGAAGCTTGACACGGTACCTTTGGCCAACAGAACAGCACGGCGAGTCCTACTGGCAAGCCGACTGTCAGAATGTAGATCACCCACAGCCATGGACGCTCCTCTGCAGCCATCATCAGCTGAGCAAAGATCCCCGGCTGATGAAAAGGACGAGTGAGGTGGACAAGGGCTAACTGAGCCTTTTCTAGCAAAGCATCAAATGGCAGCGCTTTGATGCGGCACAAGCACAGTGTCACAGATGCTCTCGTTAAACATTACACCGACCTCATTAGCACTGGCCACCAGTTTTTTCAGCCCCCAGCTGTCAGATGCCCAGCGGTCGGCCACTTCTTTGTGGGAGGTGATAATGAAATTGTCGAAGTAGATGTCCGAGGTCATGGACCATAATTCCAAGCCCACCGCTTTGAACGGTGTCATCCTGAAAGGCTGCAGATCCTCAAAGTACTCAGGGTTGTTCATCTTGCGTGGCTTCCACACGCCCTGGGGAGAACACCAAGTCTTAGAAAAACCCAACAAGACCACTGATACACAGTTTTTAAGATATCGGATTCTGCTTTGGTAAAACTATCGGGCTGTGAAAGGCCTGCACAGTATTTTTGACTGGAATGCAGTTAATGAAATACTGAATCAGAAAAATAAAGTAATGCATTTGTTGAAAATATTTCAAGCCAAACACCAGTGGGTAAGTAACCAAAAATAACTCTCCAGCAATGCTGGTTTTCCAAATTAAATATCAGATTGCAGTCTTTGGATTTCTTTGTACCGTAATATTACAAACAGATTTTTTTTTACTGTAAATGAGCCAATACCTGATAATTGGGGTTGTCCACAAGGGGAGATTTCCACTTGCCCTTGTACTGTGGGTTGTTGATCATGGGCCGCTTCCACTCGCCACATCCAGGGGCCGTCTCACAGGCTGGGTTGGGAATCTGCGGAGCCTCCCATTCTCCATCCATCTCCTCATCCCTGCGCACAAATGGTCCAGGGAGGAGAAAGGTGAGGCTAGATCTCTTTAAACTCTATATAAAGGCCATGTTTACATGTGGCGCTAAGTTGTGTCTTTACATGCATCACTTGTGTTGACTGATTATTTGCAACAATGTATGTATGTAGTGTTTGGATTATATTTTTAATTTGTGTGTATCGTATCAATGCATACAACTATTCTTCAAAACATGTGGAATATGTAAAAAAATCCATAATATGATTTATTTTACGGTTATATATTAAACACTGGGAGTAAATCATATTTTTCTTCTTGTCTGTATAAAATTCTGAACACTCATAGATCTGCCTCCCACCAAGGCATGTCATTTGGCTCGTGTTTAGCCTTTAGGAGCGTCAATCTGTCAAGACACCATGACACTCTGCTGTCCCTCTAGCTCCGTGGTCTCCAAGTGGGGGTGTTGCAGTTCAGACAATCTCTGTCTCTCTGTTCGGAAAATTACTAGAACCCCCCCAATGCTGCTAGGTGTGGCTACAAGGCTACGGGGAAAAAAAGAAGGGGACTCTCAGCTCCACAGTGTTTTTTCTCTAGAACTGAGTTGAATACTGCAGCGATACAGCAGGGTAAAATGAATCCTGGGTTAGCCCTCTGGAGAGAGCCCGCAGCTGCCCTGGGGGTAGACAGCTCAAGATAAATTGGAACCTCAGATTTTTGTGAGGTTCGAAATGAAAAGAAAACCGCTCTCTGGAGACAAAATATTCCAAAGATACCAAAGTAACTACGACATTGAGGGCAAATAAATATAACAAAAAACACTTCACTGGAGGGGATCTTTAAGAAAACACCATCTTGTTTTACATGACCTGGGTGGAAGTTTACAGACAGCAGTAGTCCTATGAGAAAGCACCATGTTGTTAAAGCTGGGTTATTGTTGTTTGACTATAGGAGTTGATTCAATTGTAACATGTTAACGTAACAATGTTGGCTTTCTGTTTGGTTATGCACATGTTCCGCCTGTTTCTTTTTCCCAGTTGTTGATACTGCACTACAACTACCTCAGATGCTAGATCAAAGGCCAAACAATTTGTCCTGATACTCTGCCTCCTTAATCATTTGCATAGACAACAAGGTATCAGCAGTTTTTTATTCTAGACTATAAAATGCTTTTAAGTGGCAAGAGGCAGAGGGAAAGTGTGACAGAGAGATGGGGTGAAGGTGGATAGGGGATCGAAAGTTGCTCAGGCTAAGTTTACTTTAAAAGAAACACACAGCACAAGTTGAAAAAAACAAAACATGTCACCACGAAGATTCTTATTGAGTCCTTCCCTCTACAAATGCTTTACAAAGGAGAAGGAAATACAAAGTGGCGATCTGTGTAAGACTCACTTGTGATCGAATCATAGAGGGCCTCTAATGAAATGAAATAATACAAATTCTTTTACCAGTCTTCTGGCTTCTCTGCGTTGGGATCAGGGATAAACTCTTGTTCCTCATCCAGCCACCCCTCCGGTTTCACAGCATCAGGGTCCTCAATCTTTGCAGGGGCACCTTCATCCCTGTGACACAAACACACATTCTGGTTGGCGACTATTGTAAAGGTCATGAGAGCAATGACATTAAATATGATGTCAGCGTTTTTAAATCTGTCAACTATTTCTTTACGATTTGTGCAAGCATGGCGGTTGCAGTCACCAGTCATCAGGCCTGCTGGCTTCAGGATCAGGAATCTTCGCCCTCTCGTCCCAGTCTTCAGGTTTGGAGTCATTTGGGTCGTCGATTTCTTTGGGGGGGTTGACTGGGGGGACAACATCCTGCAGCAGGCTGCCTCGGCTCACACTGGACTGGTCAATGAGCATCTCATAGGTATTGTCTGAGTTCAGAACTGACAACAGGGGATACGTTACACAATTAGCTGTGCAAGATAGTAAACATTTAGGAGTGAAAGTAAAATGCGCTGCGGTATGAAAGAAAGCAACCAACAAAATAGCACATCTGAATTGTACCCAAGGTGTAGAGATGAGTCTTCTTGTCTGTGTAGAACTTCTTGAGGTCCACATCTGCCCTTTTGGCATGCTTCTCCTCCATGTCTTTGTTCAGAGGATTCTGGTGGCGGAATATGAAGTGCAGCTTGTAGTCCTCGCCACACTTGTCTGGTCCAAACATTATGGTATAAGGTGTGCGATCGTGGAATTGCTCCTAAAGGGCAGGGGAAAAAAGTACTCCATTGTAAATGTACTCAGCATGAGCTCAGTTCTCATTACACCATGAGCCCCAGCGGCGATGATTAAGACCTCTTGGTTTTGTTAATATCTATATTAAACAAGCTTTATTTGTACTGGCCTGGATTTATCTATCATTTTCACAGTGCTTGTTTGAAGTAGCATGATAACCTGTGCACTCACCAGATTGAGTTTCCCAGTGTCTGAAAGTAGTTTGATATAGGCCCCACCACAGTCAATACCGTCCTGGAAATTCACTTCATACCTAAAAACGCACACAGGTCTCAAAAAGTCATTCTGTTGTAGTATTCTCTAACTGGTAGGATACTAACAAGTACGTTCCCATTCCGAAAGTGTTAGATATGGAATGACAAGGCTGTGTAAGTCTGTGTTTACTCACTGTACAACCAAAGGCTCACTCTGAAAGATGAAGGGTTTGTCAAGCATGGCGGCAATGGCATGATGTTTGGCCCGAGACTTAAGCACCAGGCCTTGGTCTCCTGGAACCTTGTTTTCCTTCAGCTGCTCAACAGCCCACTTCCCTGCGTTTTAACACAGCTGACAGTCATCAAAGTACTTCAAGGTCTAAGCTTTCAGTGCAATGGCTTCAGATAGTGTTTTTTAATAGCTTGCAAGACAAGATGTGTAGAAGCAGACAAAATAGCATCACTAAGGTATTTTTCTATTAACAGAAACAGTCTATCTAAAGTTCTTGTGTTATTTTCATCTGCCAATTAATTTTCTAAATTCTCAAAAATAAACTAGTTTTGAAAATGACAAAAAGGCACATGATGATCTGAAATTTAATATTTAGTGCTGTAGAGTGATTCAAATACTGAATATATTTCCCCTTCCTGCTGTTGTCACAAAAGGTTGCATCAAATGATTACAAATTAAATTCTGGTCAAACTCCGTGAAGGAACTCAAAACTGTTTTGTGCTGCTGGCAGAGACCCTTGCAGCACAGAGTGATGACGAAGTTCTTTTGAAATATGTTACATATTTATAGTGACTGCCATATCCATGAGTTATCACTGATTTCATCACACTCTGAGATAAGGTACATTTCCAAATCTCACTGTTATGTATAAAACATAACTTTATATTGTTTGTGATTTATTGTTTCATAGATTTATGAAAATTTGCAAAAATGTGGAATCAAGCCTGTATAATTCATAATGTTTGTTTCCTCTGTACATCCTCAAGTGCATACATATATATTTGGATATAAAAATATTACAAACCATCGTATTTTGCAATGTCATCATCTGCATCCCCCTTCACAGTTTTTGACAGCTGCCACCTGTAAGGTTTACCAAACCGAAATGCTTCAGATTCAACACAAGAAAAGATGTGCACGAATGCCCGTCTATATGCACATGCACAGCAGCAAGAATATCGTGCACTTCATGAATATGATAATACCTGTCCAGTGATCCATCATCAAATGTCTCTGCAAAGTGCACATCCCCAGTGGGCACAGGAGTCTTGTATGTTACCTGGGAAATAAAATTGTCTTCATTTTTCATTTTTAATTCTGATCAGAGCTTGGTATTTACATAAAATACAACAATCATACTTAAGACCTCTGCTTGTCCTGGGGGGCTTTCCTCACCTGGAAAGAGATATTGGTATCAGCTCCAGCCTTGCCACTCTCTGTCTCTTTGTCATCTGTCTCATCAAATTGCTCTTCATCCATGACTGTTGCCTCCCCCTCCTCCTCCTCTGCCATCAAAACTTTGATTTCCTCTTCGTCCAGGTCCAGATTATCATCTGCATCTGATACATCGACCCTGGGCTGCTTGCGTTGGGCGGCTACTGCTGCCACAGCCAGAAAGGACAGAAGCAATAGGCGCCACATCCAGCACCTGCCCAACTTCATCTTTACAGAGGGATGGGGATCCAAACAGTAGGATGAATAATAGTATGTGACAAAAGAAAGAGAGGAACATGTGGGATAAATGTTATTTATAGAAAGCAAAGTCTGTTTGTGTGTGTGTGTGTGTGTGTGTGTGTGTGCGTGCGTGTGTGTGCAGTGCTATGGGCATAAATGACAGCAATACAGAACACAACTGTGTCAAAGACGAAGGAATTATAGTGCACATCACAAGACAAACAAAAGATTGCATACAGTGTGATTTATCAAACTATTTGTTCAAAACAAATAAATGGCCCTTTACTGTAAGGAATCAGTATCTGATATGTAGTTTAGAAGATTTAGTCAGTTCTCAGGTTTTAACTAACAATGGCAGTCTATTTAGTTTTGGTTTTTCAGCCGATTTATGGCTTCCTTTATTTGGACAGATATTGTTTTGGATGGTAAAATGAGAGTGCCAGTAGGTGTCAAACACTTACAATTTTGACACTTGGAATCAACACTGAACATTGCAGCTACATACCTTGAAGTTTCTAGACCACCAATCAGATGATTGGGTTTAAGCCCCTGAAAATGAGACTACTTGTCAATTGCTTGTAACTGCTAAATGGTAAATGCCATGTTTTTATTGAACAAATTGCATTGACAATGAAAGCTTACAGTTCTGAGATGCTTTATTCCAGGTTTATTGGTAGGCTACTGAAACAAAATGAAATGAAACATTATGTCTTTCCAAATACCGACGGCCCTTGCAGTATATGGAAACTAACTGCCTTGTCTCAGAGGCAAGGAGCAGTGTTTTAAAAAATGCACAGGATTTTCTGCTTTGATCAACAACGGCCCCCTTCCAAACATTGCTCCTAACCCTTGTTTAAAGTAATGTGCAGCTTATGAGAGTTGATGTTCCAGATATATGCGACAAAACCATAGCAAACCTTTGCTGTGTATCAGAAGCAACCAACCCCCTCTTTTTCAATTTATCTCTGCTGTCAGCATCTAATACAAACAATAAAATACCACACATATTGTAGGAAATCATGCATGGGATGGTTATCTTTGCATAAATCCTATAAGCATGAACAGATAAATAATGCCTCATCCTGAACCAGACAACGGCTTCATTGATCTCCTATTGATCGAGCCACACCTGCTCACTCTCTTTCAAAGCAGCAGGAAATGAAAAGCATGATTGGAGCTGCCACAGCAGCACAACTCTCATAGCTGCCTATCAACATTTAGTGCTATAGAGGCGCTGCCCCATTTGTCAACATTGTGGTGGTGGAGCGCCTGAAAAATTTTGAATAAACACCAAACGAACACATCAGCTCTGTCTTTTGATCAGGAGACCTTGCTTGCTAATATTGAAGCCGGTCAGTTCTTTGTGTTCAGTTCAGAGAAGTGGCCACTGTTTTTGTGTCTCATTATTTTAACTTAGGGATTTAGTATCAGACACTTTTATGGCATTAGCACTTGATGGAGGGAAGGGAAGAAATTATATTTCCTGTTTTATATTGTGTTACAAAAATCATTGCTGCACTGACATAATTATTAGCGTTTTGCCCCTTTAAGTCAATAAGCTTTAGGCCACTCTATCATAATACAAGGACGGTTCAGGAAACAATACATTTAAGGTCTACAACTGTTACTACAAGTCAAATCACATATATTTTTCACCCTTTATTATAATCATCTTTTATTAAATATTTTTAATCCGAGTTTCAGTATGCAGAATGGCAAGTGCTGTTTGACATAAGAAGGCTACTTTTATATTCATCTGCTTCAGGGAATGTCAGTGCTCTATTTCCATTTGTTCACCCTAATGTCATCACAATTAGTATGGAGCCAGTCAGGTTCCACTGTTCATCGGCTGCGAGTACAGATGATTTTCATTATTGATTCAGCTTTCAGCTATTTCCCCTATTAATTGGTATGTGAATACACTGAAATAAAAAAAACATTTACAAAAAAGGAGCTAGTTATCATTTGTGACAAGAGACATCTTGACATTCTTGGTTTGTCTATTTAGTTATATAGAGAAGTACATTAATACAAACACTGGGGTTGCCCACCAAATGGTGATAGTTCTTTTAATTGGTTTCCCATCACATCACTCAACTATATTTTATCTTTACATTGTTTCTGCTTAAGTTCTGTTCGACTTCCACGCCTCTGAAATTACTTCTTCTGACCATCATGGATTACTGTAGATGTCAAATCTGAATTATTTGTTAAATAATTTTTTGATAATCAATGATACTTTATAATTATATGAAATTAGATGTCTACTAAGACTCAATTCATCATTTAGGAAACAGGATAGAGTTAACAGAGTCTTATATCTAAGTGGCGTTATTCTTTATGTATTGGCAAACAGAAAACATGTTTCCTGATTAATGACTTATCAATTAAATGTTGTATTCATTTCCAAATTGAGCATTGAGTTACTTGAGTTACTTAACTGATGCAATAAAACTGGTTTCCAATGAAAACAGCAACTGATCGACTCACTTAAACCGTGGAGCCGTGCTTTGGTTGAATAAAACGAAAACAGTTTTCACACTCCCCGTCGGGGAATCGAACCCCGGTCTTCCGCGTGACAGGCGGAGATACTGTCCACTATACTAACGAGGAATTGTGTTGATGCCTCACAACGTTTTTTATTATTCATCCAATCGAAAGAAAATTTCACTTTGGGAACGGACTTAGGCGAACGACTCTACTTGTATGTTGCGTATCGTTGTCAGACACAATAATATTACACGGATTAAGCGTGAGTGAGCATGTGCGGGCGGGGGTTGCTTTTTACGAACTGGCAGTTTTTTGTATTTCAGTTAGTACTTGACATTTAACGTCATTCGTCGATATTTCCAATAAGATGCCATTGCTAGCGAGTCCTCGCTTACAAAGGGGCCGCGTCAAATGCTTATGCCTGCTTTTTCCCAGCTTCCACAATTATTCATCAATTAGTTACTCTTCCTCTACTTCATTGGCTAAAAACACGAACGATTAGTGATGCCCTGAAAGCAGAACACTTCCGATTACAGACTTTCTTCTGAAAACAGATTATATTCTGAGGGTTTCGGGGGGGATTCCAACTTCCACCCCCAGTCAGTGGGTCACAGTTGACGCAGGACATTCATTTTTTGGATGATGCAAGACTAAAAACATTACATTTAATGGGTTATTGAAAGAAAGAAAAAACTTAAATGTCACGGACAGGTCTGCGGAACGAACATGGCTGCATCATGTCATCCCAATGCCTAAACTGTTTTTCTGAGAAAGGCTTTTGCTCGATGCTGCACCTGCCCCCAGTAGCTAACGTCCATGCTAGCTAATCACAAGCAGTTAACGTTAGCACAACAGAAGCTTGTGTCGTGAAGTAACGGACTTACAAAGCAGAAATGAGCCCAATTCAATAAAAGGTCTGGTTATAGACACCTTTAACAACAACAATTCGTTGTTGGAAATGAAATAAAATATTTGACCAGAGGAATTTCCACAAATCATTGCATAGCAAAGGCTAGCTGGCTACATTCGCGGTGATGACAAGCGGGGGGTGGGGGGTGGAGAATGAATGAGCGCACACACACACAAACAAACCTTGCGTCTCCTTGTCGCAGCAGAAATCTTTGATATAAACAGCCTCTCCACAACAACTGACCCAAAAGGGGCGTCTCACACTTGATTTGCAAAATGAAGCACCGAGGAACGCCGTTTATGGCTGGGGAAAACCCGGTGGTCAGCTGCGGATGGACAGTGTGACAGATCACTCGCCCAGGATAGCGGCGCGCGCGCGCGGTTCACGAAAGCTGGCGGGCGCGACTGGGGAAACGTGCATGCGCAGTTCGTGCACGGTGAAAACGGCAACGTTGCCTTCAGGGCTCCAAAAAGAGCGAAAGTGCGTGTAAATATTTCATATTACATAGATTTACGTTTCGGGGATATTAGATTATATCTCTATGATTTTAGATTAGATTCAACTTTATTTTCATCACACATATAAGATAGAAACACTCTTTTGTTTGGTTTATTTTACTAGCAGAAACAATGATGAGCGGTTTGCGCTATGTTTGCGCTATTTTTTTTAGGATCCATTCCTCTTTTTTGTTGGTTCAACACACCGCTATGTCACTGACTCCAATAAAGAACTCCCTAAAACATGTAAAAAAAGACAAAACAAAAAAAGACATGCACATACGTGTATGTGTGTGTATGTGTGCTTTTGGGTCTTTTAACTTGAAATATCCTCAATTACGATATTATAACCGATACTTTGATGCATCTGAAACGCGTTGTTATGATTTCAAAATAAAAGTTTGCTTTATGATTGTTTCCGTCAAAAAAACGCCCAAAGGGCGAAGCACGTACACTTGATTGTGATAAAATCAAGCTGGTATGTTTATTCTTGATGGAAGCCAAGTTTGACAAATACCATTAAAATAAAAAGACTTTTACTTTGAGACATATAATCTACTTCCGGATTAAAGTTCAACCGATGTTGATGGCGGCCACATGCGCGTAGCGGTTAATGGGATAACGAACTCAAAACTACAACTGAAGACCCAGAAAACCCGGCGGAATGAAGGACACGCCGCTTTCTAACTGCGAGCGGGATTTCCTGCTCAGAGCTATTGAACAGAAAAAGGTATGTGGATTCTCGATGCTAGATGTTGTGTTTTTAGTTTCGTGTGTACTGACAGCGCCGATGGGCGAATATGGGGACGGGATGGAGATTATGACTAATACATTACAATCAATAGCCGCGCAATACATTAAGCATTAGACTGTCACAGCGCGAATGGATTACAAAGTTTCTCTACATTTAACTTCCGAGGATTCATCGTACCAGTACTTGATACCTTTTTTGATCTTCTTCTCATTTCTCATATGCTTTTTCTGTACTTCTCTGTTAGCATTCTCAAAGCAAATACTGCATCTGTAGTACTCTTTCTAGGTATGAGGCCATACTGCTGTTCACAAATGCTGACTTCTGCTCTCAGTCTAGTTTCCACTACTCTTTCCCATAACTTCATTGCATGGCTTATCAACTTCATTCCTCTATAGTTGCCGCAGTTCTGTACATCCCCCTTATTCTTAAAATGCGCACCATCGCACTTTGTATCCATTTTTCAGACATCTTCTTACTTTTGAAGATCCTGTTGTATAATATAGTCACTGATCTCTTTCAGGTTACCTCGTCTATACAAGATTTATAGACGTATCAATTTTTTTATCAAATCAAATCAAATCTTTGTAGTTACAGTTAACAGTTAAGACAATTTATATTTCATTGTATTTCTTATTCTTCCTCCTTTCTACTATTATCTATTACTGTTATGCTTTTACTTGAAACTCTGGCACAACAATTTCCTTCGGGATAAATAAAGTTGTTCTCATCTCTCATCTCATCTCATCTCATCTCATATAGTCTACCTGCATGCTCCTACCTCCACTTTAATGAGTTACCCTATGTTCCTGTCTTTTTTGGAAAAAAAGTGTTCACTATACCCATGTCCATCCTTCTTGCAAAGTCTAACGCCACCGGTCTCTATAATCCTATCCTGGATACCAGATATGGCCATCACCTCTTCACCCCCTCTATTGCCGTCACCAACATGTCCATCGAAGTCTGCACCAATTACCATTCTATCGTTTCTGTGGGATATTCTGCATCACTTCATCTAATTCCAGAACTTCTCCTCAAACTCTCATCCCACCTGCAGGGCATAGCCCGAACAACATCGAGCATCACACTTTCAATTTCTAGTTTCAGACTCACAAGTCTATCTAACATTCTTTTCACCTCCAGAACATTCCTAACAAACTCCTGTTTCAAGATAATTCCTACTCCATTTCTCTTCCTGTCAGTACCATAATAGTACAACCTAAAGCCTGCTCCTAAGCTTCTAGCCTTACTACCTTTCCACCTGGTCTCCTGAACACACATTTTTTCCACCTTCCTTCTCTGCATCATGTGCACCAACTCTCTACCTTTTCCTGTCATAGTCCCAATATTCAAAATCCCTTCTCTTAAGTCCCACACTCTTGCCTTTCCTCTTCTCGCTCTGCTTCTGAACAGGCCTTCCTCCTCTCCTCCTTTGACTTACAGTAGCCCAATTTCCACTGGTATCCTGTATGTCATCGGTACCAACTGTGGTCGTTGTTAACCCGGGCTTTGACGATCCGGTATGATCTGGTTATTATGGTTGATTTGCATGTTTGGGTTTGGCAAAAGTTTACGCTGGTTGCCCTTCATGAGGCAACCCACTGCATTTTTCCAGGCTTGGGACTGGCTCAGGGAGACACTGGCCCCTGCAGACCTGAGGCTGCATTTGATACCTTTATAGATATAAATATTTATATACATTTATCCTGACATGCCTTGCAGCGTTTAGATGGAAGACAGACCTACGACTACAGAAAAATAAAGATTACTTTTGGGACCGATTATGGATGCTGCTTTGTGGATCTCGGGAAAACGAGGTAAACCTGTGGTCAAATATCACCCCCTCTCCCCCCCAAAAAAGAATAATAATTTTGAAATATAAATAATATAGATAGAGTTGATACAGGTGTGATTGATTGAGTTGGTCGGACAATGCAAGTTTTTTTTCTATGGCTGAAAATATGGCTTTCTAAATTATCAGAATAAAGATATTAATATTCTGTTAATTATGCATTACCAAATGTGATCAGGCTGGTCACTGATGTTTTGTTGAACATTGATTGTGATTCCATCTGTCAGTAAGATGAGGAATACTGTCGTCTCCGATTTTTTTTTTCCTTGGTTTTCAGTCTAAAATTGATTTTAAGCATCAGACTAAATTATGGAAAAGATACAACAGCATCACTGTAACATGATTGTGAGCATGAATACCGATACAGGTCATTGTTACGTACACATAATTGGTATTAACGCTAGGACTACATGAAAAAATACCACTAAAAACTCACAGAATATCTCTTTAAACTTTGCAAAGTATATCAGCAAATTTATTTATATTGTAATGTTAACCTTGCAAATATTACTGTCAGCAGTGGTCCAAAAAACCAACAGTAATCCACAGCCTGTAAGGTATTGATAAAATTTGTTTTGCAAGTCTTTGCAATTGCAGTAAGTATAAATATTTTGGGGTGTGTGAATGATTGATTCTGCATCCTGTCATGTAATAACAAGCTGAAATCATCAAACATGCTGTGTCAAGAAAACTGAGCTCTATTTGTTGGTGGTAATTTGCCCGGATGTCCAGGGTGATGGCCCAAGTGTCCTGTGAGCTCGTTGTTCCCAAAGAGAATCGACCCAATGAGGGAATCATGTTTTTCAACATAGAGCTTTCACCAATGGCTTCACCAGCATTTGAACAGGGCAGGTGAGTCAAAACATGACTGAAAGGAGCATTTTCATATTACATGATTTCATGTACGGAATTTAGTTTTTATTTTAGTATTCGAGCGAAGGGGAACAAGTGTGAATTAGTGTTTTTTCTTTCTTAAGGCAGTCTGAGTTGTCAGTGAAGCTTAATAGACAACTGGAGAGATGCCTCAGGAACTCCAAGTGCATTGATACAGAGTCACTGTGTGTGGTTTCGGGAGAAAAGGTAACCGCCGCACACTCACACACTTAGGACGACGACCACTAAGTCTGTCCAGATGATGAAAATGTTGTTTGTGTGCTCAGGTGTGGCAGATCAGAGTGGACGTTCACACCCTGAACCATGATGGAAACTTAATGGATGCTGCCAGCATCGCTGCCATCACCTCTCTGTGCCACTTCAGACGCCCTGATGTCGGCATCCAGGGGGAGGAAGTCACTGTGGTGAGTTACCCTGTTCATCTTATTCCTGCTACAGGATTATCAGTGTGGCCTAAATGAGGCCGAAAATTATGACTTAAAATGAATATTCTTTTTAAGCATCTTTTGTACGTCATTAATTTTATGTATCTTTAATCATCCGTTTTTCTGCTTGGACCTCTTGCTACTCAGTGTCATGCTCACTTAATCCAGTACTTGTCTAAAAGCTGTACACAGCTTTTGTTGCAAGTGTAACCTGCTCGGGTTAAGGCTCTCAAGTTAAGATGTTTGCACTAAGATCGCCCTGCTGTCAGATTTACTTAAAGTGAACGGAACATACACTTGGATGAGGCAGAATCCAATTTACTCAGAGTGACAGTTTAATAACAAATACATTGTGTCCTCTGAAACAAAACATTTCAAATTGAATATGCATATCATTTGTGATGAATACTGACTCTGTTTTAAAATTTGTAAATCCATAATAAAGCTCTACACTGTCATTTGTATTGTTAAGGCCATCTGTACATCTAAGTTCCACACATTAAACTTATGGAAGTGACCATGCCGTCGCATACCATCCTGAATTGGCCTTAGTTATTAAATCATCATCTTTTGCAAATCAAAAGATGGGTGCAGAGACCATTCTGTCCTGCTGCTTTCAGTCTGCTGTGGAAACATACACACTTTGGGAGTGACCCTCCCCATTTTGAAACCTCCAAATTCACCCTCCGTTGACTGGAAATTTCTTCATGCTTTAGCAGCATAGCATACCACTGGTGTGAAATAAATGTGACCCCACTGCACACTGCTTTGACCTTGTCAGTTAAATGTGTGGATTTTTATGTGCTCTCTCAGTACAGTCCAGAGGAGAGGGACCCTATTCCTCTCAGTATCTATCACATGCCCATCAGTGTCAGCTTTTCCTTCTTCCAGCAGGGGTAAGCTCAGCCCATCAGCAATGACAGCATAAACTGAATTCCATCTCTTTTGAATGCCAATCTAGATCATGATTCATTATATTACCCCTGAATAGCGGGGACAGCAAAATTAATAAAAAGCAGGATTAATGTGATATCTTTCTGGGAATGCATCACCTTCACCTCTGTTTCTTGTGTGTTGCAGGACATACCTTCTCGTAGACCCCTGCGAGCGTGAAGAGCGCGTGATGGATGGCTTGCTGATGATCGCCATGAACAAACACAGAGAAATTTGCTCCATCCAGTCCAGTGGAGGCATCATGCTGCTCAAAGAGCAGGTCCATACTCCTTTTGTCTTCCAGGGCATAATAGAAATGACTTTCCTGAGGGGAATTAACAAAAATGTTGACAAATGGAAAAGCGGTGCACTGTCTTGATGCCACTGTGTTATAGGTCATGAGATGCAGTAAAGTTGCGAGTGTCAAAGTGACTGAAATCACAGAGCTCATCAGTAAAGCCCTTGAGAACGACAGGAAGGCCAGGTGAGCGGTTGCTTCACCTCCATACACTTCATTATCTTAACTGTCATCTGCAAGTCCAGGTTCTAATTACACGTTTTTTATTTTTATTTATATTTACCCATTTTCCAGGAAAGAAGGCAGCAGATGCGGTTTTGCAGAGTCAATGCCTGAGGAGCGAATCACGGCTCTGAAAATGGACGGGGCTTCAGTGGAGATGAGCGACATAACAGAGAAAGCGGATGACATCGTGCAGAGTGTTAAGACCCCTTCTCAAACGTATCCTGTGCACCAGGGCCCTTCCGAGATAAAAATTCTAATAGTTTTGATAAACATAAAAATTTAGGAATTTGGATGGGCATTTGTGTGTGTGTGTGTGTTAATTGAGTAAAGTGTTGGGTGACTTGACTACATGACTAGATCAACCTCCCCAGTGGTTCCCATGCCAGGTGTGGGTCAGATAGGACAGGGGCTGCAAAATACATGGGGACTGGAGGACAATGACATGGAAGGTGATGGTGATGAAGACCAGGAGGATGAAGTAACAAAGATGGAAGAAGAGCCAAGCAGAGGAGGTTATTCAATTTTTCAAAGCGTTTATCTGATTAATCTTCTCAGGTATTCATTGGGCAGCAAAAGATGAGTGATAATACAGGATCTAACATAAATAATGTGGGTTTTTTTTTCATTATAGATGTGGTTGAAATATCTGACAGTGAAGAAGAGGAAGTGGTGATATTACACCCAGAGGCGACAGACAGTGGTCCTAGGTTGGTGTTCCAGTTGTCTGGACCAAAAGTTGCATTTACCTAAATTCAGGGAATTAAATTATTCTCTTTTTTCTGTTTTCTAGTCAGAAAAATGCTGGATCCAGTTCGCACCAGAAGGGGGCAGCATCAGCTAAGAAACGAATGAAAAAGTGAAGGCGACTAGAAAGACAACATGACTTTATGATTATTTTTTTCAAACCAGCTACTTACCTCTTATTCAGGTCCATTTTGAACTGGTTTGTAAAAGAATTGTATGTAAAGAAACACATCATATACTTTGCTGATGATATGCTGAAATTCTGGTAAACATTCAGAAAACTATTGTCAAGATATTCTGTGGGTTATTTTTTGTTATTAAGGTGTGCATTGCGGGATAACATTTTGTAAATTCATGGTTAAAGAGTGATGAAGAAATGACCCAGGGTTTTGTTCAAGTTATAAATGAAATGTTTCACAAATACAACTTCATTATGGTATTGTGTTTTGTTTTTAAAATGTAGAAAATGCAAGTGATGTTTGCAAAATTGAACTAGGAAAATCCTAGAACTTTCAAGAAGTCTCGAGTTGCGTTTCCTCATAATTGTTGAGTAGTAGGTAGAAGACGATTGCGTTGGATTGCAAAGCTCTTCTATCACTTAAAAGGCAGTGAAAGACGATTTTCTTATTTATTTGGACACCCTGCCTTTGATAATGTAGAAAAGACAGGTTCCACCGAGATTTGAACTCGGATCGCTGGATTCAGAGTCCAGAGTGCTAACCATTACACCATGGAACCCCGTGCTCGAAATCGGCAGAGGGTATCTTTTTATACGGTCAACGTAGGCCGGATTTCGTTATTTATCAAGTCTAACAAAATTCTTCATATATGATTAACAATATGGTTGTGTGATATATTTCATACTTGGAAAAATCGTTGGCCCATACGGGGGTCGAACCCGCGACCTTGGCGTTATTAGCACCACGCTCTAACCAACTGAGCTAACAGGCCAAAGCGAGTCGCGTTTGCGACGCTAATTTTCCTAATATCTCAACGTCGAGAAAAAACGCAAAGAAATATTGCGGTGAGAGAATGCTGGTTCCAAAACTAATGAGGAAGAGGAAGCTTTAAAACCCCTATTATTATGGGCAATATAAGATTGCTGGTCAAGCCAGTATGGAGTCGGTGAGCCTCCTTGAGTTTGTGTTTCGCTAGAGACAGAAAGACAAGTATGTCTGCCGCTTTTATTAACAACAGATGGTGCCAACCTGGTCACATTACAGTGAAGGAATGTTTCTGGAGGCCAGATCTCGACTGTTAGCTCCAAAGCTAAGGTTACATCCATATTACTCACCCATGAAGTCGTAACCATGTGTGACATGATCGACTCTAGACTCTGCACACCAGCACTTTCCTCATGAACTCTGAGACGCCCAGACATGTTAGAGTGGACAATTATTTATTTCCCAACGGCCATTTGAACAATATGGGGCTGACAAAATAATCTCCCTGTGGTAAAGTTATATTTTGAATAAGTGGTTGCTGGCGAACCATTCTGTGTTGTGAGGAGTTTGTGGAGCCACATTTTGATAAATGAGGTATTTTATGTGAACAAACCTGAAGGCCACAGTAGCGTTGCAATGGAGAAATAAGAGACATCCATGCAACGTTCAACTTCGCAGCTAGATGTCAGACGATGCCACACTGTGATTCTATGAAGGTAGCATTTTGAACAAATGATCAAAAGTTTTCAGGTAATACAATCTATATCTATATCTGTCACTCGCCCAGTAAAGACTCAGTATAAAATGATTTACATCTTTAGATTATGTTTCATTTTGCATTTTGACATTTTTTAAGAGCCGTGTTTTTTGCTTAATTTTCTTTGTGCAAGGGTGTGTAAGGGTATGTGAATGTGAGTTTGGGTGTGTTGGAGGAGTGTCTGCATCCTTGTACGGGTGCATATTGTGTATGACTACAGCCATTAGTGTCTTGTCATGGATTTTTTTTTTTTTTTGCCATGATACCTGTCCCCCCCCTCCGGCGCACTCTCACACACACTTGTGTATATAGATTTTAGTGTCAGTCTCACCATATGAATCACACTGTAACAACTTTCACATACCACACAGTTACCTTAAAACAACAGTTGCGTTCTTACAGCAGTATTCTTATAATCACCGGCAGCTATTCCTCATATGGTAAGTGTTACACAATTTTTCAGTTAAACCCTCAAACACATGATGATATTCATCTGGTTGTTTAAGCATTGTCAAGTTGTAATTAGTCTTCTACTGTGTAATCAGCAGATTGTAGTTGCTGCAAGTTACTGTCCAGAAATTCAAGTCCTTTTTTATTATCTACTTGCACATCCAAGTGCACGTTTATTTGGAAAGGTGAGAAGGATTAGATATCAAATGGGTGTAGAGCGCTCATACTTATTCTGCTATTTCTCACAGCAATTTATTTTGTCATCACTGACAAAACAGTTGAAAAAAGAAAGAAAGGCAGCCACAGTTGCAGTAGATGAACAGCTGATTCAAATAAACAATGTATTTTTTTTTTCAGTTTCATTTCATTTTCAGGAATTTCCAGGTTAACTGGTATCCGGCTGTTAAAATGATCCACTCATACTCAAAATACTGTGGAAATTGTCAAGAAGTTTGGTTGAACGGGTCTATGCACTTTTAAGAGAAAATAAATAATTAAATAAACGAAAAGAAATCTGGTTTTAAAAGCACATTTTACGTTGTGAACTTATTTCTTTTCCATCAGGGCTACAAAACTATTCGCGCTGGTCTGGAGAAGCACAGCTCTCAGTATCATTGAGCACTGTATCCTCATACATGGACTGAAAACATGGATGGGTATCAGTGACACTGCGCGACGGGGGTTTAGGACCTCCTCAAAAAGACAGGTGTTTCTGTATTTGTATCGCTGATCAGCTGCAAGTGTCCAGTGTGGGGCTCCCCGACTGTCCGCATTGGGTCCAATACACTTAATAATTTACACACTGCATGGAAACCACCTACTAAATACAAATAATGATTGATTTTTATATAGCCGATACTTATATCTGTTTAAGCAATGACTCAGCATACTACTTTTGCCCAAATGAATTTCACAATCACCACATGTGAATACCACAAATTGTCCTGCAGCTAAATAGTAATAAAACAGAGCAAATAAGTTTGGGTCACTACCATGAAAGTACATACTGTTCAAATAGCCTTTGTTCACTGTCCAGTTCAATAACCCAGTGCTGCAGAGACCTCGGTGGTTAGAAGAACATATTAAACCAGTGGTTAAATCCCGCTCATGAACATTATAATCATTTCTGCGGGAGAAAAATTTAGATTTTAAAAGTTTCATTTTACAGAGAGGGTGCTTGTTGCCTTCTGAATTGTTTTAAGCTGTTTTCGAGAGCTTTTAAAGGGATTAGTTCCAAGTAACTCTTCAGATCTATCACTGTATGTCCTCTCCCCGTTCCCTGAGATCCACAGAAACATGATCACTGTTGTTTCAAGGTCCAGATCAAGACTAAACTTGGCCAAGAATGCCAGGACAGCACACACTCTCTAATACTTTGAATCACTTTTGAAAACTCAACATGAGCTCTTCAATGAATTTGGTTATGGATTTTAGGTTGGTTTTTTTTTTGCAATTTTTGTTATGATTTATTATGTAACTGTTATGCTTCTATTGTGATCGCTTTAAGGTGCTCTATCTATTTATTTTCTTTCTGATTTGGTCTCCATTTCAGGTATATCTGTGGTGAGGACTTGACCTACAAAACCAGAATTGGAACGGTATGCCTCACAAAAAGATGTAATTTGGAGAGTGACAGTGGAAGAAAAACAAGATCCTTGTGATTGCTGGATGAGAAAAACCACTTACAAAGATTAAGATAAGACTACCACTTAAGGAAAAAAATGTCGATTCGACTGTAAGTGCATGTCTGCATGTTTTCATAGAAACACTGCAGATGCCTGTGGCCAAACTCGGGTATAAATCTTGTGAGGGACTGGGCTGTGGTTTTAAAGTTTCATCTTGTGCACGAAGAACATTTCAAAGAGGTGAGATTTTGTAATCTGTGTGGACAGTAATAACTTTTGGCATCACACACAGTTGTTCTCATGCGGGGGGATGAGGGGAGTGTGTGTTGGGGGAGATGTGTGATCTGAGGCTTTTCACAAATCGTAGTGACATACCGGCCACACGAAGCGAAACTCCATCCATATTTGTCTTTTTTTGGATGATCCAACAGAATGTCAAATCACTGTGAGTGATGACTGCCGCATTCAAGTGTTTTCGTCGGGATGTTTGAAAAAAAAAAAAAAAAAAAAAAAGAGTGGTCATCAAGGTGCCACAGTTTTCTGTCAACATAACTTTATGTCTGTTTTGTCATTGAAAAGCTCCAATGATTAGATTAACACGTGGTTAGGGGTGTTTACATACAAAACAAGGTAATGGTATGGCACAACATGCACTAAAGGGAGGTTGTAACATGGGTATTGTGAAATTGCACGAGCTGCTGTTCTGAAGCAGTCAGAGGAAGAAGATCTGAATGTCACTGGCATAAAAAATGTTATTGGATCGTTCCCTACTTTGCTTGTGGAAGGTCATGTAAATTGTTAGTTTATCGATCCCTCTCCGAGTTTCACTGAAAATGATTAATGTGGCTTGCTCCCAAGTGTCCTGAGTGAAGAGGGACTGGCATCCTATGATGATAAATAATTTAAAACTGATTTCATGTTGGTTTTCCGGAATCATTTTCTTTCCAATAGCCCAACTTAAAATGGAAACCATATCATTTATGCTGCTTTTTTGCGGAAATTTTCTGTATCACTTAATATCCCAAGGTCACGTGCATGTGAACAAGCACACCTGCTGAAAACAGGGGAGCAAGCTCATGCTTGCACTGCAGATGCGCGTGAACACAACTCCACAACACTTCTGACATCTGCAGATCTTCTTTGTTTACTGCAGTCTCTGAAGTCCAACATCACACACAGGAGAGACAGATCTGACCTCGCATGGTGACTCGTGACATTTTACTGTTTATTTACCAAAGACTTCAAACCTCGAACATTTTCCATGTCTTCAAACTTGAAGTGGGCGGTTTGGTAAATTTTTATGCCTAGTTAAGGTAAAACATGTGTAAAGGAGGAACAGAGGGCAAAAACCTGGTGTAAATTGAGGAATTTCAAGTCAAATAGAATGATTGACTAGTTATTTTGAACGAATAAAAAGTGTCTGACTGTAAATAGTATTTTTCAAGTTAGAACCACAAATTTCTCAAAGACAAGACCAGTAGATCAATTTGGCACGGTCATGAGATTTTTTTGTAGTCAAGGACGATAGAAAAAGAAGAAAAAAAAAGAAAATCTGTTTTCAGTTTTTGGACCTTTTCGTCTTTCCTTGATTTTTTTTTTATTATTTTTTTTTTCTTTCCTTTGAAAGAGATATGAGGTTATTGGAACATTTATTCAAATAAAACCACAGGGGGAATACGCAGTTGATCGATGGCACTCAACAAATGAGATATTACTCTGTATTGTGACAAATGAGACCTCAAAAAGATGGATTCCACCTGCTCAATGCCTTATAGTTAAAAAAAGGATTTACGTAAACAAGCT
Source organism: Fistularia commersonii (assembly GCF_037954325.1). Taxonomy (NCBI): domain Eukaryota; kingdom Metazoa; phylum Chordata; class Actinopteri; order Syngnathiformes; family Fistulariidae; genus Fistularia; species Fistularia commersonii. The sequence continues at coordinate 7,580,032 of NC_141318.1, forward strand.
TAAATAGTTTTATAATTCTGTCACTGAAAACCACTGTGTATGTGTAAGCCTTTGACAGTGGATTATAACCGTGACACTGCTTTCATACTTGACATGACTGATGAGTCCGAACTACTAATTATCAAGTGAGAGGAAATCAGGGTTGAATCATACTTGTGTAAATACCTGACTATAAGAGAAAAAGCATATGAGTCACTTGAGCCCCACCCTTTTCACAATAGAAATTTCAACAATCTGCCTGCAACTAAGTGCATCACCAGTTAGGTTCGCGGCAGGGTGAAACATCAAAAAAATCTTCCGTCAAAGAGATAATGCACTTGAAACTGGCCTGATAGATGACAAAAGAAGAGGAGAACGTTGGGCAAGTTACAGCACGATGAGAAGGTACGGACTCCATGTCTCATCTCATCATCGCTGGGCCTTCCTGTTGTTGCCAAGCTAATGCTTTTCTGAGAAACGAAGCAAAAAGAAAAAAAAAAGGGTTGTCTATAAAGTGTTTTGAGAGGTGTTGCAATATCTTACATGACAAATAGTACTGGATTTCTATGAAATCTGACATTGTGAAAAAGATATGAGCAAGAGGAACGTGTTTAAAATGTGAGGACCAGAAGTACCCATTAGCTCCACAACTCCCAAGAGGACAGGACAGGACAGATGACAAATATTAGATCTTTTGTTGCTATGGCGTCAGAGCTGAGGCCGCCAGACAGTGAGATCACAAAAAAGGAACAAAGGATTTAGAAAAATACATAGGCACCTGCTGAGAAATAAAGAGACTACAGGATTGAATGGTAGGAACTCGAACTCGCTAATTTTGGGACAAAGCCTTTTATTTAATTCAACGCTCCCGTTCTGACGTCAGGTAAAAAAATTTTATCACGCAGGCTTTTTATAGCTTCAAACATAATTGACAAACACTTAAAGATAGCATTCAATCAGTTGTCTGCTTATCCCGCACTCACGGTTGACTCCTGGCCGTCATCGGCAAGAAAACCGAAAGCCGTTTGCTCTGTCATTCAAACGTCTGGGCAATTTAGGGTCTCCATTGAACCTACTTTATGTTTTTGGAGTTTGGGCGGAAAGGTCAGAATTGAACTGAGGACCTTTGAACAGCGAGGTGAAAACCTTTGGTTTTCTTCTGCTCAGCTTTCCGACGAATTTATTATTTTCTCTATTTATGGCGGCCCTTCTGCTGTTAACCCCTTCCACCCATTTCTCACATCTTTGTGATTTCTTTCTGCACCCAACCCATCCAAACACATTTGCTATTGCAAATCCCTCCATTTTACATTAGTAGTAGATTAATCTAGAATCCGAGCACCTGGTTCAGCACCTCAATCCAAAACTGGTATCCGGCTGTTAAAATGACCCACTCATACTCAAAATACCGAGGAAACTGTCAAGAAGTTTGGTTGAATGGGTCCATGCACTTTGAAAAGAAAATAAGTTAAAAATTGATGAAAGGAATAAAAAGTAAATAAATACTACCTTCAATGGGAGGCTCACATTCCACTCGGGCTCTCATTCAGAGCTTTTGTCTCTATTTTATGAACTCATTGATAATGCGGATGTTTTGTTCCTCGGTTTATTGCCAAGTCGTGTTCTTCCTTCTCACCGACTGCGAGCATGTCTCGTACACCGGCCTCTCATGGGAAAGAGATCTCAATCTCTATGAAACACGCCTGATTACACAAAGATTGAATAAGGCAAGAAACCCCTCTTGAAGTCCGATGTCTGCCGTTATTTGCGTTCTATTGTTATCCTTTTTCAATGAGAAAAATATCAAAGTGGATGGTCTCCAGAATAGATCAGCGGAGCCAAGGGGAGAACAGACTTTAAAGCTGAAGGCGGATGTTTTTATTGACGATCTTTCTCAGACTTCCTAAATCAGTAATCAGTTAGGAAGGAGAGAGAAGAGACAGGGTACCTCGGGATTTCTTCATATCATATTAAACCGGAAAGTTTGGTCAGTCCCCTTCCATGTCGGGCCAAGAGTTTCTTCAATCGGATGCCTTTTCAGTAACGCCCGCCAGTTACTAAAACACCGTTATTCATTCACAACCATATATAAACACGAGCTGCTTATGAGTCAGCGTGGGCTTCGGAGTTAAAAGCTCGGTCAAATTTGTTCTCATTCATTCAGAGAGACGTGGCCAACAATGGAGGAATTTTGGATTGTACCGAATTAGACAACATCTCGGCCGCAATATTCTTTCATTGCAGTGGTTTTAATCTGAGGAGTTCTTGGGGAATTTTATCAACCCTGTCTAGCGGGGCAGTTTTATAATTTTTTGGTATATTTTTGGGCTATTTTAGGTATAAGCTCAATCCCCCTCTGGGAATTCGTCAATATTTCTTTGTAGCCACAATAATGATGTAAAGATAAATGATACTATGATGCTGGACAGAACTTTTCACACAGCCCTATGAAATTCATAAAACTCATGAACCTAAAAAAATGACATAAAAATGAACCAACCTGGTTCTCAAGCATCAGTGATAATTCAGTTTTAAACAACAGATGACAATATGAAACCTCTCTGGTCCCCTTGTTAGTAAGTTTGGCCGTTCCTGAATCTGATGGCTGCATCACTGCTACTTCAGCTGTCAATCAAAGCATCTTATGGCCTTCTGTTTCAAGTCAAACGTGGGATTATTCGTATTTTTGCCATCAGAGTGCTGTTACTTTGTTAAACATGTCCTGTCTTTCTTCCGGTGCTGATTTCTCAGCATCTCAGGATTTCTCAATAGTCGCGCTGGGGTTATGAAACATGGCAGAATTGTGCTGTGGAAACATTTGTGTGGCCCTCCTCCCAATAAACTCTGAGCCTATGGCGTCAAAAAACTTGCAGGTTTAATTTGTTACATTTTTTTGTTGCTGTTCTTTGTCCCAGCCGTTTAATTGCAAATAATCCCCTGGAGATCTGAGAATTGCAGAACCTGCAGAACCTGCAGAACCTTCTTGGCATTGTTTAAACAGGTTTTATTTATATGAGGGATACTGGGAGATCAACAGGCACGATTATTTCTACATTTTTCTGTTCTTATTTATCTTCTGATATGTTCTAGTAGCTGGAGGAGAGGGTTAGAGGTTGGGGTGCTGCCATTTTAGCGTACAGTTTTGTCTTTGCTGAAGTCATGGGTGCAATGACAGAGACTATACCAACTGGTAATGGGGGTGATATCCTTACCATATAATTAAAACTGACTTGCTCTAACAAGCTAAGCTATTTATTCATGTACTTCTGAGAAATTCCAGATCTTATTTTCCCTCCTCCAATCCACCCTAGTCATTCACCGTTATTGATGTCTCCTGGTCTTATGGCTGTGCTGGACAAATTTGTCCGCGTCTTGAAGCTTGAGATTAAGGCTATGGGATGTTTAAAACCAGTCACTTTGGCAGGATTGAAGAGAAAAATAAGTTTGGTCAAGAGAGGCCAACATGAGCGGCTTGCGTAAATAATTAAAATTCTTGCAAGAATATTCATCAATGGAGGAAGTTGTGGAATAAGAGCGTAATTTGTTCTCTGCCGAAACAATTTGTGTCCGATTTTTACACAATCAACATGGATCAGTAAGGCCATAAAGTATAGGAAGATTAGGAACCAGTTTGCTGCATACCTCATGGAAACACGTACAAGAACAAGACGTTCTTGTCACCTGACCCTGAGGTTCTGCAGCATCACCTCCAAACTGATGGCTTCAGTTGCACTTAAAACTGTCAATAGTCCACATGGTTTCCAAGCCTGTTAAAAAAATAACAGGTAAACCAGTTCTGCCCCACCTGCCTATGAGGGCGAGACACGGCTATTTGTTGTAGTCAGCGGCAGGTGACAGACAGGACCTCACGCTGGAATTTCCTCCGTGGAGGAAAACAAAATGAAAATCTTCATGCTAAATTAGTATTTGTCATATGGAGATCGGTGATAGGACTGTCAGCTGTAAAACCACCTGTCATGTTGAAAGTGATTACATCAAAAAAAGACAGAAGCTTTTCAACTATTTCTTGTGCTGGGTGATAAATAATTATGGTTTGAATGATTCCCATGTGTCAGTGACGAGGTGGCCTGGAGGCGCACACTAAGTGACAACAGTTGCCAACAACAATCAAATTGTCTTGCAGCTTGACAATCGGCCTCTTCGGCTTTCTCCCTTTTATTTTTAAACAAGTAAAAACAAATCCTAATCCTGCCTGCTCCACCATGACTTTCAGCTGGTTGTTGTCGATCTATGTTTCACTTCAGTAACCAGACTTGCGTGCTCTCATCGTTCACACCATCACATCAGCTGGATAATCACATGTGTTAAAATAAAACTTAACTTGGGTTTCACAAAATAATGCTTTCACGAAACTTTTGTAGAAATATATGACGAAAGTCACATTTGATTGCGAACCAGTCAAATGAAATCGGATTTCACAAATCACAAAACAGTTGTCTCGTGACACTTTACCTGTAGAGTACATACGGATGACACTTCCAAAATGAATATTGAGAAACCCAATATTCCCTCATGAACAAGCGTTTGGTGACAGTGAGGATTCTTGTGACACGATACAATAATGGCTTCAATTTTCATGAAAGAAATAATGAAATATGGGTATATGGAACAATGGATGCCCAGCAGTAAATCAATTTGAGGCCCCTTGGGAATGTAGGAAATGAGAAAGCCCAAGGACTCCGGAGAAAACGTGGGGCTCCAGCCTCTGCAACACATATGGCGCTGCTTCGGAGTTGCAACAGCCGCTTGCATCTCAGCCTTGTTTGACTAGTTTAGTAAAAGAACCAAAACACAAGACATGGGTGAAGTTGTCGCTATTTGTTTTGACAACATCAGACCTATATTAACATGCACGAGAGTCAAACAAACTGCTATGCTCTCTCTCTCTCTGTAGACGGCCTGGGCGATCACGGTCCGCCACAACTCTGCACTGATCCTGATCCATTTCCATTTCCTTCCTCCTCTCCTTTCCCTTTCAAACCTTCCCGTCAGCGCCAGGTTTTCCAAGCCATCCTTCCTCAGCACAATATCCCAAAGATCCTCGTCTGCTCGATCCTCATCTGGCAGATCAGCTTACTGTCTGTTACGGCTCTTCGTTGCACCTCCTCATTGCTCACTTTATCTGTTTGAGGAACCGTCAATGTTTGCCTTGAGAACACCACTTTGCATATGAGATTCCCTTCTGTGCATCAACACATGATAAACGGCATGCACGCACTGGCCTACAAACTCAGCGCCCAAATTCTGAGAATAAGGTTCACTACTTTCGAGAAACCGGATTTGGCGCCATCCCCTTTCTCCAGGATCCCTCCACAGGATCTTCAGGGTTTCCGATGGGACGTGTCCAGATAGGACTTATCCAAACAGGGACAAGTAAACAAAAAGATAATGAAAAAGTTAAAAAAGAGAGAGAGAACAATCCACAGGTCAGATGGATGTCTACCTTTGAGTCACTTTGATTTTTTATGTTTCACTACAAGGGTTTTATTAATAATAACATGCAAATTATCTATACTACTTTTTTGCATTTAAATTAGAAAAAAAAAATGTATGGAGGGTATGTTATCATAGTTGTCATTAACACAAAATCAACCTGGTCAAACCTTTGTTTAAAAGAGATTATTCTTCTTTATAGCATCATCACTAAGATGTTATCCATAATCTGAATTAAAGCTTTAGAAGCATTTCTATTCTATTCGTGTTATGAAACTACAGTTAAAATATTCTCTTCCGTCTAAGTGGAATCTCCCAGACACGCCCCTATGGTAATCGTTCAGTGTGCATTGGTTCTCCTGACTTATCGGACCACTGTTTGATCAGAGGTTTCTTAAAAATGTGTCTGTGGGTGGAGGAGTGGCATCGCGTCGAATATCCTCGACGTAAAACCTCGTGACTAATGTTTGGGAACGGGCGGAGAGAATATAAAGCGAAAACACAAAACATAACCCTGGATCTCAAATCATTTGGATCTCACCTGTAATTCAAGTGACTTATTCGACAGTCACCGATCCGAACATCTGACGTATCTCCCCATTGACGCAAATACGACGAACACACACACACACACACACGTCACCCCGAATGTATCCAAGTATCTCGATGAGTGAGAGGACAAAGAGACATGCAGGGGTTTGAGTCCTCTCATCAATGCGTCAATCATTGGTGATGAATCAGCGCTCCGGCATGCGCACATGTTTTTTCCTCGAATTTGTTGGCTAACTCAATAAATCGACAAGTTGTCGAAGACAAACAATGCCAACGGTGCTTGACTGGGTTCTCTTGGCCGTTTCGGGGGACCGGCTGACGGTGCAGCGGCGTCTTCATGGGACCGCGCGAAGAGCTGCGCGATTGTGTAACCCGGCACCGAAATTCCTCTCTTCGCAAAGAGTTCAGTACTTCATCAAAGGCTTTTCGCTCTACCTTTTTCTTCTCTCTCCGTCTGATAAGGTACAGCCAGTGCAGCTGTTTTTTTTTTTCTTTCCACACAGGCACACATGACACACACACACACACAGACGCACACACACACACGCACGCACGGTCTCATACAGGCGGGTTGCTCTGTCAGTGGAAAAGTACTGGATAGATCAGACTGTGACTGCACACCAACCTTCATCACTGCCATCTGCAGCAACAAACACAAAGCGACGCCCGCGTCCCAAGTGTATTGAATTGCATGCAGTCATATTGTGAAAGATCACACTTGTTATTTGACCACTCGGAGCAGATTCGGTGACACAGTAAAGGCCATTATACGCAACGGCACGTACTTTGACAGAATTTACAGTGTACGTGCATAGGGCGACATTTATCCCGCGGACACCTTGTCACTTTGGCGTACGTTTGAAATTAAGTATGCGAGCGTTTGAAACATATGACACAATGGAATAGCAGTGTCTGGAACCCGGATAAATCAGAACCAGACCGCTTATTTAATGAAACTGGTTATGATAGTAGTAGTAAATCTGGGGAAAATCATTTCTGGGAAGGGGGCTTGTAGCGATGATCAATGTAGAATTATGAAAAATATAAAATGTATTACAGCAATGCTTATTTACATACATTTTTATGGAAGTTTCCGCAGGACGCTTCATGTGTGTCACCTTTTTATCAATGAAAGCTTGTCACTAAAGGGAAATGCAAACCTGACAAACAGGCTATTTCACAATGACAACCAGCTAAGGTTTAGGCTAATCTGTAGCGGTTTAACTTTTTTCTCCAACAAACCATTATTTCATTTATTTGTGCCAATAACTTCAGCACTCCATTCTTTTCGTGGACTTTTAAGAAAAACATCAACCCCGCAAACAAATGAAGTTATCAATACATTATCGTCAACATTGTCAGTAGTTTATCAAAAAGTGATGACGAAGAAGATTCAGTGATATCGTCTTGATTAGATCATCTTAACGTTAAAATAAGTAACACCATCACCAACGTTGGGTATAATTTACCCAATACAATATCCTGGATAAAATGCAGTTTTCATCAATTTCTAGATGGGCCGATGGGAGGGGGGAAACAAACATACAATTAATAACATCAGTGAGCAGCCTGAAGCTACACAAGGACCCATAAAACTCAATGGCAACACAATGGAAATCACTTGACAAGAATTGACGTTAGTGTTCTAGGGTTAACCTAGAACACTAATATCGCAAAGAACAACATCAAACGGGCCTGGATTGCGTTCGGCCAGTTGTAAATGTCTCGCATCATCTGCGGATCCCACCAGGCTGTAAAGCCCCGTCTTTGGACGCCCGTCTCTAATCGTCTGGTCTTTTACTTAAAAAGAACTACTGAGTTGGTCAGGATGGTTGTTATTCTCCAAGCCTAGGAAGTGTCAATAACAATGACGGTCCAAACTTTTAACTTAGGTTACTCTAGCAATCTTTATAGTTTAGAAACCCAAACCAGAGGTAGGTGACAAGTTTGTCGACTTAGACCATTTGCGGCTTTTCGGATACCTCGACCCAAATAACGATGCACTTGTTTACACAACAGCTCCATTCTGGCTACTTGCTGCAAAACAATTCATTTGTTAATCAGCCTTCTTGAATTGGAGCCGTGCCTGACCCCTGACCCCTGACCCCTACCCTAACCCCAACCCCAGAAACTGTATATTCTAAAAACTCCAACAGCCTTCCAGCCTCTGGGATGAGAAGAGAAATGTCCTGTTGCTATGGCAAGATTCGACAACGATTGACAGTTTGACTAAGAACCTTCCCAGACACCAGGCTATAAATAATACAGTCATATGCAGGTTGTGAAACTTTGAATTTGAGCTGGAAGCAATGTATTTTCAGTGAAAATATGAACAGGTGCTCTGGATTGTAAGAAGAAAAGCAGTTTAGAAATTTTATATGTGGTGACAGGCCAGACACGCTAATCCCATATAACACAGGTATTCAGTATAATAAGGCTTGAGTTGAAGTGATATGTTTAAAAAAAATGAGCCAGTTAAATGTCAAACAGCAGGGTTTTTTTTTTAAGGTTTTTTTTTTTTTTTTTTTTTTTACAAGTTATGGAGTGAAATAACAGAGTAATAAAATTTTTGGCCGCAAAGCTCGCAGTGTGCGGCAGCACGAACTTTCTTCTAATTGAAATAACAGCAGTCAAGCTACGGCAATTTAGGCTAATAAGCGGGGGGACATTTCAAAAGGGATTGGCACGAAAAGCACGAGTGTGTTCCTCTCATCTCCGGGAAGCTGTGGAGACCCTGGCATAATGTTTGGGATGTCAGTTCTCAAATGACCGGGGTGGCTGACATTTCAGACCAGCTGCTGGGAGAGAGGAGCATCACCGGGCCCCTCGGGCTGCTGCCCGAAAAGAAATAATTGGATATACGGTTTTATCCCGACGAGATACGAAAAGATAAGGAAGCCGGTTAAAATGGGAGAGGCGAGGTATTTTCTTCTTGTTTTTTCAGGGGCTGTCGATCAGTAAACTGGCTGGTTTCAGGGGTGAAAAAGAGAGGTGAAAGTGACTAAACAAGTTCAGATGTAACGTTTCAAGGCAAATGCCTTTTACTCCTGTAACTGAGCATACCTGGAGGTGCATGTCTGAATGGCATACCAAAGTTCAACATGGCTATGGAGACCTCCTGTCAAGAATGTGACAGGGTCAATGTCAAATTACGTTGTCCTCTTTTCCAACACCTTTATATATAGTTGGTTTAACCTGTTAATGTTACCCTATTTAGCAAACTGGGTCTTATTTAACAGATTTGGAAAACAGGTTCTGCAGGCCCCCTTCATTTGGGGAAAATCAGCTTCTGCTCCGATTAGGAAATTAGTGAAGGGTGACTTTGTGAAATTGGTTGTCTGAAATTATATTCCTATTCATTTCTTCATCAAGAGGGAGAAGAAATCCACATATTTTGTCACGTTCAGTTTTACGTGCAGCGCAATATCAAAAATCAACTCCTCTGCATTAAAATCCATCATAGAGGAATTTGCAGCCGCATTTGGGGGTTAGGTGTCTCGCTCACCAGCGCCTCCACAGGATATAAGGATCTCAGGAATCGAACCAGGAACCTTCGCTTCAAAGACAATTGCCTGAAATTCGACCGTGGTGCAAGATGACGTTCACAGACGTGCGCGTCATTGAGCACGGAGCGGTAACTTCGAGGCGCACATGCCTGGGTTGTAAATCATAGCGTGCATTAAATACCATTGTCTGCTGGTTATTCCCTTCTGCTTGCGGGGAAGATGGAAGCTGACATCTGAGAACAAGGCTTTAGGGGCTCCTTTTACATGGTGATAATTAGCATTTATAAGTATTCACTGAAAAAATTCAATCCGGATGTAAGTTGGACGTGCGTCACCTAAGTGCCGTCGGTGCAGGAAACTATTTGCAATTTTTCCAAAGTGGCCAAACAACAAAAATAAAAGTAAACACAATGAAAGCTCGAGGTGTTTGCGGAAGATTCCGTTCCAAAGAGCTGATATCTTTGTCTTTTATCACTAATCTTTCGCGTCCTGATATATGTCGGTATTTATTTGGAAGACAGTGAGAACAGAGAAGACATCAGATCTGGGTTCAAGCCTCATGTGTAATTCAAAGTCAGATGTTATCATTGTATCATTAAATTATTATATCTGTAAGAATCTACCATAGAAACGGACAATGAAAACATTAACATCTTACCGACTGCCACGATTCCTCGTGTCCCCGGAGCAGCGGCACAGCGATCACTGCGGTTATCCTCCGCACCTGGAGGCCACGCCGCACCAGAGGGGAATCAACTAATCAGCCTGAGTGTTTAAGGCCGATCCAACATTTCAGCGATTGTCCCGTCTCGTTTGAAAACGCTTGAATAAACCAACCTGCAATTCTACGTACCAGTGTCTGTCCTCCTGGGGGGGGGAACCGTAACACCGACACAGTTGCAATGCAGACCCTACAAGTGAAAAAGGCACTTTAATTTCATTTTTTTTTTTTGTCTTTACATCTTCAAGACATTTTTCAACTCCCGGGCTAGTGAATTTGAAACGCTTGTGGGAGACGTGGGAGGAATGTGGCCAGAAGCCAAAATAATGACAACACATTTTGACGTGATGAAGGTGCTTTAACAAAGGATCTGCTCTACTGGGAACATTGAATTACTTGTGTAGCTCTATGAGGTTTTTCATTTACCAACAGGGAACAAAACCATTCATCTTCTTCTTTAGACTGCTCCCTTTTGGGGGGCCGCCTCAGCCAATCAACTTCCTCCGTCTAACCCTGTTCTCCCACACCGACTAACTTCAAGCCCTCTTTCAGAACCGATCATAATTTACTTTATTTCTCTTTGAGTTGTGAATCTCCTTGCCTATACATGTTCTTTGGAAACAGGCTCTTGCTGTGTTTACTTGGTGGGTCTTGTCAGAATTCCGGTAAAGCGCGAGAGAGTGAAACACGCGGTCGGCTATCTGTTCGCCATACGTCACTTTGTCGGGGCAGATGAACAGACCTCTTGGCAAGTGGCTGAATTCCAGAAGCCAATTGCATGAATCCTCAGACAAAATATAAAAGAACAAACTGTCTTGTTACTCTGAAATGCAATGTTTTGGGATTAAAAGATCGGCTACGGTAATAGATAGCCGATAGATGCTTAGTGTTCTGCAGTTTGCATGTGTGCTGTGCACGTGTTGGACCGACGACGCTCTTTAATCTACCAAACACACTGATTCACCCGCTGGCAAAGCGAGAACTCGAAATTGAAATCAATCGACACCAACACCCCCCACATTGGACTTGAAGACAAACAGCATGGAAACTACAAAAGAAGTAAAAAACATTTGGTTTGGACATTAGTTTTATTGCAACTCACAGACAGCCAGACATACCGCTGGGTGTCTGGATCACAAACTAATCCTTTATTTTATTCGTTTCAGGGAAGCGTTCACACAAACACATTCTCTGACAGAGATGTTTCCTGCGAATGGCTGACAGAGACAAATGAAATCACAAGTTGGTCAGACATCGCTTTTGCTTTTACTCATCAAAATCAGAGATTTGTAGAAACGTGAATAAATGATGATTTACAGGACTGTCTCAGAAAATTAAAATATTGTGATAAAGTTCTTTATCATCTGTAATGCAATTAAAAAAACAAAAATTACTTTTTCATGATATTCTAATATTTTGAGATAGGATTTTTGAGTTTTCTTAAGATGTTAGCCATAATCAGCAACATTAAAATAATAAAATGCTTGCAATATTTCAGTTGATTTGTAATAAATCCAAAATGGATGACATTTTTATTTTTGTAATTGGATTACAGAAGATAAAGAACTTTATCACAATATTCTAATTTTCTGAGACAGTCCTTTATTTTGCCAGATGCTTCAATCAAGCCATTGCTTTCTCTTGCTATGTTATGAAAAACCAAACTGTTGGAATCAAATTCTGAGCTGTTAAAAAAATAAATGAACAAAAAAACCATAAGATAATAACAACAACAATAATAATAATGACGATGATAATTGAATTGAAAGAGACGCAATCATCATTTTTTTAAATCTGTCTAAAAAAGAGCATGTAACACTCTTGACTCATACAAACGGGCATTTGAAACATATCAATAAATGATTGAGATGAAAACAGAGGCAGTGGATTGTTTTTTGTTATGCACCCATGTCGTAACACATCTGTACAACCCGTTGAATTTTAGTGTGCAAATAAAAACCTTTAGTAAAGTCTTTTTTTTTTTTTTGGAAATTTTCCTCCATCCCTACCCAAACCTCAAACATCGCCATACTTTGGGATTCAACGTGACCGTTGTGTGATGTTTGAAACTCGCCGCAGCCATTCACGTCCAAGCTGAAGCAATATCTGCTGCCATGGAACATGAGCTTGTTCCTCTTTACAGAGCAGTTTGTTGATTGCATCCGCCTGTTATAAATAGAGTTCAAGCAAATCAAGAGCAGAGCTTTTTCCTCCAAACGTAGCGGTCAAAGTCAGCTTTAAATAAAACTGCTGCCGGAGTTGCCTTATTCAGTCTCCAGTGTTTATTCTTAGTATTTTGAAATAGAGAGACAGAAGATCCTCTCACATATTTCATCACCTATGATAAACCACATAGCTCTCTTCCACAGAAATATAATGAGAAATATCTAATAATAAGCCACAGGGTTTGAGGGAGACCCCGCAGCACCGAAAGCGTCGGTGGCGGTTCCACTCTGCACTTCTAGATAGCTAAAATATTCCTTGATAAAGTTGGGCCGGCGGTGCAGGGAAAGCCACTCAACATAGCTGGTGGCCGAGGCTCCGGCTCGAATGTTGTCTATGTGGTGAACTCCTTGATGAGTCGTGATAAAATGAAACTCGGGCACGTGAGGATTTCCACTGGAGTGCACGCCGCCGGTGGCCGCGCTTGTTTATAGTGTCTGTTTTTCCACGAGTCCTTGATGATGCTCTGTGTCAGACGGCGCATTTAAAAAAAAAAAAAAAAAAAAAATTCTCGAGACTTCTAGTTTCGAGTGTGACTTGAATTCCTACCAGAGGTCACCACATCTATGTGTGTCTATGCAAATATCAATTATTTTGCAGAGCAGATTAGTTTTTTTACTTTCCCCATATCTGTAAATATCTGTTGAGAAGGCAATGTCTGAACTGATGATATTGGTTCATGATTCAAAATATCAAATTTTATGGCATAGGTTATTTGTTATGAGTGAATCAGTGAACATCCATGCATCGCTTTTAATCATTTTAAAGAATTACTATGATTAGTAAATGTGAGAAATCACAGCGTTTTTGTTGACCTTAAACACAGGACAAGATCTTTGCCTCTTCTCTTAAATTAATGATAAAAAAAGTATGCAGAAATAGGACACATAAGTATTAAAACATGCGCACGGATGAATCTCCAAAAGTCATATGCTAAATTCAATTAAAAGATCGCCCACGAGCCAAAATAGAAGGGCAACTCACGCTGCTGATCAGCTGCTCTGGCGAAAAACAACTACAGGCCCGACGACCGACCCTGAGGGGAAATCGCACCTTGGAAATAAACAACACGAGCAGCTTCACGGTTTTCGCGATCGTTCCTGGTTTATCAAGGAAATTTGTCATCAAATTTTAGTTTCGTATATGGATCCGAAATCAGATTTGAAGAATTAAATAAAAATGCAATCATGTCAAGATTAAGTCAAAAACATCCACCGTCCTTTGTGACTGACATTTGGATTATTACAAATAAAATGCTCCCGTTTTATGCACGATCAGAGCCAGCTCCCACGGATCGGGCTGTCTCATCTCGACTGCTCCAGTATATTGTTTTTTCTAAACACACCGACCGTTCAACTCAATCCCCGACTAAGCCGCTCACTTATCTGCTGTCACACTGAGACCCTTGATGTTTTAGTTGTTAGAAAAACAGATTTCGGAGCTATTCAGCGAACGCCTCGGGCTGCGTGTCGCCCCCTTCCCCGGCCGTTAATTCACCGTGCACGCTTGAAACAATAAGGCTGTCGGAACTACAGTATTCTACGATCGCCGACGACGAGACGTCGGTGGGAGTCACTGGCTCCTCTGTGTCACGGCCGAGCGGAGAAATTTGGAAAAATCCTGTCTGACCGGACGCCGCCTTGTCTTGTCACTGTCATGTCAGGCAATCATGTGATAGGAGGAGAAACACCAGAGACATTCATCATCTTGTGACAGAATGTTGCTCTATGAGGTAATTTGTCAGAGCTGGCATTTGTCTAAAAACACAACATAATTCAGATTCCTTTTTTTTTTTTCCTATGGTAGAGGCGGGACTTCTCTGAGCGGTTATCCTGGACCGGTGCCCGTCGAGACAGACATTCCCATGGGTGCAGGACTTGGCTTCATTCACACGTGCACTGCAGCGTGACCTGTGTCTTATCTGTATATAGAGTTAATGGATGCAGAATGCAAGTGGAATGCAAACAAATGATTGGCCAGGCGGCTCGCTCGGCTGCGAATTCCATTGTCAGTTTTACGTGCAGAGGGGGGCGTCGGGTTTCCATTTCACTTCGGCTAAATTTGAAAATAGGATCGTGACTGGCTTCCCTGCAAGTAAAATCCTGTTTTGACCTGCAGGTATGCATTTTAAATTCAGATTTGGGACAAGCGCAAAAAATAATTCCCCGGCCGCTTCTCACCAAGTGAATCTAAAAGGCAAATTCAGACATCTGGCAGCTTCTCAAGTGGCACAGCTGGATCGAGCCGCGCTGCAAAACAGTGTACACGACTGTCATATCTCCACTTTATCGGTGACACTTTGTTGACTATTAGAAGGCAGGACTTGCATGAGATTAACAAGCCTCCGAGACATACCGACTGTTTAACAGAAACCAAACACCCCCTCAGCCCCCCTTTTCATAATCGATGTTATTTAAATGGCTCATTTGAAGCCACGCAGGTTGCTGGCACTTATCATATGTTTTTACCTCAGAACAATAAAGTATCTACTGCCCAGCAAACACACTTAATCTCACTCACATGCTTCAACTGCATGGCAGCCTTTATTGAAACTGCATGACTGCTTTGGCTCGACTCCTCCAAAAACATTTACTCTGTCCAGCTGAAACAGACCGGGATTCATTGGAGGCTTTGATGGCAACCTGACCGGAATAGATGGGTTCCATTTGTGAACCGAATCTGCCAAGAATCAAACAAAAAAAGTCACAGCTAAAAGATGATAAAAATACCATAATGCGACCTCCAGAGACAAAAGCTACAATAAAACTCTATTAATGATCACTTTTCATTAGCTTTGGAACATATCTTTTTCTTCCTTTTCTTTCTCTCTCTGAATTTACTTCGGCTCAGAATCAAACGATTTACTAATACTACTCTTGAGTACATTTACCGAGCCGCGTGTTCCGTAAAACCCAGAAAAAGTATCCACGGGTACACAAGGGTGTGTTTTTTTGTCTTCTTATGGTACAGCTCGCGTCGTTATCTCTCGGCAGAGAATTCCTCAGATGTTATTCTTTAACAGTTGGGTGTCAGACTGGAAGTATATTTGCATTATGGAAGAAAATGCCAACATAGTTGAACAACTTGTACTCCCTGCGGATTCAAACAATTATATATTTGTTCTTCAGTCATTGTATTCGATGCTTGTTTGCATTGTGATGTAATGGCTTTGACAGCTGACTTTGAAGCGCGACTCCAAACTGTAACACAGTGCGATGCATGTGGAAATACACTGGCATGCACGATCTGCTGATCTACCTTATGGGTTATGTAACGTATAAATAGGTCAGGTTTTCCTTTACCTCCCTTACATACGATAACAAGGGTAATTATTTGGAATTAGAGCGACTCAACGGTCCCCCGTGCCGCAGATGTGATTAAATAGTAATGCACGGACGTGATGTTTCAGATATTGAACCTGTGCTTTCACGGCCAGAAAACTAAAACCCGACTCTCGACTTGGCGGCGGGGCAGACCACAGTTTACTCTTGGCCTGCCACAACAAAATTCTATTCTCAAAATAGAAATAAAATAAAACTCAACACTTTTCTCGGAGCTCTGGCTCCCCCGGGGAGGGCAGTGAAAAAGCAACCTCTCCACCTCTTGTTTTGCCACACACTCGCCTGCTTGGCACAGGGGGGGTCAGGTTTGCCTCGGTGTCGATTTCAAACGAACGTCGCACCGTTGTCGGATCTCTAAGCGCTCCGGAATGCGGCCGTTATTATTTGTGTTTTAGAAATACTTGTATTTTTGAAGCGGTGGGCCTAATCGTCACAACTGGGGGTTCTCGCTGTTTATAAATGGAAAAAAAACAATAGCGCAAAGTTTTACGAACTGGCTCTCGAACGTCTTGTGATAAGACCACAAAGATATGCCGGTAAAAACAGTCGACGGGAGAAAAAGTTATTGCGGCACCGCAGTTGAACATTTGCAGAGCTCCTTTAGCCGACAGGTTAGTCGCTCAAAGCCTTTACGGATAAACCTGGCCTCGGATCAGCAGCGAGGTGCTCTAAACGCTCTTATTTGTCACGGTGGGGAAATTACCCGTACGGTTCACTCGAACGGTCGTCGAGCCTCGGCTCGGTAATGAGGTTTATTTGGAGGTTTACAACATGGATGCTATTTTAAACAGCAAACAGCACTTTGTGTGTCTAAACAAGCAGCCTATCACTTCGGCGGGCCGTCAGAGCGAGCGGGGAAGTAACTCGAGGCAGAGGAGCTCTAAAGGGATTCATTGCTTCACGTCCACTGGTCTTGAAAAGTGTATCCTGACAATCCGCTGCACATTTTAATTTACTGTGTTGTGCTTTTCCATGTATTCATTTTCTTTTTTGGCCAGCCATCTTATTGTTTTTGCTCCCTATGTGGTTGCAGCAGCTCGCCAGCTATTCATAAAGTTGGCTTACTCTGTGGAAAAAATATTTACCACTTAAGAAAAGGGTTCCTGGGAGACTTGTGTGTGTTGCATAACTCATTAAAATGACTTAGACTGCAAACTAATTTAATTTTAGCCTTTATTCTGACAGAACCTCACCCCATGGGGATTTACATTAATCGATTACAAAGTAGGACCTTGCCAAGTGGCAAGAGAGAACAGCCTTCACGAAAGTTCAGTATACAAACAACACAGTTAATGACAATCGACATGCATAATAGTATAAAACCAAATACATATTATGGGGGAAAATACAATATAGAGCTTGCTATCTATTTATATTATAAAAACAAATGTCCATTATTTTCATAGATGTTAGACTAACCCGACACGAAAAGACATTTCTGCTCGAAAAGTGATAAGTGAAATGCACAGATTAACAGCACACGTACGAACACTAAATGATTAAGGCGTTGCCATCCTTCACTGCATTGTGAACAGATTGCTGAAGACTGCTGGCATGTTTCTGAGGTTTTCCGACATTGATTCGAGACGTTATGTAATTATTTGGGGTTGGAGCGTTCTGATAGCACTTTCATGAAGAGACATGATATCTTTTTTTTTTTTTTTTTTTTTTTTTTCTCTCTGCTGTGAAGGACGCACATCTGTTTGGGATCACTGCTGACACAAATCGAGTCCCATCCATAAGGTGATATTCTACATTCATCGTTCTGCAAAACTGAAGGTAAGTTCAATTGATGTTTCCAACTTGAGATAAAAAAAATACACCTTTGTGTTTTTTTTTATTTTTCTTTTGACTTAAACGCACAACGCATAGCAATCATGTAGATTAAAAAAAAAAAAGTGTAAATACACAAATCATGGTTAGGCTGTACAGTACAAGAGTATAATACAGTTAGAAATCACAGTCACGCCTATAAAAAAAGATGCATGCATTGCGTCCTGGTTTGAGACGGTTTGTTCTGTGCGATCAATCTTTGGAAAACAACATTCATACAATTTGCTTTGGATGGAAGTCAGAATCATGGGTTAAAGTTTTGCATACTTCAAGCCAATATTACCAATCCATGAGGTATTTGAACAGTGACTAAAGTATACACCCATTTTACGATGCTCAGCAAAAAAACACCAACAGCGCTGGAGTGAAACCAGTTTCCAGTGATATTTAAGGCAACAGTATAATAGAGGAACTCTCTCCGACTGTCACTCATCTAGCTCCTTGCCTGACAAAATGCTTTTAGGCTCAGTACATAAAAAAGGGTCAAAGAACAATTTGTTCTGTGTGGGAAATTAATGAAAGCTTGAATTTGTGCGGCCCTTAACTGTCTGTGAATTTCGTGAATTCCACTGTAAACGACGGCTTCGCCGAAAGAAAATGGTGAGAGAAAGAACTTACAGTACAAAATTTTCTAACACCGTGTTTCTTTTTCCACAAAAATAAGGGGTGGGGGGGCGGTTGAAAACAGTTAAAATCTGGCATTCTCTCTGCTGCAACTGATGGGGCCTGAGGAAACCGGTGCACGCTCGCAGATTAAGTTAAAAAAAAAGCTAAGAAATGCCTGAAACAGTGTAAGCATCATTTTTTTCTGCCGCAGTTTGAGTTCTATTGTTGTGTTGCTGAGCGATCCAACTCAAAATCAGTCAGACGAGAGTGGGACACTTGAGTCATCCGTACCTGGTGCTTACAGTTAGTTACAGTGTTCGAAGGAGGCGGTTAGTCTTAAAGCCTGCTGCTATGTGTGAATAATATCTGAGATGGAAGGAAAGAGATGCAGATACAATTCAAGCAGCAATAAATTTTCACATTGTAGTCATGAACTTGGAAAATCCTCTCCTCACATACAATTTCTTTTTAAAAGAAAATGACGGATTGTATTCAGGAGTATGGATTATTGCAAAACATACATCTTTGATGGTGAGCAGCCATTTCATGATCAAAAAACAGCAGCACTTTGAGATAAGAATCACTGTGGTGTGCGAGCGCTGATTCCGAGTATGCGCGGTGCGTATGATGTGTAACTAGCTTGTTGTGCTGTTCAGGAGCTGATCAACCGGAGGGGAGGTGCATCATTCGGATACACCGAAAAATAACAAAATGTCTTTCACGAGCGCATCACGGAACAGGCAGAATGTGCAACCATTCGTTCGTTTGTTCCGTGCATGGAATTTCTTTCCTGCGCTGTGAAATCGCCGTCCCTGTCGTGAAGCAAATAGTTTGCGGGGGGGGGGGGGGGGGGGGGGGGGGGTTTGGACATACAGACACTTTGTGCACCTGCGGTCCCGGAGGATAAAGTGAAATATGTTCACTGGAGCTGCACTCCGAGCGTGCGGATTCATTACTTGACACCATGACAACAGATGGAGATGACTCGTTGCATTCCTGTATCCAGAGAGTGACAAGTCAGATGCCCTCTCTTATAAAACCAAAAAGCTTATAAATAATTACACATGTTGTTAAAAGTGAACTGTAAACTATTTTTATCTGATGGACTAAAATTGTCCCTTTGGGGCTCTTTCTTGTGCAGTTGCCTTAAAGTGTTGTCACAGCATGGTAGTCTTGGAACCAAAGTTAGGTAGGCCGAAAATGGAGCAGTATCACAATTTGTCTGTAAAAAGTGTGATAAAATATATATATATATATATTTCTAAAAAAATATGTACAAATCTACAAGCCTATTAATCAAGAAGTATCCATCCAATAAGCTTATATTATTCGATAAATCTCAATTTAACCTCCAATCGTGTTTCTTTTTTTTTTTTTTTTCGTTTTTTTTTTTTTTCTCAAAGGAAATAAAGGTTGGCGCAAATTGGATTCCTTGTGTGTCCATTTCAGTGATGATATATACAGTATAATACAACACAATCACTGACATTTATACTCCTCCCGATTGTTCTAGAGATGGGACTGTATGTTATCCACACTATATGCAATGCTGACTAATGGCTCGCTAACAAACTAGCCAAAGTAGCCCATTTTTACTGTATTCTTTGTAGAAGACAATGAGACAGCTGATGAAGGTTGCCAGAGAGCTCAGATCACATGTTGCTAAATCTGTACAGCATGTCAGTGCTACGAATTCACTGTGATTCTGTACAGAATCTGTACTCAATGTCCAGCCTTTGTCGTTGTTCCCCCTCTGTGACCTCCTGTATAGCGGACAAACGTGTCCACCTCCAGCCACAGCCCATCTTCCCGCCCTCACGGTGAGCCTCCTCAGCAGCTGGTGGTGTCCAGCAGCTGCTTGGACACGGAGGCTTCTTCGTTCTCACTGTTGGTCCTCTTGTCCTCCGTGGCCTTGGGTGTGGGTTTCTGCTTGCGCTTGATCTTGTACACGTCCCACCTCTCGGACAACAGGCCCTTGTTGAAAATGATGGATGCCAGCCAGGAAAAGAGGAGAATGGACACGAGCGAGATGATCATGATCGCGGTGCGGAAGGGGAAGAACTGAGTGAGCTGTCCCTCGGCGTCGAGCCGACAACCGGGGAAGCGGATGGCGGGCGGAAGGCCGATGAGCGGCTCTCCGCTCAGCACCCTCATGATGATTCCCATCAGGTAGCCCACGGTCGCTCCGTAACCGTTGGACACCTTGAAGAACAGGATGCAGACCAGCTGAGGGAACATGATGGTGTAGGACATGTCCACGCCCACGAGCCAGAAGACCAGGACGCTGCTGTCAAGGAAGGTGAGGGCCGTGCCGGCCAGACCCACCACGACCACGGAGATACGGATCACCCACTGCATCTCGCGGTCGGATGCCTGAGAGGGGAAGGACACTAAAGTTTCATTTCCAATCATATTATGAGGGATGAAGATCTAAGGATCTTCTGGTCTTAAGATCCCCTCACAAAGACATGCTTGCCTAAAGCGACGACACTCAAATGCCTTCTTGTATGGGAAATTCCACGGGAATGAAATCATGAAACATAGTCATTGTTACAAGAGAGCAAACATCATAAACAAGCCAAATCTGCGTGGGTAGACTGTGTCGCATGAATAGCAAGTCAATGGCTACTCTGTTTTGTTCGTCCGGCAGCCGTCTATGACCGCTGTCATCCACACGAGACGATTCACGACGGGGGCATTGTAGACATTTAATCGGAGGCGGATTTTTAACCACAAATAATTTGTGACACGACAGTAAAAATATCGCAGGAGACTGGAAAGTGTTGTGTTTGTTTTAGAATGGATCCATTATGGTGATGAGTGCGACGTGACAAAAAAAAAAAAAAAGGCAAATTCAAAGCAGGTGGCCATTTTGTGAATGTGTTAGGTGAGGGACGTTCAGCCGTGGCATGATTCCATATCACTTCTTTGTAAAACAGACGCAACAGTTCCATTAAAAGTCGGAGGTGGAAAAGCATACAAAGAAAGTTTGCAACTTTTTGTTCTTCTTTCTTTTGGCTCTAGATCAGGTCAGAAGGAAGATCAGCTAATAATCCCACTAATATGGAGACATGATAGAGAATATTCCCTGCGGTTTTGCTTTGATTAAGAAGGCTTAAGTTGACATTTTGAAAGACAAACATTCGGTGCATTTGGTTATTTAATACTAGAACCGAGTTTGCTGACATCTTTAGAAATTTGCTATTACATGACCTGCTCACTGCAGCATATGCAAAAGCTTAACCTCTCCATATCGACACATTTACTGTAGATATTGGCATGCAAAATCAGTCAATCAAACCAGCCCAACCAAAACCTTAATTAAAGAAGTGATGGAACCAGGAAGACAAGGTACAAAGTCACAAACCAATGAAGAAAAATATATAACTTTTGCTGAAATGGACAAGAAAAGCTAAAGATGACTAAAGTGACATTGAACTGTGTGATGTTTAAAGAGTTTGTTTAATTTTATACCTTTAATTATTAGCTCTCTTGTTTTTTTTTTTTGTCTGTTGCAACAAATTTGAGAACTTTGGCGGTTTTAAAGATTATGGAATAAAGGGATGTATATTGTTGAGATACAAACCTGCTTCCTGATGATGTTTTTGTAGATGTTTGAGGAGAACAATGAGGCGGAGGACAACAGGGCCGAGTCCATGGAGGACATCACAGCGGCAGCTACGGCTCCGATGCCAATAACTGAGATGTAGGCGGGTGTGAGGAACTGCAGGGCAATGGGCAGGATGGAGCCTGCTTGGTCTCGCTCGTAAGGGGTGGGCAATCCATAACTGGTCGAGTTCCAGTCTAGAAGTATTGACAAATAAGATAGCGACGTTACGTTGATCACGAGGTAAGGAAAAGAATCAAAACAAGTGAAAATATTCCAGTGATCCGGTTTTGGGAATCAATGAACACATTTAGCTGACTAACCAAATCAGCGAATGTGAAATTGCTTATTTGTAGTTTGTGTACCAGTAGATGCAGCCACTGCTCCAACCAGCACGGACGGGATACCCAGCACCAGGCAGAAGGCTGAAGACGCAAAGCACGTCACCTGAGCCTGGGTGTAAGATGAGGCGGAGAGGATTCTTTGGTAGAAAGCCTGATAGGCCAAACCACCGAGAGCCTGGTGCAAACATACAGCACATAAAGAATGGCAGGAGTCAGTTTGGACAGCAGGGCAAGACGGAACAACCATGGCGTCTATTTGTTTTGCTTCTCGATTAATGAAATAATCCACATCATTTCACTGGTTGGTTTGATTTACTTTTGAATGATTGTAAGATAAGGGTTACATACTGTAACTGCTTGTTTTGCATTACGGAGCATTTTGCTGACACATGTATGTGTGTATACATAATATACCTATGCACACACAAATATATATATGTTTTGACTCACCAACAGCATGAAGTCGTCGAACCATTTTCCGGCTTCGTCTAATTCTACCGTGCCGATCCAGGGAGCCTGGAAGGTCTGGTTGTAAGCCGTGAGCGAGATGTCCAAAGAGTGAGGGTTTGTCAACAGGAAAGGAACACACACCCACTGCAAACACAAACACAAAAGTCTTTGCTAATCCGATTATGGGCCCAGCGGGGGACGTTTTCGGTCTGACACTGGAAATTAGAAATTAAAGCTGTAGGAGCCGAAGTTTCTCAGCGGTGCGCAGGTCTCCTGGCTGCCCTGTTTGTGGTTAAGTTGTTTGCTCAACAAGTTTAAAAGCCAGCCCTGTTTTTTTTTTTTTTTTTACCGCCGAGGACTAAGTGGCACTATGTGAAATATTCCGTTAATTATAGTCGGAATGTCTTATAAACTTATTTGTTTCGCTGTCCTTTGAAAGGGGGGAAAGACCATCGGCATCAAACAAGTTAATGAAATTGGAGGACTACTTCTGTCAGGTAATCTAATCATCTCACTCTATTGACCTGCAGCAGGGATCCTCTGCTCTACTCTAAAGGGAAAAATCGTCGCTCTGTTTTTCAAGCATCAGTTCGCTGAATATTTAACCGTCAATCTTTAATCCAGTCAAAGCCACCCACCAGACTGACGAAGATGAGGATGAGCTGGATGACATCTGTGTAGGCCACAGAGTAGAGCCCCCCCAGCAGTGTGTAGATTATGGCCACCACTGAGGAGATGATGATGGAGTACACGTAGGACAGGTCCAGGATCACACTCATAGTTCCACCTGGAACAACACAGCAGAGCAATGAGCACTGAGGACTGACAAAGCCAGAGAGAGAGAAATAAAACAAAATAAAAAATGAAAGTCTCAACAACAGGTTCTCTAATGCACAGATGTTGACTGCTACAGACACATGCAACTGTGTACTCTGATGAGTTTATTAAAGTGATTTAGTAGATTCTCGGACTCTCTTTTGCTTCTAAACCTTTTCTCTCACACGCAGACACACACATAGACATGCACCCACTCTTATGTACTTTTATCGACTAAACAGGCTAGGAAATGACATTTTCATGTTATAAAGATGTATGTCATAATGCAGTATTACCCCGAAACGATGACAGACACATTACGGAAGCATACAATTTGTAATCATCTAGGTCAGATAGTTACACTTAAGCATTTGTAGATTTGGTTTAAACATTTAAAATGCATCCAAGGGCTTAAATTATGCAACAAGTTTGCCATAAAAGATAATAAAAATTAAAAGAAACAGAACCATATATAAACAAAATAAAAAAAAAACAAAACAAAACAAAAAAAGAACACAGAACAGAAGCAGCCTATTGATTGTGAGACTCCAAAACACGTTTTTCACTGTCTTGGGTGAATTATCACCCCTTTTAAGCGGTTCTAAATTAAGTTGTTTTTTTTTTTTCGATAAAGCAAGAAGTGTCTTCAAATAATGAAACAACTGAAAGTGTTAAAAAATATAAAATAGAACAAGTAAATAAACAAGTGAACTGAAAAAAAAAGACATCTTGTTACTCAAACAAGGCAAGCAAAACGTCACTACCTTCACAGTCTCTTCTCCCACATTGCCAGGGTCCCCCCAGCCGCAGCCTGCAGCCACACCACAACAATGCCCTTAAACAGAGAAGTGTCAGATCGGCACCATCGATCGCCACTCACCACCCTTCTGACCTGCCACCCTCCTACTGACCCCCGCCCCCTTGTAAACCACCAAATTTCTGCCCCTTCTGTCCCCTTGGGTACAGATGATGCGTACGCAACTCGTGAGCTTCCACCTTCAAATTTAATGAGCGATCTCTTGCGGCGGAAGCTTAGGGTGTTTGCCTTGAAAAATAAAACCAACAAAAAAAAAAAAACAAAAAAAACAAACAACTAACCCTTCAGTCTCTTATTGACTTAACACTATTGTGTTACTGCTGTCATCCACTGTGTGTTCACACTTGGCAGTTGAAAGCACTAGGTTATGCTCTAAATACAGGTGTGAATGGAATCCACTGTCACTGTGGCAACCATCACCGAGACCTGAATATGCATGATAGTGGAAAATAACCATACTGGCAGCTAGCTTAGGTGTGACTCAGAGACTCGGTTACGCAAGACAAGACGTAGTTGAAAACAAAAATCAAGCTGTCATTACAGTGACGTTTGTCTGACGCCTACGCTCGATGATGGTTAACAATTAATTATTAAATGATGAATTTAATTATAAACCGTGACCGATAAAATCCTAAAAGCAAACAAGATGCCAGTATCAGCTTTGATTGGGATTATAGTATAAACTGGTGTCATTTTTATTTGAGAATGTCCTGACAACATACTGTCACCGACATAAACAGTTAAATATTTCGCTTGGTCAATTAAAAAAAAAATCATACAAACTTCTTGTGTGTAGTTTTGCCGCTTTCTGATGCCAGGTGTGAACTAGATCGTCTCTGAATACATCTTTCCTGTTGTTTCTCGTCCCATAACCTACCATATGGGGTGGGGGTGGGTATAAGAACTCATATTGTGAATAAATTATGCATCATAAAAAAAGG
Source organism: Fistularia commersonii (assembly GCF_037954325.1). Lineage (NCBI taxonomy): Eukaryota > Metazoa > Chordata > Actinopteri > Syngnathiformes > Fistulariidae > Fistularia > Fistularia commersonii. Next base: position 7,605,222 of record NC_141318.1, read on the forward strand.
GTGGTGTGTTCTCAAGATATAGTGCTAGATCACTCATCTGTTCTGCGCTGAGCTGTGCTGTTCCCCCCCTGAACTAAATTTAGGAAGAAGAAGGGTGGAATGAGATTTAGGGGCTTCATGGGCAGCACCAGGGATGGACAGAGGGAAAAGAGCTGCCTAAATCCCCTCCCTCCCCATGTTGTTTTTAGATCCTTGTCCCACTTTCAAAAACCCATGCACATTCAGACACAAACACACACGCACAAACACACACACATACACGGACACACACTCGCTCACACAACCTGTCTGTCGCCGATTCCTTCCCGAAAGTAGTATAGCCATGGGACTCTGATGTTGCTACTACATCCATGGAACTTTCGTTTTAGAGGTTAGATCCTATTTGAAATTGAATCAACACACATACACACACACACACGCAGTCACGCACACACACAATGAAGCTCATTTTATACATGTCACACACCCAGCCGTTTCCAAGCAACAACGCCCCTGGAGTCTAACATTGAGCACACTCTCTAGAGTGTCAAATGTTTCTCTGCCTGTGTGTGTGTGTGTGTGTGTGTGTGTGTGTGTCATGCCAAGCACTCATCGGGGATGTATTACCGTCCTAGAAACAACGACGGGGGGTTTAGTCTGGAGCATGGGGTCCCCTGGTTCTAAATTGGTTTAATAGGTTTGGACAGAAACGTCACAGTTACATTCCTGCCTCCCTACCAGTCCTTTTGTGGAGCGTCAGCACAGCTTACAGTGCTACCTTGGTGAATCAAACTCCGTTTCCCGTTGGGAGCTTTTAGACATGATTTCACACACAAGCTGTAACATTGAACCCTGTCAGTTACTCAGAGTCTTGGCACAAACAATGGAAAAAAGTTCTCTAATGACAATCTAGTTTGAATAATTGATCACCTTTCACAATCAACAGGCTGCTCGATGTTTAACCCCCTTTTTCAAATACCACTGGAAAAGAAAACAGCGTTAAAACACACTCAAGAAAACATCATTTACACACACACACACACGCGCGCTCACACACACACACAAACACACACACCTTCCCCCACACATTTTCTTCTTCACAAACTTCAAATTTGCAGTCACATTGGAGGGCACATGCACGCCTTCTTGCACAGTCAAAACCAACACACATACATACAAAACACGTACAATTAAGTTATTACATACAAGGAATAACTTGGAAACAAGCACAACTTGTACAGATACGGTATTTATAGCACAGGAGCTAATTTGATCTAAAAAAATAGAATGATACATGTGATTTAGAATAACAATCCACTGCCAGACTTGGTTCCTGGTTTCAAAGTGCTCAGCATGAGGGTTTAGGATTTATTACTGTACAGTCTATACCTTCTGGCTATGCTTACTGTTCTTAATAATGGTTCAGTGAGGACACAAATGGCAAATTGATGCATAGTTTTTTTAATTTAAAATGCAACAGGAAAGCATAGCGTTATGTCCGATTTGTTTTTTATTGAGAATTTAGTAAAGGGGGCATAACCCTTACAATAAATTTCAAATGTAAAGGTTGTAATTCGGTTGGACACATCATTTAATGTTCGATATGTGGTCACATGATTATGACTCTCAAATGATTTTCTCATGTGTCCACAAGCAGCGGTATGTCTCCACGTGGGATATTTGTGTGGTTTTTCCTGTAAAGGTAGATGTGATATCCCGCTAGAAAATTGAGGATAGGGTTGACAGCTCTCTGGCTGAAGCTCAATATCCTCACTTTCTCGCCAGTTTATGGCTCATGCTATAGAAACTGAAACAAAGTTCTTGTTCATGTTCAGCATGCTTTTTGTTTCAAACCCTGTTTGGCAGCATGACTGATGTACACGTAAGAGCGTGGTATGTTTCCTGTTGTTTCACTAGTAAAGGTTTCTGAAGTCATCTTCAATGTCCAGAGATCCAAAGCGTGACAGAGCTTGTCGCCTGTTCACATTTGCCCATATAACTCATGGCAACATAAATATTATCCGTTGTAACAGAATGTCAAAAGAGCATTCATTTGTTATTATTTGTTTTTACGACACTCTTCTTTTAGTTAGCCATAACATTGACACATAACATCACTGCCCATGTGCAGTTTCTTCTCATGTGCCCGTGCACATTGTGTACTCGTATATAGGGTCGCCTACATGATTGCACAATATTGTGTGTGTGCAGGCGTGTGTGTGTGTGTGTGTGTGTGTGTGTGTGTTTGTGCAAAAGTCATTGCAAACGCGTTGACAATGTGAAGTAACTTACCCAGGCTGACAAGTGTGCGTGCCACCCAAAGTACATCGGCCACCAGTGCAGGAAAGATCAGTGCACTGCTCAGGAAGTTCCCATACTTCTGTTGGAAAGGGTCCATCATTGTCACATACTTGTTCTCTCTCATGGGCTTTGCAAAGAAAAAGCCACCTGGGGTGAAAGGGAAGGGATTTGTGTAAAATTAATCATCTTTGGAAATGATAGCATCACATAGTTTACAACTTGCCTATAATTTTGCCAAATGAAAACCCAAATGAGAGGGAAAGGAAAGAGGAAGGAGGAGGCGTCGGGGGCGGACGGCCGATGGAACGGTGTATGCGAGCAGAGAGGAAAACAAGTGTTCCCTTCAGATAATACAACAAACACCTTTAGGTGAACTCATGGGTCTACTTGGCCAACAATGGACAAGAGCAGAGGGGGGAACGTTATATTTCCTGATCTGGGGCTTTGGAGTTTCCACTTCCCATTACTCTCACACCATGTGTGCCATTGTGACAAAGAGACAAAGTGCTTGTGATCTCACCTGTTGCAGATATTTACTGATGAATGACCGAGTATCGCTTAGGTAATTGCATGCCTCCTCAGTTCAAGTCTCTGGTTGAACTCATCCTGTTGCACCTGTTGCCTCGAGTTACAATCCTAAACTGATATCTCATGTCCTATTTTTAACATGAGCAACACTTTTATTGACGTGCAGAGCCAGATGGGGGTTGGGGATATTGGAGCCGCATATGTGGTCAACAACATGTCAACTTCGAGCAGAACAACAATGAAGTCCTTCTTGATTTTCTATGAAAACCTACCTATACAGCAGATTCTGTTTGTTGGTGAAACATTGAAAATAACATTGGCTAACGCAAGCTATTTGGTGTGGATTTCAAATTTACTCGAGTGTCATTATCCCACATGATTTTCATTAGCAAGTCAGGGGTAAAACAGGGTATGTATTGTTGTCAACATTTTACATTTCAATTTCTTGCAGCGACAACCATGTGAAAAAAGATCAAATTATGTATTTACATAAGTGAGATTTCCCAGTATGTGTTACGTAATAGGCAGCAGGATCCCCTCCTGTCAACATCTAATTTTATTGACATTTACTGCTGCTTGCCAGTGTTCATTTTAGACCGCTGATGGATGAGTGCTATGCCTCATGCGTGCAACTATGTTAGGCTTCATTAGCTCAGTGAAGACTTCTGTTGATCCTCAGCACACTCAGATTACGAATTAAAAAAGAGGATAAGACGTAAAAGTTTGCAGCTCAGTTTAGGACTTCAGCTCAGGGGTTACTCACCTAAAAAGAAGGTGAGCACATACGGGACAGGCATAAGGGCCCACACCGCTCCGAGTGTTGGGTTGTAAGTTGCTTCGGCGATACCCAGGATGAAGCCTCCGCCCACCCACGTTGCTACGAAATGAGAAGCATGTTTTAAAGGACTAAAATGATGCAGACAACAGATCTCATTTTTACCTTTCCATGGATTATCTTATGCATACCAAAAAGCTATTTTATTGCAAATGGGCCTTTCTTTTTCTTTCTTGATCAAATCCCAGATTGCAAATTTAATCCATCACATACATGACCCACATATTTGTTTCTGGGGTCTGGTACACACCCAGTTCTACAGCCCAAGTCATTATGTCATTTTGTAGCACAGTGCTGGAACCAAATGATCTGTTCATAGGAAAGCCCCCATCACTAAATCCAGACTGGAAATATTCGCATATTTTAATTCTATATTTGATAAAAGCCGGTTCTTATTCATGTTCTTCTCCCTTTATTTATCATTTAGAATTTTACATTTATATATTAAATGCTATTCAACTCCACGTTTTTTACAAATGGATAATCTGAACTCCTACTTTGATTTTCCTGCTTTTTATGATCCTAGTGTTCCATCAAAAATAAAATTAACACTTCTGGTGTCCACTCTTCACTGGCACTCCAAATGATTTACATTCCTCATTTGAATCAATTAATGTCCAAACTTTGCCCTCATTTTTCTTAGTACCTTACCAGTTAAAGTGAAGACACCAACTAGGAGGTTGATGTTGCGCCCAGCCAGTAGTGTTATTTCCATGCCGTCTCCTGTGCATTTCTTCTCTTCCCTCTTGGAGCGCATCGATGCCCAAATGCCTGTTCCCAGGATCAGCAGGTAGAACACCGCCATCACCACCAGACCCGGCACATTCAGAGCCATAATGGATCACTTATGAGTGTTTCCTGTTGGAAAAGTAAGAATAAAGAAGCGTGACGATTGTAGGCTCAAAACAACTAGCAGATTTCACAATATGAAAATATTGTACAAGAAGTACAATCAGATTTCAATTCATAGTTGCTTTTTACTTTTTGTGCAAAAATGTACGTAGGTCAGGAGAGCAAGGTGGCAGGGGGAGGCGGGTTTGCACAAATTCTATGATCATTCTGGCGAACGAAAGGTACATTTATCATGTGCAGAAAGCTATTAAGTGTGAATGATAAAAAAATGATGAAGAGAAAACAGGTCGTCATCTAATCAATGGAGAGAAAGTTGAGTGGAGTGAAAGAGAAACTCTATAGGTCCTCTTGAAGAAACAGTGAAAGGCAGAAAGGCTGCAGTGAAAAAAAAAAAAAAAAGTGGGGGGCAGAAGGCTCTCAGATGACCAGGGTCTACTAGCTTGGCAGATGGGAGGATGGGGTGGTAGAGCAAGGAGGAAAGTACAGTGGAGGAAAAAAAAAAACAGCAGGAGGGTGTGAGGGATGAAAGATGAGGGACAAGTTGAGAGGCGAAAGGGGTCTCACCGTGTATACGGCAGCACTGACAAGATGGCGGACACTTGATGTCCCCTCTCTTCAGTGGTTGGATGGCCCGAATTGCGACCCCAAACAACAGGAAGTGAACACAACTAAGAGCCATGTTAGTGTGAATGTGTGTATTTATGGGCATGTCTTTACGGTGATTGAGTTGACGGCAATTGCAGTTCTCAGAAAGAAATTGAAAATGGGAAAAACCTCAAGGGCATTTTTTCCAAATGCCGGTAGCACCTAGTTTTCAGCTTGCTGTGGCAGAATGTTGACTGTAAACAAATGTGTTGCTGCCGTCCAGAATACTGAGGGTTTGAAAGGGTTTTCTAAGTAAAATATCACAGTAGGGCAGTTTGTTCGGAAAACGTTGTTTATTTTATGAAAAAAAAAAAGAAAAAAAAAAAAAAACATTCATCATAAACAGCCATGGTTCTCATCGATCAAAACAAGAACTTGCTACTGCCCATTGTAAGAACATTACTGTACATAAAGCTTTGGCTGGAATTAAAACTGGAGTAAGAATGTAAAAACACTCTGGAGAATAGGGAGAGGAGAAAAGGAAATGTTTGTGAAAGGAAGGGTCCGAAAAATACGAGCCGAGCGCATGTATGTTTATGTGCAGGCGTGAAAGGAATGGATGAGGGTCTGGGGAGGCAACTCTTTGCCAAAGTCAACAAAAGCTTGAAAAGCACACTCACGTGGCCCATGTGTCTTCTGTATTCTGCATATACTAAATGTACGTGTTTATGTCCTCATGACATACCAGACGCTGCCTATGTATGAATTAGTCCGCTGGTTAAGCGAAGTTCCAGAGAGACAAGTACAGAACTCCGATAAAAGACATTGGAATATACAAGCAGTAGTACTTGTAGTTTTGCTACATGAAATTTTAGGCATGTCACCCCTTCATATTGTTGTTGCAAGAAAAGGCTTTGGCCACTTTGCAGGGAACCAATAAAAGCACGTAGTACAAACAGCATTTTGATATTCACTCTCATACTGAAATCTGCTCATATTTGAGGAGCAGGCAAACTGGGGTCAAAAAAGGGATTGCCGCAGCCTTGACGAGGGTGGGCAAATTAGATCGTACCCGCTCGGTCTCGTAGTGCTGACGTTGTCACGAACCCTCGGCATCTGGTACTGACGTACAAGCGGCTTGATTTGCGTTATTGAGATGTAGTGGACTGTTGGCTAAAAGGCGTGTAAAGCGAATGCTTTGGATGCCATGTGAGTGCATGTGCTTATATAATGTTAATCCTGTCAATGATCCCTCTCGAACCATTTTTTAAGGTAAATAAATCTAAAAAGACTAAATATTAACAGAGCCTCTCGAAACAAGCATTTACGCTGAAGTGAGAGGACATGTCTCTGTCTCTTATGCAGACACCGAGAGTCAGAAAAGATCTCGATAAGACGTGACCAATGAGAAGTTACAAGGTGGGAACATCTTGGCCCGATATTGTGAAATAAAAGATATTAGAAGTGCAGATCCCTCAGTATCTGGCTAATGTAACTGAACTGTCAGCATTAACCAGTGAAACTAATGTCTGGATTCATTCCAGGGACTCGTAAAAGTTTATGAGGCCTTTACGTAACTGCAATAGTGGCTGAATCCCCCATGGGCTGCTGGTATTTTTTTGCCCACGAGTAAATCAGTAAGAACATCTGAGACGAATGTTGAAGACTCCGTGTCCCGGCCTCATGATTTTCTGCGACATTGGTCTCTGTGATGTTTGCAAAATAACTTTTGCACAACGTTAGCCGATTTGAGATGAATGCAATGGCCAAAAAAACAAAAGCTGTTTTGGCGAGTGTGTCAATGAAGATTAAAGATCTAAAAAACACAAGTCAGATTTTGAGATACAAGAGATGGAAAATCAAAGTTTCTTGTCTCCGATATTCTTTTCTTTTTTTTAAATAATCGTGGGTCAAAAACACAGACCCTTTGCTTTGATTAGGTTGGTGACTGCTATAGGGTGTAAAGCTTTAACACAAGGCAATAAAAAAGGGATAAAATGCAGTTCAGTACTTCCAAGATTGGACTATTTGGCAAACAAGCCAATTGGATCATATTAAGTGCTTATTTATTTTTGGCTTAAGGCCTTTAATGCATGTTATTTAAACTGCCAGGTATAATTTTTATAGCCCAAAGGATTTCCTTACATTTCTCCGTTTTGCAAGTATGGCATGCGTTCTTGTGCTCCGGCCCTCGGCACTGCTGGAATATGGATTGACCTATTTTAAAGTACGGCATAAGTTCCATACATCCCTCTCTCCCGACACGCAACATTCAAAAGATGCCATAAACCTGGCCTGTGATGGTTCATCTTCCATTCCTTTGTCAGGATGAACTCAAGTTACCTCCTTCTGCTTTATAAAAAATATCTCCAAGATGCTTTATCTGCTTTTGTCAAACTTAATTAGCATTAATACACATCAGCATTCCCCCTGTGTCTACAACTGTCCAGCACCTGGATAAAAAGTGAGTTTTTCTCCGTATATCTCTCCCCTGAGAAAAAGCAAGAGCATGTTGAGATAATATTTAACTTATGTGTACAGTGTGTAACTCTGTGCCAGGGGTAGCCAAACACAGTATTATAAAAAGAATTGACAAAACTTAATGCTGCACTTCACTAACCCCCCCAAATAACAAGAGCCTTTTATTCTGTTTTTACAGATGTTTCCACTTCTGCTAGTTGATAAGGCCTTTGCTCGAATAAACCAAATAAACAAGGTTCGAAACTGCACTCTTAGAAGCTGATAAGTCTATTATTTCTTCTGTCATCTTAGGTAAGAAAACCTGAGGACAGACAAATAAAAACTAAGTTTAATACTTTACTGAAATGCCTATATACAAACCCAGAAAATGTAATGTGCACAGAATAACTGTTGCTGTGTCTGGGGTAGTATAAACTTTATTTGTCTGAGTGATACTTTGATATAGTTTTCTTTGATGGCATACGTATGTGGCCATCATTTCTTGCAACGCTTGCAATCACAATACTAACGTTTAAATTCCTATTGTCTGTGGATTCTCAGTCATCCAGGTCAAGGTGAATTCTAGTCAAAATCTTCTTGTCATGGCAAATGGACCTGAATTTCTCTACTCGAAGATGTTTCACCCCTCGTCCGAGATGCTGCTTCACTTCAGAAGAACTCAAGAAGAACCAAAGAAGAAAAGGAACTGAAGAAGCATCTCGGATGAAGGTTGAAACATCTTCAAGTGGAGAAATTCAAGTCCAGTTGCCACGATGAGAAGATTTTGACAATTATTAAAGTCCTATTGTCTTGTCAGACTCTCCCAGTGGCAAGGATTTCCTGCTGGCACAAAGAAAGGCCACAGACAAACCGTGTTGAAGTGACTCATTTTCACAAGTAACATGCTCAGCTTTTCTTATAATGGTGAGCTTTTCCCCGAACGTCTTCCCTTCACTTTTATCTCCCCACTCAACTTCATTGCTGCCCGAAAAAAACACAAAACCAATCAGATCAAAAGAATTACATGTCAATTATAAGACCACCTACACACTGTATATTATATACCTCCAAAATGCAATTTTTAAGCACAACTAAGCATCCATACAGGTCCTTCAAAGGACTGTAGTACTGTACTGTAAATATCCACTAAAATTTAAATGGTAGTGATGACAAAATCACATTTTTTTGTTCAGACCCATCAGTATATTTTTCTTGCCACACAGCCAAGGGCTGCCGGGTTATCTTCATTCATGCTGTCCATCACTTGTTTTTTTTTTTTTTTGGAATCGCGGAAGCATGTAGGCGTGCTAATTCAAATTGAAATGAGTCAGCCGAATGCTTGTGTGGCAACATATTTTAGTGAAGTAATCCTAACTACATTTTCTTTTTCTTCTTCCAGACTGTCCATTCTGTGACATATTCCAAATTAAAAAGCAAAATACATTAAAGTTATTTTTTAAATCATACACTCCCTGGGAAATTATTATCAAATGTCAATTAGAAATGTCAGATATGACCACTGACATTTATTAGCAGAAATGCATTTTCTTTTTCAGAATGTAGCAGCATATTTTGACACATAACTAAAGTGAGCATTGAATATACAGCATTTTAATTTTCCTCTTGGGGTCGCGCATTTTATGACGCTATTAAAAAAGAAAACGAAAGGAACGTCGCTTTCGCATTCACATATCCGCCGCGCAAAAAGGGTAACAAAATTCAATTTGGATTGGCAATCCCCAGCGGGGCGGGGCGGTGAAGGCTGTGGCCGATCTTCTTCGAGAACACACGGTTTACCTGCTAGCTGATCGCTGATGCTTGTTAGCACGGCACCCCATAACTCTGTCACGCAAATCTTTCTATTACGGGACCAGCTGGAATTGTAGACAATTTGTGAATCGGCTGCCTGAGCAGATTATAGAGACCTTGGCTGATTAACGGCCGAAGGCCGGGCGTCACCTTCCAGGCACCAGCGTATCGAGTTGTTTACGGACTAAGAAGAGGCCAGCTCGAGCGAAGTCGTTGATAACGTGTCTGTTAGGGCGGAGTATTCAACTCAGCTCTCTATAATCTGATCAGATCTCTGATGGGCATCCGATTCAGATGTCTGCAATTCTATCTGGTTCCGTAATGATGAGATTTGCATGACAGCGTTAGGGAGCGCCATGCTGGCAGGGATCAGCTCGCAGGTGAACAGCCGTGTGTCGTATCCTAGTGCCCAAACAAGCCGCAAAGCAGAAGATTGGCCGCTGACGTCTCCTGTGCCGCTTGGGACTGAGAATCCCTATTGAATTTTGATCCCTTTTTTGCAGGGCGGGATAGGAAAGTAAAATGAAGTTTGGAGTCCTAATTACTCACTTTAGTTTTGAATTGAAAATCGCAAAAATTGAAATTTGATAACAATTTGCCGGGGAATATTTTGAAAATGAAATGCCAAGTGTTTCGGTTTGTAAATTGGATTAAGTCACGGAAAGAGATGACTGGAAGAGGAAAATGAAAATGCAGTCTGGATTACTTATTATTCATTTTAGTTAGGAGCCTCAAGCCTTAACAATTAACATGTTGATAATCTAGACAAAACTGAAATCTCAGCATTTTGTGAGAACCACTATGGAGCATTTAACTCATTTGGAAACTGAGCGACAGGGTGATCGGGGAATAACACTGAGTGCAATGCCTTTTTTAAAAAGCCATATGCTAAACAGGAGGTTGTACTTATGTGAGGCTTATCATTCAAAGCTATATTAACTAAAAATGTATCGGAAAACTGTAAACAATTTTACTGCTGAGGTGAAAACAGCCTCTCTTTGTCTTTGGCAGGAAAAAAAATCTCAACAGAAGTGCTATGATTTCATTTTAATAATTCCCAACACATCCAATGGGAATGAACTGGGAACTTTTTTTTTTTTTTCACCCATGACGTTACACAAACATTTCCCACCTTTTGAGGTACACTTGGAGCAGCTGGACGTGCTCTCACGTGTGCCTTCATGTGAGGTGTGTGTGGTACAGAAAAGCAAGTTATTCTGCTGCCTCTAAATTGGTCCCACATATCCTGTCCCAAAATTATCAGTTGCCTAAGCACATATTTATCTCGCTATGTTGGTGTGTGAACACACATAAACACACACACACACACACACACAGAGTGCCACACTTTACAATATATAACCTATCATTTCCCACCTTTACACGCATATATACAATCTTTAATGACCACTTTCTCATGCAGTGTTAGGAACATGTGTTTACCACCTCAGAATAAGTCAAGACTTACAATTAAGTCAATTGCACAATTCATACCCCCATGTTTCACGACGTGGTTACTTTCAATGGTCACAGAAAATCGAGTTAAATCATGCTGATAAACCTACAACACTGAATTATGCCTTAAGCCATCAATTCATAAACAAAATGCTTTTTAAACATTTGTCAAGGGTGGCATTTCCGTGCAATTTTCAGTTGAAATGTAAAATTATATCAACCTGAGAAGTGGGAATAAAATCTCCCTGAACTCCCTATTACAAAGAATAACTTAGGATCCTCATTTGCTGTTCTTCTTATTTATGGTCACATTTATTTTCGTTCAAACGCTTCCCGTTGATGCGCATTAATCTGTGTAATAGGAGAATGAAGAGAATCCAGTCACATTTGTATAAATGCTACTTCCTCATCATTATTACTCAGCATCTGGTAACTTTCCATAGCTACACAGCCTAGACATGCATTGAAGTGCAGACATAGCTGACACCAAATCACAAGGGGAGGGCTTTCTACTTCGTTTTCAAATGTGTGGCATGTTTGATTAAAAAAAAAAAAAAAAAAAAAAAATCTGTCATTGATACATAATGTTGCTTTTTTTGAGAACAGAAGTTCTGAATATAAGGTGATCGAAATTTTATTTTCTAATGGGGTAAAAAAAATCCCAGCTCATCTTGTGATACAAAAAAATCCCCCCATTCATAAGACTTCCTGCCAAAAACCCCATGATACGTCAAAATCATTCAAAGTTTAACAAGTTAAACAAATAACTTTAGTGCTATCAGACCAAAAGGCATAGCGGTATATTGCCACTATTGCTTTCGATTAAAAATTAGGGTAAATATTCAAATCCCCACCTGGGGTTTTTCAGTTGAGGGTTTTTCAGCATCCCTCTACTGCAAAACTTTGCTAAATGAGAAATCCCCGGTGCTGAATAGTGTCTCCGACAGTAAGCGCGTAGCTATACGTTTACGACTTTCTACAGCGGAACAACGTCAATTTTATGTTGACAGTAAATACAACACCTTCACCCACTGACATTTGGAATTGCATCAGCGGCTGTAACCTTTGGTTGTAGTTGGCTCGGAGTAATCTTGGACAGAATTAATATGATCAGTGTCTTGGGATAATTTCTCTCTAGATTATCCATGAGGTATTCTTTTGTACAGGTGTAGAAGTGTATTTTGGCAAAGGCTCAGCTATTACACTCCTTCTATGAATACCTTCCCCTTTTACCCCCCCACCCCCCGCACACCTCCCCGTTTCCCTGCCTCTCAGTACTTTTCCGTTCAGGCCAAACCCTCTGCCAAATGTGCGTTTTGCTGCCTGCCTCTTCTCCATCTCCACCCCCAGCAGCCGTAAGTGTTTACTGACATGAGCGAGTACTGTAGAACGGAGAGCAACGAGTGGCTCCCGCTCATGCACACGCACGTTCACACATACTTCAAGTCTATAAGATTTCAGAGTGATTTGAAGCGGCAGTGAAATCTGACCGCTCTTTGCCTCAGACACAGACGTATTAGCTTTCACAGAGAGAGCAGAAGACAATAAGGGGGTCGACTGAGGGACCGTCGGAAAACAAAACGGTATATTTGCATTTTCAGTTTTGATAAGCACATTATAAACTGTGTTATTGAGAGAAGACTTCTCTGGAGCAGATCCAGACTTGATTTACACCATTTCTGGCAAAGCACTCATCAAGACCTTTGAAGGGGAATAAGACGACGGCAATTGCAGTCAACATCACTTGCCCTCAAGTCAAAAGAACATCATGTAGAGGGAGAGTCAGCCCTCCGGGAGTGACAGGTACAGTGTGATTAAGAAAAGGCAGGATGACAGTGAAAAAGTCAAACACAGACTTTTATTCCACAAGATGAAGACTGCCAAAATAAACTAAGAAATTAGACATCTGAACGCTTGCAGATTACAGCAATTAGAAATGAAATCAATACAACTTTTATACTGCAATGGCATACGAATAACCTATAGTGCGATCAAAAATGTCTGGTGAATAGAATATGTAGCCTCGTTCACTGATGTCGGCTATTTTCCACTAAAACATACAGTCAGTGATATGTTCCTTCCAAAAATAAGCGTTCGACAGTGGATTTAAAAGCATTGTCCTTCAAGCTGGACCAAACTGATACCACATGCTCCAGCCTATATCGGCAACGGCCACCTCCTCACTGTCACACTAAGAGTGGTGTAAAATGATCAGAAGCATTGACAAAGAGATTACAGAAAACAAAGATCAACTTTAGCCATAGAGGCAAAGCAAAAACACCCAAATTCACCGTTTGACAGTGTATCTCATGGCTTTTTGTAGGGATAGGTATGCACTCTTACTTCACCTGTCCCAACTTGACAAAAGGTGTAAAGCACACATATATGGAAGGAAGTGTAGCACCTTCAGTGGTTTGAAATTTGCAACTAATCATCAATGCATAATGTAACACATCTGAAATATACATATATATCTTAACACTGAAAAAGTGAACACATAGAACACAATGACTGGATACATACCTAATGTGTGGGTTAACAGTGCGTGTCAGTTCTTAGTGATGATGAGCAGAGGGAACAGAGGCTATTCTCAAAGGACAGAACAGGCCAGATGATTTACTCAGTCCAGGAGGAGAAAGAATCATGCGACACTCATCCACAGTGTTGGGGATTGAGAGACTGCCAAAAGATGAAGGGTAATACAAAGAAACAAGGGGGGGTGCTCAATCTCTTACAAGTTTAACAAGGGGATTTTTTTTCTTTGATTTAAAAGAAATGTAAAAAAAAACTATCTAGACTAGAACTGTTTTTAAAAAATAAAATAAAGGTGCCCTGCGTAAAAAAAAAAAGAGAAGAGGCGTCAGAGTCGATGTTCAACACTCATGAGGCAGATTCAATGAAGGAGGATGGAACTCTCTAGAATCACTTTTCAGCCTGCGTTATAAACCTCACAGGGTGGGCGTGGTGAGACAGTATTTAGAGGAAGGGGAAGCCGCCTGGAGTAGGAGCTGATTGGCTTCAGCTTCATAACCCCCGCCAACAGCCAATTAGCAGAGTTCAGAACGAAAGAAAGAGCCCACCCCCAGTTTGCCAAGTCCACATGAGAATGGCTTGTGCGGTGGAGCTGCACTGGCACCTCCAGCCGCTCATGATAAGCACACGAAAGCCTCTCCCTCTCTTGATTCGTTCCTCTCCGCTTTGCTCCCCCGAGCTCTCCATGACTAGAACAACCTTTATTCGCGGTCTCTCTTCTTTAAGAACATCAATCGCACTCCGTGTCCCTGCGTACACAAACGGAATATCATAAAGTGCGTCTGCCTCTCACCTATCTGCTGTGTTTCACAGAGCCCGTACGGTCGGCGTTGACAGATGCCACCGGGGTAATCGCACGCCCACAATATGTCGAGAAAAACAGCTCCTTCCACAGACTACCAGTTTTGTTCGTTGTATTCGGTTTTATTGGTGTGTGTTCATGTGTGAGTGTGGGCGCACACAACTGCCTCCTTGCTCAGGACTTACACAAAGCTCTCCTTGTTCTGTCCATATGGTTTAGTGTATCAAGCATTTAGTAAATCACAAGGGAAGAAAGAGACAGAAACTATGTGGCAGCCATGAGGAAATAAGCATGGCTTTGGGTTAAAAGAAGACCTCGATTCAACCTATTAATTTAAACAGACTTAATTCTGTGTACAGAAATCAAAGTCTGCCTTGACCTACATTAATACACTGTAAAGAGGTCTTTGTTCAGCCCAGGTAAACTGTGAAGATGTCGCACACAGCCTCAAGCCAAATATTTTCGTGCAGTTTTCACATATTCTCACATCGGTGAGAAGAGACAAATACACCCCACATTCAACAAATCTGAAATATGTGTGACTTTCTGCCTTTTATTTTTTTGAGACAAGCGGCAGAGGAATTCTCATTATAACGTGTCACTCTACCCCTTGTCTCTGCTACAAAAAAAAAACCACAAAACCACCAATTTGTGCTTGTTGATCCAGATCATGAGATCACCCAGCATCCTGTTTTTCTGCAGACAAAAACTACTGACCAGTTCTTCCTTCAGTGAAAAAAAAAAACAACCTCATAATCGAATACCACAGGGAATTACAACACCGAGCATCAACCTCATTGCCTGCCTGGCACTCTCACATTCTTCATTTACAATCTTAAAGGTGCTTGGGTCCAGTGTTTTTTTTCTCGGGAATATGAATCAAGGGACCCGCTGTGCTGTCACTTTAAGAGTTCCCTTCCTGTACGAAGAAAAGCTTGCTCTCTGCATTCAGAATGTGTGTTTGTGTGTGTGTGTGTGTGTGTGTCTGTCTATCTGTCGGTCTCCCTGTTTGTCTGTGCGTGTGTGCCTACAGGCTATTCAGTTTGGTAGCTGTCCTCTCAAGCCCAGGTCTGGTGGGTCTTAACTTGCTTTCTGTGTGTCAACCTTCTGGTCATTCTTTCATGACTGTAACAAACAATAAATGAAACTATTTAATTACTACTCAACTAAACGGACTAATACAGAATTATTGAAGATGTCAGACATGTCCTGACTCCTTGTCTTTGGTGTTTGGAGAAAACTACATATCTGCCCTTTTATGGGTCTGAACAAGGTCTACAGACAAAATGTGTCTTTCAACAGCTACCTATACACAATCCAAGAGAGAAAAGTCTCTTCAAACTCCTCCATAGTGTGCTCCAACAACAACTGGAAAACAATGCAACCTTTCTGAATTTCCATTAACAGGATAAAAACTATTAAACACATTATTTGGGGGGGGGGGGGAGTTATTTGTTCCCCTCAGCCAACCTCTGTTTCTCCCCTGTTGAAACATCATCTGCAGATGTTTTTAGGTTTAGCACTGCGTACTGCACAATGTCTGTTCTGAAGACTCTTAAGTTCACTTTTGCTCACAACGATCTATGGCATTCATTCATTCATGCTCTACACCGATTATGCGGCACACATGGTTGTTGCAGGCATGCTGGAGCCAATCCCAGCTGACACCAGGTGAGAGGTGGGGTACATCCTAAACTATTCGCAGGTCGGTCCATTAAAAGTGATACCGGTTAAACGATGACTGAAGTTGTCATGCTTAATGTTGCAGGATCATTTCGAGAGTGTGCAAGATAAAATATTTTCTATGAAACTAAAAAATCAAAACCAAAAAAAAAAAAAAACAAAAAAAACAACTTTTTTTTCAAAAGCACTGCTTTTTTATGGGACGGCAACTTCACAAAACATCATGTCAGACACCAATGTGCGAGGAAAAACAGCAAATGCTTTCAGCATGCCATCGGTCGTGTACCTTAATGTCCTCTGGTGTGTTTCCCTTTTATCACAACGCACCCTCTTCTGAGGTTGATACATCACAGGTTGATGGACCAACAAGCCAGCTGAAGTCTTCTTAAGTAGTGGTACCTGCCTTGTGAGTTCATATACAAACTCTTTTTTGTTATTACACGATATAAATAAAAGTAGAGTGATTTCACAGCCCACCCAGCTGTTATGTCATACACACAGGAAATGATATCACAGCCTCCCAATGAACACAGGATTCATCCACTTTGAGGAGATATCACAGACCCGTTAGTTAATGAGGGATCATTTTCTACCCAGAATCATAGAAAAGCTCCCCCTGTGCCCTCTCGCCCTGGTGGTTCTCTGCCCCGAGGATCTTCTTCTGTGGTACGGTTTTCCAGCTGGACTAGCAGATACACAGGGACTTACGTTCTCTAAACATTTTTTGTCTCTAATTACAGGAATTCGAGGACTGCAAGCCCCAGGTGGGGAAAATCCCCTTTGGTCACTAATGTTTCCTGCCATTACAAGACCTTCCCATAATTATCAGTGTATCTTGTTTTGAGATGTCCCTGTATGTGTCCAGGTGGAATTATTAAGTAGAAGTAAGTTCAATGAAAACCAACATAAAACATTGAAAGGGTTGCACTTGAATATAGACATCTATGATATTAAGAGTTATACTCTTGGTGTTTCTCGCCGACATCAGAATACAAGAATCTCTTTGAAGAGGAGGTAAGACCTAAAATGTTTGGCAGTTTTGCCTAAAAAAACCCAAACGATTCAAAGATTACCAAAAGAATCTGTAATTAACTAATGATTTAATCAACATAAATAAACTATCAACACCAAACTGTTCTAAGCAAGTTTCAGACGGTATACAGTTAAAACGGAGGAGTGAAAATATTAGTGTGATGTCCTCAACAAAAGAATGCATACTAATTCTAATTCATATAGACAGTCAGGAAAGCCATAGCTGTTGCGTTTACCATTCAGCGTGAGCCTGGAATATGCTAGCCCGGGCTAAAAATTAGTCTGTTGGGCTACTACCTCAATGCAACCTGCAACAACTCACATTTTTCTTTTACAATTGCCAAAACAAGGTCTGCTTATCATCAGGGAGAAAAGATCAATATTATCTTCGGGCACTAATGTAGCATGCTTTGCCTACCTGACAGGTAATATAGGCTTTGGTCTCAATGCCCACTGAACGATATGCCTCGGACCTCAGCGTGCCAGTGTGGCTCACATTTACACTCGGCACGCAACATGCTCTTACTTGCCTCATTCAGGCTGAGGAGTGGAGAGCTGATGACTTTCCTTCTGCAGGGATGATCTGGCTGGTAGAGGAGACATATCATTTTTATGAGGTCTTCCTCATTCTTCTCAAACTTCAGATCTCTTTACTAGCCCTCTTAGCTACCCTCTCCTGGGAGAGCAGGAGCTGTGTGACAGCTCACCAGATGAACCTACAGGAACATGGATTGCCCAATGTCGCCCATTTTCCTCAGTGGACTCTGATATTACGAAGAGACCGGTCACCTTTAAAGATATCTCAAAGTCAGACACTGGTGACAGCAAGCAGAGATTATAAATTTAGCATAAACATCCTTGTGGTCCTCTGTGATATTTTCTCAATCCTCAGTATTGCATTTTTCCCCCCTTAGGAACAGATTATTCATAAATAACTCAAATTTACCATTGTGGTTCTCATGCTGTCACTTTTTTTTTATTTGCAAATTCCATACTTTGCAAAGTGTATTAAAATTGCAGTCAGAGTAAAAATCTTCCTTTTTGGCCGGGCCCAGAAATGATCAGCCAGAAGTACTCTATTGATCCTGATCCCAGATGCTCTATACAGAATGAAATGAAAATAAAATGAGATGAACACAAATAAACAAAGATAATAGAATATAAAGGGTGTTGGGTTTTAAGATTAATAGGTTAAAAGAGCATAATACAACCAGATGGATAGTAAGATGAGTTGAGATATTATGATGTAATTACCAGATCGAGTTAAAAAGGCAAGAATGACCTGTGACGTTTGGTAGTGTACCTTG
The DNA here is from genome assembly GCF_037954325.1 of Fistularia commersonii. Classification (NCBI taxonomy): domain Eukaryota; kingdom Metazoa; phylum Chordata; class Actinopteri; order Syngnathiformes; family Fistulariidae; genus Fistularia; species Fistularia commersonii. The sequence continues at coordinate 7,623,382 of NC_141318.1, forward strand.
ATTTAATCATGTAGATATGGCAGAATGCATAGATTAGATCCAGGATTGTATCTATATATAATCTATCTAATTCTTAAAAATCAACTAGGGGCTGATCTTTCTTGGAATTTCACTTCCTACCCTGTTTAATCTTTTATTGCTGTGTAACCTTTGATGTAACCTTGGGGGAACATCGTTGGGCAGACAGAGTTATTTAGGCTAATGAATCTTCCCAAAGAGCCTCATCGATGTGTCTCTGGGCTTGAAAATAAACCTCTAATTGTTGCGTGTGACTTTAAATGAATGCTAGTGTGGCCAGGAACCAAAGAAGTCTGGAAGTTATTTGACATGTGCCTTTTTAGTGAAATTTATAAGAAAGGTAAATCAGTCATTGAAAGGAAGGCGGTGCAAAATAGTTTGCCTGCCCATGGATATGATGTCCCTTTGCTCCCAAACTTGTTCTGCAGCCCTTGACAGTGGGAGGCTTTAGCAATGGCACTTTTTTATCAGTGCTCTCTTCAGTGAAATGCCAAACAATCTGTTCGTGCTTAACAAGCTCCCAGAACACCTAAATAGGTCACAGTAGGTCTGTGGTTGCGAGAGCCTAAAGTTGGATCATGTCGTTGTTTGACATGTCAGCAGAAGAATAAAATGTACCCATGTTAAAAACAAGACAGTGGGGTGGGATGTGCAAAGAAAGCACATGTTGGCCAGCATGGACACGTCATTTAGCCCCTTTACAGCATTTGCAAACATTTGAAGGGCCTAGATATTCATTATGTGATGGGATGTACAAATGCTCATAGACTGTGTGTGCGGGTGTTTTTAACTGTCCAAATAGTAATTGTGAAAACAATGACAAATTTGTAAATCCATGGATCCATTTTAAGAAGCTTCTTTGTCTACATATGGCAAATATTTGCTCAGAATTATTAACATATGGCCATGAGGCCAAAATACAATCCCTCAAAGATATGTCTTATCCTGCACAAGAAAAATACTTCAGTTCACTGGAATTATATAAAGTAGACTAGAATCAGTGGGAGACCAAGTCCAGTCTGATTTACATTTCTAAACAGCATTGAGACAGTATGGCATTTTGAGCAATTTACCACAGCTATCTTAGTGTGTTGCCTCTTGAAGGCACAGTCTATTAGAACTCATTTAGATGAAAACCAGTTTACCCTTGGAACGTGTTGGTGATTGAAACTCAACCCAAAGTATGTTACTACTCAGGAAATGCATTCTATGTTGAGAATGTGCCCGATAACTCCCTTTGTTGAAAAACACTTTGCTTCTTGTGAAATAAAAGTGACTGGCCAATGTATTCAATAAAGAATATCATTCCATCCATCTTCTGCCACTTATTCGAAGTTGGGTTGCGGGGACAGCAGCCGGAGCAGAAAAGCCCAGACTTCCCTCACCTCAGCTACATGTATGTACCAGCTCCCAAGGCATTCCCAGGCCAGCCTGGAGATGTAGTCTCTCAAGCATTTCCCTAGTCTTCCCCGTGGCCTCCTCCCAGATGGACATGCCCCGAATACCTCCCCCGGGAGGCATCCTGACCAGATGCAACACATCCTGACCAGATTGGACTTTGTTAAATAAGTAAGATGAGGTAGCGAGGAGCCACCTCATCTGACTCCTCGCTATGTGGAGGAGCAGCAACTCTACCCTGAGCCCCTCCGGGATGGCCCAATTTCTCAACCTATCTATAACAGAGAGTCTGGCCACCCTGCCGAGAAAACTAATTTCAGCCGCTTGTATCCGCGATCTTGTTCTTTCTGTCTCTACCCACAGCTTGTGACCATAGGGAAGAATGCAGATTGACTGGTACATTGTTTGCTCAGCTCTCTGCAGCACAACAGACCAGTATAGAGTCCACATCACTGCAGATGCTGCACCGATCCGCCTGTTGATCTCCCGCTCCATCCTTCCCCCACTCGTGAACAAGACCCTAAGATATTTGAACTCCTCCACTTTGGGCAGGACCTCTTCCACAACCTGGAGTGGGCACCCCCCCGTTTCCAGTTGAGAACCATGGTCTCGGATTTGGAGGTGCTGATCCTTATCCCGACTGCTTCACATTCAGCTGCGAACTGCTCCAGTGAGAGCTAGAGACCATGGACTGATGAAGCCAACAGAGCCAGATCATCTGCAAAAGCAGAGACTCGATCCTGTGGCCACCAAACCACATCCCCTCGATGTCCTGGCTGTGCCTAGAAATTCTGTCCATAAAACTTATGAACAGAATGGGTGACAAAGGGCAGCCCTGACGTAGTCTAACCCTCACCGGAAACAAATCCAACTTGCAATTGATATGCAGAAAAGGCTCCAACACCAATCGCACAAGGACCGAACAGCCTGTATAACGGGGTTTGGTACCCCGTGTTCCCAGAGCATCTCTGACAGGATTGCTAATGGGACACAATTGAATGCTTTCTCCAGAACCACAAAACACATGTAGACTGGTTGGGCAAACTCCCATGCCCCCTCGAGGACCCTGCCAAGGGAATGGAGCTGGTCCGCTGGTCCGCTGGTCCGCTGGTCCGCTGGTCCACCGTTCTATGACCAGGACGAAACCCACACTGCTTCTCCTGGATCCGTGGTTCAATGACCCAGTGGAACCTCCTCTCCAGCACTGCTGAATAGACCTTACCAGGCTGAGGAGTGTGATAAAGAGTAAAAAAAAGTCCAGCTCTCTCAAGAGGCCTGGTTTCAGACCCCACGGTGCCCAACTAGAGATCCCTGCCAGAGGTGACAGTCCATATCCCTAGAGCCAGCTACTGGAGTCAAGTTCCCCTCCCCGGCCCCCATGCACCCTATCCCCTTGGCCCTTCCTATGGGTGGTCGGCCCAGGGGAAAAGGGATCCATGTCATCTCTTCGGGCTGTGCCTGGCCGAGCCCCCTAGGTGCAGGCTCAGCCACTAGGTGGTCTCCATCAAACCCTAACCCTAGGCAGGGGGGCCCTGGTGACCTGTGTCCGGGCAGGGAAAAACTGGGTCCAATTCTGTAATTCTTCATGAGGGTCTTATGAGCTTTGTCTGGTTTTTCCCCTGGGACCTGCTTGCCTTGGGTGACCTGTCCAGGGGCATAAAGCATTCGACAACATAGATCCTAGGATCACTGGGACGCGCGAAACCCTCCACCACCATAAGGTGGCAGATCAAGGAGGGGAATAAAGAAAATCAACATTATTAGATTGGAATGGACTCTTGTGAGACACACTTTCATTGAAATCTGATAGTGCCAACGCCGTTAAAACTTCAAATGTCATAATTTGCTAGATTTCTTATATGCACTTTCTTACTCTGCCAGAATTACAATTAAATTCAATAACAAATTATCTGTCCTGTTAATACTTATTTGGATGGTTACTGTATGTATTGTTTAAAATGTTCTTAAGTTATCAGAGAACTAATGCTATTCATGAATAATGCTTTATCTGTATATCTAATATCTAATATTGTACCGGGAACAAAATGCATTGTGGCACCCAGCCACACAATCTGAACATCAATTCATCACAGACAGATGGATCAAAGAATGGATTGAGCCATTATTGCTCCCAAGAGCATTATTCACCCGTTCGACCATATGCATGCATGTGGTATCTTGACACCGATGACGGTTAAGTGTGAGTGAGCATGAGCGTGTGTGTGAGTTTATGTGTGTGTGTGTGAGTGGATTAAATGTAAGTTGAAGGGTAAAAAAGCAATGTGATGTGAGAAAATCCTTTTGAAATAGAGCTTCAAAAATGCTACAACGAAGGAGAAAGAAAAACGTTCATAAGAAAAAGCTCCTTTAAAGATATAATAACCCAGGTTTTCCAGGTTTGTTCTGTAAGGCGGAAGTGCGAAAGCAACCCTATTTACAGTAGGGTTAGAAAATGGTTGAAAAGATTTATTGAATCCGCCTTTGGGATATTCACTCTTGTTTTACTTAGTCTGAGGTCTTCTACTTCCTTGATGGTTGGTTCATGGGTATATATTTGGTCACAAGGAAGTGAGGATGTTGTTGAGAAGTTGCAGACGTATGCAAATTTAATCAAGGGATATCTTTCTTAAATAAATCTCCTCCCGCTGTCTCTTAGACTCAAAAGTAATAAAATACACCCAACACACCCACATGTTATGACTGTATTGTGAAGGGCAGAATTCATTAATCACTAAGACAGTAACAAGGTAAATATCGCTGATCCTTTGGGGTCCAATTAATCAACCTTTTAAGTGAGCACAGTATTGTCTGATTGAATTTATTTTCCACCAAAATAAGGTCAATCAATATTGAATCTGATCAATTGTATTACTTTCCACTGGGTATGGATGACTGTCAAAATACAGTTTTGCTTTTGTTTTAGCAGTTGAGATTTTTAGGTACAAAATATTAATGGTAGCAATTCATTAATTATTTGTCAATGTTACTTTTGTGAAAGCATGCTTGATATACAGGAATACGGGCATTACAGTCTTTGCAACATGAGCTCTTGTAATGTTACCAGTTTCTTGAAGAATCATTCAAAGGTCAGCTCTATATATCCAGATAAAGCAATAAGGCAGCAAGTTTACATTCTTGGAAATGAATCATTGCATGAGAAGCCTGATAATATCAAGGGTTTGCCTCTATGGTTCCAGGAATGTTTTCAAGTTACAATTAATATGAAGAGCTTATGTCAGTCATTATGACCTACGACTCAGTCTTGCCTTTACTCTCCTTTGTTTTAACAAATCGACATCCTTAAATACTGCCAGTATGTTCTCGTCACTACAAACTGCATAATGTCTGAAAAAAAGAGTTGTAAAATCTCAGAACCAGATTTCAAAATATAAACAGACAAACAAACAAACAAAACAAGAAAACAGAAACAAATACTTGCAAACATGGCAATTTGTATTGAACCTAGAAAATAATGCTTTTTAAATCATGAATCTATTATCAATACTGAATATCCTGGACTGAGGGTCCCGCCTGAGTTGAAGCTTATCCCAGCTGTCATTGGGCAAGATGCAGGCTACGCCCTACACTAAACACAAGTCGATCACAGGGCCACATATACAACAATTCAGTCTTTCACTCACAGGTCTGGGCACTTTAGGGTCCCCGATGACTTTACACCATTTTCTAACTTTACAATGAACCCTCAGCATGTTTTTCGACTGTGGGATGAAATTAGAGCACCCGGGGGAAACCTACGCAGACACGGAGAAAATGCAAACTCCACAAAGAAAGGCCCCCCTGTCAGAATCAAACCACGGACCTTCTTGCTGTGAGTTGAAAGCGCTAACTATTACGCATCTGCGGCAATTTTGGTATGATAATACATGTATGAACATTCTTAGCTTGTGTGCAAACCATGGTTTAAATATGTATACATGAAACATAAACAGGCTCATACCATTCATATTTGTGATTTTGTGCACCATCAACAAGAGACCAATTTTGGGTCATTCATGACCCTAGTAATTTGGGGATCACGGGCACCATGTCATGACAACCCAAACTTGAACATGGTGAGAGTCACTGCATCTGTTTGTGTGTTGAAATGGTAAGTTTAGCACTTTTCGGGTCCTGACTTTTTCCTGTACCCATTTTTTTTTTTTAGCAGCTAGAACTAAAATGACAAGTCTCCTTAGCTCACTTTGTTTACTCACCCACCAAAAAGTCAAGTACTTTCCACTCTTGAGTTACAGTCTTACTACTGCTTTTTGGAGGACTATTCTGGCTCATTTGCTTCATCAAGAGATTTTTGTATTAGATGGAAAACGCCAGCACCAACTTGTTCAAATGGGCCACCACTCCTTTTCTAGTTTGGCCATTGTTTCAGGATTTTAATGCTCATGTCCACACATGCATGAAGAAGTACTTCTTGTTTACCTTCAATTCCTACATCTTTCTCACTGTAAGTAGGAGCAGGCCAAAACACATCACGTCAGTTACGAAGCACAATATTCCTGTTATTGTGAAACATACCGCTCAAGCTACTTCTATCTCTTTCCACATATGGTCTTAAGACTGTTGAAACTCAAACCTCAAGCAGTTATGTAATCGCTGCATTCTATACATTGCTCTGTAACAGAGTACGACAGATAGTACCGGTATTTGAGTCACTGCTGGCATTAAAAAAAGAACTAACTCAGTCTAAATAAAGTAAGAACAAGCTTCTTCAGAATCTCCGAAATTCCTCAATGCAATTAGTATCAGATTAAGTTATCATAACTTTGAAACAACATTACTAATAGACAGTAGAGATCAAAAAAAACACATCCAAAATAACTTCTATGAACTAACTAGAAGAACAAATGACCACACTGACAGTATGAATGATCTTGGTGTACTATTTCATGGTTGGGACTGCTCTTTCCTGATAACTTGGGAGCAGTACAATCCTCACGTACAATATGCTTGGTCTTTTTTTTTAAGAATTTACATATATATTAAACATATCATCTCTGTGGTGGTGGAACTTGATCTCTTTGCAGAAGTACAATGAAGTGGCCAGTTCCTGCTGACATCTGAAAAGAAAGGGGGGTAAAACCCTGGAAGGTTTACTTTTTCAATTAATCTACTCTGTTATTTTCAACTTGAAAAGAACTGACGCCAGGGGACAATGTAAATCCATGCAGAACAGTTACAGTAAGCTAGTTCTTTTAGGAATTAGCTTGTTCGATTGAAAGTAATCATTTTTTAACAGTTTTATTCAAACAAGAGGAATTTCCAAAATCTGCACATCTAATTTGTTTCTCATTTTTAGATTATTCAGATATAAAGTAGCCGATGAATGATTGTAAAAAAGAAAAGTAAAATGCAATCCCCTATTTTTTTGTTCTTTTGACAGTGATTACTTGTCTGGCCCAATTTTGTCATCAAAGTTTTTTTAAAGTCATATTTTTCTTGTTTTTAACATTATAAAGAAAAATTTTACTCCCTGTCAACGACTCCCATACATTGTAGGTTACCACTGGAATCAGCTGATCAATGATTTGTTAAGGGAACCTTTCTGTGTAGAGCTTGCATGTTCTCCCCGTGTCTGCTTCGGTTTTTTATGGGTTCTACGATTCACGGGTTCTACGGTTCCCACTGTCCAAAAACATGCAGCAGGTTAATTGGAAAAAATTGGGAAAATTGGAAAAAATTGGAAAAATTGCCCCGAATGGATGAGTGAATGTTGTATGTCGATGTATAAGGCTCTGCGATTGACTGGCGACCAGTCCAGGGTGAACCCCGCCTCTCGCCTGATGACAGCTGGGATAGGCTCCAGCATCCCATGTGACCTTGAGTGCAGGATAAGTGGTAGAAGATGAATGGATGGGTGATTTGTTAAGTATAAGACAACAGAACTCAAGTGCTTTCTCATTTTACTGATATGCAAGAATTCTTTACTACAAACTGCAAAGCAGGCTGGAGGTAAGCAGGCAAGACAGAGGCAGCAATGTAAGGCCAGGCTTACACTGTATGATTTTCCACTCACGGATTTAAAACTGGCAGTTGAGAGAAAATTGTTAGGAAATCTTATGAGCCGTAACTTAGTCTTTTCCTAGTCTCAGGCTTATTGCAAGTCTTAGCGAGAGCCAGAGTGGTATTGGCAGCAGAGCCGATATCCGTTTGCAGAATAGATGAATGAGAATTGGAAAGGACGTCCTGAGCCGTTTGGAGCATCCAGAAAGAGGAGCTGATGTTGGAGCTGTGAGCAGAACAGCCCAGCTTGTACGATGTACCACAACAGAGTCAAGGAAAAGTGATCAAAATATTTGTAATAAAAATAGTAATACATTTTACTTAAGACAACTTGTCGATGTTGGAGTTACTTCACCTTGTTTTTATCAATTTTTTTTACCTTTATTTTATATATTTATAGTATGTCCATCTGCTCTCGGTTGCAACCCCTTGTGACTGCCAATTGCCCCTCGGTGACAAGTATCTCTTGATTCTGATTCTGATTATTGGACTGAAACAGTAAAGGCTCTGCAAAAACCGGGTAATAACATTAGAGGGGGGCAAGAAATTGTTGAAAGAGTCTAGTTGTAGTTTTCCATTACCACTTTACAAACTCTCAGCTGTAAGACCCACAGTTTTTGGTCCAAGCCGAGTCTCAGTGTAATAACATTATACTGTGATTACGCTAAGACTTAAAACTCTAAAACTAGTCTTAAGATGTTACGTTGTGTGAGTTAATAGTTTTACATGAGCCGTCTTGAGTTTTGAGTCTTAAGTCTTTAGTCTTAATGCGTAAGCCCAGCATAGGACAGACGCTGAATTGTGATGAATAATATGTACACTACCAATGAATCAACAGAAAAACCAAAGCAGAGAAATAATAGTACATGCGATACCTTAAGTAGAAATGTGGAGAGGAAAGCACCAGTTGAATAAATGAAAATATCAGAAAGCATTGCAAAAGATGAAAACATAGAGACAAACCAGAGGACTATGTCTTCTTTTGCTTGAATACATGTATATTATTCTAGGACATATGCTAATGGGTGGGGAGACGGTATAAGCAGTGAAAAGGCAAGGCTTCCAAGGGACCAAGGAAAGAAGACAAGAATTCATAATCTTATACCCCCCCTTCCCTCTGCAAAAAAACAAAACAGAAAACTTTATACACAGTTTTTTCAAGACAGATAAAATAACCCAGGGACATTTTCACTACTTGAAGGCTGTGTGAGACGCCTGACGCAAATAACACAAGGTTCTCTGAGGATAATATGGAGAGGCAGTGCTGCATACACATTTTACCCAAGTAGTTTGTTGAACTGGTGGTTTGGACATTTTTATACAAATGGAAGTAGGAGAATATGATGTGTGTTGACTGGTCCAACACTTCCAAACTTTTTTCTCTACCTAAACAGTCAAAAGTTTTGGTCACATTCAGGTCCAGACATATTGCTTGACTTGTAATTTTGTCAGGCCAGACTCTTTACATCCTTTATCTTTAATTACATTAATTGCATAATGTTTCATAATTTTGATATTGTTTTATCATTTCATCGTTTTTTTATATAATGATACATAAAGATAAGATCGGACTTTAATGCTACCAAGACGTTTTCAGACATATTCAAGGAATGTGACAGAGAAGTGCAGTTATTAAAAAAAAAATGTATGTACTCAGCTGGAGTCAATTTCATCACTTAATCTGGTTTCATGGAGTTATTTCGGGGAAATTGCATAAACAAAAAACAACACATCCCTGAGTTTAACAGTCGGCCATTAGTCATACTGTCACCCTCTTTGCTGGGAATTCTTTAAACACAGGCAAATTGTCAGTGAGAGAGCATATGTTAATTGTGACCAGTTTGTTCTAAAGAAAGCCACTAACTCTTCATCTGTCTGGAACTAGTTTGGTTTCCCAGATTTAGATGCTGGCAAAACACTGTGTAACTTTGTTTTGGAGGAAGAAGCACGACTAATTTATTCCAGCATCTCAAACAGGGGTATAGAGCTGATTATTTAAACACTAATAAACAAACACCATAAATAAGAATGCATATGGCTCAGGCTTAACTAGCAGTTGGCTAATTCTTTAATTCAGGTCATGTAATATTATCATTAGACAAAGAATTTGCTTGCAGTTGGGAGACTTCTCACATCATTGGAATCATTGCACCAAGAAGCGAAAATAGCCTTTTATATTTGCTGTTCACACAACTTGGATATCATGTCAGGTCTGTGTAGGAATTCTGCTGGCGATAACATGTGGAAGGTTGTAAAATGTCATTTTAACTTTTTCAGCTGAGAAACAGGAGTATATGCAGCACTATTACTCAGCCAAAGGATACATTGCAATTAAAATCGCAAACATAGACTCATATGGACTATGATATTTTTCGGTATCATTCTAAGTAAAGTAAGTTAAAAGTTAAAATGTTCCGTGTCGTTCGTTCTAAGTACTTTGCGTCAGAATGTGGAACTTTTTGTCGAACTAAATTTATGTACTGACCTGGACAAGTCAGTGCTCGCCAGATCTTTGCAACCCATTCAATAATATTGATATACGTCAAAAGAAAATGAGACTGATATTAAGTTATTATGGCAGATGTACGTCATCTATCAGCATTGTCCTTGACCATGAGATTTTAACTTTTCGCCCACTGAACCTAAAAGACAGGCCACTGTAGACTAGCCTCTCTGTTTAACCATTAAACATCATTTATCAGCAACACAACATAAGTCAACCTTGATATGCTATCTGGGTCACACAGCCCCAGATCATCACTACAACCAATCCTTCATCCCTTTCAGTTGGGTGCCAATAACAAAAGCAGGTGTGGAATGTTCGTCATGTCATACCAATTTTTGCCAAATTTGTGGCTTGGATCAAAATTAGTCTTGTTGTGCTTTGTTTTGAAGATTTTGGCTCTAGGACCAATGACTGGTGGCCCTGTATTAAGGCTGCGATAAAAACAGAAGTTCAATGGTAACATTTCAGTTTGAGGTCGTATTTCAGAAAGCCAAAACACTGCTCATATTGGACACTATGGAATACTTCTCCCTTTATAGCATGCTGTCAGGGTTGAAGGTTGCCCACTGTAGTTGGCCAGCACTTGGCTTGGCTGCAGAACAGCAGCTCTCAGTCATGAGGAATAAGAGGCAGTCTGGCTCATTCTGAGGCTGTTTGGCGAGGAGAATTTATTTTTACAATGTGTGCTAATATGAACAACAATTCAACACAGGGTGGTAGTTTTTGTTGGAGTCTGTATCAACAGCTAGTGTAGAAACCCTGGAGATAAACAAGGAGAAGAAAAGAGTGCCAACATGAATAGCAAGGCTGTTAAACTCCTGGCAGGCAATAGAGAGTAATTATATGTAATTTGCAAAACAAAAACTGGTATTACAGCTAATGGCTGCCTGAAAGCCATGGTGTGTTGGCGCAACACCAAAGCTATCGATAATGAGGATGCAAGGAGAAACAAACAGGAGGCCGATCCATTTCAAAGACTCTTTTGTTAGCAAGCTATGGTAATGACTTTGCAAATTTGGAAGTCTGTCTCTGGAAACCAACAGCAGAGAAGTCTGAAAAGGCAGGAGACACTGGGCAAGAATTTGGGGTACCAATTTACATGGTTGTATGATAGAGGAATTTCAGGCAACACGTCAAAGATGTCAATAGCTGGAATCAACATACTGAACGGTAACAGTTAATGATACAAGTCTATGATTCATAAAAATAAATAATGTGTCTTCCCTGCTGTCGAATTCAATTTGTAACGTGATTAAATTGGTTTAGTTCGGTTTGGTTTGTTATTATAATTCCTTCCAGATCAACACTGTCAGCCTGGATATGACAAGATGATCAAATGCCATTTGAAACACCGTAGATTCGAAACAAAGAATTCAAGTTAATGTTGACCTTGAACATAGTTATTGCAACAAAGAAAAAAATGTTCTGTCATCTATTATATTTGTTAAACTATCTAATTATCTGTAACGGCTGGTATACGGCCCCAATTGCGGCACCGTCCGTTTCAGATACAGATACAACGACTCCAGAAGTTAGAAGTTAGCAGTTAGAACTGTAACTCTGGCAGCAGGTGAACAATTGGTAGGAAAAGAACGCAGAGCTCGGGAGGTCTGGCAGTTGAGAGCAGAGGGCTCGGAAGGATCGGGGACACGCAGGGTCGGAGTCGCAGAGACCAAACGGGAGACCAATGGAAAGTCTTGCAAAAACAAAGCTCTCCCATGTCCAGTGAAAACAATTTGTCCCCTGGCGAAGAAAAAACAACCTGGCAATTTGGGAGGGAAAAAAAACAGCAAAGACTGAGTCTGGAGCTGAGCATTTTAACCTGCGCTGATCGCCTGTGACCAGGAGCAGCCATGAATCCAGTGATGAGCGTCCGCCAGAGCTGAGCGAACCGCAGCCTGACATTATCTTTCTTCTTAGACATCCAAAGGGTTTTTCGGTGTCACTTTAGTATTCGTCCACGACCTGAACTCAGTGTCAATCTGGTGTGCTTAAGCGACAAACTTTTGAGCTACGTTTGAGACCAATAGGGTTTGCATGTTGTACTGATTTTTGGGGAGATTGCCGGGTTCTGTGAGGATTGGCCCCCCTTGTGTTTCTGCTTTCAATAACCCTCATTTATAAGGATCTAAGGCAGGGATGGGCAATTATTTCTGCTGGCGGGACACATTTCTTATTTTACTTTTATGTGCAGGCCAACTAGGTATCATGTAAATTGACCAAAATGAAAATTGCAATTTAAATATTCAAATTTTTTGGCATTTCATGTCAACTTTAAAATCATTAATGATCATATAAATTTATTGACGTTATTCTGTATGTAATTATCCATACCAAATCAAACAAAAGGAAAAGAAGGCGTTTCTAGGTTCAATATTAATTGAAAATACAAATTGTTAAACTATTCAAAGAAAATAGTTTGGCAGGCCGGATAAAAAAGCAAAATGGACCGGATGTGGCTCACGGGCCATAAAATGGCCAGGTCTGATCTAAGGCCACTGAGGTTTAGAATAACACTATTTAAATGTAAATTTTACTATTTTACACTGCTTTATCATCTTATCATGTAATTGTCATATTGAAGTTGTTTCAATGCAACAAAATATTTTCATGTCACTCAAATGGGGTCCAGCATCCCCTGCGACCCTGAGCGCAGGATAAGCAGCAGAAGATGGATGGATGTCACTCAAATTTCCAAACCTGCTATTGCAAATATTCAACGTATCATGTTTTAATATGAAACTTTAAGATGATGAAAACTATATATTTATCATGATTACATAACAATAATCTTGTTACGACGTGACTGATATTTTCTTCTATTAGGCTGACAGCAAAAAGTTCTCACTGAACATTATTCAGAATTGCGTAAGGCTAGACAATTTACATAAATGTGATGTTAATATTAAAATTAAAGTGCTATATAAGTGAAGACCCACACATTCATTGTTGCTTCCCTTTGGAAAAGCATGGATAAAGGGGCCAATGTTAATCAGCCAAAGGCCTCTCATTCAATAGGGGCAACAACTAATGAAAACATCTGATTTTATTTACAGACCAACGTGCTGATGATTGTAGACATGATCTGGACTGCGGGGATGGTTCGGTGATGGTTCATTAGATGGCTCATTTCTGTGTACATGACACACCTCTGCAGATGTAACATGTGTCTTGTTTTTTTCCTTACTAATTCAGCAGCACCTTTGTGTGGCGCAGGAAGCCCATCATTCACACATGTGCAAAAACTAAAAAAAAAGATTGAGCCACAGAATACTTCTTTTAGCACCATTGAATGTACACGAGGACAGACACATGTACATTTGTAGGCCAGGATACCTTTCCCATGTAACATAGTTGGCTGTAAAAGATTGTTTTTTCTGTATTAAAAGGAGCAAAAAGTCACACATGTACAGGACAGATCTTTGGAAAGTATGCAAATACAGAATATGGACTAGGTTCAACATTTACACTGATAATAAATGGAGTGGAGGAAGAGAATGTGCAGGTGGGCTGAACACAGACAAAATAGATAGCCTGTCTCCAGCTGTCTGATTCAAAGTGAGTATTCTTCATTAAAGAGTGGTACACATTTGTCTGTATAGGAGTTCCTCATCATCCAATGCTTCCTGGTAATCTTTGGCCTGTAGATTTCCTAAATCAGAACACGTTGTGCCAAAACAAGTCACCATGTCATCATAATTCCACTTATTTCGATAACAAAGTAGCTTCCCCCACCCCCCACCCGCAACCGCTACAGTTAAAATCTTTCAACTCTTCCCTGTGGACAGGAAGAAGAGAGGAACCAGATAAAGCATTCCAACATGTTATCTTAAATTGTTTTCCACATAAACATACATATCTATAACACTAACGTAAAGACAGAAAATCATGCTTGTTGCCGCTCCCACTGCTTGTTTCTGATAAAGTACCTGATAATGGATGAACTAATGAGCTGTAGTCAATAAAATTAAATATATCACTTTTCAAATCCAGATACTCTCCAGGATATCCCTCACTTAGTACTATAGAAATAGTAATATAGCATGAGTGTGTATGGTTGTATCTGACTGTTCAAAATTTCAATGTTAAAAAAAAAATTAAACCTTATAACGGCAGTAACACCAACATATATTGAACCACCTGGCTCACCGTCCTAAGCCAAAAGGGGGGGGGGGGGGGACTGAGAGAGAGTGAGACAGTGAAAGAGAAAGAGAGAGAGAGAGAGAGAGAGAGAGAGAGCAGAGAGAAAAAATGGTGAGGGAGAAAGGCAGCTCGCAGCAGAGTGTTTTTCCATGACGTCTTTGGTATGTGAGTGTGCAGCATGTGCATGAGTATTTCCTCTGTTAGTACTTTTGTGTGGAGCAGAAATGAATCATTCTCTGCATTACTTAAAGATAGGAATCAAGCATTTTCATATGACCATCAGTGAGTATGTTGAGATTGTATGAAAATTACAGGTGTCTGAAATATTAAGGTACATCAAATGAATGTCTCCATTTGGCGATAGAAATTCAATTCTTTCTTCCCTCAGAGATCACATATTTGTGCAACTAAGGAATAAACAGCGATAGTTACCGTCACACTCAGAATTGCCGTGACTGAAACAAAGACAAAGTAGCGATTTCCTCTTTGTCATTACACTCTGAGTTGATGCAAGCTGCTGACAACCTTCGAATATGTACAGGAACAGTCATGCAAACTCGTCATGCCGCTGTGACAATAAGGAAGTGGGAAACATTACAAAACCTTCGCATACACACATAAACAAAAAAAATCGTAATATAAGAGGAAATGCTCGACATAAAGGATATGGAAAGAGAAACGGTGGTAAATTGCAACACTTGCTGTTGACTTGTGGGTAAATGTTCCGTGATTACGGTGAAACTCTAGAAAAATCATGGAAATAGTCACGGTGAAAATTCGACTCTATTGAACCTGGTCACATCACTGCCTGTTGTGTACCTGTTGTATGTTATTGTAACCAGTATACTAGTGTAATTAGTATACAACAGGTACATTTCTATTTTAACACATTTAGTGATAATTTTGACATCAGAAATACACATTTATTTTCAGTCAAACAGCCTGTAAATTTTGTTTGTGTACAGTTTAAAATGCAAGTGGTTTACCACTTTGTTCAATACTTTAGCAAATGGGGTATCAAATTTCATGAGCACAAAACATGGCATTTCTGTCAAGGTTGTGGTTTTGGTTTTCGAGTATTGTTATAATTGACGGAATTGGTCATCTTGCTATATTTAAAAATCCTTTGTCAGTCATTTATAGGTTGTAGAAACTAAATTAACTTGGTGGATGATGAAGGAACATTATAGAGATATACTGCAAATATTTTACATAATCACAAAGTAGCTATTAGAATAGAATAGAATAGAATAGAATAGAATAGAATAGGACTGTATCAATCCTGTGGGAAATTCTTTTACCAGGTGGCTCCAAAATGACAAAAACTGTGGAGTTTGATGGGCACAGGTGGGAAAGACCTCCTGTTGCATTCTATGGTACTACTTAATGGTGAACAGATGACCCACTTGTTTTTGTTCTTATGTTTATGAAAGGCATACCTATGACTTCATTTCAAGCTCACTCATTCATATAAATCAGCTAAATCATACTGGTTACAACTGTCATAATTTTGCTGAACCTGAAAGGGTGCACTGAGGCACCAAAAAGAGTTTAAGAGCGGATGGAGATGACGGCAACTCATTGAATCTGTCAAAAACCGACTGACATAGGAGAGACTATGATGCCAGTCCACCTAGATAAAAAGGGACAGGATGTACAAAGACAACAGCTGTCATATCGTATACCGTACATGAGACAAGTAGGAGACTGCAGAAAGTTGGCAACAGGTAGAGTGTTTAGGAGCAATGCCTGGGCCAAGAATAAAAAGAAAACGAGTGGACCACAAAGGGGCGTACAGATGATGGAAGCCGAGACCCGTTTAAAGGCTGAAGAACAGGAACTCACAAGTGAGGAACAGGGGCTTGTTATCAAAGAGAAACAGGAACCAGGTTCTGACAGAAAAGTAGGCGCATGCTCAGGCAGGAAAACAGGTTTGAACCCTGCCGATGTTTGAGATGATGGACAGAAAAGTCTGAAAACAAAAGACAGGCAAATAAAAAACAAAGGCTGTGGTTGGGAAACAGAGAAGGGGTCTGATGAAAACCCATTGAGCGAAAGACACAGGTTTTACTGAAGGCATATATTAGGCTATACGATAAAACATTGAGCACCACATAACTTGAAGGACAAGGAGCACAGTTATTCACGACAGCTGTGCAAACAACAAAACAGGACACTTTATTTTTTTCTATTGTCCGTTAACTGATAAAACAAATATTTTCACACAACGCTAGATCAGATAAAGAAGAGTAGTATGATATCTGACATCCCTTTGATCGACACTAATCGCAAACTAAAAAATTAACATTCAAACTATTAATAGCTGGTAATAAAAAAGAGACCAAGATACAAGTCAACTTGCATGTCAAAGTAAAACATGGAAAGTA
The DNA here is from genome assembly GCF_037954325.1 of Fistularia commersonii. Classification (NCBI taxonomy): domain Eukaryota; kingdom Metazoa; phylum Chordata; class Actinopteri; order Syngnathiformes; family Fistulariidae; genus Fistularia; species Fistularia commersonii. Next base: position 7,639,852 of record NC_141318.1, read on the forward strand.
TATTTTTGGGAGAAATTTGGGTAACTCATTTTTTGAGAACAATCGAGGGTTGCCATGCAATCAGAGACAACTGATATGGACTAAAGTGGCTCCTGCTGGTCAGACGTTAAACGGTTCTGAGCGCTGCTTCATGGCTGTCAGGATTTCGGTGTGTGTTTTTCTCAATGTCTATCAGTAATCTTTTATTCTGGAGTATTGCTTTGCTGTTTCGAAACAATCATTTGTGCGTCCTTTGCTCAGGTAACACAACTGACGTGTGACCAATTGTTTGATCACTATCAGGGCACTCTATTTGCAGTACAGTAGTACTCCACAATTACATGCACCAAACAATAAGAGTGCAAAGATCATATCTCAGCAGACAATGTCTTCAGCAGACACTGTTGCAGACCCCAAGTTCTCCCTTCAAAGTGCAAAGCATGAAGACCTGACTTTTTGTCAGGTCTTCATGCTTGACTACTTATTTATAAACTACTTATTTATAAACTAGAGGCGATCAATGCAATATTTTACTGACATTCTGACAACTTTCGATGGGATCATGATAACATGAATAACATCCCACTTAATAATTTGAAATTATTCATATTATTAAATTGTTGAATCGCCCAATGTTTAGTTAATATAGATTTGCAGAAAAATCTGATTTACAACAATTATTTTTCTGAATTGCCACAATGAAGTTGAAGAGGAAGGCGAGTATTAATACACCTAGGATTAACCTTTAACCAACTGTGCATTGGTAAAAAGAGATATACATGATAAGATATAATCATATCATTGTACCATTAAATAATCTCTTACAGTGACATTTATTTTTGAAAAGGATATTATCAAATGTCGTGTTGTCCAGAGACAAATAGTGATCCCTCAAAGAACTAGCTGAAATAACAGTGAACTTTAAGGAATGATGACATTCATTGATACTTTTCTTCTGGGTTCAAGGTCCTTGGGATTGGAAGTATGCGGGCCAGACATATTCAAAATGATAATCTTGTAATTTTTGCATTAGTCAAGGACAACTGTTAAGGACTGTTTACTGACAACACACACACACAAACACACACACACATACACAAAAATAGAAAATAAAATAAAATAAAAATCTGACAGTGCTTCACTCTTGCTAACTTTACACATTGGCTGTGCAAAATCTATTAAATTAACACTACATTGCTCAATATTGTGATGAGAGCAGTCGCATGTGATCCTTCGATATGATGCGTCCCGTATTAAAGAAGCAACATTATGTCTACGAGAGGAGGCGTATTCTTGGTCCTGCACATGTAGCCCAATTAGATGTATGAGTCACAATGCTAATTTCTAGCTGCTGCAGTGCTTTTTCCATTTTTTTTTTTTTTTATCGTACTTTAACCTGTGCACTGATTATTTTAGATGGAACAACTTGCATTTGAATCAAGTTGAAGTTTGTCAGTTTCTCTAAACCACAAAGACATTAATGCATGTACACATTCCAGTTTTTATTTTGAAAGAGACTGCAAATATAATTAATCACTTAGGAAGACACTAATAATGGATTATTTCTTGGTGAGTAATCAGAGGTGAGGGACTGGAACATGTGGTCAGCTATCATACACCTGGGGATCATTCAGTATCTACAACAGCTGAAGCTAATAGATGGAGGTTGTAACTGGTAGAAAGAGGCTGGCTCTTGGGACATGGAATGTCACCTCTCTGGCGCGGAAGGAGCTAGATGAGATATAGTTAGACTCACCTTGACGCAAAGCGTGGGGGCTGGAAACAGAACTCTCAAGAGGGGCTGGACTTCTCGAGTTGCCCCTGGTGAGAGGCGCCGGGCAGGTGTGAACATACTGATTGTCCCCCATCTTGGCGCTTGCAAGTTGGTGGACAAGAGGGTAGCCTCCTTCCGCCTTCAGGTGGGGGGACGTGTTCTGGCTGTTGTTTGTGGCCATGCACCCAGCAGCGGTTCAGTTTACTCACCCTTCTTGGGGTCCCTAGAGACGCTGCTGGAGAGCTCCCCTACCGGGGACTCCCTCGTTCTACTGGGAGGCTTCAATGCTCACGTGGGCAACGATAGTGCGACTTGGGAGGGCTTGATTGGGAGGAATGTCCCCCCCGATCTAAACCCGAGCGGTATTTTGTTATTGGTCTTCTGTGCTCGTCATGGATTGTCCATAACAAACACTATGTTTGGCATAAAGGTGTCCATATGTGCACTTGGCACCAACACACCTTAGGCCACGGTTTCTTTGATCGACCTTGTGGTTGTATTGTTGGACTTGCGGTCTCATGTCCTCGACACTCAGGTGGAAAGAGGGGAGGAGCTGTCAACTGATCACCATCTGGTTGGGAGCTGGCTCCGATGGTGGGGGAGGAAGCCGGTCAGACTTGGCCGACCCAAAAATAATGTGAGGGTCTGCTGGGAACGCCTGACAGAGTCCTCTGACAGAAGGAGTTTCAACTCCCACCTCTGGCAGAACTACAACCACATCCCGTGGGAGGCGGGGGACATTGACTCTGAATGGGCCATGCTCCGTGCTTCCATTGTTGAGGCGGGAGACTGGAACAGGGTGTGCTCCAACTACAGGGGGATCACACTCCTCAGCCTCACTGCTAAGGTCTATTCAGCAGTGCTGGAGAAGAGGGTCCGCCGGTTCGTTGAACCTCGGATCCAGGAGGCGCAGTGTGGGTTTCGTCCTGGCAGTGGAAGAGTGGACCAGGTGTTTTGTGGATCTGGAGAAGACATTCTACCGTGTCCAGCGGGCAATCCGGTGAGGGGTCCTGGTGAGAGTTGGACTCTGCCAGGGCTGCCCTTTGTCACCGATTCTGTTCATGACTTTTATGGACAGAATTGCTTAGTGCAGCCAGGATGTCAAGAGGATCCGCTTTGGTGGCTGCAGGATGATGTTGTTTTGTTGACTTCATTAGGCTATGATCACCAGCTCTCACTGGAACACTTAGAAGCTAAGTGTGAAGCAGCCGGGATGAGGATCAGCACCTCCAAATCCGAGACCATTGTGCTGGAAAGGGTGGAATGCCCACTCCAGGTTGGGTAAGAGGTCTTGCACCAAGTGGAGGAGTTCAAGTATCTTGGGGTCTTGTTCACAAGGGAAGGAAGGATGGAGCGGGAGCCACCTGCCAAAAGGCAAAGTTCTCAATTTATTGGTCAATCTACATTCCCTCCCTCACCTATGGTCACGAGCTGTGGGTAGTGACTGAAGGAACGAGATCGCGGATACAAGCTGCTGAAATTATTTTTCTCAGCTTGGTCGCCGGACTCTCCCTTCGTGATAGGGTGAGAAGTTCAGTCATCTGGGAGGAACTCAGAGCAGAGCCGCTGGTCCTCCACAGATAGAGGAGTCAGAAGATATGGCATCTGGTCAGGATGCCTCCTGGACGCCTCCCGTGGGAGTTATTCCAGGCATGTCCATCTGGGGGGAGATCATGGGGAAGACCCAGGACACACTGGAGGGACTATGTCTCCAGGTTGGTCTGGAGGTCCCACCAGAGCTGGACCATGTGGCTGAGGAGAGGAAAGTTAATGCCTCACTGCTTCAGCTGCTGCCCCCGCGACCCGACTCTGGATAAGTGGGGGAAGATGGATGGGTTTGTGTACAAGATTTGGGAAAATGGGATAGGGCAGTGGTCCCCAACCCCCAGGCTGGATCAATTGGTACCAGGCCGAACAAGAAATAATCTATTATTTCTGTTGGATTTATTTCGGAGTCTGAACAATCTTTATTTCGACAAATGACTGGAATCTCTCAGTTACATCTCTGTCACTTGAGCGCCAAAAATGTAACCCACAAGTTAGCAAAATGACAAAAAAACAGATGTCAGACAGGAAGTTTCTTTTCAAAGGGGAAAAGGTGGATCCACACAGTGGATTCCCAATTATTATTATAGTCACAATATAAGCAATCCTCCCCCGGTCCGCGGTAAAATTGTCAAGCGTTGACCTGTCGACTGTCATAAAAAAGTTGGGGACCATTGGGATAAGGGATCTGATACATTACGATGTTTTTGTATTGTCTACTGTTCACTCTTAAAACACTGAATTATCCGGTATATTCTTCTTAGTAAACACTTGTGTAATTGGCAGCTATCCTCTGCTTTCAGGCCTCTTAAATGGGCTGAAAGACTCGTTTTGGTTTTTACCAAAAATCCACTTATTGCCAAAAATGCATCAGACTTATGACTGCATTCCTGTAGGTCCAAATAGTTTTGTGTTGTCATCCATAAACAAATAACTAATTTTAATACTCCTGCCCATATACATGCTCAGGTTTTCTGCATTTCTGATAAAACTTTCAGTCAGCTTGGTTAAGCTACCCTCATGTTGCCTCTAACTTTCTCGAGCAGGCATTCCCAGGATTCATTCTACCCCACGTCACCAACACTCTATCATAATGATTTTACCAGCAGCTTCCGAATGAATGCTGTGATGAAAACACCATTCCATACTTCCTTCTACGGATGACAGAAAAAAGAGAAATATTCAAATAAGACCAACTCTGTGGTGACTTTGGGAGCATTCTTTCACATACACCCGAGCGCAGCAGGCTGGTAGCAGATTGTTTTGGCAAAGCAACTTGATACAAAGACTATCTATAAGCCACAGCTTTTTAAGTCAAACCGTTTTTGTTTTGTTTTTTGTTACACTTCAAGTGAACTATAACTCTTCAAATCAAATTAGCACCCACAAGCTGACCAAATGATAATGCTCTAATTGTATGCATGTTTAAGCTGGCATGGAGAACATGGAAAATAAGGTCAACAAGTTTGGATGACCTCCTCCTCATTTTCTCCATGTGCTGTCATTGCAGTCTCATTGCCTGCCAACACTGATGCTTGTTTATGTACTATGATGAATGTGTTTTTGCTATCTCAGGTCATATCAGTGAAAAGTTTTCAGTCCTCAATTTATGAGAGCTCAGTCAATCTTTTCCCTTGATCATATTCACTTTTATCAACAAAATCTGGGGCTAAAAAGGGCAAAAGTCCAATAGTATAACCTACTCTTTATCTCTTGCTGATTTGATTTAGGGTTACTATTTTATTAGCAATAAAATATATTACTATATCTTTTATATTTTTTGGAGTTTAAAATTAGCTTGCATACATTTTAATAAATTATATTGACACAACTCATTATGGATAGCATGTTCTAAAAACTAAATGGCATTCTGTTTTGGGAAAATTTGGAGAAATAAATAACACCTATGTTAAAACATGTCTATTTATATTTTGCATGCTTTTTTGGCTTGAAGCAAACCATTTTGAATGAACATTAGGCTTTGATTACTGTAGGTTCTTTAAACCTAGTCAAGTCTTCCCCGTGAAAAATACCACAATAATTTACATTTATCTAAGTTACCTGCAATTCACAAGGAGGTGCAATGTTGTTTTGCATTTCTAATTGATTACCTGCAAAAGTTATTTATGCCTTTGCCAGTACTGTATTTTACAATGGTATCATAACATTTTCAAGTGATCTTTTTTATGTATGTTTGATATGCTTTGTAAATCTTTCAATCAATGTTACATGCTGAGTGAAATGTCTCCATATAATTTCATTTCAGCCGTAGAGCTCAGCGTGATACTATCATAAATTATATTAACTGTCAATGGTGGTATTTATACATCAGCGAAGAAATATTTTCAAAATATTGCCGTTACTTAATCGGTGTTGAGGTATTTGCTAGAAAACCCTACTTATCGGCAGTAGCTGTCAACTTTTTACCTCCCATACTATTTCACTTTCCTCTTCAAGCCCAGTTAGAGACTTAGAGGGCACTTAAGATCTATTTTTGTTCCTGAAGCAAAGGCCACAGCCTTGGTTTCATGGTTGCATTAGGATCTTCAAGCGCCACTCTCATCACAAAGACACATGTGTGTCATGGCTTCATGCTTAAATTTATGATAGAGGCCTGTAAAGTCTTCCTGTTCTAAAATAGCCCTGACCTATATTTTTGGTCAGTGGCCTTTTTAGGCCCTATACAACCCCATCTGTTTGTGTCAGTGACATAACATGGTAGGTCAACAGTAGATAAATCATTAAATGGGTTCATGCCTGTTTGCAGGTTAGGAAATAGATTTAGCTTAATTAACTGCACTAACTGTTATAAGAGCCATTGGGAGTGAGAAATTGTAGCTATTTGACATCATGCGGTGAGAACAAGCTGACACTTCTGCAAGTAAAACAGCCATATCTTCACTAAGAGACTTCAGAGACATCCAATAAATCACAAGGCCATTGACACAAGAGGAGATGCAAAATGGCCTTTGAGGCTTTTGTTACACTGCATATTCACTCACTGGCATGATTGATTTGATTATGGAAGATGAAACAGCAAATCTTTGATATTTACATTACATTTACAGTACAGTCATTTGGCAGACGCTTTTCACCAGAGCGACTTACAAGAAGTACAATTCAGTCACCGAAGAGTCGAAGCACCAGTATTTAAGTACCATCCGAAGTACCATATTTAATCAGCTCTTTACATGTTTTTTTCTATCAAGGAGATATAACATTTATAGTTATGTACATAAATCATCAACATGCTGTTACGGGGTAAAACAAGTACTCATAGAATAACACGATCATTTGCACAATGATTTGCTCTGTAAAACCAGTGGGAGGCTGAATGAGTGTTTGGCGACTGAAATGTAGTTCGACCTTTAAGGTTTGGTCAAGATGCCAGGAATTTTTTGGCTAAATGTCCAACTTTGGTCTGAACAGTAGCAAATAGACTGTTCCTGGGAATGTCATCGTTTCACTGACGGTGAATTATTGCAATAGAAGGCACTTATTTATTAAAAGAGTACAGCAAGAATCTCTTGGCACCACAAAAGAGTGATTAAATTGGAAGAATATTAGCATTTTGCATGGGCTGATGGATTTGATATTAAAATAAACGATGTGCTTTGTCCTACTTTTCAGGCAAAATGTTAATGAAGCCTATCGTTAAGTCCGAAAAATGGTTTAGCTTAGAACAGCAGTCATCAACATTTTTTTGTACCATGAATTGGTTTCCTCTAAGACAATATTTTCACAGCTATTAATATGCGGTGCATCGACACACTCCCGCCATTCACTCCAAAAGCTGGCTCCATCCTATAATCATAAGCCATCATTAATATTATTAGTTTGTCATTTACTCTTTTTTCGCAAGCTACAGGGCTCATTTTTTGTAGCAGATAAAGAAAGTGGGTTAGGTGGAGGAGGTCAATCCAAAGTGGCGACCCCTGAGGGGAGAAGCAGAAAGGAAAAGAAGAAGAGGACAGGGTAATTTTTTGTGGGAACAAATAGTGTGATCAAGACAAGCGACTTGACGTGTCAAGAGGTACAGATGTATATACTTGGGAGAGAATCTTATGATTTTTCAAATTTGAGCATCTTTTACATTGATAATACAGTGGAAAAAAAACAAAACATCATTAATTCTTTGTGTTCAGCATGAAACTAAATGATCCACCAGTCATTAGAGGTCCTCAGATCTGGTTGCAAACTTCTAGCCAAGAATACAGGGGGGCTCTGTATAATACTAATTTTTACTTGACATACCACTTGCTTGACACCAACTTCCACTGGTCTGGGAAAAAAAGCAAGGCTGATGTTAAAAAAAGCAAGGCTGCTGTTAAACTATACGGTTGAGTGACCAAACTCAAATCTTTTCGTCTGATAGACAAGATTTGTAAAAGCACATTGACGAGTGCAAATGCAGTGCAGCACTCAATTAATGAAATGTAGAAACATGGTCAAAGTTCATTAATAAAATGTGATATATCCGCATTTTGGCGACACATATACAATTTTCAACAATTGTACATGCTCAGATGACCTATCGTCCAAGTCGTTGATGCTTCATACAAGCAATAAACCCTGATTTATTCACTTCATCTTGCTCTTTTCTGCAAATACGGGCTATTTTAAATGTCAAGCATTTGTAATGCTGGTCTTGATTTATTTCTCCAATGCCTTTTCTGTCTTACTTTAGTATCCTCAGATTTGTTTGCGGAAGCATGACACAAGGATAGTTGTACAAGGGGCTTGACAGCTGATAAAGTTAAACTCATGTCACTTTCAGCCAAAAGTCACTCCAAGAAACATCTGACATTTTGGGCCATCTTTTGAAGCACAATGTTTTCAAATTCTCTTCTTCTCACTGATAATCCATTTTCAAGTTCTGAAAATGGTGTATCCTGATTTTTTGCATCAAGTCTGCAGCTCTAGCAACCAGTGGGTTGAATGGATGAAGTTTTACACAAAAGACGGCGCCACTCGAGTGGTAGCCGGCACCAGCTCGTTTTCCTAAAAAGAGTGCTTTGATTTTTTGTTCTTTATTTGATTTAAGTGTGCTGTTTCCTTGGCCACCACTGCACCACTGGAAACCACAGTCGCTGTGGTTGCTCTGTTTTTTGTTTTTCTTGGTTTTCAACTCTTTTAAAAGCTGTGTCAGGGGACTCTGTGTATAGCAATAGCCCAATTTGTTTACAGAAAAAAAATCAGCTGTTAGAACTGCGTAACTTGTTGGTGCCACTAAGAGGCGACCCCACTGTAACTGGGACGGCAAACCTGGTGCAAAGCCAGGTACATAGAGCAAAACAGTACATAGAGCCAAGACAACATACTAAAGACTCTTCTTCTTGTGCGTTATTATTGTGAAAGTTAGGTTTTTTTTCCCCCTTAATAAAGTATATGAGATAAAGGCTCCAACCTGTTACCAGTCAAATATCAGGAGGTTGGTATTTGTGAGTTATTCGAGAAATGGTCAACCCTAAACAGGGAGGTCACATTCGAAGATGTGAAGTAGGTGAGAGCTTATGGGAAAGTAGGAAGTGGTAAGGAGAAAGGTGAATAGCTTGCAGTGTTCGTGATGAATAGATGGTATAACCCTTGAAACACTGCTATTAAGGAATGGGACTGCAGCAAGGACATTAAACTCTTAGCGGTTAGAATGAGGCCTTAATACTTAGCAAAGAAATTCTCACATGGCATTATGACAGTGCTGTATATTAACCCTTTTGCAAACGATCTCCTCTAATCTGTCATGGAGCAGCTTTCAGAACTCCGTTTCATCTTAAACATGCTTCTCTATCCACTAAACGTTGCCTATTTACTTAACTGCATGGCCTGAAGTGACCGAAAGAGCGTTTTGATGCAAATTCTCATTAGAACAATGACAGCCTTACAAGCTTCATATTGAAAGATGGTAACGTCTGTGTAAGAAAACACCACAGCCACCAGGACCCTTTTATTTGTTCAGGCATCCAGCCATACCTGCAGCCTCTCTGCATCTCCAGTAGAAAGCCCTTCCCCAAATCACAATTCTCTGCTCGCAGCTTTTGGCTTGAATTCAGTGTTGACTGCTCTACCTATCAGGTCTTCACCAGCCAAACCCACACTCCTCAAAAGTCTGCACAGTCTTCCTGCAACTGGTACGTCCTTACAATCAGGGTGAGGATTTACTGTGAGGGGTAGTTGAAAGCTGAAGAATGTGATAGTGCCACAGCAGGGGGAAAGCTTATAAGTGGCACCTGTGTCCGAGCCTCAACACCCCAATGACTTCAACAAGTAAAGACCAGTGGCTCTCAAGACCCACCTAGCAAAGATACTGGAAAGGTTGGTGCTTATCCAGGTCTGCCCCCTGGTGAACCCCCCCATGGATTACACATGCCAACGGTTGTGAAATTTCTATCTTCTTCAGGTTCACGAATAATCTAATTTTCACAGAATTGTCTTCTATATCAATCGTGCATGACAGTCAGTGATGTATTTTTCATACTTTTGATCATGAGAAAATCTGCTTTCCAAATCAGAGGCGGTTGTGGACTTCTGGAGGAATCGAAGGAGACGGGTACCAATCACCATCCAGGGTGAGGAGGCGGAGATAGAGATCTCAGCTTCAAGACCTTGGAGAACCAGTGGCTGGTGAGGCCTCCTCTCCTTCCTCATGTCCACTATCATACCATTAATGGCATGACTATCACTAATGATCGGCGGGAGTGCTACTGGCCTGTAGTCAGTCAGGCAGGTTGGTGGGGTCTTCTTGGGGAGGGGGAAGATGGTTGTGTTCTTGAAGCAGGTGAGGACGGTGCTCTGGGTGGAAGAAGAGGTTGAAGATGGAGGTATGAACCGTATGAATGTTCAATGAGGTAACTAATTCCTCAACTTCATCAGACCATTTCTTGAGATTTAATATCATTTTAAAACATGAAGAATTGTGAAACCAAGCTGCCTCTCCCTCGTGTAACTTGATGTTTACCCGGTCAACATGCCTGCTTCTAGCGCTCGGTGGATGTGCAAATACGGGCTGATAGAATTACGGAAAAAATAGGACATGATCTCATTATCCTTTCCGTGTGGTAAGTCCTCTGCACTGGACTAGAGGAACATTCTGCTGAGTTGAGGTAATCATCTAAAGTCAGTAGGCCCAGGTGTTTTTGGGATTTGTCAGGTGCCTGAGCATCATAGGATGGTATTGTTTGATTAGGGCACTCAAAAGCTTTGTTTTACTAAGAAGGGGAGAGATTTGGAACCGTTTCGGAACTACTTGATGTCCAATCGCCAAGAAATCAAACATAACAAACAAACAAAAAAAAAAAATCAGGTTATTTTAAATCATAATCATTGGCTCCGAAACAGTTTAATGCTACATCACCTCTAGTAACGAATGGAATGTGGATAAAAAGCTAAACACTGTGTTTTAGATAGATGATGTGAAACAAGATAACGTAAAAGACATTTACACTGTTCTCACATTATTCAAATGCAATAACATTTTGTAGTTCTGGTTTTGATAGGACTGCCCGGTGACTTGAGAGGACAGGATGTTTTAGAACAGTGAATCAGAAATCTATTTAGATCCATGTCGATGACCAGAGAGCAGTGCGGAAACTACATGAATTTTGATGTTACAATTGGCTTCCTGATACTTTGGAGTTGATTCGAAAACCCTTTGGCTGACAAACACCGCAAAAGGCCTGCCGATTTTTCAGATTTGCTTCCACCAACCCTCAAGTATCAAGGTTGTGGCCTTTAATTTTTGTTGAAATACGAACTTACGCATACTGAGAGGTGTAATTTAATTACTGTGGCCCGCATCATCCTGACCATGTTTATGCCATAAGCTATTTTGAGAATCAATATCGGAAAATGCCACCCTGGCTTAAAAAAACAATTTGTGGGAAACATCAGACAAGCTCTCACAAAAAAAAAAAAAAAATTGCAATCAACAACTTCCCATGACCTCAATGCAAAAAATACATTAGGAGGTTAGGTTTAGTGGGCTGATAAACTACAAGGAAATATGTATTCCTGACCCCTCTAAAAGACTGGTTCCCCACAGACACCTAAATGAAAAGAAAATTAAATGTGAATTGAATCATGAGCACAAGGAACCAGTTATGAGGTTCTTTGATACCGCAAAGCCCATCAAGGCTGCATCAGATGGATTACCGAGAAGCCTTGGAGCTTTTCTTCAGCAGAAGCATGAGGACTGGCGACTTATCAAATACACATCTTGCTCAATGACAGCTTCTGAGATGCGTAATATGCAAAGTGAAACAGGACTGCTCAGCGTAAGTTTTGCCTGTGACAGATTTGTTTGTTCCAGAACGAAAAATCAGTTTTGAAACAGACCATAAGCCACAGATTGCATTGTTCCAAATGCCACTCAATGACAGTCCACAGAGGACTGAAGGAATGATGATTGTTAGGCTCCTTTGGACCCTTTCATTTCTCGTGGTGGCAGTGTAGGAGTGTTTGTGTGTTGCATGACCTATTTGTCTGATTGGCTTCACCTGAGGAGGTCTGGTAGAAAGGCAAGTCTGACAGCTGTTCACCGCAATCTTGCTGACAGTTTACCATACTCTCATTCTCTCTGGTATTCAGGCCTTTTTGGCATGACTGTGGTTTATTTAAATGAAAGTAACTCTGCTTTTATAAACTGTGGTGTCAGACTCCAAGTTATACTGCTGCCCACGAGCTGGGTTGTAACACTGTGAAAGAGTCCGCCAGTTTGTATCTGCAGGCAATCAGTGTTGAAACAGACCATAAGCCCCTGATTGCATTGTTCTGAAAGCCACTCAATGACTGTCCACTGAGAATTTCAAAATTGATGATCCTGCTGCAATGTTACGCACTGAATGTGATTTGATTCTGATGTACACAGCAGACACGTTGTCCAGAGCTGGTCAACCAATGGAGCCTGAAAACACTAAGATAAATGGTGATATGCATTCTTATGTGGACTTGATTACAAGTGCACTGCCTGTGGTATGAATGAAAATGGAGCTTATAAAGACAGAGCCACAAAAAGATTGAATTCTGAAAATACAAAGTAAAACCATTGTAGATGGAGAGAAGGCAAAGTTTAAAGATTGGCAGCTTTCCAGAAAGTACTTGAATAAGCAAAATTGGTGGTGGTTGAGAATGTTATATAAAACAGAAATATAATAGTCATCCAAAGGGGTCTATAAGCAACTCCTTGGGGAACATTGTGGGACTGAAAAAACAACAACGAAAGAACAAAAATAAAACATAATAAATGTGTGGTGTTGAAGAGACAAATGATCAGGCTGTGAGTAATGGTATGTCAGACTGTTTGAGGTATCAAATAAGTAATGATGCAAAGTTGTTTAGTGCAGATAGCATACCATTAGGGAGGTGGGGGCCAATTGTTCCTGGTGGTTAGGAACACATCGCGTTTTCCGATTATTATCATCTCTATCCAGAGGTCTTTTCCTCTACAGGTGATATCTTACGATTTCCATCCATTACAAAAGAATGAAACCTTTTGCACTCAAACCCAACTCGTCGTTGGCAACGAAAAACAGGAGAGGACACGAGTAAAACAGCAGCAAAACCAAAAGCTGAAGTTTTAGAAGGCGGGACCAACTTGAAATACACACGGGAGATAAAGAGCAAGTAAAATAGTGAAAAAAAAAAACACTTTGGTACAGGAAGGAGCCATTCATATGGAAAACAAGTTGGAGATGAACTCAAGAGCAGTCCAGTGGGAACCTCTTACCCAATGTCAGCTGTGATTGACCCCAGCCCCACTGTGATCCTGTGGGCAAGATAATCAGTATAGAAAATGAAAGAATGAATGAATCTGTGATGGAAAATACAGCTGATGCAAAGCTGCAAGAATTCAGGTGTTCAAAAACTGACAAGAGGGTCATGTCCTCAAAACTTATGCGCTAATTCACTGAAGATGTTTAGCCGGTTCAACTGCCGGTTCCTTCAGCCAGAAAACACCACCTACAATGAACAACAAGAAACGGTCAGGGCGCACAGTGAAGAGCCACTGTTGTTCTTCAAAAGTCCCCTTCGCCAGCTTGGAGCGACTTGAACCGGACAGCCAGTGTAAAAAGTTTGACTCCCATACCCCACACTTGAATTCAGGATTAAAGCTGATCCAAGCAACAAGAACTGTCAGCAGAGGACAACTCTCTATTAATGTGTCTACGTTGTTTGCACTTGCTTGTTTTCCTGTGAGTGCTGGGCTTATAAAGACTTTACTAGTCAACATTGAATATTTTCAATTCTTGCATGGCATATTTTAAAAGGGTGTTGCCTACAAACATAACACAGGCACAGGTGACCTGAGGTAAACCACGATTCTCATCCAAAATGACTTTTATTGAGTCATGAGGTGTATAACATTGCACCCTCTAAAAATGCCACACAATAAAAGGTGTATAATCAAAGGGCATGTCTCATACACACTACAATGTAGATAAGTGTTAATTAAAATGTCAGGCAACACTTATTTGCATTTCTCACGTTATGGCGAGTAGCATTAATTAATGCCACAATTAACCTGCAGTTGTTTGTCCTCCTCATTTGGAGCCGAGCAGAAAAGCAGGAGAATTTCCTGTATAAGTATGGATATATTCACTGTTCTTTTTCTTCATTACCTTGTTGCTGGGTTATTCATATTACTGACTTGTAGAGCAAAAATGTAGTCGGAAAACTATTTGTCTTTGTGTCAAGATCCAAAACATTATCCAGAGGGAGTCAAAATGATGAAACTATGAGCCACGATGGAAATGACGCAAAACACACACAACCTGGTGAGTTTCAAAATCATCGTGAAAAGATGAGTCTGTGTGAAATTTGCTTCCAACAGAGAGTTTGCTGAAATTCAACTACAGCAAAAGGAACTAATTATGCTGATGTTATTGCTTCATTATGCAAACAAACAGAAATTACCATTTATTGCAGTTTCACATCTATTCTCAAAATGACAGGCAAAAACTTTGGAAATGTCAGGTTTTGTTTGTTTGAGCGATTCTTGTAGAAATGTACCTGTGATGATGCTACTTAATCGCAATACCTTAGAAACTAAGCCACTTGAAACATTGTGTTTTCCCTGGGAGCTGTAGCCTGCAAAGCACATTGTGAAAAATCCTCTTGTGTATAAAATGACAGCATGGTGACTTGGTATTTACGACATATCATATCGTATTTTCCATATAATACGCTGATTACCACAACATACCACTAACAGTCCTGCAATAATTCAATGCATTAGTTAACATAGTAGTTTTGGTGGCCGTAGAACTGCAGTGGGTTGGTCATGTGACATTACCATAGCGAAATTGTGACAAAATTTTAATTAACTTCACCAAAGCTGACAGTGCATGGCATTTAGCCTCTAACCAAACCCCTGTCAAAAGCTAACCATGTACTCAGGGAAGCTAATAGCTCTATAACCCCCTTTAGCGTATGAATGCACAGTGGTTAGTTCTTGCTAGTTAACAAATGTATCCAGTGTGTGGATACATTGCAATTTGCCTTTCCATGTCATTATAGGTTAAATTACAGCTAAATGTGGAGATCTCCTGATCTTCGTATTTTCAAAACTTTACTGAAATGATCATTCGTTTTTCTTGCTATGCCAGGGCAAGCATATCAAAGCAAGTCATGAATATTGGGGTTTATATTGATGCTTGTTTTCTATGTGATTTTGGGGTTGCTGGGAATTTTGTGGGTGTGGTTTGGAGTGCAATTAATTCTGTTTTTTTTTTTTTTTTTTTTTTGTTTACCTGGAATTGAGTGAGAACAGTTAGTTCTCACTAACTGTTCAGGCTCATGTGGCATGGCTTGTGCAAACAACAGCTATTGCTCATTAAACAGACATTTTACCCTGACTAAAACGCAACAATATGAGTGTGTAAGTGCCATGCCTTCTTAAATACTAACTAGAATGTTCGAGAAGCTGCATCTGTGCACATAATTTAGTTTCACAATGGGGGACGTACCTGTACAGGTGCTGATTGTGTGTAAGCGAACCAGCAGCTGGTTGCCAGATCGAACAAGCTTTTACCCAGTTGGGCTTCTTTTGAGAATATTCGGCTAGAGAAAAAAAAAAATGGACAAAGAGATTAACTAAGCCTGCTGACACGCTGTGGTCAAAAGCACATAGTCAAAATAACTTAATACTTACATGTCATTAGCTACATCCAAAAGTGTAAGTGTGAGAGAGGGATTGGCATGGTGAGATTGATATTAGTTTAGTCCCTTTAGTCCTTGATGTTATTGTTCAGTTGAGTGACATTGAACCTGTGTCATCATTGAAGCATTTAAAAAATACCTTATAGGCTATTGACATGTTTCCTGTATGTTGTGGTTTCACACAGTTTCCGGTCATTGCTGTTGTTTTTTATTGAATTGGGTGGTTTTTAAGATGTGATGGGCTGAGAAACTGTCAGGCTTAGCTGGCAACATTAGCCGTCTGTCAAGTTAAATAGTCCCAGTAAAGAACCACGGCTGCAAAGAGTTCTCTCAGTAATATTCCATTTCCATATCCGTTACCGTGCTCATTAACCACGTGTGTGTTTTTAATATCTGTTTGCTTTTGTTTTGTTTTTCACCAACCTAGTGACGTCTTTACGGTGTTAGCATCGCGGCGAAAAAAACCTGCACTACCGCGGTTAGCATGCAAAAGCTAATGTTAAATTACAAGTGGTTATGTTGTTGATTTGTTAAATAAATTCTTACGGCTTGATTAATACCAGCTCAACAAACGCGTGTGTTAAAGGTTGTTGTTAATGCTGTTTGTTTTTCAGCGTGTAATTTCTATAAATCCTTTTTTTTTCTTCTGTCTTACTCTTCAGTATGTTGTTTAATAAAGACGCATTCGTGCGCATGCGTGCAGTTATTCAAATTGCACTTTTATGCCATGTGAAGTTTTTTTTTCCTCAAGACATAATTCAAAATAGATGACTATTTTAAATGTGTGTCGAATCACAGACGCAAATAGTAATATTTAGGTAATTCCCCGACAGTAAATCAGCCGACAGTGTCCACTTGTTTCCGTACAGACAAGACAGCGCTGACGATCGTTTCATCAGGAGGCTGACAGCGCCCTCTGGCGGCTGATCTGAGCAAGACAAGGGAAACAACGATGAAGAGATATATTCCTATAATTTTCCCTCAGACCAGAATATTTGAGCAAAATCAAGTTTGAAAATAAAATTAAACATTTGAAATTCATTACGAGCAATATATTCGTACTTCATTTACGTTTTTCATTTCTGTCAGATGCAACAATCAAAAACTTCCTGAAATAAGTCAATGGACTCCCTTCTGGCCTAACCAATACTGAAATACCTCTACCCTAGTATACTGTGAGAGGAAATAGTGAGGTGAGCATTCAGTCAATTCTTTAGCCTCTATTCACATCTTTTGACTTGAATGTTTCAAGAAACTCCCAACCTGCTGTGGTGTGGAATGAGGTGGACAGTGGGGTACCATTTGGATACCCCACAGTGAATGCCTGATATGGCATGCCAGGATATCATGATGCTGAAATCTGTTGATAACTGATAGCCTTTTGTATTTTTTTTAAATATATATTGGTTAGTGTGACACATTGCCATTGGCAGTACATCATTTCATCATGTGATATACCAGAGCTACGATTATGCAGTCTTATTTTTGATCTGAACGGAGCTCAGAAGACCATTCATTAAGAATACAAACTTTGGATCCAGTTTTCCCTTGCCTGAACGTGGGTTGCCGGGCACAGCCTGAAGGATTGACATGGGTCCCTCTCCCCCTGGGCTCACCACCCACAGGAAGGGCCAAGGGTGTTAGGTGCAGTGTGAGCCGGGCGGTGATGGGAACGGGGGCCGTTGGTGGTCCGATCCTCAGCTCCAGAAGCTGGCTCCATGGACATCGAATGCCACCTCTCTGGCGGGGAAGGAACCCGAGCTGGTGTGCGAGGCTGACAGATTCCGACTACTTATAGTCGGACTCACCTTGACACACAGCGTGGGGTCTGGAACTAGGCCTCTCCAGAGGGTTTGGACTCTGTTTTTTTACTCTGGCATTGGCCCTGGAGAGAGGCGATATTGATTGCCCCCCCTACTCTACGCCTGTACGTTGGGGTTCAACCCAGTGGACAAGAGAGTAGCCTCCCTCCGCCTTCTGGTGGGGGGGGGTGGGTTCTGACTGTTGTTTGTATCTATGCACCCAGCAGCAGTTCAGTTTCCTCATCCTCGTTGGGGTCTGCTCGAAAGCGCTCCTACTGGGGACTCCCTCGTTCTACTGGGAGACTTCAACACTCCCGTGGGCAACAACAGTGCGACTTGCAAGGGCATTATTGGGAGGAAAGGCCCCCACGATCTGAACCCGAGCGGTGTTATGTTATTGGACTTCTGTTCTCGTCACGCATTGTCCCCAACAAACACCATGTTCAGGCATAAAGGTTACCATAAATGCACTTGGCACCAACACACCTTAGGCCACAGTTCTTGGATCAACCTTGTGGTCGTATCGTCGGACTTGCTGCTGCATATCCTGGACACTCAGGTGAAGAGAGGGACGGAGCTGGCTCCGATGGTGGGGGAAGATGCCGGTCAGACTTGCAGACCCAAGCATAACGTGATGGTCTATTGGGAACGTCTGGCAGAGTCCCTTTACAGAACGAGTTTCAACTACCACCTCCAGCAGAACTACAACCACATCCCGAGGGAGGCGGGGGACATTGAGTCCGAATGGGCCATGCTTCCATTGTTGAGGCGGTAGACTAGAGCAGCGGCCATAAGGTGGTTGGCGCCTGTCGGGGTTGAAACCCTCGAACCCGCTGGTGGCGGGGAGTGATGCCATCAAACTGAAGTAGGAGTCCTATGAGGCCTTTCTGGCCTGTGGGGCACCGGCGGCAGCTAACAGGTACTGGCAGGGCAAGTGGCATGCAGCTTCAGTGGTTGCCAAGGCAAAAACTCTGGCGTAGGAGGAGATTGGGGCGACCACTGACACCGATTTCTGGTAGGTGTTGAGATTTTGGTCCACCACCCGGCGGCTCAGGAGGGGGGAGCACTGTGTACAGTGGGAGCGGGGCACCACGGACCTCAACTCGAGTTGTTTTAGATTGGTAGTGGAACACTTCTGAGACCTCCTCAACCCTATTGAAACGCCTTCCAATGTGGAAGCAGAGCCAGGGGACTCAAGTATCTCGGGGTCTTGTTCATGAGAGAGGGAAGGATGGAGCGGGAGATCAATAGTCAGATCCACTGTTGTATGTTCCCACCCTCACCTACAGTCATGAGCCGTGGGGAGTGACCGAAAGAACGAGATTGCAGATACAAGCGGCCGAAATGAGTTTTCTTGGCTGGGTCGTCGGACTCTCCCTTAGAGATAGGGTGAGGAGTTCAGTACTGAGGAGAGCTCGGAGTAGAGCTGTTGCTCCTCCGCATGGAGAGGAGTCAGATGAGATAGCTCGGGCATCTGGTCAGGATTCCTCCTGGATGCCTGTTGGGGGAGGTATTTCGGGCATGTCCATCTGGGTGGAGACCCAGGACACGCTGGAGAGACGATGTCTGTAGGTTGGCCTGGAGGTCCTCCCAGAAGAGCTGGACCATGTGGCGGGGGAGAGGCTGCTGCGCCCACAACCCGACTCCGGATAAGCGGGCGAAGATGGACGGATGGATTTTGACCAGAATTGTACTGTACCACGCAGTTAAAAACATTATGCAAAATATCAGTTTTACTGTTTCGCTTAATAGTTTTTTATTTTGATTTTTCCACAAATGTGTATCGGCTAACGGTTAGATATTTAAATGTGGGGTGTCAAAGTATATTTAATGCACAAAGGTGAATCACTCACTCCCTAGAACTGACACAATGTGCTTAATGGCTTTATCCGATAATGTGAGTGACAGTTTCATATAATACATAAATTGTTAAATCAATCATTTCAGAAGTCATTACATTGGTAAAATAGCAATAAACAGACAACAGTCCAACCTCTCTGCATAAATACATTTATACAGTTCGCAAATATTTCTTGTTTTCAGTGAAAAGGTACTTGTGTGCTTGATCTCCACTGTTAGCAAATGCATAAGAACTGTAGTTGATTACATTTCATACATTTAAGATATACTAAACATTCAATGTACAATTTATGAAAAACAAGAAAATCTGTTTGGTATTCTATGTCATACATGAAGAACTTTACCCTCATCAGGCCCTGGTATGTTTGAACACTGAAACAGAAGGTGGTAGTTTTGGGCAAAATGCCTTCACTGAAATTGAAGCGAGCAGTTTTCAAGAGGTGGTACCAGGTAACACCTATGTAAAGTTGCTTTTTAACCATTGAAATAAATGTACATTTAGTTGATCATACAGACAAATACAGCTGTAACACATTGTTAGGGCGCCGTTGTTACAAAGCAACTCACTGCCTGCTAGATTCCTCCTAAGCCTGAATTCGATTTGTATTAAAAATAATCTGATGGATTTGGCTTGAATGATGCCAAATTCATACCTGAAATTTGATTTCAGACCTCTACTACCTGCGGTTTTCACAAACCCACTGCAACACAGAAAGGAGCTTTGCAACCTAGAGTCGCTGTGTGTCGACAAATCTGTCGGAAAAGATAACAAATTCTACAAACCTAAACTAGACAACACATTCTAAAGTCTTCAAAAAAATACTCTTAAATGACCAGGTAATTTATATTTCACCATCACCGGTTTTGGTTAATGCCAAAACAATGGTTCTGTCTTAAATCCCTATCCAGTGACAGGTCTGCATACACTTGTTTTTGTTTCTTTATATTTTTCACGTACCATATCAAAGTTGTATGACGCATCTGCAGCTAATTTGGCCCAGAGCAACTTGCTACTACCTCATGCAGAACAGAGGTACTGCATAACCAGAAATGCCCTTGCCAGTTTGCACAGAAACTTAGATATTGTCCCTTTGAATAAATTTTAGCCGGAGTGCAAATCGTAAAGCTCTCTGACGGAGGAATGAAAGATGGATAACGTACATGGGTGTTGATATCCTGGATGCATTTAGAAACATTGTGGCAGTGGTGAGCTGTCACGGCCTGCAAGGCCTTCTCTGCTGACCTAAAGAATATCTGAATCACAGACTGATTTTAATTATATTTTGTCCATGAATACTTCTTCAATTCCAAACTCCAAATGATCTGTCCTCTTCCTTTCGTAGCTTTTTCCCTGTCCGTCTATTTTCATATTAAAGCATTTAACCAATCAAATCTTGGCCATTATTTGTTGACTGACAGGGTCAAAGTCAAAGAAATCTGCCTGGAGGCCTGCAGAATCAGATTCACAGGTGCTCCAGCAAAAACTTAAGTGTTGCTTCAACCAATCAAATTTTGAGTTGCGACACCAAGGCCTTCTTGAAGGGTACGGTAATGTCAGCATGTCACATGATTGGAAAATCAAAGAGTCTACTAGCCAGAGCTAGCAGGCTGCATCTGTAGCGAGCTACACAAACACAAATATAGTTGTGTTGATATAATAAGTAATTTGTCAGCCCATGATTGCTGAGGGAAGAGAAGAAATTGATGTGGTTACAAATTTATTGTAAAAGCCATTTTCAAGATGGACTTTTCAAGAAAAGCTGGACAACATTAAGAGAGGTCGGGCAATTCCGTAGACAGCAGGTCTGTTACGAGGAAAAGGATTTGTCCATCACTTTCAGTCTGCCAACTATGCGCGGTACCCCTGGCTCACAGGCTCCAAGGACCACTGCAAATTGTATTTCTTGGAGTGTTTGTTATTTACCTCCCTATCGACATGGTGTCTGGAGCCACACTGGGTTTGTAAATTTGACTTGCCTAACCAAGGCAGCAACGAGACATCAGAGCACTACCGGACGCTTAAAAGCAATAGTGCTGTCCAATACTTTTGGGGAAACCAGGATCTACAGCTGAGTGAGCAAATACGCAGGACAACAGAGCTCCACAATGAAAAGGTGAAGAAAAATAGGGAAATCTCAAAGGACTGGTAGACCGTGCCTTTTTTTTCGGGCAAGCAGGAATTTTCATTTTGAGGACATGATGAAAGTGCTGGTTCCTGAGTTATCTCTGCGATGTAACCACTCTTTATACTGGATTTCTGCATAATAAAATGTTTTTTATAGCCATAAAACAGTTATTGAGAGGTGGATTGATTAATGGAGCGCTACTGAAGGCCTAGGTGTGAAATGCACGGGCCGCCAGTGCATTGTGGCATATGACAATGTTGACGGCAATGCAAACTTTACCATGGGAACTGGCAGTGAGAAGGAAGTTGCTGTAAAAGTGTTATTTAAATCAAAATTGCCATGAAATAACTGATTTAACTATACTGGTTTACTTCATTTGGTCCAATAGGCTTTTGAAGGTTTTGCAAAGCAACAAGATTAAATCACAACTGCCATTTCAGTACAGTATGTGAGCAGTTGTAGTCTCCAATTTGGCCACATAAAACATCCCCCACGATGTTGAAGACGATAACATTTCTCGCGCTTATATCTATAATATTGAAACAAATCACTGCTTATGCTCCTATGTTTCTCCATCCAAGAGCTATTTTCCTTGTATATTTGACATGAGTAAAACATTAAAATATGTGAGGGAGTGTGTGAAACGAAGGCATTCATCACAAAGGCCCCGGCAGAAATAGATATCTAATGACCTCTACTCAGCGAGGCCGACACCAAACCTTCGAACAAAATCTGAGAAATTCAGCCAAACCAAACAGAGGAGTTCCAGGTGAGAATTTGATTTGGTTGTTTGCTGCGTGGAGGAAAGAACACCCATGACAGATTGAGAGGTGTAGCTGCATCTCTCGCCACGGGAAGGGGTTTACGGTTGCAGACCGAGGTCACAATAACCCTTTCCCACCACTAGCTGATTCTTTATTTCCATAAATATAATGTTTGGCCCATTGTTGAAGAACTCACAGCTCTTACAATGACTGATCACATGGACTACTTCAAGTATTTCATTAGGAAGTAATTGGTTAAGATTCCTGCCACGAGTATGACCACCATGAGCAAAAATGTAAACCCTCGTCTTAAAACCAGCTGTGTGTTCGAGAGATGGCCCCCAACAGGGGCGGCAGCAGTAGTTTTACTCTGGCCTGAAGTTTGCATTTTCTGACCTTCACAGTCCTCTTCAACACTTTTGTTGGTGGTGGCAGACTCGATTGCTCCCGCCGGGCTGTTACTTGAGTCTAGAAAGTTAAAGGTGAACTTTTAGCATAAAGATCCAGGCCTGCATCACTCAATTTGCCATTTTTTTACCCGTGTTTTCCATCTTGACCGCATCCTTATCCGCCTTGGCATGAACTCCTGCTCTCACCAGAGCCTGCAGAACACGGACACGCAGAACAGTTTTGTTTTCGCGATGATCATTTTTTTTACATTTCAAGCCTGATTTTAAAGTACAACTGAGGAGCGTTGGTGCTCACTTCTTGGCTAGCCTTTTTCCAGTCAAGTTTGCACACGAATATGATGAAGAAAAGCGACTGCATTGCGACACAAATGGTTAATCCTGTCCAAAGTCCTGCGCAAAGATGAAAGAGGCCTTTCAGTTTTACTTCTCACGCAAAAGACGGGACATTTTCGTTGTGAGGGCTGTTTCATTCTCACCTACGATGCCCAGGTTTGCTGCAAACATCAAGGACACCCCGATGGGGAAACCGATGAAGTAAAATCCAACCAGGTTACACAGAGCGCCAACTAACTGTTTTCCCGCTCCTCTGAGAACACCGCCTGTAACTCCCTGCAGGTACAAGAAACCCATGCGGTTAAATCGTTTTTTTTTTTTTTTTACACATAAATATATATTGAATTCTGCAGTGAAACCGAGAATTTAATTCTTACCGCGACAGCATCGAAAAGATGCGTGAACGCAAAAACAACCATTACATCAGCAACCCTCTGTAAAATTTCTCTAAAAAAAAAAAGAAAGGCAGAACAGGCAGATAAGAGGTTCTTCGTTTCCTTGAAAGGAAAGTTTCAGAAGCAATCTAATATTTTGTTAGTGCCATCCATGCCTCTGAGTTAATCTCATATAAACACAGACACGTTTCAAAGCATACAATGAAAACAAAATTAGCAAAGAAAAAACGTCACCAATTATAAACTTGTCGCAGACTACCCTTCACCCTCCCGCTTTTTTCATGCCTTGTCAAATTTTTTCTAACATTTAAAATTTCTAACTGGATGTTAAAATGTAACTGCTGAAGAAATGTCTGTGCCAAGTGATCTTTGTTCACATTAACGTGAAGGATTTCTTAAACATTTTTGGCATTATTACAAGTGGACCTTTGGGTCCAAGATTCAAAGTAAATATGTACAAAAAAATAATTTTAACTATATATTTATAACAATGATGTTTCTCAAGGTTTATACACTTTTGACTGCCAAATTTCTGTATCATTGTCTATTTAACCAACCAATCCATTAAAAAGACAACTGGCGTGCAACTGATCAATTTTTTTTTTTGTTTAGAACAAAGACATTACTTACTGCTCTGTGGTGAAAATGTATCCAATCACATTTCTGGCGATGCTGAAACTACCACCGACGACACATGCTATTATGACTGCAATGGGATAAAGATATGGAGAGCACTTTTGAAAGATTAAGTCAGTGTAAAGACTTACTGTTAGTATTGTTATTACCATAACTCCACACTAAGTAGATTGTTGCCAATAGTACAGCTGCTACACAATATACCATAACTTTTATATATAAGATAAGAGCAACTTTATTTATCCCGAAGGAAATTGTTGTGCCAGAGTTTCAAGCAAAAAACATAACAATAATAGATAATAGTAGGAAGGAGGGAGAATAAGAAATACAATAAGAAATTATTGTCAAGGTTAAGGCTATCAAGTGTTTTAAGGTCTTAAGTACAAAGATTTGAATATATAAATATAAATATATAATATATAAATATATAAATAAATAAATAAATAAATATATTATATAATATATATAATATATAATATTATATTATATATTATATAATAAATAAATATATATAAATATATAATATATAAACACACACACACACACACACACACACACACACACACACACACACACACACACACACACACACACACACACACACACACAAACACTCATATATATATATATGAATATTAGAATATATGTGTGTGTAAAGTTAGCCATGATAAGTTTTAAAACATAGATGTGACTAACTTCAAGAATTACTGAATGTAAATGTGTGCAAACCATGCGTACATGGTTTCTAGAGATGTATCGAAAGATTCAGGCTTGTTTTGAACTCCATCAACTTTAAAAGGCATTTTCCACGGTCAACCTTAGTGTCCGCTCATACACGTGCCCGAGTTAATCTTCAACGCTGAGTCCGTAAGAGCTTGTCTGTGTTTTAGAAGGTGTTCTTACCTGTGCGCTGGCCTCTGTATCAAATATATTTGTTTTCCGTAAACGTCTGTTAAAACAGTGACCAGGAAAGGGCCGTTTCATTAAATTGACCACGTGCGTGTGGATTCTTACATGAACAAACAATGGGGATCTTGCAAGAAAGCTTGGCTTGCTCAATGTTTCCTGCCCCCAGCGCATTCCCGACCCGGACACTGGCAGCAGCGGAGAATCCCATGGGGAACTGAAGAGGAAACAAATGAAAATGTCTCCACTTCCCGAATGCATGTAAAGCCATAACAGAGCGCCCAAACCAAGGGAGATGTTACCATGTAAGCGATGACAGCCAGCTCGTAAGCGATGGATTGGGCCCCCAGCTCCGCTTCGCTGATGGTGCCAGCTAGGAACCCTCCCACTTCAAACGTCCACCACTCCAGGCAAAGCATGAGCATACTGGGGATGGCCAGCTTGACAAACGGCCCCCAATCCCGCAGACACTCCATAGACCAACCTGTGAGTCAAAGACAGAATTTTAAACCAGTCGTATTTGAAAGAGAAAATCACCGTGATTTTGTCTTTGCACTTGAATATACAGTATATCTGTGCACCATTTCAAAATAAGGTAAATGTGGGAATGAACCTTGACTGACAATATCGTCATTAACTAGCAAAGTAATTATAATGAAGTAACTTATTACACAGCTGCCTTCAGACACATTAAGAAACTAAGAGGTGAATCCACACTGTCCCATAACTTTAACCTCTCTATTACGCAGCGCAGTCATTTTGTCAAACATTACTGAGTCCATGACGAAATGTGACGAACGATGACGTGGATGCGGTGAAAAAAGTCACCACCGTGACTTAATCTGTATTTCAAAACAGGAGGATGACTGACCTCCCCATGTGTTTTTGTGCAAACCCCGGCAGCAAATGTAAAGTAACAGTACCACGGCCAGCAGATATTGTGAAACAGCATTGGCTGCTGCAGATCCACTTTTGGACAGAGAGAAAGAGAGAATAGTTTAAACAAAAAAAAAAAGGTGTTTACATTTGGAGTTTCTCAATGTTTAAAAAGAAGAAAACATATATTCAGTGTGCTCAGGAAATTTGAATATTTCAAAGAAATCTTTCATTTGAAGCTTTCTTGCAATAGCATAATATTTATTTTGCTATGAAACTATTATGTTCAGTATGCATTTAAAAACGACAACTTGTAAGCTGCATTTCATCCTTTTTCTTAAGACATTAAATTGACTACTGTCAAAATCTGGAGGGTATGTTATGGAAAAGCTTGCAACAAAAAATAAATAAAATCCTCTAAAAAAGCAAATTAAAATCATGTAAAATTAGCAAGATATAATTGAAAATTCAGCAAACAAATCCATTAAATTGCTAAATTTGCATCATGTATAAGTAACCTACTTTAGCTATGATGGTTTTTAAACAAAAGTCATAGTAGGATAATTTAATAAGTAAATATTGTTAACTCTTGCCTGTAGTATTAATTCACTTGAATTTGGAATGAGTCCTTCGGAATGTTAAAAAATGTTAAGAACACCTGTCTCATCGTACATTCAATATACTTCAAATGAAAAGAAATCTAGCAGGAACACAGGTGTTCTTTTGAATGTACATGAAAACTTGGAAATACTCACGCAACACCCAAATCCAGCAAGAAGAGGAAGATGTAGTTGATTATAGCATTTAGGATATTTCCAATCACCCCAGTTATAACCTGAGGCCATATGATCCCCTAAAAAACAGCATAACTTAGTCATGAGGTTTATTTGATCTTCAGTTCATTAACACATTAGTCATCTGTGTTTTGTTTTAAGAGAATGCACCTGATTTTGCAGATACCTCCCTTGCAGCTGGTACATAAATGCAGCCTGAGGAGGAAGCACATGAAGTTTAAACTTAGGGTTGGCGTGAGCTCAAGAGCAACGACCGAACAAAACGCAGGCATCTTTTGTCCGCAGTTGTAAACTCACCGGCAGGGCGGGCATGAAGATCTTGACATACAGCTGGGAGAGGCTTCAGATCAGAAGACACAAACAAGCATGTAGAAGTGTGAAATTGAAAATTAGGTGTCTCACACTTTTTTTTTTAGTGCAGAATGCATTAGTAATGCTGTTGTTGAACAATGCAGGTCTAAACGGCATTGGCAACGAATAGAGGTCCCGAGAGATATTATGAAAATTAATAAAAGTAAAATAATAAAGATGCTAGGATATAATTATTTTTCTTAAAAAACTAATTGTGCTTTTTCAAGTTTAAAAAAAAGTGAAATATCAATTGATCAAAAGTACCAGTACAGACATATCTTATGTTTTCTTTTGTCCTATGTTTTCTTTTGTCCTATGAAATTACCTGTTTTTATGTTGATTGGAAGGATGCTGCACAGTTTAGATATGGAATTCCAAAATGGGATTTAGGACTGATATGCTTTAACTAAAACTAGCATTTAATGGCTGGGAGTGCTGCAGTTGATATTCAAGAATTATTTGTAGGGTCTGTGCAATTCAGAGTTTTTAGGTGATTGGAAAGTTCATGAAAATGTCTCTCTTGTCTCGTGACAAAAAAATAAAATGTTACAATAGTCAAACATACATACAGATAAAGGCAAGATAATAATTTTTACACATCTTGCTGTGAAGGAAATGGCAGTAGTCCACCAATAAATCTAAGATGGAGAAAAGCTGCAAGTGTCACTGTGCTGAGGCCGGGTACAGAATTGAAATTATAATCTGAAATTACACTTACACTTATTATGTAAGCCAGGCTGCAAAGTTTGTGAAAATGAAAAATGCTTTCTGTCTTGAAGTTTTGTTTAGATAAAGTCAGCTTGAGTTTAACCTTATTCTATAACTAAAAGAACACTTTCTATGTAAAGATGTAAAGATGTAAAGTTACATATACTCTCGAAAGG
Organism: Fistularia commersonii; assembly: GCF_037954325.1. Taxonomy (NCBI): domain Eukaryota; kingdom Metazoa; phylum Chordata; class Actinopteri; order Syngnathiformes; family Fistulariidae; genus Fistularia; species Fistularia commersonii. The sequence goes on from NC_141318.1 coordinate 7,667,440, forward strand.
AAATGTATTTATACTCTTGAAGAGTAGCTAAGGTGTAGTGTAATCTAACAGTAGATTTAATAAGGAAACGTACGTTATGCTGGCCGATGATGCAACCAAAACAAACAAGCGGAGGGAAATAAAAGTTGGCCTAAACAGCTCACTTGGACCCCACTGTGAGCTACGTCACTGTTTTCATGCAGATCTAAATGACACCTATATTTCTTTAAGCCTTAGGAACGACCGAATTGAAATGCTGTCGCCTCCGGAGTCAGGGCTCATTTACTGTCATGACTAAAGCTGTTTCCATACATGCGTCTCAGTATAACTTTCACAGTAATGTGAGGATGGAGCACCTTTTGGCATAAATCAGAGAAAATAATAGCCTCAGACTCGTGTACGTAGAAGTCATTCAGCGTGCGTAGAGATCCAGATGAAGTTTAAGTAGCGATAGCTATTTCATGGTCAGGTGCCACAAATACTTCCAACAAGTTATAAAAACAACTGACCTGGCAACCTCTGGGTTCTGCTTGACAGCGAGGAGAAGAGGTTCAGTGTTAATAAGAACAGCCCAGCACGGGAAACAGGCCAGCAGCAGAATCAGAACCCCCGTCTGGAGAATCACGCCAATGCGCTTCAGATTACCGCTCCCATACGTCTACGTGAGATGGGTGGACGGATACTCAAATAAGCAAAAAGCAGAAAACAACAAGACTAAACCGGTGACAATGGGTTTGTCCGGTCAAAGAAAACTAACTTGATACAAAGATCATTGTTGAGATGGTTGAAACTGAGCCCGAGTACAAGCAGAGAAGTAGTATTGATTGTCTTATCTAAACAAATCATGGGAGAGGGCAACCTTTGTTGAAGAGCTACCTGAGATATGAGGGTATCGCAGGTTAGCGACAGACCAGAACCGATGGAAATACCTGTGACGTTAACCACCTGCAACAACGCAATTACACATAAATTATTAACACATTTTGTTTGGCAGGAAAACGGACAATGTAAATACAGTCAGGTTTTAAGCAAGCCGTCTCACCGCAATAGATAGTGATACTGCAGCCAACTCGATTTTCCCCAGGTGACCACAGAACACTGTACTGACGAAGCTGATCATGAAGACCATCAACTGGGAAATGACCTGGAATACAACAACAAGCGCAATACCCTTTATTGTTTTACTTTTGGCCTAACATCAAGAATAAGTGCCGAGGCTTTCGAATTTTGATGATGGCGGTAATAAATCAGCGGTATAATTCAACGTGGCCGGTAACTGATCAGTTTCTCCACATGATATTGTAGCGAGTCACAAATGTTGGGGTTTATGTTGATGCTTGTTTTCTGTGTGATTTTGGCGTTGCTGGGAATGATATGGGTGTGGTTTGGGGTGCGATGAATTCTGGGCTTTTTTACCTGAAATTGAGGGGGAACAGCTAGTTATACAGTATATATTGCAGGCTCGTGGCCATGGCCAACAACAGCTGTTGCTCATTAAACAAACATTTTACCGTCACCCAAGTGTTTCCCCAACTAAAACCCTACAATAACGACATTAGGCAAGAAGAGAATGCAGATACCAAAATATATATTCTTTAAAATAGCAAGAAACCAATGTTCATACATGACCAATTTTTGTTATTCAGTAATATGATGATAATCATTTTGTTCACTAATGTGAAAATTGGATGTAAGGCTGCTGCTGAAGTGTATTTAAAGGTCTTGACCTCCACGCTTTGTTTTTCCTCTAACCTTCCGGAAAGTCTTCCGGTTAGTCCCTGTGTAGTCAGGTTATATCTATACTGTGGGGAGAATGAGTATTTGATACACTGCTGATTTTTCAGCTTTTCCCACTTGCAAAGCATGTAGAGGTCTGTCATTTTTATCATAGGTACTCTTCAACGGTGAATGACGGAATCGAAAACAAAATCCAGGAGAACATATTGTATTATTTTTAAGTAATTAATCTTTTTTTAAATCGAATGGCATACATATTTGATACATCAGAAAAACAGAACTTAATATTTGGTACAGAAACCTTTGTTGGTAAGTAACAAGATCAGACGCAGGTAAATAAATCACAAGTTGAAGAGTTCTTATAATAAAAATGACAGACTTCTACATGCTTTGCAAGTGGGAAAAGCTGAAAATTCAGCAGTGGATCAAATATTTGTTCTCCCCACTGTAAGTATACTGTAAGTATTTAGTATCACTGAGCTGTGCACAGGATATCACAGCTCCTTTACTAACGCATCAGATTATCACTTATTAAACAAAGTTGACAGAAGAGTGCATTATTTGTGAATTTACCCTTGTTCCTGTTGAATATTGCATTCTTGTGAGTGACCCCACATGATTAAAACCCTTCTGGCAATATTTCCCGATGAACCCATTCATTTTTTTTCTAATTCCAGAATAAGTTATCATGTTGCAACTTGAAATGTTGTTACTGACAAATATAAATTCCCCAGTAATATTTACATTGCAGCATCTTTTCCTGACATGATATATCATATATGCTTTACAGCTGTAAAGTGAGAGCTAACATTATTCACACACACACACACACACACACACACACACACACACACACACACACACACACACACACACAATTTATATACATATATGAGTGTGTATATAATAAATCAGAACTTAAGTGCTTCACGGCAGTGGAAAACTGTGGAAAATTTCTAGCCAGGCATTATTTTTATGAACCTCAACCGGCTGAAATCGTTGTCTCAAAACGATCGTGGAAATTAAAAAAAAACAACAAAAAACTTTCAAACACCCGTTTGGGTTTATTTTTGCGGCCAAAAGTATCCGAATACATCATCAAACGCAGCAAATAAGTTCTGACGTTGAACACTGGTGCGTTCAAAGTCCTACTTACCACCGGTCCTGCGAGTTTGACAATTTGCTCCAGCTCATTGCGATAAACAAGCGGGATGGATTTCACGCAGGATCTCCCTCCTCCACCGGAGCCCGGAGTTGCGGGATCAGCCTCCGCCGCCTTCGGACCATCCTTCCAGTCGTGGTCACATTTTTCGGACTTTTCAGTGTCGGTGTCCATGTCGGAACGCTCAGATGTCCGAGCCGGTTTTCTCTTGAAGCTGCGAATGACAGAAGCGGCCGTCGTGTTTTCTTTTTTCTTTTCTTCTTTTTCTGACAAGCCACGCGTGACAGTGAAAAGTGGGCGTGATGCTGCGTTCACCTCCCGTGGAGGTGAAAGCTGCAGGTAAATAAACTACAAGTACAATACATGGAAGTGTAGAACACCTTCCTTTGGGATTCAAACAATGACTTGCACATCACTGATACGGAGCACATTTCTATGCGTTGCTATGGTGACCAGAAAGTTTACCTAAGATCTTGACCAGCCTAAATTATGGAAATTAAAGTCTGAACATCAGTTACAAATTTACAACAATGTAGAGGTAAACTGTTGGACTTAGACAGTGACTCTGAAATATTGATGAGGACATGATTATCAGAGGATTGTTTTTTTTTTAATTATTATTATTTTTACCAGGTGATCTAGAGAGTTAATCTTACATCTCACATCGGCGGGTCGATTAACGGAGCTTCCATCGTGATCCATTTGTGATTTCTTCTCACGAAGACGGTTCATCTTTTACCCGAGATGCTTCCTCAGTTCTGCTCCAAATGAAATTAAATGAGAATAAGCTACCATCTATTAAGATTTCATCTGCTGTTTACATGGTGGAAAATAAACTGTCCTATCAAAATAGAGCTTGCAGTTTTGTCTTTACACTTTGGGGTTCGATTTTACTTTTACTACTAACTTTTTAAGTCTTCATTAATCACCTCTTTTGTTCTTTTCATCAGTTAAAAAACAGTTTTAGACTGGACTTGTACATAAAACGGTGTTTCTTCTGCAGTTCATTTTAACTTTGCCAGAGTCCCGTATTAAATTGATGTGTTATTTTACTGTTCCCGGATAAGGAGAGTTAATAGATCGAACAGGCAGACCGACACAACATATAAAAGCTTAAAAAAAAACGAGGCTGAGGTGTAGTTTTATTAACAAGAAATATGAATTATAAGATTTTGACACCAAATTTTGAAAAGAATACTCATTGGAGATTTTAGTCGACATGGTCAGAAAATAAACTAGTCACCTCAGCCGGCCAACTAGTAAAATACCACTAAGCCGTCCCGTGGCCAAGATGAGGAGCTTGACCAGTAATGTGAGTCGTCGTCTTACGTTTACTTGTGTCTCGAGAGGCCGTCTCCCACCGCAGAGGCGGCGCTCCGAGCGTGACCTGGACCTTGAGTCGCCTGGTTTGTGTGGTCCTCCTCAACAGTCTCATATGCAGAATCCACCATGTGAGCTTCATTTGATGGCATTCAAAATTTGCGAGGAGTAAATTCGAGATATTAACCCGGAAGATTTACAACTAAAATAGGGTGATTTTGCGTGTGTTATGACTTACCCCTACTTTCCATCCAGAACACTTGAACTTTGTCTTCATTGTTCTTGACTCCAGCTCTCACGAGTGCCTGATCAGAGATTATTAATGAAGACCTCCAACTCCGTTAAACATCTTGTACTTGTACTGCCTGGTACTCAAGATTTTTCACAAATTTAAAGCTATAAGTATTTGGCAAGCTGGGTGACATCTCCTATGTTTCAAAATGATTAAGTGATACATCGTATTTATGTAAGTGGAGCACAAGAATATATTCAATTCAAAATATAAAGAAGAAACATTGCATGCATTTGATAAGAGTAGTGTCTCGTTTGTCCGTTTTTGGGGGAAATACCATCTCAGTTGCAGAAAAAAAGAGAAAGAGACCGATTCCATCCTGTTTGCTTTACGTTTGATGAAAGAGAGAGAGATAATATTGCGATGACTTGGCAAGTGGTGTCATGACAGAAAAAAAAACATTAACTGGGGATGAATTTACTTGTCGGTTGAGGTCGTATTTCCTTTTTTTCCTATCTAAAATCAACTGAACCAACATGGCATGTCAAAAACACTGTCAAGTGCGGGGATTTCTGGGGGTTATATATTCGACTCAACAGGTGGAGCTGTTGGCTTTCTTCCGTAGGACCATGATTTTTGGCAACACATGACTGGAAAATGTTGGTGGTATTTTTACTTTAAAAACAACAAATATGGTAGCCTGGTGGTTTTCAGACAACCCCTGGCCTCAATCATTACCGCTCTGAGAGACATCCTGGGACTACAGCTGGGCTGCACATAAAGTGAATACATGGCCTGTTTATTTTCACAGCACAATTAAAGATATTGAAAGAAATACTGCAGTTCCCAAGAGAGATATTTCAACAAAGTGAAAATGTCACTTCAAGAGCTGCCTCCAACACAGCTACAAAAAGTATTTGGATTTGATGCGGTATTAAAAGTACACACCTCTTCGGCAGCCTTCTGTCTGTCAAGTTTGTACAAAAATGCATACAAATATAATTACTAGTAATTGTGTCGATGGAAACCTAACGGGGGCGGCATCAGCCTTTTTATATAACATTACGGATAATTTTCACTCAAAAGATATAGTTGCTAATGTTAATGACATTTCCAGTTACTGCAGATGTAATCTGAGGACATACGATTTTCTGTAAAACACAACATTAAGTCAAAACATAGATGGACTTCAGCACAATATATAATTACATCATGTCATACGCTAACAATAACATCTGTACCTTATCATCAATACCTCAAGTAAAGATTACCTCCTAATCAAATTGCAGACGTTTTATCGTCTCATGTCATCCCGCACTGTTACTACATGCTGCTCACTGTAAATACTGCTGTAAATCATGTTCACGTTGTATATGTACAGCAATGTACATCAGTTTATCAATCTCTTTGCACTATCAAACTTACTTGACTACATTTGCACATTGTATATTGCATTATTGTTTTGTGTATCACCTCCTGGTCCAGAGCCCCATTCCAATTAATTGAGAAGAAAGATGCCATTTAATTATCAACAAATAATTTGAGAAGCAAGATACCATTTATTATAAAAAAAAAAAAAATAAATAAAAATGAAGAAGGTTTCATAGTAAAGGTGAAACAATTTCAACAGAAATGAATCAGGTCAATCATAGATGCGACTATGAAGGTTCTCGTTTTGATCTTCTTGTGTGGCGTTTTCCTGCGGGTTCTCCGGTTTCCAGACAATCGCAGAAAAACTCTAAACTGCCTCCAAGTGAATGAGCTAGTGAATGGGTTTTTCTCTTTGGCATACCACATGTTGAGCCTACCTCCTACCCAGTGACTGCAGGATATACAGCATATGGGTATGCAAAATGTAAGCAAAATGTAATGAAGCGCAATATGAAATTAGAGTTATTTAAGTCTTGAATTTGATATTTGAGTTTGTTTATATCATTTTAGACTGCATTATTAAGCAACTGGTATCTAAATTAATTTGCTTAATCTCTCAGGTTAATGTCACATTTAGCGGGCCAAATGTGACCTGCCACGTCATTTTATGTGGGCCGCGAGAACGTCTTAAAAGGTCCAATTGTCTGGCAATAAACAAGTCAAATGTGTCAATTGACCATGAACTACATTTCCCACAATTCATGCCGATTACATTGCAGTGTATCCACATCGATGCTATTTTCAACAAGTGGAATTGAGAAATACAAATGATCCCTAAATGTCAAGGAAGAGAAAAGTTGATGCAAATGGAAGGCTGTTTCAAGAAAAATGGGAATGCATGTGTTAAATTTTGATTTGAATGAGTAAGAAACATGATTTAACATTATGAAGTAGTTGCATTTATTTTAAATTATATTTAGTTTTGTTTATACTGTTGCTGTTACATGCGGCCCTTTGAGGGCAACTATTATTCTGATGTGGCCCACGGTGACGAGTTTGACACCCCTGGGTTACAGTGACAGGTTATACAGAGGCGACTTCTTTTTGGGTCCGGGGCTAGGGCTCTACGTACATTTCCCTTCCCCTCTGTTCTTCACCAGAGAGCCTGATTTGGATGTCAGCTGGGGGCAGTGCACACCTGCCGCTCATCGGGCCTTGTCAGGTGGAGAATAAGAGGAGACTGCCGCAGCTATTCTGTGCCAGATTGTTGGTTGTTCCTCGTCCCTGAATTCTACGTCTTGACTTTCCTCACCAGTGCCTAGTTCCAGAACTTCATGCCTCGTGAGTTCCCGTGACCCCAGAAACAACCAGGATCCAGCACAGCCCTCCATTCATCTTGTCAAATAAACCCCTTGAAACGCCTTACCTGCTGAGGGTCAGGCACACCCTTCGAAATCATGACACCTTACCTCTTCCTGCTGAGCCTGTGATGAAGAAAATCACTGATCTCCTGCAGCATTACCTATTGCATGTACTACAATTTTGAGCCACTTCCTTTGTTCAAGCCCTGAACAAAATCCTGCTCCATCTGCTGTGTCCACGCCGTTTGCCCTAGAAACAATCTTAGTCCGTATAACAGCTGCCATTGTTGTCCAGGATTGGGTCCTCATACTGACCGAGATTTATAACTGATTTCTATTAAAGGGACTTGTTAAAATATCACACTTGCTGGTTTAATGTTTATGCATTTAAATGACAAGACTGTTCACTGGAAGCTCTCATTCTTCGGAAACACACTCTGAGTCAATATTAAAGTGGATTTGTTTTAGTAACTTTAATTCAGCAGAATTAGCCGGGAGTTTAGGTTTTATCCATACACTCAGCCAGGCCCTATCTTTAACCTTAGACTGGTACAGTCAATTTATTTATTGAAAACCATTTCAATAATCAGCTGGGGCTATATCAAAAAATCATCCTGATTGCTCGTTTCAGTTTAATAACGCAAATGAGCTGGTTATTCAACAGTCTGGCTACAACTGTGTCATCATTGCGTCATCATTGCAGATTTTGAGTAGATCTACAGATTTTGTCAATGGTTCTGTCTCACGTTACATCTGATGTTTCTTTTTTCTGTATGTGGTTCAGTGTGAACCAATAAATCGTTATAATTCCTAATTCAGACTTGTGAGCCTCGTCAGCCTCGATACCCATTTAAATAAGAAGCTCTCGAAGGTATTATGGACTACATCCTCTCTTATCCTTACTCTCAAAGTACACTTAAGGGATCTTGATCTTGGAAAAAGCATTTTTCCTGCATCACTGTTCATCTGGAGGGCTAAAAAGGTTTTTTCATGTCCAGGATATTTTTACTCATCAACTAAAGTTTGCACCTTCCAAACTCAAAGGACTTGCCTGCAATTTTAAGAGCCTGGCTTTACAAATTGTTTTCAGAAACACCGATTTAATGCTCTATGTCTAACATGCAAACCAAAAGATATAATTTATCTACCGCAAGTTGATTTGGTTATTGCTCCAATATGACCAATATCACTCTCAAAGGATTTACTGTGCTCAACCAAACAAATTATCCTCACATTTCAAGGAATGAAAAGAACTGTGTTTCGATGAAGTGCGCTTGAGTTGCTTGTGGCCCAACATCTATGAGAGAGGGGGTGTTAGGTTGGTTTAGCTGTGAAAACTACAAATGGCTCTGATTCCATGACCACTTCCTGCTTCACATATTCTCTGCAGGCAGCTGAGCTCACTGCTCTCACTGAAGGGGCATTTCTGAAGAAATATGTCAACATTTTTCACTGATATAAGATATGGTTTTGGCATTGTTCTTACTTTGGCATTAGATGGAAATGCAGGCAGTTTATCACAGGAAACCACAGCACACCTTGCCATGGAGTTGAAGTGTTGCAATCTGTCCTCCTTCCGACTGAAGTTCAAGCTGCAAATGTGAGGCTCTGATCCTGGTTCTCAGGGGAACACCAGAGCGGATGTAGCTTTTTAAATAGCTGTAAAGCAGACAGTGAAGGTGGGAACAGCTTTTCTTCAACACAACATTCTTCCACGGAATGTAGCTCACCTCAGAAATTTAGGGTTAGACACATGATGAGAAATGACTGCCCTCTGAATTGTCTCCCAAAACAAAGCAGTGGTCGTCGCTTTAATCATGTCGATGGCTGAATGACAAAAGAGGTAACATCAATCAAAACAAAGTCTGGACACAGTTTTTAATGGTGGGATTGAGCATTACAAAGCAAGAGCAGACATCATCATTCAGTCATTCCCAGATAAAATCCCTGATGAAACAACAATGCATGTTATGGCTTGACAAAGCATGCTTTGTGAGCATATATGATAATAATACAAACTTTGGGGCAATTTTCTCATGGAGATTGTAATAATGGCAATTCACTTTTTCCTCCGCTGTAAATCGTGTACAGAATATCAATAGATTCTGCTGTGATGAAATTCAACGAAAAAGTCCAAATAAATGGGGAGTGATTAACACAATTGTCATTTTTTTAGAGACTGAAACAAGGCCATTTAGTTTTCCCAGTCCTGTTGTCACGAAAATGCATTTTTAAAACTCCTCCAGTGAACATGCAAGTCTCCTGTGCACCAATCCTGTTGTTTTTTGTTTTTTTTTTTTACTTAAAGATGATGCATCCCGAGTAAAAAAGCTGCAGCAAAACGGCACATTAACAATAATTAGCCTTAGGTAGGTAAGTGTTGCATGTTTTTTTGTGACAAATGTGTTGAGTTCAAGGAACTCCGGAGAGTCCGTCACCCCATAAATGGACCAGTTTGATATTTTCTTATCTCCCACACAATGTGTCAATCATAGAATGAGAAAGCAAACAGAAACTGTTATTCGGCACTGCTTGGGCTACCTGTGCCCATAATTAATCATTGGTTTACTAGTATTTGTGGTCATATCAGGAAATCAGTCATAATAATGCACTTAGTGTGAAGGACAGTATAGTTCAACTTGGTAAAAAGTCTTTCCAATTAACTGTCCTTAAAGCTCAGATGCAGATGTGCAGGTTTGTCTCATGTTGTAAAGCTTGCAGATTGACTGAAAGTTAAATCTTTCAGTTCACGCAACTCACCCTCCGTAGAAAATATCATCGCTGGCTCCCCTGGAGAATCTTGATCTCAACAGACACATTAGTTGCTGATAGAAAAAGTAAATGCAAAGGTTGGTGTTTGACAATTATATAACCATGCACTCCAGGAGTCAGTGATTCAACTGGAAGAAGAGAAGGGCAAGTGCTGAAAAAACTAAGAAAAAAAAAATGGAAAATTTAATATATTTCCATGAATGATACCAAATATCTGTGCAAAACAGACAACAAATTGAATGTGCAAAGTACTGTTCCAAATCCAAAATGTACCTATTTTTTATGTTAAATAATGCAATGTGCATACATCAGCATTCTGCTATTGGATTTATAAAACAGCAAACACAGGTTTAGGCTTCATTAGTAAGAATGAATCAAATCCTTTCTCGCTCTTAAGTTTGGATTTTGTAAACAGTGTCAGCCGAATTTCTCCTCACTGACAACCCACTGAATTCATGTATGTGTGTGGGTGTATGTACAATGCGGTGACCCCAAGGTGCAAAAAATAGCAACTTGTAACAAAACATAACATGAACAATTCCACAGTGGTGTTTAAAATGGAATGTCTTACTTTGGTGTTTGAATTATGTTGCTGTGTATTGCACCACAGGGACACCGAATTTAAAGGTCTAAAACACCACTATCCCTGTGTCCAAACCTACAAGTGGAAACCTCTACAAAGACCTTCCTCATTTATCTTTACATTCCTTACTTGCCTGGAGACTCACTGGGGGTCATTAAAGTATTCTAATAATAAATAACTTGATAAAAATGATGGAGAATACATTCAAGTACATCAGTTCCTCAATACAGGAATACAGGCAGGTTCTGCCGATGCAGATTGGATTGCCCTACAGCCTGGCTGCTGTCTGACTGTGTGCTTGGTCAGTAAGCACATGCACATCATAAAATCCACACCCTATTACCTGCACAAAAACACGAACTTGCGCAATGATTCTGAGAGTTTTTATGATCATCTGAGTAATCAAACTCAATGAGTAATCAAAACTCCAAGACACCAACGTGCTTTCCAGGTGACCTCTCATCCCCCCCCCCCCCCCCCATTTACTGCATGTAAATGTGCCACCAGCCCTGGTTGCACTATGCCCACATCTGTGGGTCCCTGGTGGCCTCATGAAACTGAGGTATCACACAGGTGGTGATTTCAAAGTCTGCAAAGGCTGTTGTCAAGTCATAGTGCAGTGAGAGTGCGGAACAGTTGAGTGAAGCAGAAGACCGAGGCGGTGAGTGCGGTGCACTGTTTGGCTAGCAGCTTGGTGCTCAGGTCCTGGCAGCTGCGCTTACTGCTGGCACGCTCAGCTGCCAGGCAGAAGTCCCTGAATGACCGGGCAACGTCTGCAAGACCTGCAACTGCCTCTGCGTTCCTCCGATCACACCTGTCGCAGCCAGAGAACCACAAGCATATGCCTGCTAACTCCACCAGGGTCCGGAAACTGTCAGCTAGGGAGTGAAGCATGTCCTCGGGGCTCTGGTTAATTCCCACCACTATCTGGCAGCTTGTCATCAACCGCCGTGCCTCTGTCTGGAGCACCCGCTTGTTCTCGGTGAAGTGGATGGGGCAGGTGTCCCTTGGGTGGCGGCCTCCATGACCTGCCAGAGAACGGTTAACAGAGCTGCTTTCCAAGATAGAGAGCAGTTGGTCCACATCAACACGTAAGACCTGAAATCCTACTGGGGGTTCTGGGTAACGCTGCTGACCTAGACTATTAATAGTGTTCTTGTGCGTTTGAGACTGAAAACAGTCGGGGATGTCGGAAAGGGGCGAAAGAAGTGGGCTGAGTTCAGAGGTAGAGGAGGATAATGGAATGGCGTCTGGAAATGACGGAGAGCGCGTGGAGGAGTTGGAGAGAAAGGTGGGGCTTGGAGGAGTTGTGATGAGAGGAAGAACCTTCCCAGATGTCTGAGTCATTCTGCTGTTTTGACAAGAGAACTCGTACACTGTCAGTTCCTCGTCAAAGCTGCCCTCCCGACTGAAACAGTTGGTGTACACTGCTGGGCAACCACAAGCATCCAGAGGCATCTGGATCCCCTCTACAACAGACTCGCATCCCAATGCCAACGCGGAACTGCAACTGAACTCAGGTTTCAATGGTGGAGCAGCCCCAGCCTCGGCTGTCTTCATCTGGAAAGGCTCTTCACAGATGGTAAAAACCCTGCAGCCTGACGAAAGTGTTTCTGATGGGGATGTCTCTCTATTTGTTGGACCACAAAGACCTACTAAAGGTCTGTCACTGCTGGTCCGTCTCGCTTTTTGAGGCTGACTATGAAAAAGTAAACCTGGCCCGTTTAGGTTTTGTGTAGTCACGACTATCGGAGGTGGGATGGAGTGTGACTGAGTGCTAACTTTATCCATGATGTACTCTGCTGGAAGTGTGACTTTTGTCTTTGATTCGGGAGCATATTTTATGGGCCCTGGAGTGTCCATTATCAAATCTGAAGAACCTCCTCCAAAGGCGCTTGCTGTCGAAATGGGAGGCTCTGTTATGGGTCCTGGAGTGTTTTGGGTGAACCCACCGGCAATCTCGTTGTTCTGTTGTGACATTGGTTCATCTTGAACAGGCGGTGCCGAGTTATCAAGTTCTACTAACATTCTATTCGCCACTCCCATCTCCTCTACAACTGAATAAGAACACTTAGCTAGGGGAGTTTCTCCAAAAATCTCCCCATCTACATCTGATCCTGTGACTGTAGAGTCTGAATCATCTGACTCCACTGACTTATCAGCCTGGTCCATCTCCAAGTCTATGGTTTGCGTTACATCATGAATATCTGTGACCTTTATTGTAATCTCTGGGTCTCCCTTATTAAGAGGAGGACTCTGTGGCACACTGTCTAATCCAGCTTTGTTTAGCATTTCTTGGGAACGTGATAAATAAAGTGGCAAGTTTTGAATTTTAACCCGAAGCGTAGAGGCAGACAAACGGCCCATGATGTTGGAAGAACAGGACTGAAAAAAAAGTTGAGATGGAGTATGAGCCTCTTCTGGGTTTCCATGCATGGTAGCCGTGTTAGCTTTTGTAACAATGGGAAGAGGAAACCCACCTTTAGCCTTCGTGCTAAGCATGGTACAATTACTTTCAGGTTTATCGACGTTTTGATTTAAGCAAGAATCAGGTGATGTCACACTGTTAAGTTCAGCACCTGTTTTAAATTTAGGACCAGAAACACTTGTTGCAGCTCCAAGCTTTGTTGTGATGGAGTTTATAGTGCAGGTATACTGAGAATGAGCCAACACTATGCTCGTATTGGCTTCAGTGGTTCTATCGAAAAGAGATTTGCCACTCAACTGAGACTCAGATTTACTCATTGGAGCCAAACTGTAATTTACAGCTATGGGTAAAGTATCTCTGCTTGAAACCTTTTCATTTATGGAGTCAGTCACATCATCATCATCATCATCAAAAACATTGTCTGAATTGGTGCTGTCCGTTATCTCATCACTAGAAGTCATGGCACCACTAACAGGATTGATGGCTTCGTTTTCAATACGACTGGTCGTCATGTCTAAATAAGACTGTACCTCATCTGTGTGATTTTGACAGACAGACATGTTGGTTGAGCTACTTATACTTTTCTCCCTTATCAAACAGACCCTCTGGGAATCGTCAAGCATTGGTGTTGGAGGAAGAGGCGACGAGGGTGGAGGAGGTGGCGGAGAGTATGATGAAGAAGCTAAGTCATCTTCACGCACACATTTGGGGGTGCATACATTTTTCCTAGCAGCAAATGGATAGGTTTCAATTAAGTTTTTCTTATTAAAGTCTTTCGAGGATGTGTTGTCTTCCAATGCCATTTCAGTGATGGGTTCTTGTGAGCCACATTCATTTTCACCTCCCTCACTCTCTTCTCTCATGTCTTCCACCTTGTCTGCTCTCTGGGTGATCTCTGGCAGAAACATATGAGTATTGTATGGCCCAGGCTCCTGCTTCTCTGTTGTCACTTTCCCATCACCCATCTCCCCCTGTAGCCCCCCCTCTTTTTTCCTGTCTACTGTAAGATCATCGCTCTCCTTTCCATCTGGATCCACCCGACAACGGACAACAGTGATGGTAGAAGATGGTGACTTAATGAGGTCAGTGACAGATTTGGATTCCATTTCATCAGGTTCCATTTCCATTTCTCTTTTCCTGGTGGGTGTTGAAGAATTTTTGGTTTGCTCCTGGGATCCTACACTTGCCGCAGTGCCTGGTCCATGGAGGCAAGACTTGGAGAGGATGGGTTTTGACTCAAGCTGGGCAGGTTCCCCCTCAGCATGAGTCAATGAAGAAACAGTGGGACTAGGATTTTGGGTTTGAACTGAACGTTCAAGGTCAGAACTCAATATCTCGGAATTACTGGCTTCAGCTGAAAGGTTTTCATGAAGTCTATTGCTTAGCATGGCCTGCTTTAGTTCTGTGTCGGACCTTGGGTATGATACCGTCGAGGTGTAATTTGTTTCCACGAATGAACGTCGCTTGCGGGATCTTTTCCTGAACTGAAACAATGCTTTGCCTCCTCCTTCCTCTATTCTCTCCTGCTCTGGTTTTTCGTCCTTATCTGCATCTGCCACACAGACTCTGATGTCACTGAGACTGATGGTGCTTATGAAGTCCACTTTCATCTCTGTGCAAATATCTGAAAGACAGAAAAAACATCAGGATGAAAAGATGGTGTCCTGTTCAAAGCAAATGTTTTTTCTACATTGCGAAATAATACATTTTCAGTGCACTGCCAAAAGAAACACAATGCAATTCAATGACCAATTAACTGTGTTCTTAGTTGCTCACAGTCTATATTGTCTGCCAGAAAATAACACTGAGGTAAATAAATGTGATATATTTTAGTGCTATAAAGTGCAAACAATGGCCTTGGAGAATATTGTTTTCACAACCCCTGAAAGGATGCGGCAGTGCTTGTGTTTAATTGATCTTCTTTGTAGGGAGCAGGGAGGCATAACCCTAAAAAAAAAACAGGCACGTAAGCAGGGCTAAGTGAGTTTTTATGATCTCTACAGGATCACAGTCTTTGTTATATGTAGCTGCATACCTGGAGTTTTCTGAGAGGATCTTAAACAGGATGCTCAGTAGGCTCCTGCTTTTTTCCATGCTGATTTAACTGATTTACATCAGTGTACAATGATTAACCTAAAACAATAACCGTTGCATTAAAATGCAACTATTTTGATTAGTTTTTCAAAACAATTTAATGGAAGCATGTAAAAAAATACTCAACTCGAAAGCAATGCTTTAAAAAGAAAAAGTGCATAATGGAATCTTATTTGTACTGAAAATAAACATGGAAAGAAAATGTTAGGCCACCATCAATTTCATTGTTCACAATATTGTACTGCAAATTGAAAAACCATCAATTTCTATGATTATCATAATTTATTTCGACTGTAATTTTTAAAGATTGAAGTCAAACATTAGTTTTACATCACCTCAGAGTACTCTCTGAGTATTTAAATGGATGTCAGTATAGGGTTAGATAAAATGCTTCTAAACACTAAATCATAAGTAGAGCTTGCCTGCATTGATCACAATACTATTGATGTACACTATTGAGTGGGTCTTTTGTACAAATGTTGGTATTAGTGTTTGAGACTTTGACGATTGCATCTAAATTGTTCTGATCAATTAACTTTATTGCTATACTGAGTGACGCTGCACCGATCTGCCTGTTGATATCCCACTCCATCCTCCCCTCACTCGTGAACAAGACCCCAAGATACTTGAACTCCCCCCACTTGGGGCAGGACCTCTTCGGGCATTCCACCCGTTTTAGGATGAGGACCATGGTTCCAGATATGGAGGTGCTGATCCTCATCACGGCCGGCTCACACTCGGCTGCGAACCACTCCGGTGAGAGCTGGAGAACGCTGTCTGTGTTCAATAATAGTGTAAGGTGTGGTCTGTTTTGCCTCTTCCTGGCAATGAAAGTGTACTGCTCTATGGTGTGATGCAGCAGCTTAAATGTGTAAAATCAGCCACTAGATGGCAGCATCAGATATGTAGCTAAATGATTTGACGAACACAAAATTCTTAGGAACAAAGATGACCACAGGAACAATCACCTCGTGGGATAGCCCCTGATGTTGGGTCTTCGGGCGAGGTGAAGCGATCCCTGGCATCATAGAACTCTTCATCAGAGCTGCTATCACCAAAGCCAGGGGGTGGCTGGAGGATGGGAATCAACTCCACTTCTGCAGGCAGACCTCCCTCCACCTCCCCTGCTACTCCTTCATTACAATTCAGGAGGCTACGAGCACTGTCGGGGGTGATGTTGGAGCAAAGTTTGTAGTAGCAGCGGGCGTCACTCTGGTCAAAATTGAACACAAAGTCAGTGTTGGAGGACAGGGAAGACAAAGGAGGGGACAGCGGGTGTCCTTTAAAACTACCCTCCCCGCTTGGCTGTCCGTCTTCATTTGTTTGCCTTGTGGACTCCTCGTTTTCCTTCAGTAGCTTCATCCTCCTTCTCCTCAGTTCTTCTTCTTCATCTTCATCCTCCTCACTGGCCTCTGGTGGACTTGGCAGGAAGTCCACAAAGCGAGAGAGCTCAGCAAAACAAAGGGAGCTGTTATCACAATAGAGGTTGTTGGAACATTTTTGGGAAAAGTCAAGATCAACAGAGGTGGATAAGGGTATGAGGCCTTGGGGATTTGCTCCGTCTGTGCATTTCCTGCTCCCTCCTTCGTCACTCTCAGGGCTGGTGAGTTGAATGAGGGGATGGGAGTGAGCACGTGGAGGAGCAAGAAGGTGGAACTCAGACTGTCTTTGAGGACAATGATGAAGCTGATGAAGGGAGTGGCTGTAAGTGATGGTTTGTGAGGAAGTACTGGGATGGATGGAAGAGGAGGAACATGACAGCAAATCATCCTCCTCCAAGGCATCTAGAGAGTCACTGGAGGGACTGGTCATGACACGGGAGTCAGTATGACATGAATCTGATGCTTCGGACACAGATGGCTGATCCTCAGTTGCATGCACTTTCTCTTCTCCTGTTATCTTGCGATCTTGTTTCTCTTTCTCAGTCTTGAACTTTACCACTTTTATCTCAGAACCATTGTCGATGCCTTTTACCTCTATTTGTCCACTCGAATATGCCCCCAATATCTTCTCTGTGTTTTCGTACCTGCCCTCTTTGCTCTTATTCTGTCTCTTATCTGCGATAGCATCATTTTCTTCCTTTTCCATTTTTTCCAACCACGCTTTACTCGCGTTGCTGTCTCTGTTTCTCCTTCTTTCTCTGTCTTTTTTTTTCCTTCCCTCAGGGTCTGATGATGACCTGAGACGTGGGCAGGGCTTCTCAACACAAGACTTTAACGGTGGTTCCATGTCTAGATCTGAGGAGCTGTCAGAGTCGCTGCCACACCGTGACACGTAACCTGTGGATATGAGCATAAATGCGTATCTAAAAG
Organism: Fistularia commersonii; assembly: GCF_037954325.1. Taxonomy (NCBI): domain Eukaryota; kingdom Metazoa; phylum Chordata; class Actinopteri; order Syngnathiformes; family Fistulariidae; genus Fistularia; species Fistularia commersonii. The sequence goes on from NC_141318.1 coordinate 7,684,791, forward strand.
TCAGTTAAAAGTAATCTCAGTGTCCTCTTTCTTTATCACCCTGAGACTAAGAATGGTGCATGACCTTATAGTTGTGTATTAATAGTTGGCTGTGTATGTGTGAGTTCTTTGTACCTTCCTCAGCAGACACTTTGTGTTTCTTGGAGGCATCAATCCAGGGAAAGATGTGAAGGTTGGGGTCAACAAACACTCGACAGTACCCCGCTATTAGACAAGACATATCCTTGGCTGCCACTGACTCCAATAGTAATGTAATTGGCTTGGTATTTGACAGAAGACACAAAAACATCAAATGATACAGAAGAATTTCTGATATGTTTAAGAAATCTTGTGAAAATTTGTCACAACATTGCTGAGAAAAAAGTCAAACAAATTTGGAGCACTGTAAATCACTCTTTTTTCATGTAAAAATATATAGAAATTAACTATTAGTCAATAGTAATTTGGACCCTGAAGTTTGTAAACAGCTGACAAACAATGGCGTACCAGAGAGGCTAAATCTCCTGTCCTCCAAACTGCTGATCAAGTAAATCCATACACATTTCAATTAGATACAGTGTATAAAAAACAAAACCATGCCAAAACATGGCACAGCTCCCCTTTGTAGCAGTGTTTGTAATACTGATTTGTACACAGATGCTCCTGATGAGGGCTAAAATGTTCAATCTAACTTTTGATTGTCTGGATGTATATTCCTGGTCTCACCTTGATGTCCTGCAGGTATATTTTGACCAGGCTGACCTTGTCAGATTCAGGAAGCAGCTCAATGCGTGTGATGCTGGTGAACTCTGTGAGGGTGGAGAGGATGCTCAGTTTGTGGTTGACCACCTGACTCACCCCATAACGTGCCCCGACCAGCAGGGTCACCATTGACTCCCTGTCTTGGAGCTAAATGATGAGAAATGATTGAGAAAGATACATTAAACATTTTGAATACCACACCAAGACAGGCGAATTTACATACAGTGTTTTGCCAAACATCCTGACCATCATGGTGGCACTGAAGGATTTCCCGCAAAATGACTTAAGATCGCTGAGCTCCTCCAGGTAGTTAATGCGTGCCTGATTGACTGTCAGTCCCTTCTGTTTGGGATCGTGCTGTGAGAGGCTCTTCTTCATGTGGTAGCCAATGGCTTTTCTCAGATCTTTCTCTCGCATGTTTCTCAACAGGGTGGAAGATACAAAATTCTCTATGCCCCAGGTCTTCCTGGAGTAAACACAGAAGGGCATCTTTAACTATCTCTTAAGGGGCACAGATTGTTTCATGAACCATATCTTTACTAGAACTACGAGTACCAGAACTACTACTAGTACTACTGTTGGTGCTACTGTTATCATAACAATAAAACAAGTAGTCCAGTAGAAACAGAATGGTCACAGAAAAATGCAACACATGCAAACATGTCATGTTGGTATGGCGTGTTTGTACTTAAAACTAATTTAAAACTAATTCTAAAATTATTGTTTACATTTTTCAGTAGAACACATCTTGCACATTATTACATTGTATTTTACTGTACTAAGATGAAAAAAAAAAAAACAAAATAATGTAAATACTCCCAACAGTATTTTTCAGATTATAAGAGAAGCACATGTCATGGTATATGTTACAGTGTAATTTAATAAATTCTTTTAATAGAAGCAACATATAGATAATAACAGTGAAGTCAAACAATGATTGAGCAGCAATATGGTGAATAGGAGCTTTGTTCAACACCAGATATTCAGGTCAAAGACTGAATCAGTGACCATCTGGTCTACAAAACCAAAGCAGTTTCAACTGGGCCTCTAGTAAATTAACTTTTACACATTAGGTGCGATTGGTTGTTTTGCTGAGTAACTGCAAGTAAATCAGTGTATGAAGATGCTGGATAGTTAGTCTGCATTTTTAACTGACAATTTTTTTACCTGTCCCCATCAATAAAAAAATAGTTATATTTTGAACAAAATATTGGTTATTGTAGAAATAAATTCACAGACAGTACAGAAAGTCTCCCTGCTGATTTTGACATCCAGTCAATACCATATTTCATAAAAATATAGCTTAGTTTGTTATTATAAAATAGTTTCAAGGTGATGATGACTTCTTCTTTAAAAGTAATAAACCAAAATTTCATAGTTTTAAAATATTCATTTGTCATGAATGCAAATTGAGCCATTTTAATGCAACGCATATCTTCATCTGACGTCAATGAAATTAAAATGCGGTTAATATTAAGTCTGGGCAATTATTAAATCATAAAACATAATGTAAAATTCTGTTAACTCATGGGCAGTAAACATGTTTTATCTCTCACGTGATCATCTTCAGGTTGGTCTTTGGTGACTGTCCGCAACTTGCCAACCTCTCTTGGATGTGCAGAGCAGCGAGTCGTAGGGCGGTGTTACATCTCATCTCTACGGCAAAGCGTTCCTGAAGCACATCATTCACCCCCTAACACAAATGCAAAAACACACACACACACATAAACACACATACACACACAAACACAGAGTCAATCTATTAGTGTGCTTATAATTTACCAATAACTACAAAACATGAATCACTTAATAAATTAGTCATAATCTTTATTGTAGACAACAAACTTATAACATGGTCAGGGAAGCCTGGCGACGGCAGACTGTTTCCTTTAACAAGGAGGGATATTTATCTTTGACAGGCTCAATTTTCAAAGACTCCTCTAGGCCTCTGGTGTGTCTGTGAAAGCTGCTGCTCAGTTGTGGGCTGTTGACACAATGCAGCATCATGTAATGTTATTAAGACACAGAAGACAGCCAATGTGTTGTGATATTGTACATTTATTCCTTTATTTTTCTTATCTGTGAGTTGCTCTGCATCTAGTATCCAGCTCAACTGACTGCGTTGACACTAAGGTTTTATTGTTTGTACAGTTTCTTGTGCATAGAGGCACGAGTCCAGTTGTAAGTAATTGATATCTTGAAGGCATTTTTTTATCTCACCTTTACCCTCAATCTCATTTTGTATTCTTTAGCCCTATTTGTTGTCACAAACTACTTTTGTAGTTTACGGTTAATGTTGACCTACTTTAATATGATAAAGCATTTCCATTTTTACTGACACAAGAATTAGTTAAAATGTGAAGTAAATAATTTTACTGAACAAAAAAACATTTTCACAGGAAGTGTAACATTTCTGTTTGGTTTAAATGAGTCAAGACAGTAAGCACTGAGCAGATATGTAAGTAGGTCATGATTCATGATTATTATTTTATATGGTGTTTTTCCTTTCTATGTGACAAGCTTTCATTTAAGTAAAATTTTCAATGGACATGAAATAAAAGATGTAAAAACATTTGGGGGGGTTAGCTGAAAAAAAGCTGAATTTCAAAGTCAGACAGTTTACCTGTTAGCTGCTTTGCATTCAGACAATTCAGACAAGCTGCAGTAACTAAAGAGACAAAACATTTTTTTCTTTTTCTCTTTCTTAGTGTTGAAAGCATCTTCCAATCAGATTATGTTTTGACAGGTAGCCTGGACATTCCAGGGATCAGAAGAAAGCTGCTTTGGCTGTGAAAGATGTGAATCTTTTCGGGAACAGGTTTGTGAAAGTCACAAGATTTGAAAGATTTGATTAAGTCTTACATTTGATTTAATTATCCTATACAGAATAGAATAGAATAAAGACATACTAAAATCAAATGCTATAAGTCTATACATCATGTGAAGAAAGTATATGGGGTGAGAATGTCAATGCAGTAAGAAACACAAGAGGAACAAGAGGCTGAATCAAGAGGGTATGGCTTGATATGAGGTTGTAGGCAAAAGAAAAATGTATTGAAATAAAATACTGCAAAATAAAAACAAATATCTTCCACTCTTTTACTTAGACTGAAAATATACAATGAATGAAAGATACATTGGGAATGTTTGTTATTGTTAAAAGCAGTGTTACATTAAGAGACTATTGGTGTAGTGCCTAAGGCAGCATCAGCAGCATGGTTGCTCCGCATTATGGAATATATCATGAAATGCATCTATACATTATCCATCTGTATTGTTTATAGTATATTTAGAATCTTCTTTTTTGTTTCCATCTTTGTTACTCTCTTTACTATTTCTATTTCTAAACAGGGCTACTTAGCACTTTTCCTCAAAGGGATGTTAAGAGAAACAATCATGATAATGGTTTATTAGTCTTTAGTGTGTTTGCTAAATTATCCTGTTTATCCTGTTAGCATTTTTTCCTCCAAGGATCTTGGAAACATCCTGCCTTTCTTCACATTCATCGACACAGACAAAGTAAATAGGCAAATAATTTTACATGCTCATTTGATACATGTAACCCTAATATGTTCGCAAAACAGTTGCACATTTTCTTTGGATTAATTTTAAACACAAATATACACATTTGAAGCATGACAGCCTTTAGTAATCAAGCTGTTAGAATGCATGGCATGTTGGAAAAGATTGAATTATTTACCTGTAGGTAAAGGTACTCAAAAGTAGTGGGATCCTCTTGAAGTACAGTTTGGAGGTTTTTTGGGATAAAACACACTCGGAACAGACATCTGTAGTCATGGACCTCTTTCTTCTGAACAACCTGGAACGACAGACGGATGGATGGACACACACATACACACATAGAAATCATGTACACTGGGTGCATCAATAGGGAGCACTATGCACTATGCTGATGAAATTTCATATTAATCAAATAGACAGCCTGTTAATTTTTTATAACATTCCAGACAATATTACACTAACTTTGGGTCTGAGATGCAAGTAAAAAAGGACAAGTTTAATTGTAAGATCAAAGGGCAGCGTACACACAGTTGGCCATCCCTTCTGGGACAGTTTCATGGTAGCACATCAAGACAGGAAAAGATTAGCAAGGGTTAGAGATTGGACTTTGAGTGAGCCAATCAAATCACCATATTTTAATACCCTTAGGAATGAGAGGCTGCTGGCTGATTCTTTGCTGGCAGATTATCTTTTCTTCCTTTTTTAATATTTAAGAACATCAAAAATTATTCGTCAGACTAGCATATCTGAAAGACAAACCTGTACTTGCATGCTCTTTCCAGGCCTGGCCTTAATCGGCTATATCAACTGTATGAGTCCCACCTCATCAAATGGTGCAAAGTTGCTAATGAACATACATATTTTTCCTGGACTGGTCCTGCACGATTACAAAATATGAACCCCCTATATAAAAACCCAGATCAAAATTCAGCATTGTTCCTTGTACCAACGGTTTTGCTGTTTTTTTCTGGCTTTATTTTAAATAGGTAAACATCTAGATATTAGTATCAACTCAAATATTCATTTTCATTTGAAAGCTACCAACTAAATCCAAATGTCATCTTTTAAAAATACAGGCAAAAACTTCTCATCATCACCGGTAAAACTTCTTACCTGCTGTATCCTTTCCTCATCATGAAGCAGCAGAAGTTTGGTGACACTGGGCTGCTGCTCTAGCACCAGGGAAAAATTCTCGATACATCTAAGGGAAAGCTTTTCCTTCAGTGTCATCACAATGTCCTGTTGCACAAAGGAAATGTGATCTTATTTTATGGCAGGTGAGCTGGTTTGGGAGTGAAGTGAGGAAATCAAATTAAGTGATATTCTGTTGATATTGTTAAAATTAATTTAATGGAGGATTAATTAATTAATCTTCGATTAATCCTATATTTAATAATCCAATATATTGGATTAATGATGCATTTTTTGCCTCATTTAAAGAAAACAACAAAAAACACTTTGTATTTACTAAGGATACAGAAAACAATTACCATCCAAAAATGTCCAAGGTATTTACCACTCTTTCTCAGTAATTCAAATTGATAACATTAATTATGACATGCTTAAATATCATAGGGTTGTTTCCAGGTAATTGGCAAGTCATGTATGAAGTCTGAGAAACATTGGAAACGAGGATGCTTTTCAAAAAAGGCATCAAAGAGCCCAACCAAACCTTGACTGTGGTGCTGGAGTCAAATTTAAAGGCCTTAGTCTGTCCATTCTCCAGATACACTTTGAGAACATTCGGCAGGAATAACAGTGAGTTGCCCTGCAAGTAAGACATGGGTAAAGGTTAAATGGAGAGTTGAATGAAAGTTTTATTCAAACTATGTTGTATTCAAACATTCAGCAAGCAATTTCAAAAGAACAAGAATTTATATTTAGCATACAATACTATATTTTGTGCTAAATATTGATATAAAGATGGAAAGGGATGAGGCCATGCATCAATCCTAGCTCTACCCACAGGGCTTTGTTTTGCATCATAAGCTCTTCTTCGCACTGTCATTCTGCACAGGTTTTGTTGAAGCTGTCTTTTTGCTGCCACATCTACTCTCTTTTAAGATGATGCTGTGTTGACACTGTGACATAACGAAACATCGATGCATGACTGTGTGTGAGTGTGTCATCTTCTCATTTTGAATTTCTCAATTGTTCCTTTGAGTTCATGACAACTCTACCCCTCCTCTTGCCTGCATTCCTCTAATTTTCTTTTTATAATCAGACGTTTATTGTCCTGCAATCACAGTCAATAATAAGATGGGAGCAAATATTGATCTCCATTTTCCATCATCAGTAATGGGCACTCTAGCCTCTATGGTTGGACTCAATCAGCTAATTTTATGTGCACAACAGGATGGAAATTCTGGTCCTGCCCAGATCTGACATTAAGAAGTTTTGAGTTACCGCATGTAGTTTTCCCACTACCATTAAGGGACTCCTTATTCTTATTTACATTCATTCACCCTCAGACTGACAGAACAGAGAAAATGCATTAAGTTACAAGAACTCCTTACTGTATGAGAAACAAGATGTTAGTCTGTCTAAAAATACCAAAAAAAAAAAAAAAAAAAAAAAAACAGCCAGAGCAGAAAAAAACAATTTATATTAAACACATCACAGTACAATTTTCCAGTTAATATCTATTTATATCCCTATTTGAAAAAATAATTTTGAGGGGAACAATGATTAAAAACAGGATATTGCAGAGAAACGGCATTCAAACTGTTTTTCAAGGGATCTAAGAGTTAAATTTGACCTGTCTGCCAGCTCAGACTGTGACTTGTGTGTAAATAGGGACTAGTAACACTTTTGCTTTGAAGGATGAGACAAGAGTGCCGAAATTACTGCAGTCTGTTTGGAATGAAGAGTTTTTATCGTCTTCCAGCAAATTAAAAAAAAAAAAAAAAAAGACGGCTAAAAGTTGTGCTCAAGAACAAAGTTGCATGATTTCTATAAAAATAAAAGGACAAGGCTCCGTGAATATTACAATGACAACCTTATTAACCTTAACCTTAATAAATAGTGAGTGAGATGAGGGAGGGACAGTCAATGATGTTGGATGTTTGAACACTCACCTGAGCGTGTCCATTGACTTCGACCTCTTCAGCAAAGTGAACTTTTACAGGGTTGGACTTGAGCTTGGCTCTCTTCTCTGGTGTGATGAATGATGACTTCGGACCCTGGAGGGATCACAAGTCAGTGAACCGGAAATAAGGATATAGCTTCATACAGTATTTTTTTTTTTCAGAAAAGCACAAACTCTAATAACCCAACAGTTTTTCTTATGCTTGAGTAATAGACACTGCAAGTGTTCATGTGCATTTGTGTTCACAGAAAATGTCTGCTGCAATACTTCCAATGCAAACCCCATCTTACACTGACTTTCATAATTGCTATAAAAGACAAGTTTCTTCAGGTTATTTTCATTTTATCTCAACCTTAATAATATCCAAAAGGGGGAGGAAATTGAAGGATAATGACATCAAAACTCTAAAAAAGTCCAATACTGGATCTATGAAGCATTGCATGTCTCACTGAAAATCTACCAAGTCCTCCAATCTTGAAATGAAGCTTGAGAAGGCATGAAGCTCATCAGAGCTGCAACTACAGCTTGTTATGAGCATCAATGTAGAAAAAAAAACAAGTGCTACCAGTCAGAAGCACATACACACACACATGTATGCACACAAGCTCAGATGCACAAACACACGCGCGCGCACACACACACACACACACACACACACACACACACACACACACACACACACACACACACACACACACACACACACACACACACACACACACACACACACACACACACACACACACACACACACACACACACACACACACACACACACAGCAACGAAGTATAAAGCGGCTGGCTGTCAGCTTTACTCAGCAGTTTGCCAAACAGCACACAACAGGATATGTGAGAATGTGAGAGATCCTAGAATTGCACTCCATGGTGTAACTGAAATTTTGAACATTTTTGGAATTCTTTACAGTGGTTTGTCATGGTGTTTAATGGTAACATGGAGGTTTATTATCATTACAAAAACATATATTTTCATGTTAATACTGAAATTATATCTTTGTTGTTAAGATGCTGATGATAGGAAAGCATTGACTAAATAATAACTCAAAAAATTACATATTCAAGACACTACCAGCCCCTGTGTGAAGTTAGAAGCTGATTGGTAGCTGTTACACAAAAATGTGCAAAAGTAATAGAATAAGGTGAGAAAAGAGTAGAGACAGGACCAAAGCAATGTTACTGCTTATTTGATGTTTTTTTTTCAACTCTAGCTTCCTATACCACTTAAAATATAACTCACATGGCTAACTGCAGTTAACCTTGCTATGTAGTAAATTGGAGCAGACATCTTGTCTCTTTCCTATAAACTCTCTTTTGATGAGGCACCAGGAGGCACACTTGGCTGAAGGCCCTGGATGGACAACAGGGAGAAAACAGTATTTTTTTTCTGTGAATATTCTTTAACTGAATTAATTAGGATTTTAGTTTTAATTATGATTGTTACTTGCTTCTATAAGAATATACCTCACTGCCAAAGTCATGATGGTTTCTTTGCTTCAGGTATGGTGGTGATGAATAATTTCTGTGAAGTGCTAATAATTCCTTAAATGTTTGAAATGATGAATTGCAGGAGCTAGCATCTATGACTCAGATACAAGAGTTGCCTCCATCAGCAAAGCAAGTAATTATAATTCACATTGGTTACTCTTTGATGGATGTGGTTCAGCCATTTATTATTCTCCTCTCACCAACTTCAACTAAGTGTTTCAATTCCTGTACACATGCAGTTGCAAGCACACAGACACACAAACAGAAAAGCTGAATTAGATGCAAATCAGTGACAAAATAATTCCTTCTTTCAATTACAGAAGTGTATGTGTGTGTCTCTGTGCGTGTGTGTGTGCGTGTGTGTGATTCTGTCTATTTTTGTCAACTCACCAGCATTGTTCTAAGGACAGTCATTGTCAACAAATCCTGACACTCCCTGAAAATAAGAGAAGGGAATAAAATAATTTTAATCACTTTTATGTTTGTGTGTATCAATACACTTGTTTACATTATCTATGCCTGTGTGTGCAGCTGTAAATTTAGACCTTATAATTTCAGCAGCCTGCTCTGGGGTCAGGTCATCGACCGCAACGTTATTGATCTTCACGAGCTGGTCACCAGGGACAAGCCGGCCATCTGCAGGACCACCTGGACAAACAAAAAGTCCTTCTGTTGTCATGCCCAAGGGTCCTTAATTTGTCCTCATACTTAGTTCAGAATGGGCTGATGATGGACAGGTTCCAGGATCTCAATATTCTTGTGATCTCCTTTCATGTTAGTGATACACAATTTGTCACAAAGCTCTCAAGAGCTTGTGACCAGATTGTGTACCCATCCAATCACTGCTATGAGTCTAAAATTTGATTTCTATGCTGAAAGTCTTCTTTCCCCAAGACGAAATGTATTCATTTAGCAGACTGTTTTGTTGATACACTTGCAAAATAATAGGAGTAACTGCTCCTTGCATGGTTTAAGTAATGTCTTCATAGAAGAGGTGGTCAAAAAATAGAATCACGGACACAATCTGAGCATGACGTTAGAATTGCCAATCAATCAAAACAATCAAGACTTTCACATGTGTATTTTGGCACATTGCAAGAATTTATTGCAATGTTTATATACGTGGCATTTACAGAGTCCAGGTTTATCTTTTCAAGTCTCAAGAAAACAATTATGAAAGGCAATATGTTTCGTTTACAACACGCAAAAGATGCAAAGAGATAGACCTGAATTTAGGCTCTTTTGTGCCAAAGTAGACATGGGATATGGAAGTCTTTATGTGTATATACTGTGTATATGTTTGCTTTGGATGGAGCAATTCAGCCATTCAGTCATGGTATGAAAGAGCAAACTCAAATCAGACCAGAAAACTGAGGGGTATTAGTGAGTGGATTAGATTAGACTTCACTTGTATATGTATAGAAAATAGAATTCTGATTTCCCAACATCTTGAACATCTGTATTTCATTGTGGTGGTGAATGTTGGCAATCCACTTACTTGTTCTGCATTGCTACACATTATGGGAGATACAGATTATACTGTGCTATTTTATTTCATGTCAGGATGGCTCTATCTTCACATTTATACAAAGTAGGGATTGTGGATTAGTCTGTACTCTCAGAATATTTATGATTTTCAGGAGATGTTCACATTTTCCAAAACCACAACTGGCCGTTTACTAATCAGGATAGTCAAATATATATAATACAGTTAATTGCCAAGAGTCAAATGCAATGCACTAGATACTGCTAACCAAATACAGTAAGAAGTAAAGCAAACAAATGTTCATCTTTAACAAAAACCTTTAGTAATGATATTTACTCATTGTTTTTTAAACAAATGTACCATTCAAGCATTTTAGTATTCCTGAAATCAGGTACGTTTCAACTTTAGTGGTAGCAGGACAAATGTTTTTGAAAAATGTATAAAACTTGTTAGGTGTTCCTATTCGCAGTATTGGCCAGGGCTCACATCACAATTCCCCCCTATTAGATCTGTGGAAGTCATTGACTTGGCGTTTGCAAATCAACACAACGCTACAAAAAAACCCGATACAGACATGGCGCAGACACACACTATCAATGTCACAGGCTAAGTTTACTTTCGATTGTGTGATTCTGTGTGCATGTAAGCATAATGAGCATATCGGCATCCCTTGGAGGCACATTTTTTTGTTCTACACACCAGCCAAAGGCTTGAGGTGATCTGGTAAAGTTCCATCCTCAATTTCTTGCTCTTTCTAGTTGCTCAGGAAAGAACAGGCAGAACGAGACATGAAGCAGTTCTTCCAAGTGAGAATAAAATGTGATGGATTTATTTCTTGAAAATATTATACTTATATATAATATAGGATAGCTTTTAAGCTGATTTAAATTTTAGCTGTTTGGGACAGGAGGAGCACATCGTCAGACAAAAAGATGAATGCTGTAAGATATAATTTGGAAAGGAAGACTATTTTGAATGTTGGAACTGAGATAGAGTCCTTATCATTTTTTTTTTAAGTAATTTCGAAAAGTTTTCAACACTCAGATGAATTAGAGTAGACATAAAATTAATCATCAATGATGAAATAAGCTGAAAGTAATGTTCTTTGAACTGAAGGAACTGATCATGCTATTGTTCTCAGCGATCACATTTTCTGCTAATTTTGTCTTGTTGGTAAGCCAAGAGTGTGCCTTAACAGACCGTCTTGCTTTTCAATACGAAAATATATTTTTTTTACAAATACTGAAAATATTTTCCTCTTGTTATCATCTTATACGTCTTAACATACCTGGAGTAACTTCTTGCACCAGGATGGGTATCTGAGAGGACAGAATGAGGCCATGAGAGTTGATACTTGGGTCTCGTGGAATTTGAACATTGAAGCGGAAAGGGTAATTCCTAGAATCTGAGCCACTGGACTCTGAGGTCTTCCCATCAACTGCAACTCTTTCTCTGTAGGTGTTCAGATGTTGAAAAAAAAAAAAAAAGATGAATAAATCAAAAGTATTTTGACCATTCACTTTATAGTATCAATGTGATCAACTCAATATTTGTCTAAATTGGTAAAGAAATGAACAAATCTATGGAAAAAAATTGCTAACATTCCACAAACATTCTATTTTCATATTAACAAATCCTGTCGTATGTTATTGTAATTTGTAAAAATGTTTGAATGCAACTTAAAGGGACAGAACCACAGAGGTTTACCTGCTGAGAGAGTGAGATCTGCTCCCCAAATCTCTGGATCGTCTCAGCCATCGCCCAACCACTTGCTCAACCCTACTGGTCCTGCGGGACGGGGAGCGACTCCTATCCTGTGACTCCATTTACCTATCAGGGTAAATATGAAAGGAATTGAAAACTTTAATTTATCAGATAGCTCAAAAATCTGTTAAATATCTTGAAGATTCAGATTAAGAGATTATATTAGGATGTACATTCAGCCATGTCAAACGTTTAAGCTACATCAGGGGACACAATTGGTTATGTAAAATGTGAGTGGTATACCTTGCCATAACAATGAACATATGGTGCACTAATCCAACTAAGGAAAACAATACTTTGCAATAATAATGGGACCTTCAAAGTTAATCCTATCCACCTGAAGATTCTTCGAAATCCAATCTTAGATAAGTGAACAGGAAAAGCATACATCTATTGGAGTTGCAGAGAGATTTCTGGGTATTAAACACAGACTGAGGGTAACTATTATGCCCCTTGTTTTTCCATGTTGCCTAATGGGCTCTTAGCAAAGGTTATGAGCCAAATGCCTGCATGTTGCATTCAAGCATCCACACAAATCAAAATCGATAGTCCTAATTTCCTACTGCAGTGAGGTCTCATTTAAATGATTCCCTGTTGTATTTGCGATGAGTCACAGTGTCATCAGAAATGATTGCTTCAAACCATGGTGGTTGTAGCTGAATGTAATGGACATGAATTATTGTTGAAATCTTCTGGAGGCAACTTGCCTTGAATTTCTTCACTTGAAGATGTTTCACCCCCCATGCAAGAGGCTTCTTCAGTTCTAATGACCACAAAAAGAAGATTTCGACAAGAATTTACCATGACCTGGATGACTGAGAACCTCCACAGATACATAATGGCCATGGTGCCTTTGGGGTTTGCTCGGGCTGATGTAACTTTTGAGTTAATAGTTCCTTGAGGTCTCAAACCCTGGAATATTTTAGGTAATAACATATCAGATTAAAAATTCTCACAAGCTCTTTGAGGACTTACAAGGATACTGACTGTCCTGCAACTCTCATATGACTCCAAAAGGGAAAGTGCTGTATTTATGTGCTGATTTCCCATCTTATTTTACCCATGTATGTTACACAAGATATACAACTGTACTCATGCATTCATTATTCATTAATTCATTAATCCATCCATCCATCTTCTACCGCTTATCCTGCACTCAGGGTCATAGGGGCAGTGGAGCCTGTTCCGACCGTCATGTTACGGGAGACATGGTGCACTCTGGACTGGTCACCAGGTCGAGCACAGAGCCACATATACAGGACTGTCTCAGAAAATTAGAATATTATGATAAAGTTCTTTATCTTCTGTAATGCAATTACAAAAACAAAAATGTTATACATTCTGGATTCATTAAAAATAGACTGAAACATTGCAAACCTTTTATTATTTTAATATTGCCGATTATGGCTTACATCTTAAGAAAACTCAAAAATCCTATCTCAAAATATTAGAATATCATGAAAAAGCAATTTTTGTTTTTTTAATTTCATTACAGAAGATAAAGACCTTTATCACAATATTCTAGTTTTCTGAGACAGTCCTGTAGACACAAACAACCATTGACACCCCCATTCACACATCTTGGCAATTTACTGTTAAATTAACCTACTACATCTTTTTAGTCTTTGCACATGTTAAGTGTTTTGGAGCGGAAGTCAGAGAAGCCAGACTAAGAAGGTTTGGTCATGTACAGAGGAGGGATAGTTAATAAATTGGTAGACAGATGCTGGAAGTGGAGCTGCCAGGCAGGAGGTCTCGAGGAAGACAAAAGAGAAGATTTATGGACGTAGTGAGAGGATATGAAGTTGGTTGGAGTGAGAGAGGACGATACAGAGAATAGGGTTAGATGGAGAAGGTTGATTTGCCATGGCAGCCCCTAAAGGGAAAAGCCAAAATGAGAAGAAGAAGATCTTTTTGGTCTTTGGGAGGAAACCCTGGAGGAAACCCACGCAGACAATGGGAAAGCATGAAAAGCCACACAGAAAGGCCCCCAGTTGGAAATGGGACCCTCTTGCAGTGAGGTGTGAGTGCTAATCACTGCACCATCAGACACAAACAGACTAGGTTATCCACAGCAACTATGTTCACGGTGATTGTAAAACAACTGGCATTATAAAGAAAAGAACACAAAATGAGCAGAGTAATGGGACTTTAAACAATTCAGGGCACTCCTTTCTACTCAATCTGTACATATTTTGTCACATAACCACATCTGTCTGGAGCTCTAATAAGAACATCATGCTGCAGGACAGTATACACATAGCATTGTGACAACCTGCTTAATCTTGGGCAGCACCTCCTTTTCAAAACAAAACTGCCATGACCCATCAATCATTGACATCCGAGGCAGTACTGTTGTATTTGGCATTAAGACCTGCAAATTGTGACGTGGAGCTACCATGAATTTGATTTGTTTTTCGAGTACATCCCACAGATTCTGAGTGGGACCGACATTTGGGATATTTGAAAGCCAAGATAACAACGTGACACAATGTACCCCAATGTTCTCCTAAGCATTTTTGAGTGTGGCAGGAGAGATGATACAGCTGAATCACATTCATTCATACTGTTTACAGGAAGAGGTGTGTTTGGTCTGCTTTCATCTTGAGATGGGTAGTACTTCTAAAAGTTCCTTCCACATGAGTGACAGGACCGGAGTAATCCCAGTAGAACATTTTCAAAGCATTGCACTTTTCTCACTGCATCCGGGTGCCTGTTTTATTTCCCAAGTAAGTGTTGCACCTGCACTTGCCCTAATGAACCACACTTTACATTTACAACATGTGGATAGCCAAGTCAAAATCTTCAGTTGCTCAGTGGTTCAGTTTTGATGCTCATGTGCCCAGTGTAAGTGCTTTAGGAAATCTCTTGCTGGACTACTACATAAAGCCACACCACCAAACAACTGACAAGACTGCATCAAATGTGGTGATTCACTGTCACTCAACAGTCCTTTTACCACAGACTAGTAAAGTCTGTGGTAAAAGGACTAGTTAAGTGAACACTGACTATCTACTTCCTCATAAGGTTAGATAGAGAAAAAGAGAGATTTTGAACCAAAAACTAAGAAATGGATTATAGATGGATGAATGAATGAGTAAATGTTCTCAGTAGGCAGTGGTGTCTGTCTATGAGCAGCAGGAAGGAATCTCCCCCTAATAATGCTGATAATAGGCATTAGAATGATCGATTAGAGGAAACAGGAAGATGAGTAGAGACTGGAAAAGAGGAGTTGCGCATGAAAAAAATGGAAAAGAGGTAGAAATATACAATGCATCTGGTAGAGTATAATGTGACAAGGCATAGAAAAAAAGAAAGGAAATAAGAACGTGGTAGCAGCTGCAAAGCTTTGTGATGAAAGTGCTGGGCCACACAGCCAGCAATATGTCCTGTGGGATCTTTCGTCATAAGCACATTATCTGTCCATCTGTCTGCGAATCCCACACAGCTCTCTCTCTCCTTTCTTTTCATCCCATCGGGTCCTTAATTCACTTTCTGTCATTTATCATTTGTCTTCCTTTTTGCTTTGCATTGAGCATCTCATTTCTCAGTTGTAGAATGGTACAATCTGGGGATGTTCTTAGACTTGGAGTAAAATATAATATTTCAATATGGCGACCTTGAAAGGGAAAATATATAGTTGTTTACATACACATATAAATAGATCCTGAATCCTGTACACATTCTGTATTTTTTAGAATGACAACCTAATTTTCTGTTAGCATACATTGCATTAGATAAAGTAGATACATTAAAAATACCAAAACCCAATAAAGTTGACTAATATACATTCAGCCCTCCTATGATAATTTTACACATTTGCCATCCTCTGTAGCGTTGATTGACTGTAAAGATAAAGTACACTAAAAGCCGACCCACTCAAGCAAAGTGTTTAGTGTAGTGCGTCGAGTCATAGTTTCTATCGGTTAAGGTATTTTGTGGAGTTGTATGTTAAATGTTTAGGAGCAGGCTACATCATTTCATGTGAATGAGTTTAATTATTAGATTAAGGTTTTTGTTTTTTTTTAACTTTTATGGATATAGCAATTTTAGTGGGCCACCCCATTGATCAGGAAAAAAAAAACCAAAACAATGGAAAACATTCTGATGGCAAAATAAAAGCATGGCCTAAGCAATGGAACCTCAAAATATGGCGGCCAAATCCCTAAGTGCTTGACGTACCCACATTCTAAATTATTTATTCATCCATTTTCATCAGCTTATCTGGGGCTGGGTAATGGCAGCAGAATGAATAAGTCTACCAATATATGTCCAGCCCCACACTCTAGCCCTTCCAGGGGAACCCCAGGGCATTCCTTGACCAGACAAAATATTTAGTTCCAATAGTCTGACTTGGGTCAATCATGAGGCCTCCTTCATGATGGACATCCAGTTCCAATGGATTTGGAGCTGGACCCCCTTCAACTGACTGCTTCCATGGAGAAGCAGCTGTTCTATTGGCCATCTTGGAACATCTATGCTGTATATACCCAGGAAGGTAAAGCAGTTTCCGCCCTTTGTCTTTGCATGATGAATATTTTGTTTATAGCTTGACTGTGGTTATATGTGCAGGACTGTCTCAGAAAATTAGAATATTTTGATAAAGTTCTTTATCTTCTGTAATGTCATTAAAAAAACGAAAATTACTTTTTCATGATATTCTAATATTATTCTAATGTTTTTGTAATTGCATTATAGAAGATAAAGAACTTTATCACAATATTCTAATATTCTGAGACAGTCCTGTGTATATAGGATTGGAATTTTACAAAGACTGGGAAATGAAGGGGTTTCCTTTTTGAGACTCCTTCACCAGACAAAGTACTTGAAGCGTCATAAATGACACCAAACTACATATTTAACACACTAAAATTACTCAATGGCGGGACCCAGAAAAGTTTGATGTCTATCACTGAGGGAGCAACTTATTTCCACACATAACGATCGATTCAGGCTTTTTCCAGGAGAGCACCATTGACTCTGAGGTCCAGGCTTTGAACATGACATGATCGCACTCATCTGCAAACTGCTCATTAGATTACCGGAGTTATGTAGCCAAAAAGTAGACAAACCATTAACCGCTACACCCATACATACAAAGGCACACAATCAAACAGACAGACTTATACACACCACTCACAAATACTTATGACCCAACTTTGCCATGAGATCATCAATACCACTCACCAAATCAATGAGAAAACCCCTAAAAGAGCCCAACAATAAAAGACTTTGACAGTGTGTCAGAAGCATAAGCTTTCTTTCTCTTTCAATTGTTATAAAGAGAGAAGGTAGACAAACCCAATAGCACATACTTCCACTGTACCCTCAACAGAAATAAACAACATACATATTCAGATCCCCTCTGCAGTTATAAAAACAGTATTGGTGAACAACTAATATGTGTTCTGGGGCTTCACAAGCAAAGGTAAGTTAAACTGTTTTACAATTATCAAATGGGAGAAAATCAGCCAGATCTACTTTTCTAGCACTCTGCTATTAGCTCCTAGAAGAGGCCAAGCAGTGTAACACTCTTCCAGTTGTAGAAGAAGATATATAATGGTGTAACTCAATGCTGTGATTTGACTGCACTAAGACTAAGAAACTAAAGTATATAATACTATATATTGTATGTTACACAAAGGAAATGTCAATAACATTTCACTTCTTTAAAGCATCCCACTTTTCAGACGATGATTCTTTCATGTGGGGGTTATGAAGGCTATGAATTATTCTTCTATTTTGTTAAATGGTGATTACAGCTTCATAATGTCAAAAGATTAGGCATTCTTATTGAATAAAACAAGTTAGAGGCAGGATTGTCGGAACAAAACATTTACCTGGATTTAATTTAGATTTTTGATTTTAGCAAATGCCACCATGGTTTCAGTGGGGAAACATCTTTGCATTACTTATTTGCACAATCTTGATCCATGTGATGAGACAATAATATAAGAGTTTGGTGATGTTGGTCACAGGCAGCTGACCTCAAGGTTCAAATCATGATATCATCTAGTGACAATTCATGACCTTACTATGATGTGCGAGGCGCACACTATGAAGAACAGTTCAGGTTGCCTCCTAATAGATCTAACTACAGTCTTCATGGATGCCCTTCTTATCAAACACTGCATATGGTCTTTGAGGTTCAAATTACAAATTATCCTTTAATGGTTGATAACTTTGACATGGAGATCGTTCCTTTTTCATTAAGTTGTCAGAGTCTTTTTGCCCCTCATTTCTCATTATAGGTGAGAGTAAATGTAGAAATTATTGAAAAAATATAGACAGTAATAAAAAAAACATTTTTTTAATCAATTTTTGTCTTATACCAATTAATGGGTGAATTTTAACATCAGCATCAAAGCTGGGATTGAGATAGATGACAGATGTTGCAAGGATGTGACAACAAACATAATGTCTCTGGAACACATCACCCACTTGCAGCGTATATTTTGTCGATTCACTAAAATTAGTTTTCAACAATACCATGCATAGTAATTATGAGAAGATGCCATTTGGTTTTACTAAAGTTTGATCAAAAAATCTGTAATCTGTAAATAAGTACAATTTCTTATTCAGATATCAAAGAATATAGACTGCTGTGGTACTTATGCTTTCTATCTCCAGACATTCTCACATTATTCTAACATAGCCTGCAATGTAATAAAATGTAAATTTTCAATGAAAGCCTGGCTAAGGGATTTTCCAACTAACATGATGCCTAATTAACTTTTTAAAATTCTGCTGCTTTCTCAAAGCCTTTTTAGCAAGAAATTAGTAGTATGACGTTGACCTTTCAGCTTGTCAGTATTTCATTATACTGTATTGATTGGATTTACATTTGGCTGATGAGCCAGACCACCATTTCTTTCTATGTTTACCTTTCAATTGTTGTGCGTTTTATATAACAGTCACAAAGTAGACAAAATGGCTACACTAAAAACTAACACTCTGAAACCAGTGATGGCAACAGTAAAAAATGTTACTCTTTATGTGGAGAGCAAAACATCCCAAAGATACTAGGTAGTACTGAACTGTGATGTTGTTTGGGTTAAGTATGAACAAAGAATGAACATCAATGTTATTAGTAGTACATAAATACATTTCTCATGTGGGCTGAGTATGCAATTATGCTTGAAACAACTTGACATACATCTTTTGCATATGTCCTAAATACACAAAAGACAGACACACAGGACAGGCAAATGGGATTACTGAGTATGTCTGCAGGGTGTTGCAAGGAGTATGTGCGTCACTCCTGCTGAGCCAGATTAGACTGATCTTCCTCTCAACCTTACATCTCTGTTGGGGTAACAGACTGGCTTAAATTATAACACAGACAGAGTTTATCACTGGTTCATGACTCACTTCCCTCTCACTGTCTCAATCCCACCCTCTCCCATAATCCTCTAAACTTGTCGCTGTTCGTTTCGTGTACAAACAGTCTGAGACAGACAGGCTGACACACACCTGCTCTCTGCCCTGTATTTCAGGGCTCCATCAAGGCGCCAGTTATAGTCCTTCTCTGTACTCTCTCCATCCATTGCTTGGCTGCGGAGGAGCGAGGCGACGTTTCTTCATTTCCTGATGACAAGCATGCAAGAGATAGAACATTAATGCAGATAAACAGACAGACAGAAAGATAGATTGCACCTTGAATTACATAATTTTGGAATCATTACATGGAGGCAGACGAAACACGGAGAGAAACAACTGGCTAAGAGAAGAGCAAGAGAAGAAGAACAGAGTGCAGAGTAGGAAGGCAAAACCATTAGAGGAAAGGGAGAGAGAGAGACTTTGTCGGAAAGAAGTGAATGACACAGACACTTTACCATTAGAGAGTTTGGTCAACAGACTCAGATAATAACAAAAAGACAGGCTGGAACAATTATGGGATGGGGATTAAAACACGTACCAAAAGGAGAGAAGAGAGAAATGTGAGGTGTTCGTAGAAATGGAGGGACAGACGAGGTGAAAAAGACAGCATGGCTTGCTCACAGCAGGATGGGCCTGCTTGTGCTGTTTGTCAAGTCCCAGTTGCCCCAGCTTTGCTCCAAACACCATCCATATTTAATGAGGCCCTTACAAAGCCCTGGGAAAAGAAATGCTGGGAACTTTTCTGTCCCCCTCCACCAACCACCTCCCCTCCACACAAATTCTCTTTTTTCCTCTGCCTCACTCATCTCACTCTTTGCTTTTGTCTCATCCTGCTCTCCAGAATATGTCTTTATTCTTTCCTCTATAGTTATTTTTAAAGATTTCACTCATCTGGGTTTTCAGCTTCTCCCAAAAGAACTACAGGATATTAAGCAAGCTCACAAAACTATCAGTGCAGTACGTAGTTGGGACTGGGCTTGCCCATTTCAGTTCCCTGCATTTTCTGAGAATGACTTTTCCATCTTTTTTATGCAAGACCTGGAGAAAATCAGCTGTGCTCTTTCACCCATGAAGAACCAGTTTGCAAGTGTTTTCCTTTTCTCCTCTGCATATACACATCTCAAAAACAAATCCAAGCATATGCTTTTTATGAGTGTGTGTGCATGTGTAGGTGCACAACAATGTGTTTGATTTTAGAGTATTGAGAGTATGTATGTTTTTATTATGTGAGAGTGGATGGAACCTGTGTGTGTGTGTGTGTGTGTGTGTGTGTGTGTGTGTGTGTGTGTGTGTGTGTGTGTGTGTGTGTGTGTGTGTGTTAGTCAAAGTGCCGTATACATCAATAATGTATCTAGATAATGCAGCCGCTTCACTCTACTAACAACTAACAGGCATGCTGGTACAAACAGAGGAAGACACAAAAAGACAGGGAGGACAGGGGGAGAGGCAGAGAGAAAAAGATATTCCAAAATGAGGTGAGACAGAACATATTAAAAACACATGATATTCAAAAATTTGAATTGACATGAAAATACATAGTCAATTATTCAAGGTGCCTGTTACAGTATCTTGTATTGGCACCTTGTAGTAATGTGTTGGTCCTACCAAAGGTGCAACCTAAAAGCTTTCAGAAAGCCATAAACAACACTTCAAAAAAGATTTTTCTTAAAATCAGTAATGCAATTTCTGGTTGCATTTGGGGTTTGGCACTTCTTCCTAAAAGTGCCCGGATATAACTATGTGCTGTACGAATAAACTGAATGAGAGTCAATGACCAGGGCTAAATAACAAAAGCCAACAATACCAAAGGATCTCTTATGCTGCTAATGTTTATTCAGTACTGAATAAATTGCATTATATCCGCCTAAGAGCTACTCAGGCCCCTGTTATTGATGTTGTCATGGAAGAATCACCATCTCTTTTTGAAACAAAGGTTTTATTACATGGAGAGAAGACGGAAGAAGTTGTTTGGTTGGAAAGCAATAGGTAAATTATGTGGTATAGAAACAACCAACGGCAAGTACTGAGGATAAACAAATGAAGAAATCTAAACATTTATTTAGTTCTGAAACTCCCTGAAGTTCCCTTAAATTATAGTAAAGTAACAAAATGGAATCTAGTCAAGCTAATTAGTGAAGTAGTTAAAACATGTTTAAGTACCCTCCCAAAGGGTCAGGTTAAAAGTAAAAGTTGTGAATGCAAGAGAACCTGCAACCATGTGCCAAAAACTCCAGATTTCCTGACGCTGAATTTATCAACCCTCATGGTGCAGGGACTTGGTTAGATCTCTCTCTCCTGACAACAACAAAAAGAGATGAATGAACAAATCAAGGTGACATATTTTGCTGTGTGAGCTAAAAGATTTCTACGAAATTGTTATTTATGAACAAAAGAAATGAAAACATCAGTTTAGTGTAGGATGATGATGTCCAGCTTGCTGGTTTATGGATGTCGTCTTTTGAGTGTGCTGTGAATCTCCGCCCAAGGCCTTGCAGAGAAATCTATCCTTCCATTTGATAATTCGATCAATGACACTCTGCATTGAGCCAGGGAATGTATTGAAATAGCATTTTCTAAATTGGTTCAGCCATTAGACACAAAAAGCCTGGCTGAAGGGTGGAATACCGTAAGCGCTTCCATGCAGAACTACATAGGGACACAAAATCCCATCTCAGACATGCACTGATGACCTGACATTCTTTAGGCTTTAGCTGATTGAGCTGTATGTCTTACAGCAAATGTTGCTGGTAAGTGAGCTGGCTGGTCAAAGGTAGCAAGGTCTCTGGTCTGAGTTATCACAGATCAAAAAAAATCAGATGGGATCTAGATGGGATATAAAAAGAATGATGCTGAAGACATCATTTCTAAGTGAGACACAAATACTGAAACAATGATGCAATTAAATATGGCTGGAGCTTTTGGACCTTTTTGGTATGAAACTTCTACAGCACTGTGTGAAGTTCATTGCTAACTTTTTCCTTTTATGACCCTGTACACACATTGAAAAGAAAATCTCCCTCTCTTCCATATGACCAAGACTGCAACACCACTGTCTGGAAAAGCCTGATTGCCAGTGAATTTGCTAAAGTTTATACCAGAAAAAAATCTGAAATACAAGCTTATGCTCTGGAGAGTGGTGTGATTGAGGGTAGATACACCAGATGTTTGGAGGCTAAAATTTATTTCCAACACTTGTTAGGAGGTGGACAAGCCATTTCCGTTTGAAATTGTGACAAATGGAGAGAGGAGAGAGCTCAGCACACTCACGCATTCAGCTGAAGCAGTAGTCAAGAACAACATGGAAAGCTGTCTTACACAAGCGAGGCTGGAGGTCAACACCAGGGAGTGACTTAAAAGGAGGCTCCCAGATTGGCATTAGAGACTTCACATCAACCCAGCACTTGTTTTAATGGACTGCAGATATAGCTGCTTTGTAGACTGATGGTTTTCTCTAGGAATAAGGAGAAAAATACAGAGATGTAGTATATTGTGTTTTGTGATATGTTGGTATGATGTTTATCTACAACAACCTCAAAACATTTTTGCAACAGGAACATATTTGAGTTGGATGGCCCTGTAAAGCATTGCACGTGTTAATAATCTCTCACCGTGAATAAATGCTTCTCAAGGGCCATTCAATGTACAAGCTTCAATCTTTGAATCAATTTTAGTTTTGAGCTATAACAAATGGACTGAAGCAAACTGGACCTCTTCTGGCAGTGTCCTCCCTCTCCTGCTCATTCAAATAACAGTATTAATGAACTGCAGTGGCAACAATTTACCCATTGAACCAACAAAAAAGAGAGGAAAAAAACCAAAAAAAAAAAAAAACAACCCCATTCAGAGGTAACCTTCATATCTGCCTGAAAAATAAAGAAAGTGATACAATAAAACCAATATGTTTTTATATGAGTATTGTACCATTCAAGAATGAAAATTCATCTTATCATAAGAAAACACTGGCAATCCCAACCAAAGACAATATATGGCTCAGAAGTGGAGCTTGAACAAGAAAAACAATAGCTCACTGCACAGCTTTATCACCAAAACATTATGGATTAATTCAAGGGGACAACAAGAAAATCATTGCTTTCAAACAAGCTGAAAATCACAGCCTGAATGCCGCTACCTTATGTGCATGGTAAACATTGCGAAAACAGCAATGTACATCAGAGAGAAAAATAGCATTAGGTCTTACGGATCAGAGATAGAAATGGGGTAGGTTGTCTGTTTGGTCGGTTTGCCTATGTTAAGAGTAGAATGGCACACAGGTTTGACATTTACAAAGTAGTCAAGACATATAATAATCCTGAAATACAAAGATGGGGATAAGACCAAAGTTATGGTGTATTTTATGAATACTATACTTGATC
This sequence comes from Fistularia commersonii, assembly GCF_037954325.1. Taxonomy (NCBI): domain Eukaryota; kingdom Metazoa; phylum Chordata; class Actinopteri; order Syngnathiformes; family Fistulariidae; genus Fistularia; species Fistularia commersonii. Next base: position 7,708,648 of record NC_141318.1, read on the forward strand.
TTAACTCATTTGCTTTATGGACATAGTGAGAGAGGATATGAAGGTGCTTGGTGTGAGAGAGGTGGATACAGAGAATAGGGTGAGATGGAGAAGGTTGATTCGCTGTGGCGACCCGTGAAGGAAAAGCCGAAAGAAGAACAAGAAGTAGCTCATTTGCTTTTTAAATCCGATTCAGAACATATAATCTAAAATAGTGTCACAGTAATGATAAATACATATTACCCACAGAAATAAATATTTTTCAGTTTCAAAGGTCACTTGCTGACCAAACTTCTGATTTCTGAAACAATGATTCTTTAAGCATTACTGGAGTTCATGGTTGTGTGCTGTGGTCTGAAATGAATTCTCTATACATTAACAAGTGATGTCTCTGTCATAAACAATCCTGTATATGTGATCCATTTTGGAAATTTTCACTAAACAATTGCTGAAAGTTCCAAGAACCCAATCATTGGTCCTGTGTTAAGTTTTAATAATGGATCACTGGGTTACCGCTTACCAAGATGTTATCTTGCTATTTGTTCAATATTTAACAAGTTACATTAAAGGTTAATAAAATCTCTCAACATATCTTGTTGTTTATGTTGCATGAGAGAGACAAGTTTTTTTGAGTTGGCTACACTTGTTTCCCAAGGACCTTTTGTATGCTTGTGAAAGAAAACTGTGGGCACAGCATTTGGGTGTAGCGTCCGTTTTACACTAGAAGCACCCGTGAGCTCATTCAGGAGCTTAGTCAGAATCAGAATCAGAATAAACTTTATTTGCCCCTGGGGGGCATTTTGGGGAGCACATGGGGTAGCAGCATCAAATTGTGAACATCAAAGAATTAAAAAAAAAAAAAAAAAAAAAAAAAAAATTAAAAACCTTAGCATGGCTATATGTGTCAAATGCATCGGGAGAGAAGCAGTAAGAACACAGCTGATCTTTAGGAAGTATTTATGTCTAGAAACAATTTCCCACTTCTTTCTTCCCTTCTTGTCCTTGAGAGTCTCTTTGTTTTCCTTGGACTAGAAATTGGACCTAAAACCAGCACAATGTGGCATTATTAATTTACATACTGTACCATAACCGAGCAAAAGTTAACATAAGCAGAAAGTCAAAGTTAACACAATGCTACCTCTACATGTCATTAATCACCACTAGAAAACAATGGCTGTGCCTGTAGGTTAAAATATGTGTAATAAATTACGATTATTAATGAAACAACAATTCTTCGAGCTTTTTTAACCGCACATTCTAGTATGAGACAAACATTAAAGTCTATTTATGCCAAATACTCTTTGCATGCGCATGCCTTCTAAAACAAAGTTGATGATGCTCTCTGCTGGTGATGACTTTTTGTTATCTTGTGGACACCTTTCCAGAACCTGAGCTAACTTCCTCAGGACCTGGTTGTGGTGCCATCTGTCGTGCTCCTGAAAAAATGCAATGTTGCAGCCTGACAGGATGTGCAAGGGGTTTGCGTTGCAGGCTTTGCAGACGTAGCAGCATTCCTCGCTCCCAACCCACTGGTGGAAGTTACGGGGACAGGGAATTGTGTCGCATGTTGCGCAAATGAGAAAACTAATCCTTGCCTGTGGCATCTTCCACAAGTTTGACCAACTGATGTTCTGGGCGGCAACTCCCTCCCAAGTTGTTCAGGTTCCCTGCTGGCCCTGCAACACAGCCTTGATCTTGACATGCTCTTCCTCCGTCCTCGCCACCTCCACCACCAACATCTCCTTCCTCTCTTCGCAGTTGGTTTAGGACCAGAAGTGAGGCGCCTCCCCGCTATTCCTGCTCTGCCTACCTGGACTCTGCCAACAACCTCTTGATGTTGCAGCCTGCTAACAGCCTGTTTAGCTTCTGTTTAAGCGTTCCACTTCTGGCCCAAAGGAGCCCTGGTGTTTGCACTCCTTACTGCCTGATCAGTGGACTCCCTTAGCTCGAAGACCAGCCTGGTCTTCTCTTGCATATAGCCCTTAGGGATGGATTGCAGTGGCAGTTGGAGTGTGTTCTACCCAAAGAGGCCTGTTTCAGAGAGGCACCGTGACAGCCCCAACCACTTTCAGATAAGTGCGTTGGCTTTTCCGTCCATCTTTCTTGTGGTGGATGAGGCGATCTCCGTCATCTCCAGTGGCCACACTACCCTCCTGTAGTGGTTGAATATGTAGCACCAGACCTTGTAATTTGGGAGTTGGCTTTGGTCAATCCTTACCAGGCCGTCTGTTAGCTGCTTCATGACAGTTTTCTCCATCTGTTTGTCAAACAGTTCGGTGGTGTACTACCTTATCAGGCTTTGGATGGGTCGTTCCACCAGGAGGGGGATTCTCTCTCCACTGACAACAAAGGTGGTGGGGCATCAGTCCCTTTATTTTCATTGGAATGGAAATTGTCCCCAAAAGCAGCACAATGTGGAATTTTTATTGTATATACTTTGCCATAACCGAGCAAAAGTTCAGCAGAAAGCCAAAGATAACTCAGAGCTACATCTATATGTAATCAACCCAGCATTCATTGCGCTCATACAACTATGTATACGCCTGTAGATTAAAATGTGTTATAAATTGCAATTTTTAAAGAAATAACATTTCTTTGTGCTTTTTTAACAATACATAATAGTATGAGATGAACATTAAAGCCTATTTATGTCAGTTGCTCTTTGTATGTGCATGTCTGTACTGTGTCCCTGAGTGTCAAGAAAGGCGCCCTCAAATAAAGTGCATTTTCATTATTATTATTATTATTAGTCCTCCCAGACGAGGTTCCCTTTAGAGGTGGACCAAAAGACAGTTTTCAGCATGACTTAGCATGACTTCCAGTAGAAATCCTGAGCATAAATGTTGGCAGTTAAATAATACAATACTTCATAGCAGTTCAACTCAAGGTTAATGTAATTTATACCTACTTAATGTAGGTATAAATAGATATAATTTATAGATTACAAGATTAGGCAATTCTCACTCACTGGAAAATTGGATTGTGTCTTCTTTTGGAAACCATGAAAAAAAATCTGGCCAAAAGCTCATTTATTACTAATAAAACCAAGAGAGGAACAAAAGTGATGTATTTTGTATTTCTTTCAACCGCCCCACTCAGAACTGCGGACAGCACTACACTGCCAAATGCATTAGTGCATCTATGGCTGACAACTGAACTCAAAATGCGATGTTTCGGAGCCGTGTCTGAATACTGTTGTACACAGAGGAGATAGTGTGGGCTAAGAAACAATTTCAATATTTCATGGAGGAAAACTTTAAATAAGTTTCGTTACTCCTGTTTCCATGACACTTGGATGATGTACTACTTTTTTATTTAACTGGCAAATCAAAAAAAAAAAAACACTAAAAAAAGATGTCCTAATGTATGAACACTACCAGCACAAATTTACAAATGTACATTTACCATTCATTGCAATATAGTTAGTAGTTGGAGGCTGTTTATCAATTGCCATATCTGTGAAAGTTTACAACTGAAAACATATAGTTCAGTGAAGAGTGCTCAAAACTGCATCTTCATTAAATGAAGAGGGAAAATGGTTGTTAAATCTTATGTCCATAAAATATTTATTTCAAGTAAGCAATATGCTGCAGAAGCTTTCTGTCTTATAGCCATAAACTTGAGGGATAAACATGCATGTGACACACTATGTACAAGTGTGTACATCCAACCAGCAGCAACCAGGTTTTTACTTTCACACCAAGTTTGACAAAGAAAAAGATAATAAATGCCCCACAAATGCACACATTTCACAGCTAGCTTTCAGTTTCAAACAGGCCATATAGCAATATAAAATTAATGATGAGACTGTACCGATAAAGGAGTGGAATTATAAAAAACAAAGATAATAACCTGGCTTAAAGAAATTATTGTTATTGGTTTCCTTGCATAAGAAAATACAGGCACAAGTCTATTTTCAATGTTATCCAGTAGCAGACGATGTGACAGGATTGCATTTCCAAGAAAAGGGTGGCTCTAAGGCGGATGAAGTGCAGAAGGTGGTGGTCACTTCCTAGTAGCCTCTCAGAGGCCTCAAACCAAATCAAAACAACCAAAATGACAGTTTAGGTAGTTCTTCTTTCATTGATCTAAACCAATAGCACACACTTACGTAAATGAGTGTTTAAATGTAATTATTTAATTTCAAGATTAACTTGTTATTGAGATGCATGGTTAGCTTCACCCTTGTCTAAAACTATATAAATGATTTGCTCTTATTGTCAGTGTTCTTTCACATGTTTTAAATATGCAGTTATTGTCTTACTATATAAGGACCTCTAACATTTCAGAACCTTTGATGATATGCAACATTTTTTCAATTACTTGATTGAACTTTCTTTGCAATTTACAGTGTTTTGACTGGAGACTCAGAGAGAGGAGGTTGGCTTTGAGTCAAAATACATTAACTCGTATCCCCATTCTGTCAAAAGGGTTGAGTATTTCGTAATGTGCAATAAATAACATAGAATAAAAAATAAACCTGATACAGGTATATTCATTCACAATTCTCATTTCATGAACTGTTTTCCTATGCATTTTTAGATCATTTTGTGATATAATTGTTGGCAATGAAAGATCATGGCTCAAAAAGAATTCTTTGCGGTAATAGCCCACTGTCTCTCCTGTAATACTGAGAGATAAAAAGTTCTCTCTTTCTATAAATCCACAGATAAAGGGTATTTCATGTTACTACAGTGACACACATGTCCTATCATACTTCTTAAATTTTGACTGAAAGAGTTGAACCTGATGAGAATCCTCATGACATTTTGTGTACTTAGTTGAAACTTATCTTCATATCTTTTATTGACGTAGTGACAAGTTACTTTTGTTCTCAACAAATGTTTGGCCACATTAGGAATTTTCCTTGTTCTGAACGTTTGTAACTTTCTCTCGGGAGAGATGAACACGACTCGTTGCAAGTACAATTAAACAGTGATTTAATCTATTTTTCTTATCTGTTGTCATTGTATCTGCTCATTTCTCCATGAAAGTGTTCTTTGTTGATTTTTTACATTAATGACATTAACAACAAGTACTTCAAATACAGATAATTCTGCTTACTCATATCATGGCTTCAGAAATGTTTTCAGACAGAGAAACATTGTGTTCCCTCAGTACTTTCTAGCACGTGACAGGTAATAGCCTGGTACCGACTGATCGAATCATCAAGGCATATTGGTCTGGTTTATCTTAGTTGACTTTAGATTTTCATTTGGCTACAACAGTGGCCATGGACCAGTTGTCCACATTATTTATTACATCCATTATAAATCACAGTATAGAAAATATGGAGCAACAACCAATCAGAGGCAAACACAGTGATGAACAACATTTCAGCAAGAACAAACTTGTGACATTGCACTGATATTGGGAAATGAAACAGACATGCTGCATTCTTCTTTTTTATATTTTAATGTAAATAACTGTTGACTTTTTTCAGCCCACCTCAGAAGACAGAATCTTGTGTTTACAAATGTCCCACCATATCCACTGCCTACTCCTTTTATTAAACTTCACCTTGAAGAGGTAAATGGTTGTACCTGACTTGGTTAGCCATTGGGGAGGGAGGGGACCAGACTGATCTACAGACAGGAACAAAAGATATCAATGGACTGTTTCCCTAGCTGTATTGTATGTTGGCAAAGTAATATTGTGCAGGGGTGTTGGATGTTGAAGTTAATTTTGAAATTAATGATCTCCTTCTGTAATTATAACCATCTATCGAACGCAGTTTGTGCAATGCAAGAAGTGCATGTATTTAGTAGTTTGTAATAACTGGTAAAAATCCTTTTTGTGTGTTCCAGCATTGTCGTTTATAGGATAAAATATCATTACATATTATCCACAATATTTTACAAAAAAAAACCAAAGGTAAAATACGAATGTTAATTTAATTTATGGTATCATTCACAGCCTTGATCTGTATTGCAGACCAAGTCCCTCTCTTCGGCTTTCTGCTAGCCAATACTAGATATTCCGTTATGGCATTGATCTTTTTAGCTAACGTTTTCAAAAAAGGAAAATAGGTAAATGTGACCAAAAAAGTAAAATTACTCTGTTAAGAGAAGGGCTCATCCAGAAGCTCAAAGGTTCTTTCTGAGCAACAACATCGTTCAACAGCATCTCTCAGGAAAAATTGGCATGTACTTTTCTTCCACTTGTAATTTTTCAAAATTGTGTGTATAGCCAAAGACAAACTTGCTGAATAAAAGAAATACATTGATATGCAACAGCAAACCAAGATCCAGCTTTCACTTTGTCTCAGTCTAATATGATGTGATGGATTTCCAGGGGTGAGCCAGGTGCAATAAAGCACATACATTTAGCTGCTGTTGTCCAGGAACTCATAAACAACGAGTTTCAGATTGATGCCACACGGTTTGAAAGTGCTGCCTGTATGGAAAAGCTGATTATGTTTGGCCTAACATCCTTTTAGACCTCATTAGAGCAGTTCTTTCTTTCCTCACTGATCTACCACTCGTGTAATGGAATAAATCAGATAAATGTGTTTTTGAAGCAGAACTTGTTTGTGCTACATGGATAGAATAATTTTCTCTAATTTCCCCCATCTACTTTTGAAGATAGGGATTTACCACTTTCAATATTAGGATGTTCAACTTTTAATTTGTAAACATGAGGGTCGGTGTTTAGTTCAGAGGTTAAAAAACTGACTTCCAACAACTATGGGCTATTTATTTTGTGCATATATGCAAAGACCTTATATTTTATACTTAAATCTTTTGATCAGTTGGTTTGGAAAGTGCAGCATAAAATCACATAACATAACAAAGACACAGAACTTCTGTCTACATTTTTGCATTCATGTGTATGTTGCATATGTTTATGTGCAGTGAAACATACACACAGTAGCATACAAAGGTTGACAGATACACCAGGAGTTTTCACCCAGTATTAAACTTGACAAATGCAAATGCATCAAAAATGTAGCCAAGCCTAAAAATAACATCATCAATTAATAAAGCTGGGGAGGGCCTTCAGAACACGGCGAGGCTCATATTCTTCTTTTTCTGTTCAGTTCTGAGTGGTAGCACTCACTTTGTAGGCATGTCACACAGCTACATCCATACAACATACACAAACAGAGAGGTGGATGAACGGTTCACAATAAAGCACACAGCCCATTGCACGTTTTCAGTGGCATCTGTACGGGGTGTGGGTGGTGAAGCATGATGCAGCAAAATATTTAGAGCTACATCTTACTGTAAAATGCATGTGGCCTTGAGTGCATGTGTGTCTGTGTGTGTGCGTGTTACACATGCTTGTTGGCTGTTGCATTGGTGTAACCCATTCAGACTTTACACAGACTGTGTAGAATCAATTCTTCAGTGGTGGTTGAACACATGAGGCGACAGTAGTCGCTTCTTTCAAAGGACCGGGGGAGTGTGTCAGTCTGTTTGTATCCTCTTAACTGCATCAAGTGAGATCTACACAGCATTAGGACCATCTTTCTTATAGCCTCCCATACGTTTTTCCACAATCCAATCTGTCTGACTGTCCCTAAGCTTTAAAAATCCCTCTTACCTACCTCCTCCTCCTCCTCCTCCTCCTCATATGTGCTTCATGTCCACCTGCAGTTTTCTCAATCAAGTATTTTTATCTTCTTCGAAGAATACAGGTTCTTATTTTGTAGCTTCCAATCCATTTCCAACTCATTTCAAATTCTAACACATAAGTGGTTATTTATGCTTTTGATTGTCAGATGTTCATTGTTAATATGTATGTATGTGCATTTATCTATGTATCTATGTACATATGTATGGATTAAGTCACTTAATTAGTAAACAAATGCTATAGCTACAAATAACACATTTTCCTTTTTATTATGTCTTTTCTTTTTACATTTGACTCCAGCCTGTTTTTTGCATACCAGCACTCAACACTTCAGACATAGGAAAAGGAAAAAAAAAAAAAACAGCACAGACCAAAATTGATTTGTGTTATTCAGTCAGTCAGGTAATATATTTAATAATTAGCTTTAAAGACCTTACCTAGTTAAGCAGGCTTGTAATCCTCAGCCTAACCCCCTCCTTAACGCTGGTCGAGTAGACCCTCCTGAATGTGGACGAACTTCGGACAGCAAACAAAAAAAAATAAAGTAAAATAAAATAAATAAATAAATAAAATTCAATAAAAAGGAAAACTAAGAAAAAAGAAAAACGACGTAATCCATATCAGCTGGTGTCAAGCAGCGCGAGGCGGAGTGAGACCCAAAGTCTCGCGTGACAAACAAAACGGAACGTTTTACAGAAAAAAAAAAAAGTCCAATGGCAGGTGAGCGCGTGAGGTGCGAGGGTTGAGGCGCGCGCGGTTGAAATGACGTAAACCCCCCCCCCCCTCTCTCTCTATGTCTCTCTATGTCTCTCACCCTCCCTCTCTCGCAACCTCCCGTACGCACACCCTCTCTCTCTCTCTCTCTCTCTCTCGCTCTCTCTCTCTCACTCTCACTCACACACACACACACACACACACACACACACACACACACACCCACATACTCTCACACACACGCCTTCTTATCCACGTATTTACTCTATTCGTGCGTAATTGCGAAGGATGTTCATGTAGTCATGATGTCATAATTTGTCAATGGAAGAACGATGTCGGGGTGACATGTGGGGGGGGGGGGGGGGGAATGGATGGATCATATGATTATAAATATATGTCTAAATGTTTTTTCAAAGGAATTATTTCCAGTGAATTCAATTTGATATTTACTCTTCTTACCCTCTGAGTGTTATAGACATTCTACCTATTTTCATGGATGTTTTGTTTTAAACCTGACTCCCTCTTTGGTATTATTGGTGTGTTTTTACCCATCTTCTATTTAAACAGACAGATTCTGATAATTCTGTCTGTAAAGCCTGTAAACTCCTATTTACTCTTCTTACCCTCTTCGTGTTATAGATATTCTATCTATTTTCATGGATGTTTTGTTTTAAACCTGAATCCCTCTTTGGTATTATTGGTGTGTGTTTTCCCATCTTTTATTTATTCGGACAGATTCTGATAATTAATTCAAGCATTTTCTGTCCAGACTTTAAATCATAAAGTATATAATATAAGATCATTTTCTTAAATTCAGAGCTATACATTGTCTTGATAAATTGTTTTCAAGTTGAATTTGATAAAAGCTTATTGTATACCTTATCATTAGATTTTCTTGATGTTTTGCACATGTGGAAACATGTGGAAAGAATTAAAGGTCCATCATCTTCCACCAATTTTTGGTATTCTCTAGAGGATCCCCAGACAACAGGTCTAAAGTGCAATAGGAGATGAAACCATTACTTGCTGAACATCATCAAACTGCAACCCTGCTAAGGGCTGACGGCACACAGGAGATAAAGAATAGAGAGAATAACAAGCGCCTGTAAACTACAATTTTAGGTGACCTCTTCTGCTTTGCCAAAAAGCTGATAAGACTGAAGCAAAGCATCTATCTTGAGTACTTTAAGGGCCTGTATATGTAGCAAGGGGTTCAAAATGTGTTTTAACAGCGAGGGAGCGAGCGGAAGACCCTGGAAGATGTACAGGCACTGCTCTGAACTCATCAGAATCTTCTGGATGATGCTGTGGGTGATTTGGGGGAATGGGAACTGTTGCATGGAGTTTTTTTTTTTTTTTTTGTTTTTGTTTTTTTTGGAGCAAATGCTTCCATTAGACCTGACTGTCCCCTCGGAAGGAGCTAATGAGTGCAATTCAAGTACCATAAGCTTGTGAAGCAGTGCGGGAGAAGAGGTTGGAGAAATGGTTTAGACCTATTTAGGGTTTTTCTAGGCTTTGAATGCAATATGTACACCACGCTTGGGGCTGCATGGGTTTAACCTAAAGGACCAATATCAAGTCCAGCTTAGAATCTGCGGGGAGGTTATATACTGGTTACTTTGTTTTGTGAAGGTGCAATGTCCCTTACATACAAAGCATGAATGCATTTTTATATTTATGAGTTGTTTATTTAGAAGAGTATCCCACTTTGGCCCAGAAGTAGGCAGGGAACAAGGGAGAGAGCTTGAGAAAAAGAGAATGCAGAATATGAAACCTTGAAAAGGTTAGAAACCATAAGGGGAATGGGTAAAAAGGTTATCATCCTCAGTGGACTTGTTTTTTTGGCTCAAGTGTTTTTCAGTGCCTTTTCATTTGTGGAATCCAAAACATTATTTTAATCTTGACTGACTGAATATTCATGTGGTTTGACAATGGTAACCTATTAGTCCTGTAAGATTCACGAAAGCATATGTAGCATCCAGAATATATATTTTTATATTTGAGCCATTGCAAAACAAGAGGAATTATATGAAGTATTTTGTTGTTTCCCCTCCATGAGCTGCCACCTTACTCTGGTAGAGGGGTTTGCGGATCCCAGTAATCCTGGGAGCTATGTTATCGAGGGATTTATGTCCCTGCAGTGATCACCCAAGGCAAACAGGTCCCAGGTGAAAGACCAGACAGTGTGGCTGAGAAGACCTTCATGAAGGAGACAAATGTTGGACCTAGTTTTCCCTTGCCCAGACGTGGGTCCTGGAGTCAAGCCTAGAGCCAGGCCCGGGGACGGGGCTCAGTGGCGAGTACCTAGTGGCTGGGTCGTCAACCATGGGTCTCTGGCGGGCACGGCCCGAAGGATTGATATGGGCTCCTCTCCCCCCTCGGCAGGGTCCTCGAGGGGGCATGGGGAGTTTGCCCAACCAGTCTACATGTGTTTTGTGGATCTGGAGAAGGCATTCGACCGTGACCCCGGAGCAATCCTGTGGGGGGTGCCCCGGGAGTATTGGGTACCAAATCCTGTCATACGGGCTGTTTGGTCCCAGTGTGATCGATGTTGGAGCTCGGTTCGCATTGCCAGTTGTAAGTCGGATCTGTTTCTGCTGACTCCGCCAGGGCTGCCCTTTGTCACCAATTCTGTTCATAACTTTTATGGACAGAATTTCTAGGTGCGGCCAGGGCGTTGAGGGGATCCGGTTTGGTGGCCGCAGGATCAAGTCTCAAAATGATGATCAAGACGATGTGGTTCTGTTGGATTCATCAGGCCATGATCTCCAGCACTCCCTGACGCCTTGGGGTCTCCCAAGAAGAACTGGACCAAGTGGCGGGGGAGAGGGAGGTATAAGTGGGGTAAGATGGATGGATGGATAGATGGATTTTGTTGTTTTTTAGGCTTCCCATGTAATATTCATTCATGGGGTTCAGGGGTTTAACCTGAACCTGGTATTCTGTCAACCAAAGGGCCCATTTTGAGACCCTGTGATTTACCCTGTCATCCTCATCTATGGACAATTTAAGTGCTCCTTTCACCTATAACATTTTTTTGGTCCTGTGGAAAGAAACTGGGGAACGTGTTGGGAAGAACATGCAAACTCCTCATGTCAATGGGAATCGAACCAGAAACCTTCTTGCTTGAGTCGGTAGTACTAACCACTGCTCTACTTTACAACCTTGTGTATGCCTCTCTGGGCATTTTCTTCTAATTTGGATTTTAATATGAAAATGACCCATGTATATTTCAAATATAAAAAAAAAATAAAATAAAATAAACAGACAATCTTGAGAAAGTGAAAACCTTGCAAATCTGTTGTTTTTTCCGTGCTCCCCGGGCTATCTGATCTGTCTGGGGCCCCCTTTATAAGTTAATAGCTGTGTATATTTTGCTGAAACTCGATACACATGATGTATCAATCCATTCCTCCCTCTTAAAAGGAGACAAACCCCAACGCCTGATAACAACCATGGAACTCTTGCAGAGTGCACTGGATGTGTAATTGTGTATGGGAAGTTCTATTATAGTTTGGCTTGGTTGTAAATATTTTCTTTAAATTCCAATGCTTACAAGAATTGCTCATCCAGTCATCGAGGGCAATTGGCTACAAAAATCATTTTATGGAAATGCATAAAATTGTACTTTTAGTGTCAGTGTGAATTTATGTAAAGTGTTCTGAAGGCCAAGCATTTTGATATTGTGTGAATAATTGAATGGATGATTTGATTATACCCTTGTTTATTTAGGCTCACTGGAACACCTGGCTGGATATTTTATTTTTAATCCCATTATTAATATGCTGTCTCTTCCAAAATCCTGCCTCATTTTGGAGGACTCAAGTTATTGCTGATTATTTGCGACATTTAAATTGATGTCAAACTCTATACTGAACCGAGGCCACGTTGCCATCCGGTCTGGATCAGTAGAATGACTGTTTCAGTGTTTTTGCTGCTGTTACATGTTATGCTGTTGTGTGCTAAAAGTTATGATTTACATTTGGCCATCCAAATAATAATAATAATTGCATTAATTTTGTGTACTTCAGAATACGTCACCACATACAATCAATAAATAAGAAACTGTACATGACCCAAAGCTGCATGTTACTAATTTGGCCACAAGATGTCAGCATTACATAAGTGTGATATTGCCTTCTTCTCTCACTCTTCAGCCCCTCAATCACACACGCACACACACACACACGCACACAAGGACAGACACACAATAGTGACACATGCAGCTACAGAGCTTCCACTCTCCATGCCATCTTTATTAATAATATCATAACCACACAGTCCACTTCCAGTCACTGCTCAAGCTCATTTATCCTCTCCAGGAAGCCCACATCCCATGCACGTCTACTCTAATTTATCAGAGCTTACAAGAGGAAATCCTTTAGTTGGTCTTGTTTCAACCCCCATGCTTTGTGGTCGGTTTGATCTCCGTCCTTGGCCGTCAGCTGGTGGACAGAACTATTTTAAGTGGTTGTGAAGGGATTTTTTGGCCTGTTGATTGTACTGAGTCATAAGATTTGGCTCCACTTTTCATTTGGAGTGGTGATACAGGCTGCACTGTGAACTGACTGTTGTGCTAAAAAAGGGGGGAAAATGGGATTATAGTCACATGGTCTAATAAAAGGGGGAAATAAACCAACAAAAACTAAATTGTAATCTCGCTGATATATGTAGAGAATATTGAACTGCAAAAGGGTGTGCAGAGACCAGCAGAAGAAAATGTCAAAGGTCATTGTGTTAACCGGGTGTCAGCCTTTCAAAATAAGTTATTCCGGTCTTTTTTTTTTTTATCGTTTATCTTTTTTTTTTTTGACCGCAATATCAATTGAGGCAAAAATGAGATTTCTCTGTTGACCAAAAGTTACAAAGTTTCAAAGAGAAGTCCAGCAAACTGTTGTATTGACTACAGAACTGAGAGTGTACATATTCTCCCTGCTTCCTTTCCCTTTTCCTCTCTATATGAGATGAAAAGATCTTTCATGTTGTTTCCTCTTGTTGCATTATTTATTGCCGTGTGGCGCTTTATTAGCTGGTTTCATCTCAGATTTCGCAGGCTGTTTTTGGGGAAGCCTTTGAAATGTGTTTCTGACTCCAAACAATCCTTTTCCCGCTTTCTCTCACTTGCGCCAGTCGCCTCCTCTCTTATGATAAAAAAAGAAGAAGAAGAAGAAGAAGAAGAAGAGAGATATTTCAAAGAGAGTTGAGCTACCCCATGAAGCCAAAATCCATTTAATACTGTCCTAAGGAAGAGAGATGTTGTTCTCGTTTCATGGCTGACATGAAAGGAGAACAGAGGATCCTCTTTGTCATTAGCCTTATTAGCATCATTAGTGGAGTATGGATGAACTTCAAATGATTGGCTTGGAGTTATTTGTGTTACCATAGAAGCGACATGAGTTGTATGTACTGTATTGGAGACCGTTGCTTTGCGTATAAAGTGGGTTATTTGGAGGAAAAAGCAGATCTTTTCCAGATGTTGCCACTAGATGGTGGCGCTATGTTTCAAAAAGACAGGACTAAGGAGAGCTGAGGGGAGGAGGATTTCTATTACTGGAAGATATTTGAGAATATAAACCATTCTAATCTACATAATCATTAAAACAGTTACGGTTCATTTTCGTATTTTGCCTGGGTATAAGGTATCCCCTTGAATGTCATCCAGGCACACATATTTAACAAACTGTCATTAGTTTTGAGTAAAAGCTCAGGCAAAATCAGACTAAAACAAATAGACAAGGCAAGCACCCAAAACAGTGGTATTGCTACGCATCATTTGACTGGTTCCTCATCGCAGGTGCGTGCTGAAAAAAACAAATGATCTAAATGACCGCGGCTACTCAACGCGTTCTTATAAACGGTTGTTTGATTGATATTCAATTGGCTTCTCTTGAGCGTTTGACAACGTATTCACACATATCAAACTTAGGCTCATTAGACCGAAGCACGAAAATTATGTTTTCTGTCGATCTAAACATTACACTTCACTGGCGCGTCAACAAGAGAGAAGAAACTCATCAGCAAAATCAGTAGTGCGAATGAGTGAGTGAATTTGAGCGCCCCGTTTTCGACATTTTGCTCGATTTATCAAGCGGTCTAACGCGCCCCACTCCGTCGAGATGACTAACTAACTTTTCGGTGAATTTTCTGCATTGATCTTTAGTCGTTAATTTTCCGACCGCTCTCCCAAATCTCAGCCACCGAATCATGATGCTTCAGCCTCAGTGAACCATAGCTCCAGTTTACTGTGGATTTCACGTGATTGACCAAATACTCGAGTAAACCGTCACAAAGATTTCTAGATTGAAAGTGGGATTGAGATGAAAAGTGTTTCATCAAGAAATGGAATAAACTTCTGCTGACATAAATATATGTAAATAACTACAAGGCACAATTTAATTTTAAATTGAAGAATAGACAAAAACCATCTCATCTATAGAGAAGTTTAAAGTACCGGCATGATGGTATAATCAAAAGTGCCATCAAATACGGTGAAAGATGAGGAGAAGGGTGTTGAAGCCTATGTAAACTTAATGGTTCACAGTTTTTTTTTTTACCTCTCTCTGTCTTCTACCCAACATAGTTGTCTTGCATCTTTATCAGGAAGCTCAAACTACTCTGCAGTGGATGGTGGATAAGCCCGGCGGGCCTGTTTGGTTTGAACTCGTCTTTTATTCATTCCATCTCTCCCAGTACCCACACCTCCACCATGGCCTGGTTTCTCCTGGCAGGCCTTAATCTCTATCCCTAATCGGCTGCAGACGTGAGGCTTTGCCATTCCCCGTGGGCTTTCACGTGGGTTACGGCCAAGTTTGGGAGTAAATGTCGTAGAACGCCGCCAAAATCTTTCAGGTGTAGACATCCCGGTGTGCCTTATGGACTGCGTGTTTTTTTTTTTTTTGTTTTTTTTTTTCAAAATCTGCATCGGGAGTGGGGTTCTTAAAAGGCGTGAATGTCGAGCTCGTGCTCTATCACATGCTACACCTAAATGTCAGCAGACTTAATGAATCAGAGGAGCCAGCTGATCCCAGCATCCAAGCTCACTTGGGTCCGGCATCAAAAGAGCTCCAGCACTTTGATTCCGAGTCTGAGGTTCCCATTGTGATCACCAGTCATAATAAACACACCTAAACAGCGTGTTCCTCTCTTATGTCAACGCTATTAAACAAAGGCGTCAATAAGTACGTTCTATTAGAGCGAGGGCCTTTCTGGAAAGGATGCAGCTCGAGATGGCGTCTGATCGGACCTTGGTGCCCGGAAGGTGTCTCCTGGAATAAAGCACAGGACACGTCATTCATGTCACAGCAACCTCGAGCGCCGAAAATGCCGGTAATGATTGCCGGGGATGCTTTTTTTCTGTCGGCAAAGTACGAACGCTTCCTCGCGTCTTGGCCGTTAATGTTTGTTTCAGTGACGGATGTTCTCGTGGGTCCTGAAGTGATCATATTACCTTTGATAATTTCTCAAGAATAACAGATCAAACAGAAACTTCTGGTCAAGTGAAGTTGGAAACTATGCACGGCTCCAAGGTTTACATTGGACTAACCACTGTTGAAAATTTACTTTTGTGTCTCGTATAACCCCTTGTATGGGAGTTGCATTAGAGGATTTAATTTCTGGGCTTGAAAATTGGACAATACAGTATTTCTCTCTCGCTCACTCTCCTCCTCTGCACCGAGTTGGTGTTTTCCTGCTAATTCTGTCTCTCCCTCAGATGTGGTTCAAGCTATTTACAAATCCAACTTTTGGAAGTGTCCAACTCCCTTTCGTCTGGGATTAGATAGAAAGAGAGAGGGATGAGGGATTGAGAGGGAGAGTGCAAGAGAACGTAGCGCATACAGCGCTGCAGAGAATAAACTTGAAAGGATTAGGGGGGGAAAGAAAATGACTAAATGTTCACCAAGTAATAAAAGTACATGTTATTTGTTGTTAGTTACAAAGTGAGATCAATAGAGCTTCCAAAGAACTCTGATTAGTGCAGCCCAGCTGCCAGATACTGTCAGGAAAAGTATTTCCAAAGAACTATATGGAATATTTACTGATATACACAGCTCAGCTCGGATTCCTGGCCAGCTGGCAGCAGATGTCGAGAATCACACAGGGAAATTGTTGAGGAGGCCAGCAACGATGATAGAGCTAAAAGAAAAGCAGAGGTATGTTTTATGTTAAAGCGGAGCTCTAAATGCTCAGAGGGAAACAAGGCACTCATTAATGAATCGGAAAGTTCAGGGCGTTTAGAGTTCATGCATTTCACGAGTGTCGAGATGCAAAGTCTGTCACCTAATCACTGCCATTCTCTTATCAGTCAGTGAGTAAATCTGAAAAGGAGTTCAAGGCTCGGCCGTGCATTGTTGATCATATTTCTCTTTTTTTCTGAAAACGAGTCTTGATTCCCACGGATTGGTTTGAAACGGATCAAAATGATTGCTTTCCCGTGTTAAGTGAGATCAATATCGCTAGTAGCGGTGGAGAATAGCCAATGTTGTCCTACGAGCCACCATCAAAGTTGTTCAACTGAAAGCGCTGTCTTTTGTCTTGCTGTTGGCATCTGACAGCGTCAATAAAAAAGGATTCCTGTAAGGGATAAACCTGAACGATGCTGAAATCCCTCGTGAATCTTGTGTGAGAGTTGCCATCTGGGGTACATTGGGCTTCGGCGATGGAGTAACTTCAACGGCTCAGTCTTATCTGGGAGGCGAGAAAAAACCGAGTTGTCGTTAAACATTTCCAAATGTATTCAACAAAACGATGCACGGCGCTTTTATGAGATTTTATAGATGACCTTTACTGGCCATAAGCCCTGAAACAAAACGCTTGTCGAAGCGAAGCGAAACCCGTTACGGAAACAGCCGAGATTATCTTATTTTGGAAATCTGCATCTGTAAACATGAAGCCACGACCGGATAAGAGCTAAAAAACAATTTAACAATAACATATTTTGTGAGTTAGGAGATAGCTGCTGGAGATGAATGACGATGATGATAGGCTCTCGGCGAGCCCGTCGGTCAGCAGAGATCCTTTCATGGTCTTGACGGAGTGATAATAACAATCTGATCCTTTCAATGGCAAAACCCCAAACATTCTAGTGGACACGCTTTGACCAAAACAATGACACCGCAGCCATATAATGGTTGCTGCCCGTACCAGTCAACCGCTCAAACGTTTTTGAGCCAAAAGCTTGGCAAAGTAGTAACAAGGTTAAACGTACGAGAGTTCTTCTTTCAGCTTTTGCTGGAAAAAATCGTTTTTGTGCTCCGGTGTCATCCGGACGGTTCCGACGGAAAATGCCAGGATATGTACTCTCTGTGCTTGTTTTTGAAGATGGGGTGAAAAGTGACAAGCCTAGAGTCACGCAGAGAAATGACATGCATATAGAAATTGGAATACTGTCTCTTTGAATATTTTGCAGGTCCCCACCTCTTTTGCACACACAGGGAGCATGTAAAGTTGCTGTGTTCAAAGTTCAAATCCTGTAAACAATTTCTCCCCTGCACATCTGACAAGCCACAGCATGAAGCGTGTGTTGCTGCACTGACAGTTTCAGAATGTCATAAAAATGAAAAATGCACCTGACCCTGAAACCTGATGTTTGGAAGTTGGTCTTCAACAATCTGAAAGCACTTCATTTAAGGCTCACTGACACCTTTACAGTACCCGCAGGAAACTAGTCGGGATTTTTGGGAAAGGGGATGCAGAAGAGCACCACGAAGCTCGCTTTTGCTATCAGATTGAACGGTGACCCTGACGAGTGGTTCCTACTCCAGTTACGTTACATCTCCTGAGGTTGCACGGTTCCTAGTCAGCCCCTTTTAATGAGATGGTCCATATGAATGCATGAAGATGGATAGGAACATTTACAAAATCTGTCAGCTTCGGAGAAACGCAACGTGCGCAATGAGTGAAAACATCAGGGGTTAAAGAGATGTTTTTACTCCGATTCTTTCTTCCAGCCACGGTAGGTGAGGTCTGTAGACTGATGATGTGGCTTCTCTGCATACTAGCAGGGAGTTGGAGATGAAGCAGTCTATAGGTGCAGCACGCCAACACATGCTGATCTTATGTTTAGGAGGGAGACTGTCTGTCTTCAATTCACATTGTTAGGGATTCTTCTCTCTTTTTCTCTCGCGCTCATAGACACGCACATGCACACGCAGAAGAGCGAGAGAGGCAAGCAGACAGAGTTTCCATCTGGTCAATATGTAGCTGGCATGCAGATGGATACTGTAAGCCTGGGAGGTGCAGGATGGGAGAATTATCTACATGTCTCTGGATTCACGCTTTTCTAAATACGGATTAGTACTTTAGAATTGCTTTAGAAAAACTTGACTGATGAGGCACCAAACAAGGCGGTGGGACTGTGTGTAACTTTACAAACAAATTTACGTGGTTTCATTCTTTGTTGAGGCGCCAGGTATCACATCTGTATTCATATCACTGAACTCAATCATTTCTTTATTTACATTTAAGATCATTATTGGTTTTAACTAGTTTACAGCATTACAACGAGCACAACATTTGAATATGTGTCATACTATGTAAAGACTCGACACTGCCAGTAAATCTTGGCGTCCGATTAATCACAGATTAAAATGAGTAAATAACCCTGGATTAATATGCATGTGGACTTTAGCTCTGTCAGTCAGAGGCGTCTTTGCAGATTCTGCATCATCAAGCTCATTTTCTGCAAGGAGTAACAATGTTAGGTTTCCGTTCTTGTTCTTTTGGTAACTCATCCCCGTCTTGCTTACATATTCTGTTGGCGCTCATTTGCACCCCCACCAACAACACTGGTGTTTGGGTAGGCTGACGTTTGGAGTGAGGGTCAGCGCCAATGCACCACAACTTGGTCGCTGTGATTCATTACGTGCCAGAAAAATAGCATTGGAGGATCTTCAAGATGGTTCGCAAATACCACACTGGTACGCCAAAGGCAATACTTTGGAGATGAAAGACCGACAAAGAGAATATCTTTGTGTTACAACTCTGAACGAACCACTCAAATATTGTAAGCCAACTGGACTGAGGGAACAGTGTGTGTCTTGTGTAACCGAATTCAATGGTTTGGCAGAGTTGGGCACACATCTACCAAGTTAGATCGTGAGCGCTATTTTTTCGGCCAAAGATGCCCACGTTACTCTTAGATTCCCATTGCAGCCGGGGGGGGGGTGGGCACAGGATTCTGAATGGCAGGGCCCGGGAGATTCACACGTTGCGCTGTTTTAGCCAAGCGGTATAAAGGGTAACATCAACATAATTAGATTAAACATTGCCATTATGTTACTTACTCAACTTATCTGTCTAACTTAACATAGAAAAGTGTACATTGCTGCTGCACAAAAGTGAATTCCAACCTTAAGTGAATATTCTAAGTTTAAAAACTTAAACAAATAAAGATGTGGGTCCTCTGTGAGCCAATGCATGATATGGTTCAAAACAGGTAAAAGTGATAAAGTGTATTTTTCTGTGTCTAAACAGCTAAACAGAGCAAACCTGAAACAAATTAATTGTCTATTAACCTTCATTACAACCATGGCACATAAAACTACTTTTTAGCGTAGGTGGAGTTTTTTTTTCTGCTCAAACCGAATGCTTCGATTTGTTGTTTCTTCGTGTCTGATTAATAAATCCCAAATCATCTGCCGAATGAACTGTTAGATAGATACTGCAGGCAACGCAGAAACACTTGTAAACATTAATGACTATTTCGGCTTTGTCTGATTTAGTCAATCGCTCACCTAATCAATCATGAATTACTGTTACGTAAACAAAACAAAACACCATCCCCGGTCATGTGTTCTGTGTTTTGTAGTGTCTGGGAGACAAAGGAGTGAGCTCACGCCTGCTGCAGGGATGCCAAAGTGCAGGCGGATGAAATAAGTCTTACAAAACAATTGTCCTCTGCCGGCCCCTGACCTATTCGATGTGGGGGTACGACTGAATTGCAACCTCCTCTCCAATTTACATCCTTTACAGCTTGGTAGAGAAGGCATGGAAACCAGGAGTCACCAATTCTTGCAGCATTCACTTGATGTTAGACATCTGAGTATTCTTCTTGTAGGTTTTCCAACATGCATAACATTTTTATATAATACATTTTTAATGCATGTTTTTAGGTTGGTATATATATCCAAGTTTTCCCATTGTGTTTATATTGACTGCATGTCATTTTGTTGTGGTTGGTTGAATATTCTTTTTCTGAATTTTGTGCAGTTGTTTTGGTAATATGTATACTTGTAGTGATAAGACAAATATCAACACAGGTAAATACATGATATTCTGTGATTGTTTTCAGTGATAAATCCAGTATTTATCGAGCAAACTCTTCTTGAGGGGACAAGAAATACTTATTTCAGCAAACCTTCAAAAAGTCTGTTGAATATCTCGTGACTTTCTGAGTATTAGTAACCATGAATAATACGAAATTCTGGCACCGGGATTTAACAACAGGAAGTTAATACTGATAGCTCCGAATAGATCTGGAGTTATGCTTTGGAAGGACACATGTCAAAACAATTAAGGTTAGGAAGAAGCTGGTTAGTGGCAAAACAATGCCTTACATGCGCCTGTCTGGTAAACACTTTGGTCAGAGGAAAGCCAAGTGTTACCCGGATGTCTTTTGATATCTCCGCGGCGTAATGTCTTTTTTTCTTTTTTTAGCAGAATAAAGAGACAGGTGTCTCTGTAGTCTGCGGGACAATAGAAGCTGTAATTTGTGTCATTATATCCTGCATCTCATTGGTTTTCAATGAGAATAACACATACAGTATTTACAACACAAGGAAAGTTCCATTACCTGCTTTTGTTATGTTTCCCTGTGGTAACAGAGGTCAAAAAGACAACCGGCCCGGGATGAAATAGAGCGACACTAAAGCCCCCGAAACTGGAGGTCTTTGATCACATAACCTGATCTTCTTATATTTAAGAGCGAGACCCAAGGAACAAGCATGGGAATGGTCTGTTCCTGCTTTGATGATCTGAACCGAGCTCACATGTGCGGCTCCAGCAGGGGAAACACATAAATCACGCTGCAGAGAAAGAGACCGCGTGCGTGAATAAGGAACTCACAAATGCAATAAAGATTGATGATGTTTTATCATCGGCTCATTCAAAGGGTTTACTTGGTGTTTATATTAACAATGGTTGAATTACTAGCACTAATCTGAGACCCTCCTCGGGAGTCCAAAAAAATGCAAATGAGCCATAAAAACTGTGTTTGGCAAAAATGGAAAGCACTCAGCAACTCATCATGTTATTGGTGAACTTTTAATTATAGCATCTAGCTGCTAAAGCAGTAACATTCATTACCTTCTTTTCCATAGTAGTCATTCTGAATTCAAATGATAATTTTTTTCTTTTAATAGCACGGTGAACTATTTTATTGTTTTCATACTTGCCTTCATTAGAAGAAAGAACTTAAGAAGGGTTAATAAAGAGCTGTAACTTGACAAATCCAAGTAAATGAACTTTGAATAAACCGACATGAAGGACAATGAGAGGGAGTGCTGATATAGAAAAAAAATCCAAAGAAATAACAATAACAATAATGAGGAATTTACAAAGAAAAAAAGACATTAAAGCAATCAACTACCTTGATTTTTTATTTTTTTTTGTTGACTTTTTATGAGAGGGAAAGTGATTAATATTTTGAATATTATATGTTAAAGCGTCACATTATGGAATAATCACCGAAATAGTTTTGAACGATTTATACGAGCCGACAAATTTTGTAGACCTGAAGACAATACAGTTATTCTGCCTTTTTCATTTTCCCAACAGACTTTAATCCTCCGGTCCAAGACAGCAGTTTGGCGGGAGACGGCGCCTCGGAGTTTTGATACTGCGTGCTGCATGTTCCTTCGGAAGTATTCTACAAATACCTATCGTTAAATCATGTCTGTTGTAATGACTTGAGAGAGAATGGGCTCTTCAGGTGTGCGCCAGAACGGCCAGATGGCTTCTCTGGATCTGGCTGCAACTTTGCATTTTTGTTTTCTCCTTAATATATTTTACATCTGATTTTCTGACACTAACCTACATGACAGAGAAATAAGCAAGCAAAATAGAACCACCACCCCCCCCCCCCCCCCCCCCCCGCGACCCCCAAACCTCTTGGTACAAAACAGACAAAATGCAACACATAACCAAGTTAGATGATGAGGACATGCCGTCTTTTATTTTAACAAAATAACATCTTCAGCTTCAAGTGACCTTTGATGTAACTTTTCTACGCTGTCGCGTATCATTGAATGCAACATGAAGTAGAGCTTCATGCAACAACTCTTTCTCCCAGTTTGTTCTTTGCGCTTTCTCAAGTTCAGTTTGATAAACTTCTTTGGAGGGGGGAAATGCTAATCCGCTGTGCATCTTACACAACGCACGCTGCTTTCCTTCACCCGTTTCATCTCACAGCCTTTATTATTCTCGTGGAGTTAAATGGACTTGTGCAACTTTCATGGGTCACAGTTTGGTGGGTACAGAAGATGAAAGGGTTTATTTGCCAAAAGCAAAATGAGGAGAGAGGATGATCTTTGTATGAAGCAGGCTCTTAGTTTTTGTTTCGCCTTTTTCTTTTACCCCAGAGCTGACTTCTAAGGGCTGCAGTTGCACAACTGACTCTTTATTTTGATCTAATTCTACGCAATATGTGTCACACATGGACCGGCGCCTCAATACACAAAGCAGTTCACCAAAGGAACCAAAAATGTTCCCCCTAAAGGACCGAATACATTCACTCGAATTTGAAGGCCTGATCGGTATTGACTAATTGCATATTGATTATGTTGCATAGCAAACCAACGCTGTAAACCCATAGTTGTAGATGAATATTTTCCGCATTCCTGATCAGATGTTTGAATACGCTCGACACCGAATGCACTTATTTAACAAGTAATGTCAGCAAAGTAAACAGGTTTCTTCAATTTCAAGAATTAAATATAATATAAATCAAATCATTGTATTGTTATGTGTAATTTCACCTTCGGTAAGCATTGCAAGCCTTTTTACAACTTCTTTAAATGAGAAAGAATGCACCTCCCGTCAAACGATTTGGTTGTACCAAAATGCAACGGGATATCTTTATCTTTCTGTTCTAAGAAAAATGGTGAATCCAATTTGCGAGCCTTTTCATTGCACCGCAGTATGGTACTCTATTGATGGCGCTCACTAAAAGAGACCATTTACCCCAAAAATAGTACTCCTGTGTTATTTCACTGAAATGAAGAAATGTAGTTTCCATTGAAATGTCCTATTGGAACTTCCAACAAGTGCATCAGATGTTTTCTCTCATCCCTTCAATTCAAATGGATTATCTTGTCCCATTGAGGTTAATTTTAGGTGATAAAAGCACAAAAACTTTCTTTAATGTAGCTGAAGGCAAGTTGGAGTTTCGCAAGTAGCTTCTGTGCTAAGCTGGGCACTCTTTACAAAGTGCCATTGTTGGATCCTTTAAGAGTTGCCCAACATTAAAGGGGAGGTGGTGGTAGCAGCTGGTGTGCTGGAGGAAGAGGATCTCCCTGTGGTCTCATTCAGGCCTGAGAGAGAAGACTGGGACAGGTGGTCAACCCCTTTAATGTTCCAAAGCTTTTAATCTGTGTGTGTGGCTCCACAATGGTAAACTTAGCAAGAACTCTTAACTGGCAAACCTGTGATACAGATTCGACCGCTGCTGCAGTTTCTTGTGGTCTGACCCTTCGTACGTCCGCGGACGTTACACTTACCCAGCCGGCGGTACGTGCGTATCTTGACATTGCGATAGTGTTCTGGCACCAGCAAATGCTTTGGCACCTGACCACGGCAACTGGCAAGCGCTGTCTGCGTTCCTGCTTATAATGGACGGACGTGTTGACGTGATCGCAGATATTATCAGCTTTTACAAAAGACTGAAACAGATCAAATGTTTCGCCATCGGTATTGCTTCGGTTTGTTTGTGTTGGGGATTTGGATAAACTGCGCGGTTTTGTTCGACCGAAGCCAAGTAACAGCTGGGTGCCTTTGCAATGAAAGAGCTACTGGCCCACAAATCTAAGATGTCCTGTTGTGGAAACAAGCAGGTGCATTATGGGGGCCTCAAAGTGCAACAGTATCACTTTGCATAGGGGCCGGCCCTCGTTCCGTTTCTGCTCGATTGAATGTATCATTACCCTGAAACGGCTTCGCTAACTCTCGGGAACTGTCAATATCAACGTTTTGGGTTTCGCGCACCCGGTTCCTGGGAGCCCCAAAGCAAAAGAAGAATTTTGTTTTTGTTGGGAATTGTTGAGACTCATTGGTAATGGGCCTTCTAGTTTGTTTGATGTTGGCAGGACCCAGCCTGCGTCTCAAGTGGTGATGAATCGGTGGCAGGTTCCCAAGAGTAAATGGCTTAATCCTTTTCAAATGCTAAATGTTCCCCTTATTTGAAGATGATGAATGTTAGACCTGCCCTGATCTATCAGATAGCCATGTACTGATGACTATCTATTATTTCATTTTATTTATATTTTCCACCAACTCGAGTGAAACAGTTGCTTTAAATGATGATGGTTTTCAGAAGTGGTACATGTTGAAATTTTGGTGTCAAGGTAATGATGCATATTTGTCATGTAGTTTCTCTTGATAATGTAAACATGGGGTCAGAAATGGCAAATAAAACCCGCAGTCATTTGTAAATGAAGTCTAATGCCTCTGTGGTGATCTCAAGTGTAAAATTAGCGGGGTTCCTATTCAAAGGAATATTTGACCACATCATGTTTTCTTGCAGAAATATTTCCCTGCAGGACATTACCTCTAGAAAACCACGCAACATCTTCACCCTTGTTTTGCCCATCTTTCACTTGAGGAACAGGCTCTGGCTCTTTTCATTACTGCCTGTTTGTTCATCCTTAGTAATGATCTCATAAGGGGCTTTTTAGTAGAACATGGTGCTCTGTGATTGAATGGTTTTATGTTGAGTCAAAGCACTCAGGTTTGCACAGCGGGGCGCCACTTCAGATCACTCAGCACAAATCCCCATGGAGCTCTGGGGGGAAAAAAAATAACATTGATTACTGCTCAGACTCCATCTCTTTTTTTCTTTCCTACCCCCAATTTTTTTCCGCTTTCAAAATAATCCACCATCCTGCTTCAATACCCCGCTTACCCGAAATGTAATGAAGCTTTTATCCACTTCGCATAGGAAGATAGTCGGCATTCAAGTGTTTTATCATGTCATTATTTTTAAGTCTGAATACACAGTATCGTGAAGCAAACATATCACATTTTTATTCTATATTATCAACTTAAATGTCGGTTGTGGACAGCTAGTTTTGAGGGGGAAACTCTGAGGTGAGTTAAAGCAAGGGGGCATCCATGATGGGACTTGACTGACACCCCACTGAGTTCATAAATTTGAGAAGTGCCACTGTAATGATACTCAAGAAACGTACAATAAAAGTGTATGATTTAAGTTTTTATCATTCGTATCGACATTCAAAGGGGTCCACTTTCAACTGTGCTCACTTCGCTGCAGCTACAGGAGCTCAGAATGGACAAACTGTTCACATTGATT
This sequence comes from Fistularia commersonii, assembly GCF_037954325.1. Lineage (NCBI taxonomy): Eukaryota > Metazoa > Chordata > Actinopteri > Syngnathiformes > Fistulariidae > Fistularia > Fistularia commersonii. The sequence goes on from NC_141318.1 coordinate 7,734,437, forward strand.
TGGTTTGCCTTTTCTTAATTTAATGATACTTGCTTCCTTTTTGACAAGTATAAACTGATTACAACTGTCTAAACATACTAGACTAATTTTCTCCCTCTCAGTGAGTGAGCCTTTCACACGTGTGTTCTTGAATGCATTTGTCCACATCGCTCATACCAGACTAACTGATCACGAGACTTGTCTCGCCGTCATAGGGTTCACGACAGACATGACCACTGAAATGAATGACACACAGAGGATAAAGAGGAGAAGGAGATTCGGATGACGAGAAACAGCTCCAGATAAAATCATCTCATATCTTGTATATATATATGATAAAATTGTCTTGTGTCTTTAGTAGTCATTTTTTCTTTTGTTCATTTTCTAGGACACCTTGGTGTGCACTATTAGCTCTCAGCAAGAACCCAGGAGCAGGTGGACATTGGCATTTCTGTATGAAATGTGCATGTTGTGGTTAAATCATACAGAAAGTAAACTGAATTCTTGTAATCAAGTGTAGGTAAGAATATTTGGCTGAACGGTTGCGTGTGGCCTGTCGATCTCCTTACCACTGGGACGTGAGCTGCCTCGCACCCATTGTCAGTTACGATTGCCCTTCTCCCCAAAACAACCCTGCGTGAAGGATAGTAATTGGTAATGAAAGGATAGATTTGTGTATTTTTCTCCCATTCTGTTAAACCTATTCTCTTATCTACGAAATGGTACCGCATAACTTATTAGTTGAAGGTTGTGCAATTCTGTATTTGAAAGTAGTGGGGTATTGTGTCACAAATACCTGATATGTGAGCTCATTAATTATAATTGCTGAATTACGTATGATTTGTGTACCTCCCCCACCCACACACACACACACATACACACACACAGTTTAGATGCTATCTGTTCTGGTCTATCAGAAGTGCCAGCCACAAAGCTCAGGCTGAGCCTGTGACATCACTTCCTCTCACACATTCAGGCTTTGGTGGGAAATTGTACAATCATGACATCATGTAATGGTTCCAACATGTTGCGAGATGACTTGTATCCACCCACAAGCGGATGCTGGTATGCCAGCTAAACTTTACAAAGAAGCCAAAAAAAGGGGAAAAAAAAAAAGCCCGTCCCCTGTCCATGTTAAACACAGAAGCTCCAAGCCTCATTGATCCGGCCTTGAATTTCACATTTTGACCAAACCTGGCCTTGAAATAAAACCGCACTGGCCTGCTTAGGTGACAATGGGCCAGGGGCGGATTAGAGTCCATTTCCACCTTCACTTTTAAGGTGAAACTTCACATTAATCCTCTTTTTAATGATGTCACAGAGACCTCTGCTCCCTCGCTCATACTGTTATTATCATATTGCTCAAAGTCTTAGTCCAATAACTCAATATGACTCCTAAAACTTTTTCATCGTGCCTAAGGATCTTCACACATCTTGTATCCATCATCAGTCCCTCCCACCCACGATCCCCTCCTCCTCTGTTCTCACGTTAATCTGCCCCTTTCACCCTCGCTCATTTCCACTCTCCTGCAGCCATTTGCTCATGTGAGATCCATCTTTCTTTTTCGCAGACACGGTACACCAAGAACCATCGAGAGCAGGCAGTTTGTGCACTAGCCGCATTTGTCTTGGCACCGGCTCAGGCTTCTAATATTGCCACTTAAGGCTGCAGTAAAAGATCAGAGAATGTGGGAGGAGATGTCCGTTAATCCATCTACTTATGATTCTTGCCATTTTGTTCCGCTAACTTAAACCACCAGTCACGATAAATGACTTGCGAATACTATTTACTCTTTGTGACACATTTTTGGTATCATCCCTGCATATTTTCAGAAGCGAACGGACAAGTCACTCCCTCGCAGTCCGGAAATGAGAGAAAAAGTAATGATAATGCAGGAACTGTTCCAAAACTTCCCTACTTTTTGGGCAAGTCGAACTGTTTATGAGCTGAACTCTCCCCCTTTGTAGTTGACACACACACATGCTGTCAAAGAGATTAATAGTCCTGCCACTCGTAATGAACTTCAGAGAAAGCAACTCCAAATATGTAAGCTGGTGTTTGTGTATGTGTGGGTGTGTGTAAGCTGCTGTGCAAATGGGGTGGCCTTTGATGTAGCGTTGCTCGGATCCTCTAGTAGTTAGCCGTTCCCAGGCTGTCTGAGCCTGTCCTTGTCTTTTTCAAGGGCAGGACACACAGAGAGATAGAAACAGGAAAATAAGAGAGCAGGCAAGCTTTCTCAGCTTTACTATCTTTGGTTGAGACTATGAAAAGAAAACAAGCTAAAGAGGGCACATTTTCCTAAATGCCCTTATAATTACTTTTGAATGTGCGTGCATGTGCATTTGCGTGTCTTTGTTTGTGTGTGACTGTGACTGTGGGAATGCCCTCGGATGAGAATTTATGGTGAGTTAAATTTGAGGGTAAATTTACGCTTTATTTTAAAAAAATGTTACCGAAACACGTACTCAAAAAAAAACACACGTTAACATTTTTTGACATTTTAGTATCACATTAAGGTCTTTCTGTAACAATCGCATGTTCAATGTGGAAGTTTTTATTCATCAGCAGCTCCAGAAATAGCATTCAGTACAGAACATGTGACTGGAGATATTCTTCTGACCAACACAGCCGTCATGTTCTTCACTCATGTCCTTTATACAACATTTTTTTTGCAAAAAAAAAAGGAAAAAAAGGAAACTTCAATATGGAACTGCTATTTAAAGGACAAAACTGCATTCACTGTAATTGAAAGGCACAAAACAATAGTGTTAGTATAAAATATGGCTGGACAAAATTTAGATAGCATTGGAACTAGCAGGGAGCTTAAAATGCATAACTAAAAATAAACAGATAAATGCATGAGGAGCAAAAGGCACGCTTGCTGGTTGTTTACAGCAGGAGAAGAGACGGACTGGAAAGTTAGATTCATTTAAACAGGTTTCAGAGAAAAATGTGGGATTCAGCATCTTAGGCGCGATACCTGGTCTCAATCACATTCCTTGTCAACTTCGAAAAGAAAGCGTGATTCCATTCAGTGGTGTCTCACCCCAGATATTCATAGAACTGCATTTATCCCTTTTACCATGCAGCCTCAGGGCGGTACGGGCCAGTGTGTCCCTGAGCCGGTCCCAAGCCTGGATAAGTACAGAGACGTGTGTCAGGGAGGGCATTCGGCGTAAAACTTTTGCCAAAACCAAACATGAGAATCAAACCTAATAATCTCATACTGGATCAATTGAGGCCCAGATGAAAACGACCGCCATTGGTACTGATGACCTAAAGGGTACCAATGGAAACTTGGCTACTGTAGGTCAAAGAAGGAGAGAGGAGAGGAGGAAGGTGCGTTCGGAAGCAGAGACAGAAGTGGAAAGGCAAGAGTCTGCGACTGAGGGAAGGGACTTTGGATATTGGGACTATGAAAGGAAAAGGTAGAGTTGATCGACATGATGCAGAGAAGGAAGGTGGATATATTGTGTGTCCAGGAGACCAGGTGGAAAGGTAGTAAGGCCAGAAGTCTTGGGGCAGGAAGAGAAATGGAGTAGGAGACATCTTGAGGGAGGAGTTTGTTAGGAATGTTCTGGAGGTGAAAAGAATGTCAGATAGACTTATGAGTCTGAAACTGGAAATTGAAGGTGTGATGCTCAATGTTGTTAGTGGCTATGCCCCTGCAGGCGGGATGTGAGTTAGAGGAGAAGGAGAAGTTCTGGAATGAGTTAGATGAAGTGATGGAGAATATCCCCAGAGAGAAGAGTGGTAATTGGTGCAGACTTCAATGGGCATGTTGGTTCATGCAATAGAGGGAAAGAGGAACTGATGGGCAGATTTGTGATCCAGGATAGGAACGCAGAGGGACAGATGGTGGTAGACTTTGCAAAAAGGATGGAAATGGCTGTAGCGAACACTTTTTTCCAATTGCGGCAACTATAGAGTAATAAAGTTGATGAGCCATACAATGAAGTTATGGGAGCAGAAGTCAGCATTCATGAGCAGCAGTATGGCTTAATGCGGAGAAAGAGTACTACACATGCAGTATTTGCTTTGAGAATGCTAATAGAGAAGTACAGAGAAGGCCAAAAGGAGTTGCATTGTGATTTTGTAGACTTAGAAAAAACAGATGACAGGGTGCCAAGAGAGGAATTCTGGTATTGTATGAGGAAGTCTGGAGTGGCAGAGAAGTATGTTTGACTGGTGCAAGACATGTATGCTAGCTGTGAGACAGTGGTGTGGTGTGCTTTAGGGGTAACAGAGAAGTTCAAGGTGGAGGTGAGACTCCATCAGGAATCAGCTCTGAGCCTCTTCTTGTTTGCAGTGGTGATGGACAGGCTGAGAGATGAAGTTAGACAGGAATCTCCATGGACCATTAAGTTTGCAAATGACATTGTGATCTTTTGTGAGAGCAGAGTGCAGGTTGAGGATAAAAAAAGACAGGAGGCAGAGCTAGAGGTTGCAGAGACATAGATGCTGAGGTTCTCTTTGGGAGTGACCAGGATGGATAGGAGCGGGAATGAGTCTATCAGAGAAACGACACATATAAGAAGCCAGACTTAGATGGTTCAGTCATGTCCAGAGAAGGGATCGCAAATATATTGGTAGACGGATGCTGGAACTGGCGCTGCCGGAGGCAGGCGGTTCAGAATTCTAGGGGAAGACCAAAGAGAGGAATTATTGACGTTGTGAAAGAGGATATGAAGGTAGTTGGTGTGAGAGAGGAGAATGGAGAGAATAGGGTTAGATGGAGAAGGTTGATTCGTGGTAGTGACCCCTGAGGGGAAAAACCGAAGGGAGAAAAAAGTTATGTCAAACCACTTGCTGAATCAACTGGTTGCTTGGAACCTTGTTTTTTTTTTTCAGAAGTCACGGTAGAGGGAGAAAGTACCGGAATAACAGCAACCAAGACAAGAAATTAAGGATCAAGAAGAAATACCTTTACTGTCACATTCACTTACACATATGGCAGCGCCAGGGGTTCAACTGGCACTTCACACAACAATTCAACTGGCTCAAGTCATGAATATTCGGTTCCAACCACTGTAACACCCTGAGCCATGCCGCCCCATAAGTTCTTAAATACAAAACAAAACAAAAAAAAAACAAGCAAACAAAAAAAGACCAACTGAATCAGGGATTTGGGTGTGAGGTACTCAAACGGTTTGAACTCAATAGCAGGAGCGATCGCAATTACTTTCACATTATAAAATTCATTATCCTTTTTATTCATCCATTATCTATACCATTTATCCTGTGCTCATTGTCACGGTGGTGACACAGTCGATGCAAGCTGTCATTTTCTTGTCCCATTCATGATAACAGTAAGTATTTGCAGAGGGATGGTCTCATTTGCTCATCTGATGGTATTGCATGACTATCTCTCTTAAAAACAGAGTGATTTAGATATCCGATGGGTCACTTACTTCTGTTTTAAGGCAAATAAAGCTAAATAAATCTTGGCTACACCCGTCAATAGTAGCACCTTGTAACTCATTGATTAATTCATTATCTATAAAGTTTATTCTGCACCCAGAGGGGGCTAAAGCAAGCTGTCATTGGTTGAGAGGCAGGGCTCACCTCGGACCAACCGCCGTATAGAGACAAACAACCATTCATTTTGTCATTCACACATCTGGACAATTCAGGATCTCCAGTGATTCTACTGCATGTTTTTGGGATTGTGGAATGAAACTGGAGAACCCAGAAGAAACAGAAATGCAGACAAGAGGCGAACCTTTCGAACTCCATACAGAATTTTGACCTGTCGGAATCACACCAAGGACTTCTTGCAGTGAAGAGGAAGTGCTAAACACAGAGTCACTACTGCCCTTAAATGCGTTAAAAGCCCATGCAATATATGTGATGTAATTTGCAAATATCTTAAATAGAATTGGTCTTGTTTAAATAATGTACCTACAGCCACAATTCCAGGATTGGCCTGGATATGGTGTTGTAATTTGTATTCAGAATGAGAATATATTAAACAGCAATGGCTTTTTAATATGCATTATATGGGTACTCGGTTTGACATCAGAAAAGGGTCATGAATCCAACAAAAAAATGTGATAAAAAGTATTCTTTTTAACACTGTCTTGACTTTATTGTGTCTATTTTATAAAAGAACAGCCCAATCTCAGTGAACAGAAATGTGCATGCATTTATATTTTCTTTTAAAGATTTTCATAAAAGTCGGTAAGAATCTGTGGCACCTTTGAATGGAAACCCGAATATTGTGTCTTTATGGTGGTTTTCTTCATTGTTTTGCTCTCTGGCTTTTTTATTTATTTTTTATTTCTATTTTTGGTTGACTCTCAGAGTTGTTTCCACTGTGCGTTACTCTGCATAGAATGCCAAACTCGGAGAACAAGTGACAGGCAGGTGTACATAGTGGAGTGTTTTGCAGGTCAAGGAATATCACTGCCGAGAGTGAGAAAATAATAGAATGAAGCTAGAAAATAAATTTAAAAGTAAAAAGAACGATAATCTGATTAATAGTAAATTGCCAGCATGTTCAACTCTCCCTCTGAAATCATCAGAGCATCAATTCAGTTTTACACCAAAATATAGCCACAAAAATTCCAGTATCTTATCCAATAGCATTATTTCAGGCCTTGTTTACCTTTATGGTGAGGATAAATCAGAAATAGATCCTGCTTGAGGATGGTTTTTCCTGTAAGACTTATTAATCGCTTTTAGCAATCCGTTCTGTGATGATTTTGCCGGGAAACAAGGGGAAAATGTCCCCACCTGCAATTCGGGCTTTGACCACCAGGCCAAAGCCTCTTCACAACTCGGCGCTGCTCCTCGGGGCTCGCTTTATAGTCCTGTATAAATCACTTCCTTTGAGGTCAAAGGCTACATATTTTTTCCTTCTCACACCTTTCCTGCTTTTTCTCTAAAACAGCGCCTTTGGAAACATCCAAGCTGCTCCCTCCCGTGTCTGGGATGTGCTTTTAACATACCAGATACAGCTTGTGTGTGTGTGTATGTGTGTGTTTGTGTGATTGAAGCAACCTGCAGGTGGAGTATCTGCAGCCTTCAAAAAAACCTCTTTATGTTGCACCGCCAGATGTGGAAAATATGGAAGAGAGTGGAAGCAAAAGGAACTGTGGCAAAGATCCAGAAGGAATTGTGTAAGAAAGCTGCTTTTGCAGGTCATTGTCTGCTTTCGCTCTCTTTTCCCCGCCGCTCGTCTTCTTTTTGCATCTTTTTACTTTTGCTGAAATTTCCAATAGCATCCTTTGTACCTTTTGTTACTGTTTTTGAATGAGGATTTAAAACAGTATGTCTTTCCTTTTTTTTTTTCGGTTTTGCTATTGGTAACGCTTTACCCTGCGACGGTCCGGGTCGACTCAAACATTCTGTTGATCAGTGCAGGATGAGAGAAATGAGGCTCTGTGACCGAATCTGCCCTCTAGGGGCGGAGAACTGAAATGCCAGCGTCCACAAACACAAGATGAGCAACACTTAAACTTCCTCGATTTTTTTTTTTTCTTCTTCTTTTTCCACCCTTATGGTTTTTTGTTTTGGAATCGGACAGTCATCTCACTGGCGTCTTATCTTCGAGGGAACTCATCTAGGCGATAGAAGGAACATTTACATAGCAGATGGGCAAAGATGTGTGCACACAGTCTACCTGCACGTTTAGTGACAGACATGATACAGAGATTAACCTTACAAGGGCGACACATTAAGGCTAAACAAAGTTGTTAGTTCAGCCTGAACGCCGCTGTCTATCAGTCATTCATATTCTAAAGCTTGTAATTTTAAAGGTATGAGATGCCATGCCCGAAGCTTCCCCGCCTGAAGGATAAGGCTCTCAGGAAGAGGTTTCCCTTCGGGATCCTCTCTATCTGTCATCTCACACATACCGCAACACACACATGTTGAAACACATGCGCACGCTGATGAGCACATGCATACACACCTCACTTATCTTCGTATGGAACATCTGCTGAACTATACGCTTCAACCTTCCACCTGAGCATGAGTAATTTTCCCTGTATTGATCCCCTATTAAGGCACCGCAACTTTCCCCCAGAACAGATGTCAGGTGAACATCACACAGATTGATGTTTTTAATAAAAATGCAATAAGGAGAGAGATCTGGAGGAGGAGGTGGAAGAAAGGACACTCTTCTCATGGTGAAGAAACCTAGAGGTAGGTGTGTGTGTGTGTGTGTGTGTGTTTGTGTGTCTCACTTGGCAAAGCTTTTCAGAAGTTTTGCCTGCTCTATTGTGGTTGGCAAAGAAACTTTTTCTTTCTTTTTTTTTTTTTTAAAGCGCATTTGAAGAATCTCAGATGCTACAAGACCAAACACCCACATGTGTTTGAGTACAAGCAAGTGAGCTCAGATTGACTTGGCTCTCTCACTTCAATCTTTGCAAGTCCGCTTGTGGATCCTATAAGTGCAGCATGGGGTTAAAAATTGCATCGCAGACATTCAGTGGTTTCTCTGGCTGAGCCATTAGGGATCTATAGCTCAGGCAACATGACTGGCAGGCAGATATGTTGAGATAAAATATCGGACATGGATCTGTCAAGATTCAAAGCTGCTCTGGTCAAATGTCCATATTTAACGTCAACCCCTTCAACAAGTAATGAGTTTGAGAGACAGTAATACCAACACCAAAAACAAGGGGAGGGAAAATTAACTGACAGAAGAGCAGACAGATAGATGCTTTATACGTGATGACGACGATTTTTCAATTCGCCGAGCGAAGCCGTGAGGGCCAAAAGGGCCGTAACCAGGAGACCGTGAAAATAATCACAAGGGCACAATCCCAAATTTGGTGGTACAGAATGCTCCTTCAAGCAACTTCCTCTTTTCTCCTCCTTCACTTATTTACCGCCTGGCAAATATCAGAATCCATCAATGGACTGAAAAAGATGTGCGTATGAATAATAAATCTATGGCAGCTGTACATTTTAATTGATTCTTCCCAAGTACAAACAGCATTGAGATCGTGAGGCTCCTTTGCTCCCTCCGGGAGCTTGTTTGATTTCCTTTTATCCGCTAATGCATGGATGTGATGAATATTTGACAAGGAGAGTTTGTGACGTGCAAAATGTCATTGAGTATCTCTGACACTTTTATTGCCGCTGAGCTGGAGTAAGTCTTCCTTTCAGAATTTTTTTCTCCAAAAAATGGTAAATATATATATATCCCTTGAGATGTAAAATTATATTTTCATTTTTTTTTTTTTTGAGGGGTGGCCTTTTTCCTCCTTCATATATCACCTTAAACCAGGTATCAGTCCTGTCAGTTAAAATGACATTAAGAGAAATAAATCTAGTTTAAAAAAGAGATATTATTAATATTCAAAACCGCGATTACTCGCCATTCACTCTTGATTACTCTAAAAATACAAAGTGAATTTATTGTATTTTGTTGGCTGCGACTCACTAATTGGACCCCAGTCAAAGTTCATTGGGTCAACCACTTTGCCAAGAATCTAATTAGATCTATAGACTCACATAAGAGCTTTTAATCAAAAGACATAAATCTCTGCTGACATCAGTGCTGGATTATCTAAATTGATTTGAATGACACTTACATCATTGGTGCAGGTCCAGCGATTTCCAGAGGGAGCAGACTTCTCCATTTTGAAGCTCTCCCAAACTCAGCAACTTGCGCCTCAACACTACTGATGTATCAAAAGCATTTTACGGGGCAAGCGGAAAATATATTGCTCCATAAGTGGTAACAGGCCGTCGTGCATCAGATGATTTTTCACAAGAATACGTTGCTGACAAGTACCTCTGGTCTCAAAACAGCTTTATAGTGTTATAGGTTTGTATTTGGACCCCAGAGGACTCACTGGAAGCGGGATTGGTTAACAAAGGTCTGCTGAGTGAATGTCAAATAGGCGGTTGATCTGAATGCTGGGTGTAGTGTTGGCTGAGGAGATACTCCCAGGCCCAAACTGGCATAGAGGCGTAGAGGTGAGTGTGGTTGAGGCGGAGGAGTGGCAGCAAGAGGCATGGCGTATTTAAACCAGTGTTAGCGTGGACATCAAACTCACGAAAGTGTCTCACATCGTGATCTGGGATTGGAGACTGGCTGAGATGGAACCATCTCCAAGGAGTGGAATGCGGGACATGCGGAGGGCATTCAAACGCGTGTAGGTGTGTCTCATCGGCCTTCTTCAGGAACACGAAGCCACGGCCCGAATCGGTGGACAAACGGGGCAACAGAGGGAAAGGACTGCAGCAAAACAACAAGATTATTGGGCTTGCAACATAGCTTATTCTGAAGAAGAGGCTTCTCGGATTAGGGGTGAGAAGAAATTCTTGTCCAGTTGCCAAGACAAGAAGATTTCGACAAGAATAGCTGTTTTGACAGAAAGAAATAAAAAACAAAAAAAAAACAAAAAAAAAACACACACATTGTGCATGAAAAAGCCTTTTTTTAATATCATTATTGTTAATATTGGAAATGCACAGGGTGAGGAATGGGCCGTGGTATTTTAGGGTACAGAATTTGTAGCATGTCTGTGACCCAATGTTGCCTCCAAGTAAAACTGACAACATTAATCTGTTCTTAAAATGCACATCAAAAATAATTCCTATCATTTCAGACAACCCCTTGCAAGGATTATCTTTTTATTTTCTATTAATTTTACTTTTTTTTGTTTTGTTTTGAATTGGGCTCATATGAGTTCTCCTGGCTGAAGGCCATTGACATTTGGAGGACTAGGCATTTGAGATGTTTCAACAAAGCCTCTCCTTACATATCTGGCCAAGACTAAATGATTTAATAACTTCTCAATCAATTCAGTTGTAGCTAAAGGCTAAAACAGAGGTTAGCCCTGGAAGTCTGGAATGTTTTTGCTGTACTGAGCCGCATCCAATGATTTTTTTTTTTTTTTTTTGCACTCCCATAGACCAATATTTTTCATCTGAAGCCCCCAAGGCTGTAGTCAGATTCTAAAACATGATGATGCGAGAAAACGGGATAAAATGCACGCTTTGGACATGATATTCAACGGTTCTTTATTTTCAGAGTCATACATTCCTGCTTATTTTTTCATGGCAAGAGGCAAAAGTGAACAGTGAAACAACAATTTATTTTGTTTTTTCAATTCAAAGTAACCTATACATGTGATCAACTCCAAAACACGATGTGTAACAGATAGCGGATAGGATTCCTTATTTGCATATTCATGCAACATTAAAGGTTGCAAGGGTTAGATCTTTTGGAAACATGCATTCATATGTGTCTTTTAGAGTTGGGCGGTTACATATTAATACTTGCCAGTGATCTAATATTAATGAATGCCGATTCAAACACTGTGTGTTTATCGGCTTCATTTATATGCAGTTAATTACCTCCACATTGCTGAACAGATGGTCCTTCACTTAAGTTATTTGCCTGAGGGAGAACAGTGTTAATTCAAGTCAGAACAATATATTTGCCCCTTTGTGATGACACATCAGACTAATTACGGTGACAGGGTCAGTTTTCTTCTTGCTGAAATTATTTAACAAAGGGTTTCGGCCTCTTTTACCCTATTTTGCTTGGTAGCGTTTGTCAGTCCAAAGTTTTAATGCTAAACAACTAATTGGTTTGGATCTAATGACAATGAGGCTCATAACATTAAAAGAAACATATTCATTTCATTTCAATAAATTGTAATACAATTCAAGTTGCGTAATGAGGAAGATATTTTTTTTTTCAATTACAAGCGATCTGATTTAGGCCATGGAAAAGCGTGCCGAGGAAGTTATTTTTAGACTTCTTCTGCGCTATTCATATTATGCAGATCTCATGAAATACAGTAGAAAAATCTCAAACCTCTTTTCTGCAATATGCAAAAGAGAATTCTTAAATAGGCATAGGGGCTTTTAGATTATACTTCAGTGTTGCACGCCTTCAGTTGTCCAATAACACACTGGAATAGTGGTATACCATTTTTCCGATGTATCTAATTTCACTCAAATGCGACTAAAATGTAAAGCCTGATTTAAATATCTTAATTCTTTTAATTAAAGTTGGAACATTTTTAATTGCGATTTCTCTTGTTACCCTTTTTATATTAATTCATATATTTTTGGAGTTTTAGCATTTTTTAAAAACTTTGACTGTCATAGTTAATTATTGTATGTTTTCATAATGTTGGCAATGAAATTTGTTTAGTTTACACAGTAATATGGATGATCTTTTTTTTTTTCTTGAATTTCATAAGTTGCACATTTGTTTTGTTGCGGTTTGTTGTTACTTCGTCCAATTTCCTTTATTTTCTTATCCCCGTTATTTGTGCTTCATCAGTTTCTATAAGAATGGGACGCTGATACTCATTATGCGAGCCTGGTGGTGCTAATCCACTATGTTTTTTTGATTTTATTTATTTTTTTGTTCCCCTTTCCTTTTATGATTCCACAGCACACTCATTTTCATTTTGTTCTATCTTTTTTTAAAAATTCAGAAAATAAACAGATGAATACTCTTCCATCAGTAAATGGATAAGTATGTTGACAAAGGCAACTATATTTGACGTGTGAGTGACCTGGATCAGTCGACAGTTAATCTCAGGATAACACAGAAATGTACAACAACGCGTACCCACAGAGAATTTAAAAACTTAACTTAACCTGCTATTTTTGGACAGCGAGAGGAAACCATGCACTTAAAATCTGGAAGTAAACCAGTCAACTCAACACTTGCAGTTGAGAGTGCTAACCACCGCACCTTCATGAACTTGGGTTTTTCTCAACTGTGAAATAAACAGGTGTTGAACTATACTGGCATCCGAGCAAAACCGGCGCTATTTCAGGTTCCGTTTACCTCTGCGGATACATGTGGCCCATTTCCCATTCAATTCATTCCCAACTGTTATGAATCTGCAACACTCAGAACCAGCTTTCTCTGAGGATTGATCTAGAACTACTGTGGGCGGGGGATGCCAATGCCTCTGAGGCAGTTTTGTAAACACAAAATGGCTGCCATCACTGAAATGGACGGAACAACCTGGATTATACACATGCCGTAAAAATGCCATGAAAATTACCAAAAACGGCACAAGAGGACATATGGACTTGCTAGATTTCCAATGGGATTTAGGAGCTGAATGACAGAGGAATTCCTCTGCCGGAATGAAGACTACAAAACATGAACAGGTCATGTATCTGACTTCCATTTACTAAACCCATATTTTTAAACTATCATTCAAGTGTCATTTGTTTTACATGCAACAGGTGTTTATTTTGACATACAGTTGCACATAGAGCACAACAACAGTGAAATTTGACCACTGCGTTTAACCCATCACGGATGCACCATGAGCAGAAGGCAGCCAAGGAACAACACCGGGGGAGAAGTTAGGCGTTTTGTGTCTTGTTCAACAACACTTTAACAGGCTAGGAGGAATTTAACCAGGAACGTTCAATTCCAAGGACAATCACTCTAACATCCAGTGTCACACCACCCTTCGTCCACCCTGGATATGTATGCATCAGCTCTTGTAAATATCCTCTATGTTTGCACTGTTTTCTACAACTGGCTTTTTCAGAATGAGCACCTGGCATTGAGGTCATCCATAGCTGATGCTTCTTTGAGAAAACCTCAAGACACCTCACCTTTATGCATAAAACACTGTTAAATAAGCACGGATTTGAATTCACCTTACAGCCCATTTTGAATGGAGAATAATGGATGCATTTACATTTAGCGGTGTATCTAGTATTACAATACAAACGTGCAAAAGCAATACAATTCACTGAAACTGCAGTCTTTAGATATCCCTGGTGTCGAGCTCAGCTTTACGTGAAATAATTTTGTTCAAACTCTGACTTTTCCCACTTTTTTATCATTGGGAGAGCGAGAGAGATTATTGAAACAAGCATGTAGGACAATACAGCAGGGCAGGCTCTGCACCAGGCTGATAAGAACAGATGATCAATATTATATGATTCAACAGTAATGTTTGATTTTGCTGGGTAATGTTATCGTCTTTTGCAGGCAATATAGGAAAATGCCATCAAAGAATGACATTTCCTTCCACCCACGTCCTTGCCCCGGAGTTCAGATAGACAGACAAAGTTATTGTAAAAGACTTTTTAGCATGTCCTCATCGATTATGAACCAACATCCGCGGCATTAATGGATTTTCTGCTATTGGCCCTGGAAGAAAGTATGATCTGTGTTACCGTGACACAAATGGCTTAAAATGAATTTTCTGCTCTGGCTGCCATATATATTGACCTTGTTTGAGGAAAAAAAACTATACCATCGGTGTGACCTTGCCCTTATTTAAAAAAATGTTTTGTCATATTTCCTTCACTTCTAATCATCAAAAATGATAAATATCTTGATACTCCTTATTTTGCTGCTACACCACAGACGTACATTCGGCGTCCTGCTTGACATCGTGTACCAGGACTCCATGACTGCTTGGGATCCTAAACTCCGGACATATACTGCATGTAAGTATGTGCAGCCTTGTTACGTGATCAAGCGGCAGTTCTGCAGGTCTCCAACAGTCTGTGTATTGTCAGCGAGCGGGTTATGAAACACATCAGTCTTGCAGTCAGATTGTTCAACAGATGTGGGTCTGACTGCTTTCCAGCTTCTTTGATGTGACGCCGGGGTTTCTAGATTCCACGTATATCTATCCGTGTTGGCGGCCAACAGAGGCCGCTGAGGGCTAGATCTTATTTGTGGAGCTCAGCGTAAACAAGTCACGGTGAACCAAGTAAACCTGACTTTCAAAAACCAAGGGGCATACACAACGCTGGGGTTATAGATTGAGATGATGCCGCATATAATAGTCCTGCAGTCCATGTTGTGAGGTGAACCTTTGTTACTTCCCTCGGGTTTGTGAAACGTGTAGCTCAGCTCCTGTGTTTTCCCCCTCGCACGTGAATGAAATTCATTAAAAAGTTAATTCATGCTCCCGAGCCTGTGCGCATTATCAAAATACATGGTGGCATTAGCGGACATGTATGATCGAGGCTTTGTAAACCCAAGATGAAATCAGTGCGTTTGTGAGATGGTTCGACGTTGTGAACAAAGAGGTTCGGAAAAGTCGAAATTGCATCTTGCCACCGTGTTTTTATTTGTAACCTCGCTGGATAAACAGTTTTGCCTCTCGGGAGAGACGGCCTCTCTCAGTATCGGCGGCAGAAGTTCAAAAGCGACGCGGGGGTCATGGGATGGAAGGGTCTATAAGCAGGGGGGATTCGTCGGGGACAGGGCTCCTGTTGTCCCCAGCTGTCCTGTCCACGTCCCCCCCTGACCGAAAGGGCCACACCCGGTCAAGAGGTCACGAAGAAGAAAGGAAGCTGGAGATGAGAGGGTTCAAATGCAGGCTATAGACTTGAGGAGGGGTGGAGTCTGTGTGTGTGTGTGTGTGAATATCTGTTTTTGTTCATGTGTGTGTCTGTGAATATGTGTTATGTGACAGTGCACACTGTCATCCCCTCCACTTCCCTGTTCTCACACACACAAGGACAGCGTGACCAGACGTCCCTTTGGCCTCTGATATATTTATATGCTCGGAGCAGCCTCCGCTCAGAGAGGGAGACCCGCAAGATGCACCTGAGCAAATATTAACATCCTCCATAAGGAGTCTTTGATGTGCAGGGGCCGGAGCCTGGGGTCGCCACCCCTCAGCAGGCTTGGCTCCGAGCACAGGGTCTGCAGAGTCAATAGAGGAGTGGGAAGATATTGAAGAGCAGATGGGTCACACTCAGAGACACACATGAAGGCAACGCAAAAAAAAATGGGGGTTAAAATCTGTATGCGCCTCACCAGCTTATTTAAAGGTGTGAATCGGAATGAAATGTGACGTAAGAAAGCTGGAATACAATGCGAGAGGAACTATTCTCGTGTTTTGGTTTTTTTTGTTTTTTTTTTTTTATTACAAAAGCCAGGGTTATCATTGGGAATTCTAACCGAGTCCTCGCCGCGCTACTGTTGAAAGTTCATAAAACTCAACAGCACAAAAAAAAAAAAAAAAAAAAAAAAAAAATCGAAAAAAAAAAATCCACAACTTATTTGAAAGAGGAAAAAAAGATTAACTTCCAGAGACTTAAGTGTCTTCGCTATTAAATCCTTTTTCAAACGTTGGGAAGAGACTTGAGGGAAATAAATATATAAAGTCATCCAAGAACCGGGCTAAGTGGTTTATCTCCTTTCATCTCGCCACCACGATATGAGGACTAATCCCGCCTTGTGTCTTCAGTGCGGAGCAGGGGCCCCTCTGAACTACATTAAATAGAATAGATTAGCTCCTCCAAAAAGTCACAAGCTGGCATTTCAGAATCTGTCATGTTTTTTTTTTTTTTTTTTTGTTTTGTTTTTTTCTGTGCCATAGATAGAGGATGAGTCGGTATCTGCGCTCGGCTTTGTCTTTGAGTGTGCAGCTGACATCTGAACTCACCAAAGTGAAGGCAGCTTTGCAGGATTGCTGACGATAAGCGACCATTGATTGTCTTTTGGTTTCCAGGTTAATGCGAAGTGTGAAAATATGCTTTTTCGCGGGCGGGTACGCGTTTCGGGTAATGTCTGTTCTCGCCGCCGTGCGAACTGAGAACGGAGAAAATCTAAATACCGTGCAAACCGCTCCGCAAATATTATTGTCATCTGTTTATAAAAATGCCCATCCCAGCAGACGGAAAGTAGAGTTTATTTCCAAAGCTCGAATGTGGGTGCGTAATGCAATTAAATGACTCTGTCATCATATTTGATCTGCGTCATTTCATTTGGTCCAACTAATTTGCAGGAAAGATCAGATAAGACTGAGCCATCATGTGTTTTCACATCAAAAGTGATGGATGTTTCCAATGTTGTTTCCTCTTCATCCTCTCAGTCAGACTTCCGAGGGCAGTAGTGATTAGATCACCTCAGTCCTCCACACAATGAGCTATTGTTGGGGCCGGCAGGCATAAATTAGACTCTTCAGAGTAATCTAGTTAAGGTGGGATGAAAGGGTTTACTCAATACTACTTAACGTTCCAAGGAAATTTCAAAACTTTTATTTATTGTCTCATGCCAAATTGAAGTTTACGTGTAGGTACAGGACATGTTTTAGAGGATGTGAAATAAGGCCGACAGGTTATACGAGGACAAACCTGCAAGGCGCAGGTCAGTCGAGCCGATGAGCAACGCTACATACTCAAGGTGTGTGACAAGAGTGAGGAAACGTGCGGGTGGTTCTTCAGATTAGCCGAGCTGGTTAAAGTCTTAATAAAATCACAAAACGGCAGCTATGGTCAATCCAAACGGGGACCTGAGAGGACGCAGGTCCCTCACAGACAAAAGAGCACGGAGAGTAAGAATGGAAACACATTGCACCATTATGCCACTGATCTCAGGTCAGACTCAGGTCAGATGTAGAAGACACTGAAACCATTTTGGGGAAATCGAGACGTTGAATTTGATGAATGACGGATCTGGTCTTTGCTGTCCATGGAAGGTCTTTAAGAAACTCCTCGGAGTCCAGGTAGTCTCATACTTTTTTTTTTTTTGTTTTCAAAAAACATAAAAAAACAGAATGAGGTGGCATTGAAATTTTATTTCAACAGCTTCCAGGCATGTACTCATTATTTCCATAATTACATCTGAAATTATCTGGAAGATTTTCATGACAAGCATAATTGTGCATAATAGTGGCAACAATTGCAAGCATAATAGTGGCAATATAGCAAAAGTAGTGCAGGAGTGAGACGTGAAATCATACGTGAGGATGCGTTAGAATATTATCTTGAGTATTTCACAATTCATGTAGACATAAACACACACACACAGACAAACACAAACACACACCCACATTTTTATATGTATTATATATATATGCATACTATATGGTCCTATCTATATATCTATCTGTCTAATTTATCTATCTGTCTGTACAGTTTATGTTTGTTATGGAGATACTTGACTCGTGTGTGTGTGTGTATACATACCACTGTATATCTTTATGACATGAGTATGCGGTAGTTTGAAGACAAACACACATGTTTGCATTTATTTTTGAGTGTGAGAATAAATGAAGATGTCAAAAACATTCAATGATAGGTTATTAGGTTTCTTTTTTGACAATTTAAATCACATTTCAATGTGATAACCACGAGCAGGTCGTTCCCATGGAGAGAAAGTCGCACCGCAAAACAATGGCGGTTCTTTCAAATGAAGATATAAACATTTGCATGTGATACTGTGATGTTTTCATACATTAATTGCAATCTGCAATTTCTGAGGCTCTTAGAGGGATGCTTTTTACTAATGCATACCCAATCATCTTGGACCAGCTGGGACAGGCTGATGCATCTTAATGTAACAGTAAAAGATTTGCCGAGGCGCAGAGCCAGCCAAGTGCATTAGATGTGAAGATCCACTGTGAAGCTTCACATCCGTAATGCAAAGTAAAATAGTCCCTCGTGACACAGAGGGGAGCTGAAGCACGAGGCACTACGTAAAATGAAAAACTCATCAAGAATGACTTCAAAACTACACATCATTACTTTGAGTTTTTACTTTGTGCCATTAGATAACGTGCGTGAACCAGCTATAAATAGCACATCTCCATTATCGCGAATACGCCTTCCGCGTCGATCCGAATATAGATAAAGTGCGTACCAATTCAAGGTTGCTCGGCATGCGTACGGCGAGGCGATGAAGAATATCTTTTTGAAAGGTAGGGATCAGATAGCGAGACCCTCCCCTAGCTGGCTTAATACCATCAAAGCTGCAGTCACTAGGTACGACGGGGCGCAGGCTGCCGCTCTATTTCGGTGTGTGTAAACAGGGGCCAGTAGTGGACCCCTATCTGTCAGCGGGAGCACATTTGTGGGAGCATCAAATGAGAGCCGGAGCTGAAGAGTAGGCCACCTTATTAAATAATTAATCAAGGTGCGGTTGAAGGCACACATTCTGATGAAAGCACCTTCTGTCAGGCAAAATTAAGCCCCTCTATCTTTGCATTATTGTTGTTAGTTTAGGCTGATCTTCCTTTCATTCCTTCACCGCTCTCCCCCCCCTCCCTCCCTCGCTCCTGCTTTCCATCCATCTTGCCCCGTCTCCCATCTTCTTATCATAAGTTTGAGGTTGTCAATGTGTCAATTAAAGCGAGCAGCGGCATGTTGTTTCATCGTGCAGAATGTTTGATGTCTTGATATAAAAGTGCTTTGAAATCTGTTTATTTTGCCTTTGCGTTGGTCTTTCTTCAGCACTCTTCCTCTCGCCGGCTGGTATGCTGTGGGTTCCTCTTATCTTTTGTGGCTGTGAATTAAAGCGGGGAGGAAAACACAACAAAGGTATGCAAGAGTGCCGATGATGTCACACGTGGATAATGATGAGTTGAAAGTAGATGTGCAGAAAGCTTCTCAAGGGCATGTAGACAAGGCAGATTAATCAGGAGACCGACACGGTCCTCATCTACATCGACCGACGGGGGGATTAAGGTGTGATTCCCAAAGGTGGTTTTTGAAAATACCTGTCACTCATTTTAATAATGTTTTGACATGTTCATTTCCTATATCAGATGTTGCCCCCCGATCATTTAAACAAAAATAAT
This sequence comes from Fistularia commersonii, assembly GCF_037954325.1. Lineage (NCBI taxonomy): Eukaryota > Metazoa > Chordata > Actinopteri > Syngnathiformes > Fistulariidae > Fistularia > Fistularia commersonii. The sequence continues at coordinate 7,753,922 of NC_141318.1, forward strand.
TCATAACCTAGTCCTTTATGAGATGTTAACCGAACAACAAAATGCACTAGATATTCCTTTCTGTGTTGCATCTGACTGTGTGAGACAAGAACATTGAGTTAATTTAAATTTTAAACAGCCCGTGTTTGACGTCAACCGCTGCTTTCTGAAATCCAGGTTCAAAGCCTTGACTTCTGCTTGGTGGCCAAAAAAGCTTGGCTTTTGCTTTTTCCATTGTAATATACCAATATTTGATCAGACCGTAGGGCCTTGGGTGGCTGTGGACAACCTACCATGGGAGCAACATGCCCCATGATATCTAGTGGATCATTTACCCGTTCCAGGTATATCTGCTTTTACTTTATTTGTTAGATAACTTGGTTTTATCCATACCGTGAATCTATCAGATAGATTCTCAAAAAATTGTATTTCACGCTATGCAGCCTCAAAGGCCGACCTTGCCCCCTCCACTATCTTATCTTATCTTATCTTATCTTATCTTATCTTATCTTATCTTATCTTATCTTATCTTATCTTACCGATAAGAGGTAGATAATGGATGGGCGGATGGATAGTTTGAAGGAATGAATAATTGAATAATAAGATGGTCAATAGTGGGCTTATATGTTTCTACAACTTAATGAAGCTCCGTGCTTCCTCAGTATACTACAACCCTTTTTACAGCGAAAAGGCTACAGCGCATTAATGTTGGCTCATTATTGCTCTTCTTGAATAAACAGCAGTCGGCTAACTTTTTTGCCAAAATAAACCATTCCCTGGACAACGGGAATTAATTTGCAAATTCTTGTTCTTATTATTCACTCTCCCGTAATGCAATCTCGATTTTATGTCTCTGTTCTAATGTCAGACTATTACGTATATTGGTTTACAATATACTAAATTAAAGAAGTCATGTGAAATGTCAAATAAAGGCTCATGCTGGGGAAAATCTTTGAAGGCGATGGGGTGCCGCCTTCTATCACCACCACCCAATTATGACAGCGCTTGGCACTTCATTCAAAAGGATTAACCAAATGTGTCTCTCATAAATGTACACATTCCAATATGCTCTCCGTGTGTGTCTCTGTGTATTTGTTTGGTATCCACATGATCGTCGTCTTTAGGATCTCATATCCATATGGCCTCACAGAGCATTCCTCAGATCAGCCATGCAAACCGCTTGAAGGCACATTTCGCTTCAACCACATAAAAGACGAGCAGAACTGACGAGAACAATGTGTACAACTGTAACTCTGTTCCTTGTACCTGTATGCCAGTGTTCCCCCTGCGGGACGCTGCATGAGAGAAAAAAATGCCGGTGCTGCCCGAAAATACAAAAGCAGACCTGAGACTTCCAATAAATCTCACATTACAAAACATTAAATGAGGCTTTTCTAGTAAGGGAAGTGCAACTATCAATCTATTCACATAAAATCCCTTCCAGAGCTACTGGTGAAATGCAGTACAATCACAGTATCCACTTGTGGTTTGTGTGACAGGGAAATATGCTAAGGCTGTAAAAGTTGATTAGTCTGTTAGGTAATGTTAATTGGATCAACAGCGAAGCCTTAAAAAGTTGGTTTTAATATACAATAATGCGGTATGCTGTTTTATTGGTAACCCAATAATGCCTTTGCTGGATTCCGAAAAAAATCCGAGTAACAAATTAGCCTGTTTAGCCTCTTGGTGGTCGTGATAAAAGCGGAAAACACAAGAATAAGAGTCCTTTGTGTGCACATGTTGTAACCCGGGATTGGATTAATGGAAAGAAAACATTAAAGTGTCTTTTAATTAGCAATAATGCACAATTAGTTACAGCAGATTTGGAATTAAAAGAAGAATAAAAGGCTGACACAATATATCTTTGATGATATTCATAAAATGCTTAAAAACATGACTGATGCTTTTTTTTTTTTTTTTTTTTACTTTAAGGCTGCTGAAATGTTTTCTTTCTGATACCCTAGTTATTTACTCCATCTTTCAACGATGCATGAATGTTTCCTTTATCGTCGTCTTCTGTCCAAGCACGGCTGTTTATAGCTTGTTTAGTTGCTTTAAAATAAATAGATAAATAAAAAGCTGATTTACACAATTTTTGAGATTTTAGAAAAAAAAAGTCTATTGATTAATGACAAACTTTTGGGCAGGAAGTGTAATCTGCTTTTCACAGTATTTGACTACTGTAGACAAATGGAAGAAACCTCAGAAGAGCCTCAACAAGTGGTTAAAATCTACGTGACTTAAAGCTGCTCTGCAGATGGGAGGGAGCGTTATTTGAATAAAATAAATTATCCATTGGCGTTATCTGCACAAAACCATTTTACATTGACAGACGACAACTTTGTTCTAAGCTGATTTGATCTCAATACATGATAAGAAGCCCCAGAGCGGGACATAAAACATGAATAACTAAATAAAAATACATGCATAAATAATTAGTAATCATCACTATCTTAGAAATAATAATAATAATGGAGCCACATGTCCCATCATTGACAACTTGTTAGTGGAAGTCTGAAGAAACTAAAACAAATGTTCACATGATGGAATCCATTCCTGTAATTCAACTGGTTTGTGATTCTATAAGAAGTTATTTTTTTGGTGTTAGGTATTCCCAAGTCAGGTGGCACCGCAGATAGAGCACATGAATGGATTTTTTTAGTGAAAACTACATCCTAATCGTCTTTGACAAAGGACTTTCTGTGTACTTGTGATGTTAGAACTAATTGCTGCTTTAGATCCCAAAAAAGGACGCAGATGTGTAGATGGTTTGGTTCCCTTTTTTTTTTTTTTACCGAACACAGCATTGTAAATCATCCTTTTCAGCAGAGCACCTTATTTGGACTGTAACATTTCATGTACTGATATTTTTGTAGGATTTGTTTTGTGCATTAAGTATAAGAATCTACATTTGCAATACCCGGGGTCGCTGTAAAAGTAATGAATTCTTTGTGATTAAAAAAATTATCTCGAATCACAGAGACATGTTATTGTGGTTGTCTGAATACTGATCATTGGTTAAATTTGATACTGTAATTGAACAACTAAACATATCGCAATATCTTAGCAAACTTGCTTTACCTCAGCATATAGGCCTATATCTATTTACTTATCTGCATTCATACTCCGAGTGGTATTTTTACGCATGTTTTACTACAAATTATGTCAAATTAAGGGTGTACCACATCAAATTTAATTTCATGTCAACAAATGGATGAAATGATATCCGGTTGTCTCTATGGTCATTGAATTGATATGTAATGCGACCTTCAGCTATTCCCATTTCAAATACTGTGATTAACTGTCCATCTGCACAGTTACGCTGTTAACTCAATTAGATGCCATAATACATTCAAATGCATTTCATTACACCCGCTTGTAAACCTGCAACTTCCGACCTTCGGTTTATGCGGCATAAATCATTACGTTAGGCACAAATACGTTTAAAACGAACCGCTTCGACTTATTGGTAGAAGAGTTTTCCAGCGCTGGTTGATTGCAATTCCTTATTGGCGGGCTGCTGCTCTCCTGCAAATTCAGGAAGGACTGGTATAGACAGGTACGAGCACAAAGGGCCAACAATATTTCCTGCAGTGGCTCCATGAGAATCACAGAAAATTATTTGAAATCCTTCTCGTCACGTGTAGAGCGCGGTCAGGCACAATCATGTCTCCGAAAATCTTGCAGCATGTTATTACCCCATGACAGCCGTAAGCTTCCAGAGTTCGGATATTTTTGGTTCCTCAAGTCTCCAAAAGTAGAACGAGAGGCAGAGCCTTCGGCTATCGGGCTCCTCTCCTGTTGTCCCGGATCCCAGTTTAGGTCCTGGACTCACGCTCTCTACATTTAAGAGCAGACATGCAGCCTTCCTTTTTGATCAAGCTCATAGTTAGGGATGGTTCAGTTCTTCTACTCCGGGCCAATGCCGCCGGGGATCTCCCATGATGCAATGAGCTTCTCGTCCATTCGCATATCCCATCAACATACGCCGCAAACTTCATTTTCTGCCCTTGTTTCTCCTTGTTTCTCACTTTCCTCTTTTTAATTCTCTGGTTTACTAGATTTGCCCGCTTCCAGAAACACTCCAAAATATAAAAAAGAAATAAAACCAAAATAGAAAAAAAATGATTTACATGGCACAGCATTTTTTCTCCCTTTGATTAAAACTCAGGAATCCCTCAACAGAAGCATGATGCGAAATGACGCAAGGTTAAGAGTTTAAATGCAGAATTGATAAATGTACATAAACGGCAGTTATGCAATCCTGCATGGGGATGGCTAATGCGGGCGTGATGCAACGTCACAGGGGAAAGCTTTTACAAAAATAACTCTTGATCCAAGCATTTGTTTCCAGCTGTGCGATTGCACCGGCTGTATCTTAAGGCGAGGGAAGGCCTTTTTTTCCCTGTAATGTCTTTTTTTTTTTACACATTTGACACGGTGTTCGTTTTTTTTTGTTTTTTTTTTTTCTTTTTCAAATTCGTGGGTTTTACAGTTGTCTTGCTGTTTATGGAAAGAAAAAAAAAAAAAGGAAAAAAAATTAGCCCGACAGGAAGCCTCATCATACATCCCTGTTCACTACAACTTTGTTCCATACAAATCTATATGTTGCCTTTTATTTTCATTCTACTTTTAAACTAGCTTTCTGGTTCTCCTTTGTATCTCCCAGTTATCGGCTCGGTGCAGGCACATGGGGGCTTCTTTTGAATAGACAATGTGGGTTCGACCCGCGTGACCATGTGTCAACATTTAAAGTGCCCTCATGATGTTTGTGGGAATTTACCGATCTGGCTGCTCTCTGCAGGGCCATGAAAGACTTGTTTAAAAAAATAAAATCAGATTACATAAGCAGGCTTTCATACCAGGGTTGCGGTTCTGCGAAAAGGATTCCTTTTTCAAGTGTGTAGATTTGAACGAGAATAACGAGAATTTCGCTTATTATCTTTTTGATTTATCGTACCTTTTATTTCAAAGTGACTCTAAAATAAATGAATTTCAAAGAGAGAAAGAAAAACATGATGATGTACAAATATTCAATTTACACCACTGGGTGAAGTGGTAAGACATCGAATGTGGAAATTCCCAACTGGCTTCATAATGGACAGCCTAAAGGGTATTTACATTTAAATCGAGTGGTATTACAATGTTGCATTCATGCATTCACATAAATTATACATTATCTCCGTGGTGGAAACTGATCCTGAACGCTATAATTCGTTAGAAACCATTAGAGCATGTTTTGCAGTGATGGCTTTTGACTTTACAATGAATATTTGCTGAGTTTGGGGTAGTTAAAAGATAGCAATCAAAAAAAAAAAAAAAAAAGCCATGAATCTTGAAAGAGCCGGCGATAAAATAACCCCCTTTTTCGGAAGACACATATTTGTGAAATTCAAAGTCGCTCTACATCTACATAGCATGCGGGTGGAGTACTAAATTTGCCACAATGAGTCGTGGGATCCAGACATCAGATGTTTGTTTCTGTTTTTTTTTTTTTTTTAATGTTGACCGCACCGTTTCACCTTCAAGGGCTTTGAAGGGCCTCCCTTCCTCTGAGGTTATGAATGCAAAGGTGTGTCAGCGTCTGTTGGCAAAGGCGGACTACACAGTACTGAGGCCCCCGGGCCTTTTGTTAAGTAGAGGGGACGGTAATTAGGACGCACTTCGTCTGGGGCCAATGGTCTAATTTAGCGGTGCTGTTAACAGCTTCACTAAAGATCAAATACGGTGCAAAAGGATCAAAGCGAGTGCCGGACCGGTTTGAAAAGGGAAGCTACAGCCTAAATTAATTAGGGCTTTTATTCTCCACAGTCAGGTGGCTGAAAGGAGACAGGTATGTGAACAGCATGAAGGCAACACCTGGTCAATGTCCAGGGGTGCCGTGTCAATTATGCCGTTGCTGAAGAGCGCGCGTAAATGTGCGCGCTTGTTCGCCTTTCCCCCCGGAATGAGGACCGCGCCGTACATTCAACCGCAGCTTTGTGCGCAAACCGTAGACCCTGATCTCGACAGGAGGGCGCTAATCCTTTACTTTATTTACTCCATGTAATTAGTCATCTTTTAAATGAACTGTTTTGCAAGATGGTGTTTGGCAGGGCAGATCAGCAGTGCAGTGGTTCGCGCTCTTGCCTCGGGGCGATGAGGTTGCAGGTTAAACTCTGGAGTGTGTGATTTGATTCCTTATGCGCGGCGTTAGCATGCTCTTCCTGTGCACGCCGGGGTTATCTCTGGTTCTCTGCGCTCTTCCCACAGCCCGGGATCATACGATCGTGCAGAAATTCTCAGTTGCTGCCAGCGAGAGTGTGACATCCACTTGTTGCAGGTCCTTCTTATCCAAGATGGGTTAGACCCAAAAAATCCCCCTTGTGAATCCTTTTGTTGGTTTAGTGAAATAGAAAATGAATGAATGATTTTTGTTTGGCATCTTCATACCTGGTTTGTAAAGGAGGGCCAGGAAGACTTGGCTTTCTCATGTCACCTGACCTCAGGTTTAAGGAGTGGACAATGACATTTAAAGCTTTGATTTTCAGGTTTTTTTTATGTTTTTATGAATAAAAAAAGTCTGCAATCTAATGCTGGGGTTTTGTCAAGACTAGAGTAAAACCTCTCATCTCACACCAGCTCAGATCTAAAGACTAGTTTCTAGAGCTTTAAGGAGCAGCTTAGTTTTAGCGTAGTCTGAGACTAAAGACTGTGGATCTGACATCTCGGGATTTTGAAAAGATTCGTGGAAAACCAAGCTCACGACAATATCAAACATGTTTGATGTCGTCGTGAGCCCCGAGACCAGGCAAAGACCGAGCTACGACTGTAAGTCTACCGGCTCGCACTTATCAACGGAGATGACTGGAGCGCGCTGGACTTCCAGTAAAACTCCGCTACAACTCTTAAAATTTCTTCCAGACTTACAATTTTGTAAGATCGTAAGAGATAAGCGTGGTGTAAGGGTTAATCAGTCATTTCAATACTACAATAAAGCTGGGAAAATGATTTATTACTTGTACCTGCCAATCCTTCGTCCCCCAAAACCTCCTTCCTGTGACCACAATCATCCTAAATCTGGAATATCTTTTTTTTGGAAGATATTTGTAACACAAAATCCAAAGCATGAAGATAAAGAACAAAATGAAGGATGACCGAATTCCCTTTTCTCCACTTTGGTTTGAAATTCTTTTCGTTGCTTACGCTGTTGTATCTTCGTGGGTCATTGAATTACATCTGAGCCATATTTCGCTTTATTATTAACAGCTGCGCTTTTCTTCATGGAAATATCTGCCCGGAAAACGGCGAATTGAGATGATAATCTCGTTTTCATCATATTTGACCTCATTACAATTTCATTCACATCGCTTCTTAAAATTAAAAGGACAACGGTGACACGGTGGTTGACTTTGTTTTTCTTATATTTACTTTTGTCGCATTGGATAAACTAGAGGTCTGCATCAATTTTATTGTTCCGTCACCATTTTAGATTATTAAAATGCGTTAATAACTCATTATACGGTCTCTGTGTTTACTTACGTGCAGGATTGCGGTCTTGTTGCCGTTGTTGTCGTCATTCCAGTTGAATTACTTTAATCGACACGTCATTCATTTTCGAAACCACTTTTATATCGAGTCCTCTCTTTTGGAAACAGTTAAAACATTTACAATTTCCCCCTTGAATGTTTCCTGCTGATGTCACACTTAATCAGTTCCCATCGATGATGTCAGTGTTTACTCTGTATTTACTCCTCCTTGAGAGAAATCACACCGGCCCATCATGGATGTGGTCGTCAGCGAGCCAGGGCCTCATTTGCAGCTAATGTGTTTGGCCGCGGAAAACAATGATGACGTCACGTACAATTTGGCCCCTCGTGTGAAGTATTGCAAAAGGGTCTGGCCGTCATCTGTAAATTCCGTTCCCGAACCCCCGTCCGCCGCAAATCTCCGTCTCTCTTTCTCCAAAATTCCCTGCGAATTCTTCCACAGGATGATTGAAATTCTGGTACAGCGGCGACAATTCCGCCCACTTGTTTTCCTCCTTTCTCATCTGCTCGTTTGAGACGCACTCCTGTTTTTCCTGAACACTCAGCACCGCTGCAAGATGACAAACAACGTATGTGAAGTGACTAATGGCTGCCTTGCATTATGGAGCCCTATGAAGATTAAGCCCAGTGCTAAGTGGAATCAGAGGGCTGGTGGGAGGTAATTACTTGCCAGCCTTACAAACACCATGTTTTCTTGGTATGAAGCCAAACCTGCTTTGGTTTTTCTTCTCTCCCAACTGGCATCACCCTCGGCGATAACCTCTGGGAGTTACGCACCTCGTGAACCTTCGGATATTTCTCTTAAAACCCGGGATTCCTTTTTTCATTTTATTTTATTTTTGCAATCAAACTTACGCACGACTTCTTGACCGCTCTCGGAGACGATAAGCGCCCTCCCCCCCTCTCGTCACGCGCGAGAGCTCCCGGAGTTGTAATCTGACATCGTCTGTTTGCTGCCAACCCCAACTGTTGCATGAATTATAGAGTCGGTGCAGGTGCTGCGGAAGTGTTAATTTTTTCTAAGCGTCCTCGGGAGTCAGCCGGTCATGGTGATAGAGGGGTGGGAGGAGAACGTTGACAGAAGGTGTGTACTTAGTACCTCCTCCAACCTGTTTGTATGAATGGTAATTAAACTGGAGGGTTCGGCATTGATACGCGAGAGAAAGGATCGGTCCGCTCTTTGACTGCGATAGAAAAGTAAGACGTCTCCTAATCTTTCCAAGCACGCGCGTGCACTTTAAACAGCCTTTACGTCGTGCTCTGAGGACAAACAGATCGGGTTGAATAAATTACACCATTCATTAACGGCTGCCCGGTCCGGGAACATGGTAAATGATGAGATAAGGCAAGTCTCATGAGGATGAGCCAAGCTTATTAACAACTTATTAAGCATGCAAGAACTCAATCAGAAGGGGACAGTGCTGTGGTAGTAGTTTGGATGAAACGCAAGCTATAACACCACATCTCCTGCAGTGGGCAGCGCGCATGTGAGAGCGGGCGCGGACGTTTTGTGAGGGGTAGGGTAATCATAGCTCCACGGCCCTGTGAGCGACTTCAAAGTGGAGACAACGCATGCAGGGTGCATATCAAGTGAAGGGTGCAGGATGGGAGCTACATGGTTACACCGAGCAGCTAAAAACTCTCAGATGGTTATAAGAGTTAAGCTGTCGTTCGGCCCACTTCAAAAAACGATCGGCCCGTTTTTGGAAATGTCTGTCCCGCCTAAAGAGACGGTATTTTTGTTAAACTAGCCTGCAGCGAAGGCAGGGTGATGCTCTGCAGCGAAAGATGGCATTTGTTTTTCTTCTTTCTGCCCTTTTTTTTTTTGTCTCCTCTTGTCGATTTCCTTCTGTTTCTGTTTAAGGTTTCTATTTCTCCATGCAAATGAGAAAAGCCACATTGATTTGGCCTCCAGTTTCATGTTACTATGGCAACAACATAAAAACTACAAAGTGCTTAAAGCACAGCACTTTTATCCCTGCGTCCCTCTGATCATCACAGGAAATTAGCATACCGGGAAACAGGAGAGCACACAGAGGAAAGCAATTGTGCATTTGGAAGGCCTCGCTGGCTGCCTGAACAAAAATGGGGTTTTCAAGGGGAACTTGGCAAATGAGTGGGAAAAACACAGTAAAAAAAAAAAAAAAAAAAAAAAAATCTCGAGGAAAATTTAGACCAGCAGAGAAAGAAATTATTCTCTTTCTGACAGGAGTTTTCACGTTCAAGGTTTTCCGCTGTTTGTACGGGTGTCATCCTGTCAACATACATATGTAAATGTAAACACACCACCTAACCGCATATTCTGTCTCCACCTTTCACCGCATGTATCCCTCCTTTCATATAAACAGGAAAAACAAACATAGGTGTACATTCTTTCTCGTTTTATCAGCAGAGCCCAGCAGGAGAGCAAAGCAGCGTGTTTCTCCACTTTTGATGTAAATGAGTGAGTATCTGCCTGCGCGTGTAATGTCGACTGTTTGTGTAAAGAGGGTATTTGTGTGTGAGGAAGAGGGGAGGATGGAGGGGTGGACACCAGGGCCAGAGGACCAAAGGAGAGTTGAAGGCCAACATCAAACACCGCATCAGCTCATTAATGCATGTAGGGGTGACCCGGCCCCAGCATGGAACAACACAAACACATCAAAAATGCCTTCCAAAGCCCACATCTTGACCGTCATCACACTGAGCCATAGGAAGGCTGTGAAATCCACCCACCAGCCCCATAGATTTGAATGGTTGTGTTGTTTATCGTGTCTCAGTGAGCTGCGGAGATGGACAAAGACTGCAGATTGAGTCGGGGAGACATGGCACGGGGCTGTCAAAATAACATTCGCACCGACACCAGTGTGTTACGGATGCGAGTTCGCCGGTGTTGTGCGCAAGGGCGAGTCCGGACTACTTTTCTGAAAAGAGAGACGGCTGAAAAAAAAAGAAAAAAAAAAAAAAGCCTGTTTTTTCACACTGGAATCTGAGCCGTTACATTGGTCAGATATCAATATTGTTTTCCAATTTTACCCGCTGTACGAGGTGGTTAGCCACAGATGAAAAACGTTTCGCTTCAAACTGTCTCACTCGCCGAATCTGTCTGCCTGAAGGCTACCCAGTATGCAATTCCAAAACAAAGAGGCCTCTTTTTGATTCCTACACAGCGTGACCTTTTTTGATTGGGTGAGATTGGTTGGCATGGAAATCAATACTGCGTTGCGCATTTGATGCAGCCTTATCTCTTCTCCACACTGTCTGCAGGTAGAGGCGAGGGAGGTTTGTATACGTGTGTGTCTGTGGGTATACGTACGCTTAACTCTCTCAGCGTGTGGGCCATAACAATAGTCCCTCTTCATGCAGAAAATTACTTTTGTGTGCCAGACACAAAAGAGAGAAACACAGTTTGAAATGAGTCTGAGCGGACGGACAAATATATATTTATAGAAACTTTCGCTCATTCCTTTTTCAAAAATGAATGAATACATCATGTGAAGAATCAAACCCAGATTGTCGTCTTAATCTAACTTCATACTGAGCACTGGTACGTGTTCTTCATCGGAAGACAAATTGACCTTAATGGTCTTTCCATCATAGCATTAATAGCACTTCTTTCTTCAAATTGCAATGGTAATTTAAGGCAGATAAAACGGTCCCAGTGCCCTAGTAACCATGTCAGAGGCACAGACGGTACTGTGAGTATATTTAAAAGAGTAGCAGTGTGCTGGGTATCCATTTGAAATAGTTGGGTTTCTGTATTCTAAGTAAGAAAGAAAGCTTGCTGATCAGCACAAGGTCTTACATGTCACCTAATTTCCCAAACCGGCCAACACGCCATCACAATAGGATGCTGATAATTAATTTTTTTTAAATATCTTTGGTGTAAAAACCAGCTATCTGTTCTTGGACATGGTGCTTTGAAGGCGGGAACGGTTCACCGCTGTTATGCCTCGCCCTCGAAAAGCGAAAGTGATGGCGTTGGAGGAGGAAACAGTACCGCGTTACCACCTGTGTGGAAGGGACGGGAGAAACAGCCCAACTGAAAAGACCAATTCTACTATCATAGAACTCTGCCGTTCTGCGATGCAGCGGTTTAGACGCTGGAGCAGCAGTTGTTGAAAATAGGATAACAGATATACTGTATGTTGCTTTTAGTGACCTGCAATACAAATCCCTCTGCTGCACAGGGCTCCTGAGGGTGCATTCAGGAAATGTGCATTTTCTTAAATTAACTACAAGTCTAGCTCAGCCACAGAGAATTGTTCTTTGCACATGCACAGCCTGCACATTCATATGCATTAAGAACATGTTATAAGGTGCTACGTCGGCGGCAATGAGCTCATCCTCTGCTCTATATTTAGTCACATAAATGGAGTAGACCCCGAATGTGATGGGATCACCCCGCATTCCCCTTGCCCGATCCGGCTCAACCTCAAAGTGTCCCTGTCTCGTGTTTGTTATGCCCAGGGTTCAGAGCTTTTCCATCATTAATAAGACAAAATAAGAAATCTTTACTTGACCGTAGTTTATCACTGCTCAAATCCCGAATGGCTTGAATCCAAATAGAAGGATGTATTTCATACGCTGTCTTTTGAATCCTAGCAAGTTTATAAACTTCACTTGAGCTCAGACTGTGTCTTCAAGTGCATTGAGAATATAGAACCATCCCGGTATGCATTTCATAGTCACAGTTATCTGATTATTTCCCCCCTGGGATATGTACTAAAAACCTATTTAATCAAAAGCAATCTACAGTCTTTTAGAAGATATTTTCAAAGAAAAAATCTTGAAAGGAATTCGACTGCAGATCGGCAGATGCTCATTGTTGAAGTTCAAAGCTCAAATGCAATTTTCATATAGTAATTTGACAGTAAAGTAATCATATAAAAAAACACCCCGGATGCTGAGAGAAGACGCGGTTCGTAGGAAAGGACATATGCAAAATTGCGAGATATGCTACACAGAGAATCAAGAAATGCCGCCGAAACCGCTATCTACATAACAAAAACGCGATACACGAGAATACGGGGGCATGTTTTGGTCTGATCTAGCATGTAGGGCTTCTTTAACGCCGTCAATAATCTTTTTGTGCATATCAATAGCCACAGCAACCAGCTGTTCCTTACCGTGCACCTCCAATAGGCGCATCTGAAACCATTTAAATCAAAAGCAGTCACAGTTTCCACAGTGCATTATAGGCATTCCAGCATGGCCTTTCGCTCCATGCCGCCGAGCCCTGCTCAGCAGGGGGGCGCAGTATAAAGTGGGCACACAGCAACACAAATATGCGGCCCACTGTGCGTTCCCCTCAGGATCGCAAAAGAAGGAAGAGACAGAGGAATAGGGGGGGTGAACAACGTCTGAATTTCTTTTGCGCTGGCTTTTTGGGTTAAAACCTCAGCAGATAAGAACCTTTCTACTTCTTTGAATGAATTGTCTCCCGGTCACGTTGGGGGAAGAGGGAGAAGAAAGAGGACCCTCTTTCTAGCTCGCCCCGTGGCTGCCGCTTGTACAATAGGGAGGGCGGGGGGGACAATAGTGGAGCCGAGCTCGTGGAAGTGAGTTACATTTATAACATAGTCTAACCCCCTCAACACAAGCATTGAGCTATTTTTAAATATCTTTGAAATAGTTTGATGGTAACTTTGTATGAGATGCAAACCCAACCGGGAGCAAACTATTTCACCAGAGATCAACGCCGAGGTTTCCCAAGGGGAAATATTGATTGATCATGTGGATATATTCATATATTCTACATCAATTCATATTATTTTGGCACTGCGGTTGCAAGAAATCTTTCAAGGAGTCGAGGAGCCCAGCTGATGTTAAAATGTGTTATATTATGGCGACGAGAAATCCGTTTTTCCGGCTAACCTGTTTGCCTGTCGGTTTGCAACATTTTTTGTCTGATTTGAGGAATCTAATATGGTCCTGTCGGTCAAAAGCCAAATCGTTTTTTGTGTTTGACTGCCGAATTGACGTCTGATATCTACCGGGAGCCGAGCTACATTCAAGTGTTCCCGAACTATCGGGTTATTTTGCTGAGAGATATTGTGGACGCCGGCCTGTGCACATACTCGGTTCTTAATGAAGTGTCAGTGAGCTTCTTGTTACCATCCCAGTTTGCTATGGTGGATATATCTGTTGTACAGCGCAAAGTAACTGACAGTTTTCGAAATCATTCGGAAAACGGAGAGGAAGACTACTAAGCGGTATATGCTCTCTGATTCTAACTCACACATGCCAAGCGTAGTGACTACTCTCAGGCACCGCTTTCTATTTCGAGTTGTCAGATTGTATTTATATAGCATCAAATCACAACGCAGTTGGTCTCATGACACTTTACATGTAGAGAAGGTCTGGACAACACTCTTTGGAATGATTTACAGAAACCCGACATTCTCCCGTGAGCAAAAACTGGCAACAGCGGCAAGGAAAAACTGCTTTGCAGAAACCTTGGACAGACCGGTTCGGGTACAAAAGAGGGCGAGTTAGATAGAAGGACAGAGAGATAGAATGCAACTGTTATCCAGACCTTACCACAGTTGAGAGGGACAGGCACGAAGGATATATAAAAGTAGTTCTGACAGATACATGGCTGACTTGATACAGTGATAGGTTTTTTTAAATGATGATTTTGAATAATTCTACTTTAGACAACTGAAAGTTACATCCCACACAAGCACATGAAAGGAAAAAAAACAACAATGTTTTTCAGAATAAAATCTGCCACAAGCGTCATAGTGTAACAAGCATTTTCAAAAATAAAAACCAAAAAAAAAAAAACTGTTTATTCTTTTTAATTAGTAATATCAACTGTTTGAATGTCACATACTCAATGGCTGAACAATCGAGTGGTCATGTATATCTCCTTGCAGTGCCTTTTAATATTATTGCCGCCAGACTCATCAGGTTAGAATAAGCAATTGGCGTAGAACTGTCTCATAAAACAAAGTTGAGAAAAACAAAAAAAAAACATGTTAGTATATTGTATCCACGGATATTGTTGAAAATACCCAGCTTTTCAAAAGACTTCCGTGAAATATATCAAAAGGAGCACATTCAGATGAATTTGGTGAATATCGATAAAAGGCTATACATTCACAGAAAAAAATTCCAGCCCCGAGATATTCTAAGCTCTAAACGTTAGAACGTCTAACGTATATGACTGTAAAAAAGAGAATTTTGTACCAGATGCTGCCTTGGGCAACATGATGTCAGGTTCTCTGGCCAAGAGACACACATGCAATAAAACATATATTATATATAGCATGTTAAAAGAAATAGAATCAATCTTTTGAAACCAAGCTAAAAAGCCTCTGTAAAGATGGCGTATACGCCACGCCTCTTAATCCCAGCCCTTCCCCCCCCTCTTTCCACAATGCAAATTAATCAATGACTTCATCATCGAAAATTTGCCCAGCAACCACAGCTCCGAGAATAATCCGACACATGGAGTACAGTTTTGTAAATAATGCAGTTGCCATTAGTTATTTAGAATGAATCAGTGGGACCTGCGGGCTTTGCAGCTTAAATCAGCGGCTGTGATAATATTCTTTTTTCTTTTTCTTCTTGTGTTTGAGCATCACAAGGGTATACCAGTTTCACTTGGTGGACTCCCGACCAATAGATAGGGGGGAAAGCGTGTGTGTGTACAGTTTACGAAAGCAATGTTTATCTTTGTGTGCATCACATATTGATTATCATGTCATCCTCCAAGCTGCGAGACGTTTATCCATGCAAGCGGTTTTTGAGCTATCTTTGGTTCGGTTACAAAACAGAACCTGCACCAAGAACTCGCGTATCATTGTCAATCTTTCAATCACCTTTACCCGCGAGGACGCTTGCACTTTATTCTAAACGTCAAAGAGTCAACCGCAAAGACAAAAGTTGACCAGTGGAATGCAACCGTGTTTGACTTTCAGGGAATATGTGGGCACTGTTGTTTGTACAAAACACTCACCTTGTCCATGTAATATGCAGCGGGGCAACATATCACTCATTTGATTTGACGGAAATAGACAAAATCCATCCGTTCTTTTTTCACTTGAGTGAGTTTGCAGTTTCCAGTTTTCAGAACATTTGTCCATTGCACCTCAAACTATTACGCCACCAACGGCGTTCGACGGGGACAATCAAATCGATGTTTATTGTCATCGACATTAACGCACCCGGACATTGTGAGTTGGAACTCAGCACGGAGCAGTTGGAGGCACGCTGTCCGAGATATGGGACAGCCGTTGACACCGAATGAGGAGTACAGAGTGAGAGGTCATCTTCTCCATTACTTTTTCAAGGCCTTTAGCCATGTTTAGGCCACCAGATGACTCCAGTTGTTGCCTCCCCTTTGGCAAAGGCATCCTGTCCACACCCGGTGGTCTGCACTCATCTCATCTTTCATAGAACACAAGGGGCAGGAAGTATCCGCAGGGATCAACAGATGCAGGGTAAAGCCACAAAATGGCTTCCTCCTGAGTCGACCATGTGGCTTCCGTGATTATAAAAACCTTTGCACCTCAAAACAACACACAACACAGTAACGTGGATCTTGAGGTGAGGAAATATTCTCTCAGAATAAATTTCATGATTGATCTTTTCACGGTGGGTACACAGACTCCTATACAAGTGGCTGTTAATGCTTTTAGTGTAATAAACAAAACTGGACAAAACTGTCAGAAATCCAAAGTTTGAGAATAATATCTCCTGACATGACACAGTTCTGGTTACATTTAGGCAAAGAAACACTTGCAATTTATTAGGGGTTTGGGAAAACCATAGGCTCTTTCAAAGCTGTGAAATGAAGTGTTGTCAACTCAAACAGAACACACTCCCACTGCAAAATGATGTTTGGCAAAAGAAATAATAGATAATTAAAAAAAAAAAAAAAAAGTGCAGCTCAGGGTCAGCTAAGTATTGTGCTCTGTGTTTGTGATGTGGAACGCAATGTTTCAAGTAAGACTTGAAAAGGAACTGTTGTCGTGTCCAGGGTGTGCTGGTGCAGACCGCCGGCCCGACCCGCATCGCGATCTGGACTTTCCCGAGTTTTAAAGAACAGAAACCGTGAACGGCCACGCAACGCTGTTGAATTTGTGCATTGGCCACAAAAAAAAAAAGATTTGAATTGATTTTCAATGCCATTGTTATGAGCACCACCATGTAATGCGGTGTTAAGGGGTTAGGGGTGTCACATATGTGGCGAGATCACCGTGTATCAACAGTGCATTATTAAAAGTTAGACGTGACTATGTGGGGAGGAGGTAGAGGAAACTTATATTTTTAAGAAAAGCCGCACCGCTGCATAAATATGTCGTCGAAGTGAGAAAAACCTGCTGAGCAAATAAATAAAGCAAATAAATCGGTGGATAATGTGAAGCAATTGTCGGGGTGTGCATAATCAGGGATTTGGAGGGCGCTCACTCGGCTGCTCATCTTCTGACTACAAAACCAGGCCCGGACATCCCCCCTACCCCACCCCTCTACGCCCCGCTTCCAGCCAGTGATAATCTGTTCCAGCACACTTGCCATGAAATGAGCGATGCAGGACTTGTAATGCACTGGACAGGCAAAGCCTAACAGATAACATAAGCCTCCTTCACCACCCTTCACACAACCACCTCACCCCAGCCTCCTCCCCCTCCCGGCTCACCATTACCAGCCCTCATCCCCTTCCACCAGCAAATCAAGACCCTTCAGCTGTAAACAAGAGGAAAAAGATTTGGTTCATTACAAGGGAAGTTGTTTTCTTCTCCCAGCCCTCCATCTGATATATGTGTGGCGAGTTGTCTCATCGCTTTTGTGCCTGCACCATATTTCATCCTGACTCTAATGACCTTTGCTGTCAGGCCTACAACGAGAGGCGGTTGTTGCGGGTTTCGTTCTCATCTCCCGTTTAAAGTGGTGATTGTCATTTGGCTAATGTATGCGTGCATACATACACGTGGGCCTTGAAGTGAAAGCCTCGCAGAGCTGACAGTTGTAGTCTGTAGTCTCATGGGGTGGAAGAAAGAAGCCTGTTTTGATGCTGATGAATACATAATTTCTGTATTATTTTTTTGCTTTTTTTCCCGTTTTTTTTTTTTTTTTTTCCTTCCTTTGCCGTAGCTGTCCGCCTTTTAGTCCTTTCTCCTTCTCTCTTTTGCTTTTAGCTCCTTTGATCTGGCTTTGGTTTGAATGTCATACCATCTGGATGAGCTCACTCTGAATGGATCTCTCTCCACAAATGCAAAAATAAAGGATTTTTTTCCCTCAAATTCCATATGTCCATATGCTTTACTTTAAAACCACATTCATTTCACTCCCACTTACTCACTGTGATAAGCAGCGCTGTTGTATATGTAGCAGGAAAATCTGTTGCTAAGAAAGAGGAGATAATGCTGTTTCGATACGCAGCGGCCTTAAATTCTCAATTATAGTGAAAAGCTTTTATTTAAAAGCTCCCATAGCGTGCAGAACCGTTTTCTTGCCATGCTGGAGGCTAATATGAAATCAGAACCTCCAGAAGAATGAACTCCCTTACAGGAGGCAACAAGTTCACAGGTTGTCATTTTTAGATATGTTAAATTGCGGATCAAAAACTTTCTGAGGGCGAGGAGCGGATTCATGTGTGCGAGCGGCAATTATATTGTACCGTTGATGAGGACCTCCCGGGCATTCTTTGACAGCGAACAGCAAACAGAGTGTGATCGATAGATTTCCAGCCCCCGTCTTGACAAGCGCCTTGTGGTTTTGGAGGTTCGGAAAATCCACCGCGAAGCGGGGGCCCTCCCATCTTGTCTGAACCAAACATTGTCCGGGTGGCTCCCGCTCCCATGCTCCTCGCTCGCTGGAATGCTGGCACGCCGAGGATAACAGGGTTTCCTAAGATCCGACCAGGACCTCTCTAATTTGGGCATACACTCCTGCCACTTCCCTTGACCAGAAACCATCTTAAAGTGGTGGCCACGTAGGAACTGGCATTCCCCTTTTCCTCCTTTTTTTTTTTTTAATGGTTTGTTCGCTCTAGCCTTTTTCTCGGTTCCTTTTATTTCCATCCTTCCCTCTGTCTCGGCTTAAGCCTACTTTATGTCTGCTCTTTATTATTGTCCGTCGCATTAAGTCGTGGGCTTCGCATGCATTCGAACTTAAAACCCGACGGCGTCAATGCCACTCCGCGCGCACGGAGACATTATCAGTGACAGGCACGGCACAACAGCGGCTATGTGTTAGCGCTCGGTGCACCGCGTGTGTGTACAAGCAGGTCGTTCCTGCCAGTGAGTACTGAGAGAGTGACAGACCACCCACCTGCTCTGGCTCTTTCGATTGATGTCAGTTTGGAGTCAGTGGGAGGGCAGCTAATGGGATTTCACTATCAGCGCCTCGGTGTAGCCACCGTGTCAGCTATCCCTCCTCTGTAACGCGGAAAGCTCAGTCAAGCAAGGTAAAACCGCCAGGCCCCGGATCGCTAAAGACCGACTGTGAAAGCCCAAAGACAACATAATGCGGTCGTCTGAACATTCGCTCCCGCTTTTCGGAGGGAACCGTGCCGGCGGAGAACAGGGAAATAAACCAAGGTCATCGCGCGTCGTGCCACCTGCCGAACGGCGTTCTGCCGAAATCGCTCACTCACTAATGAGATCGCCGTATTCGTAGGGGATTGTGTCATTAATTAACCAATTACATGTGCCAATGATTCCTAGTGGCGTCAGCTGATGGGGTTGTTATTAGTGAATTTAAAAGGACGTACCGCCCAAAAATTGAAGGGGAAAAATACAAATGCTGCCTATTTAAAATCCAGGTTTCTTCTGAAAGAGCAGAAGGTATGATGGCTATTTTTAATCTGTTTACGTGAAGTTAAGGAAGTCAAGTCAGACTGTGTTCAAGTCTTGTCAAATCACAACACGGTTGGTTAGGAGGGGATGGGTCATGATAACGTGGCAAATAAGAACATTAGCGCTGATGGTTACATGGTTACAATATAGCTGAAATGATGCATATTTGCTCCAATATTCAAAAAAACAAAAAAATGGGGGGCACCTGCTGCAGTAGATCAAACCACGGCCTCTGTGAACTTGTGAAATGAGTGCGCCAGAGGACCTTGGAGAAGATATGAGGTTGTGTGCGAACACTTCTGATGACTGTTAACTGTGTGTTCATTGAAAATAATCCATCCTATTGTCTGACAGCATTTCAGTGGTTGATTCTGAAGAATAAAAAAAAAACAACTTTTTGTCCCTCCTCTCACCTGATAAGACCTCTCTGTAAACCATCGTGAACATTTCCAGGTTATATAAAGCTCTTTAAAAAATTTTGAGCCACCCATTTAGCGCAGAACACCCAATAAAAAAGCACAACCTTGAATTTTACCCATTAATTTGAAAAATAAAAATGTTACCCTCCAACAAGTGCTATTGTCACCGTCAAAAACAAATTTACTTTATACTCATTCTTCCAAAATCACCTGTGGCTTGTTGGCATGAACTTTAAATTTCTTATGGGCTGGGTTCAGCATTTTTTTTTATTGTACAACCCACCTGCTGTTTCAAGAAAAATATCCCACGAAACTTTATTAAAATATATTGCTCTTTCACATTGTTAGGCTTCTTTCTAAACCACAACAGGGTTGAGTTTTTGGCCCGCATAGGTAGCCAAACAGGGAATGCAAGTGTTATTCTTCGTTTCCATCTGACGCGTTTGTCTTACTTTTCGCACCGTGCGCCCCGTCATCCCTCTCTGTGCGCTGTCTCGTGCGCGTTTGTCTGTCAATGAGGTACCGCGGGGTGATTTGCTTACGTAAAGCTTTCTGCTGCATGGCTCGCTTTAAAACGAAAGCGCTGGCATTTCAGACTAACCAAGAGGTGCGGGGCACGGAGTCCAGGGTGCACGCACAACAATCATAAAACCCCTCCATTTTCCCACTTTGCAACATCTTTTTTTCATTTACTTCAGTCCAACAAAAGCATCTTAGTTCAATTCTAAAGTAGAGGGGAAACTCAGAGAGGAAAAAAAAAGGCAAAGAAAGAGGATAATCATCGACACAGGACTGGATCACTGCTGATCAGTTCATCACGATCATGTGATCTGAAGGGATTTACAACAGCTGGTGATAGAATAAGTACTTGAGCTGTGAAAAGAAGCTTAGTTTTTCATATTTTATGGAAGGGACTTTAAATTGTTATAAGATTTAACATCATTGGCTGCCATTAAGGAATGAGATTGTTCCGCATTGAGAACAAACAGTGAGTACATGTCATAGCACTGATATGCAGTTATGGATGAGTATCACCAATATCAACGCTGATCAGCTGCGTGGAAACATTTGCGTCGTCTACCTAGTAAAAGTGTTGTCATAGATCTTGTTACCCCTCGAGGTCACGTGGCATGACCTTTTGATTGGTTTACATCCAATAAAACAGACCCAGGAGTTGGTTATGGAACTGAAGGCCGTCACCCTGAACCAGGAGGCTGCTTCTGGTAAAGCATATTTTTAACTCCTCTCCATTTGTGTCTCCATTCATTTGCACACTCTTATAATTAGCATATGTTTTAATTTTGACAGTTGAGAAACTGGTACATAGTCTCAGCTACATTACTTACATTTCTGCAGAGTTAACATTACTACTATATTTTTCAATACAATTTAACCCAAAACAAAGTCAGTGGCCTGTTGGTGTAGACTATTAGGTTTATAATTGTTAAAAATAATTATAATGTATTAAATAATCATTATAATAATTATCAATATTATAAATTATTATTAATACATTATCATCAATTATTATTGTAATAATCATCATTAATCATTTTCACAACTTCAGTAATAAGGATTACTATCAGTTACTTGTGTAGAAAATTCCTTGTCACTCCGTGGTCTCCTGCAAGATTCCGCAAAATTGTGTAATATGTTGTAAAGCTCAATAAAAATTGGAAAAAAAACAAAACAATAAATAAAGGTATACGGCCCATCGTGTGTGCAGGGGGTTTGAGTAAGAGGCGGCGTTACACCCTAGACTGGTCACCACTCGATCAGTCACAGGGCTTCATATGGAAACACAACCATTTACTCTCTAGTTCACTGATCTGAGCAATTTTGGGTTTCCCATGAACCTATTGTATTGTTTTGGACGGGGGATGAAACAAAAACCTGGGAAAAACCCACACAGACGAGGGGAAAATATGTAAATTCCACTCGGGAAGGCCCCACGTCGGAATCAAACCGAGGACCTTCTTGTTGTGAGTCTGAACCGCCGCATCACCATGCCACCCGATGAAATGAATAAATAAAAACCTTCTTACAGTTGTGCTGTGTTTCAACAAGCTAGCGTTTTGTGAATGAGCGCCGGGAGTTTATAGTTTTCGGAAAGCAGCCGAGTGAATCTGCAGGAAAAGGGAACTTCATTAGAGTCTCTCCCGTCACCTTCCTGTCAGATCAACACTGCACTTTGGATTTTCTCTCACCAGCTCCGTCTCTGTCTGCCACACTTTCTGCTGTTCAGCCTTTCATGACACTTTCTTCTTCTGTCTTTTTAAAAGTCTACAACTATTTAATGGGAAGTTAACACTTGAAGTTTGGTGGCAGCTTTTACACATTTCCCCCTGTTTTTTTTTTTTTTGTTGTATTTTTTTTTTTTTTTTTACTTTCCTGTGTGTTCTTCCACATCAGACATCCAGAGAGGGGCCTTTTGTGTCTGACTTTGCCCCAAAGACAGTCGTCTTGCTTGGCAGATTAATAATTACAGAGTACACAACATCGGGGAAAACAGTTTCAACATCTTTGATGTCAAACATGAGAGGAACCAAAATTGCAAAGATAAAAAAAAAAAAAAAAAAAGTATGATGAGGAAAGGTCTTGAAAGATGGTCTTTCTTTCTATCTCCCCTACTTTTGGCGGCATTTCCTGTTATTGTTGCATTCTTCTGTTTTTGCTGTGTATCAGCAACATTAAGGAGAAGTTGAAAGAGCGCCGTGTCCTCCCCTCGGGGTCACAAATGGGGAGGAGCCCGGCGACTTTTCTTTGTGACAATGTCACGGGAAATGAGAGAGAGTTATATTTAATCTTCCCTCATTCATCTATTTAACACATTCGTGGACCTCGATAAGTTTGTTTTGTGTACCGTTAGAGGAGCTGGCGGCCAAATATAATGTAATTGACATTGTATGGACTGTTGCCTTGACAGTTTGCAGACATTCCCCCTTTTTTGTACTTAAACAAACCAGCGTCCTCTGTAATATTGAGTTATTTGGCTGTGGGCAGCCCTCTACCCAGAAATAATAATATCAAACAAATATCAACAAAACATGAACGGATGTCTCGCAACCACACCAACATGGATCCTGTAAGACGCCGCAAATTCCTCCCCTGACAATGCAAAATCCTTAGATCACATTTGTACAAGTTGAGATGCTTTCGCGTTTTGATTTTTTCTCTCGCTTTGTATTTTTTTTTTAAACCAGCTGTGGTCAATGCATCCAGTGATGGCTATATTTTCAATAAATCTCCTTTAACTTCAGGAGACATAACTAATTGTGCAGGGAGGAACAAAATTAAAGGTTTTATAAGTCATGTTAACTCAAAGACATGGCTAAATATAAACAATGATTAAATAAATATGAATCCCTCTGGAGTCAGTTGGTGGATTTTAAATGTGGAATCTTTTTTTAATTAAAATGATTATTGCATTACATTCAGGCCGCATCCATGGTCATTCAGAATAAGATTTTATAATGACACAAGCGTTTTTTGCAGAAATAAACTGTCCACAATAACACACCGTCAAAAACGTCACCGGATCATTCACTTATATGCTCGGCGTGTGTTTGCCAAAACAGATTTTCCCCGCGGTCGGTTGCTTAGTAACGGAAAATATTTTCGAGGAAGAACAGCAATTCCTAAAACCATGAGTAAAGTATGTTTTTATTTTGATTTGTGTGTAGTCAATGTAGTCTATGTACAAGACTGCATATTTAGAACTGAAAGAGTTATGTCCTAATGCATTTCTGAAACTTTTTCATATCATATTAATACATTTTTATGATAACTTTGCAAGTGCACAACATCATTATTGTAGGCCTTACTCCACACATCAATAAGTGGTGAAAATATCATCATTTCATATTATATCAACATTTGAGAAGATTCTATCTGGATTTCACAGCTTTTTTATCTTTTTCCTCGGGGAACAGAATCACTGAATGCAATCGCCAGGCCACAGATTGTTCAACTCACATTCAGAATCAGCGCTCCATATAGGACCACACAGGGAGACGCACAATTTGCAGCTAAAGTGCAACACTACTAGAGTAACAGTGACTGCACTTCAATATCCCCATTACCATGGTATGCATTTGAAATTTTGGACACAATAGAGTGGAGTAAACCAATATCATGGGGCGGCACAGTGACACAATGGTTAGCGTTTCCGCCTCACAACGAGAAGGTCTCGGTTTGATTGTGACAGGAGGCCTTTCTATGTGAAGTTTCCATGTTCTCTGATTTTTACAGAAGACCCGTAATTGCCCCCAGACATGTGAATGAGTGAAAGAATCATTGTATGTCTCTAGATGTGGCCTTGCCCAATAACAACAGGCTCCAGACGCCCCGGAACCCCAAATGCAGGATGAGTGGTAGAGATAATGGATGGATGGAGTGATAATTATATCCCATGCATGATTTTCCCTTTCCCTTTCCCTTTTTTGTTTTGTATTTGCTCAAAACCCAGTCTTATAGTATTAGTACCCACAATCAGGCAGCTGGTTGGACACGCCGACCGCTGTGTTTGCAATTAGATATATCAAGTCTTAGATAATCATTCCCTGCATCCCGAAAAAACAATACAATTCATATCAGCACGCAGCTGAGCAGGCCCACACAAGCCTAGTGACAATTCATTAAACACAATGTGATTTTTTTTATTCATTTTTTTACTACTGCTTTCTCCCATTTGCTAATTTCATGGCTCAAAATTGGACCGTCAACACTACAGCGGGTGGGTTGGGGGTCCAAGGGTGTGTGCATGGATGCTTCAATCCACTTACATGAATAATTAATATGACCGAGTAAGTGCAGCTGTCTGAATTAGTTCAGGTTAACTAGTAATGGAATGCAATTAAAACACGTCAAAATTATTCCCCCATGAAAGACTCGAACCTTGTTGCCAGACTGACATGTCCTAGGCCATTGTAAAATCCATCATAATTTCCAATAATGTGAATATTTGTATAAAAATCCTGTTCATAAGAAGATTACTTAGTCTATCTAATCTAAATGACAGGCCTGGAAACAAAGTTCTCCAGACAGTTTTCTCGGGTCGTCCAAATTCCAGTCTAGATTCCATCATTATCAGTTCTAGGCACCATTAACTATGATCAGAGGATATAGCATCTCTGTTTTAACTCTAATAATTGAAACTTTAAAAAATTAGTGGGAAAAAAAACAGACAGAAAAAAAAAACCTATTCAAAGGCAAGACAAAAATAAATAAATATAGACAAATATTTTGATGATTGAATATGGCTTCTCTCCATTTTGATAATGTTTTTGCAATTGAGAAGCTTTTGGGAAGTTTAATTTGTAATATTCCTTTTCTCAATTTGAAGATAAGATAAGATAAGATAAGATAAGATAAGATAAGATAAGATGAGATAAGATAAGATAAGATAAGATAAGATAAGATAAGATAAGATAAGATAAGATGAGATGAGATAAGATAAGATAAGATAAGATAAGATAAACTTTATTGATCCCTATAGGGGAAACTCCCTTGTTGCAGCAGCGTAACACTTGTAATGTCAAAAAAATATGAAAAAGATATATATATGCAGTGTGCAGTGAACATAAATATAACTTGAGAGACAGAAGACAGATAGCAAGACATCCACATCTAACAGACAGCAGCAACAACAACAGCAACAACAACATCAGGAATAACAATGGACATCATAAAGGAACAGTGAGGGTGAAAAATACATAACCAGAGCTAAACGACAATGTAATATATATATATATATATATATATATACAGTACATATTGTATGTGTATATATATATATGTACTGTATACAATTGTATACAGTACAAAATTCTATGTGTCAGACACATATTCACTTACACATCCATAAGTGAAATAACATCCACAGAAGCAGGAGCATAAGATATAGTTGAGGTAAGTGAAAAGGCAGCGCTAGAAAAATACAAATCCTGCAGTACTCGCACTTTGAATGCTGCAGACAATCCGGATGTGCAGCTCGGAATGTGACAGGTGTCAGTGTGGAAAGACTTTTCTCTTCCTCTAAAAAGACCGAATGATAGTGTAACACTGTGTTCTTTAACCAAAAACCGAGGCGTCAAAGCTAAAACAACACAAACGTGAGGCACCATATCATTTAGAGTGACAGTGAGCACCTTGTTTGACGGGTGTTTCTTCGTCATTGCCGGCATACAGTAAACTCTGAAAATCCACCAGTCAACCTGGAGCACATGTGGTGGAATTTTCTTGTGCCTCGAAGTCCATTTGCATACTTTTTATGAAGATGTACTTTACCAGTTTATTGGAATCTTGTCACATCTCGTCACCTAAATCTGTCACAGAGCAGTGTGGACAGATTTATCCAACTCTGAAATCTCCTTAATGTCATACCTGCCATCATTGCACTCACGTGAATTTTCGAGAATGCATATTTACCATATTTGCTACAGGTTCATGGTAGACCTTAAATTGCGCGGATGTGTGAATGAGAGAATGAAAGGTTGTTTGTATCTACGCGTGGCCCTGTGATTGACTGGCGATCGGTCTGGGATGAACCCCGACCCCCTGAGTACAGGATAAGCAGAATAGATGACGACTGGAAGAAGGAGTTACAAGGAGTTACTACTTACCGGTTGTGGCTTAGGTTGTTTTAGTTATTGACCTTAGAATAGGAGCATGCAGCGCATCTGAAATCTTTATGGCTCTGCTTTTTAGTCAGGTTGTCAGGGGATGCCACCAGGTGACTGAAATAGACTTTACTTATATAATGCAAAACTGCCAATATTAATTCGCCAAGAACACATGATAGCACAATTGCAGTTGTACTTAAGTTAAAAATTCAATGTGAACATTTCATGAAATGAAAATAAGAATCGTCGATTTAAGTCACAAACCCACAACATAAATACATAAATAAATACACTCGATTAAGAGTATCCTTGGCTATACAAAGCATTTTAATAAATCAAAGCTACCTTAAAGTAATCGCCCACGACATTTGCAGAAAACTAAAAAGACTGAGTCATATGTAGAAGGAGTTGGTTTTGCCAAAATGATTAAAAAAAGTATTTATTTATTTTCAAAAAATGACTTTGCAAATTCTTTCAAGAATGCATCTTTTGTCATGTATATAGAATTGAGTTATTTTTCATCCGAGGACTGTTTTTCCCAATACTGGAAAAATCAAGAGTGGTTCCCCTGAATAGCAACAACAAAACAGCTGCAGCATAATCATCTTATTAAAACGAACCAGCGCACCAACTGAAAACAATCATTTTTTTTGCCCAAAAGGTCCGAATTTATTTCATTATCGGCATCTGACAACATCAGGGAAAGCATCTATGCCGTGGTAGACTCGTGTCTTTCCTCTTAAATTCCACATGAGGTAAGCTATCACAGCGTTTTCATCTAGGGTTGAGTGGAAAATGCAGTCAAAGTAATGTTAGAAAAAAAGGACAGTTTGAGATAAATGACAAGACTTTCTGTGCACCGAAGAACTCCAACATGACAAAGAACATATTTCCCCAAAGCTAAAAAACCTGCTGCAGGGTGAGGTTCTGCTGTGAGATAAACAACTTCATGTTATAATTCATGTTACCATTATTCAACCAAATTTACCCATTTTAATCTTTATGTCAGATAACATACGCATGTTTGAGTAGACCACCTGAAATCAAGGAATATTCTTTTCTAGTCCTAAAATCTCCATTAAGTTAATAAAACTCTTTACCTCATGTTTGTTGTCAAACATGACTTTCGATGCATAATAGAAAGTCTGTAAACGTTTAAGTTTGAATTTTAAACTTAGGTATGAAACCTTAATATCTTGTACTTTGAAGCTTTGAGTTAGTCACATATGAAAGCCACACTGATGAGGAGTTTTATGGGCTTTATGTGTTTTATGTGTGTGTGTATGTGTGTGTTCAAAGATTCAAAGCATTTATTGTCATATGTACAGTGTGGAAACGTGCATTTGGCCGGCATGCAACTGCGGAGAGAGCAAACACATCTGCAACGGAGGGCGCCATGTTGTGTAGGACAAGAGAGGAAAGAGGGAGGACAAGGGGGAAGGAGAGGGAGTGTGTGTGTGTGTGTGTGTGTGTGTGTGTGTGTGTGTGTGTGTGTGTTTTTGTTTGTTGTACGGTGTGGCAGTTGACAGGATGTATCAGATAGACAAGTAAAAAGTTAGCTTTGGGCCTTGATTTGAATGTCAAACAACTTCTGTGCCTCCATTTGGCCACTGAAATACATTTACTTGAACAATTAGAAATGTATTTATTATCTTCAACCATTTTTCAATCATGTCCATACAAATGCATTGTGTGATGAATTACATTTCCAGTTTAAAAAACATATTAAGCATTGCTATAACAAATATAAATAGTGATCGCTATCCAGTGTAAAGCAATTTTAAAATCACAAGGTGTGACCACTCATCTATTTACTGAATAGATAAATGGAGAGAAAAAAAAGAACACAAAACTGAATTTAATACTTGTCACCCCTTGTGTTTCATTCCCTACTTATTCTTTTACTTTTGGTTTTTCCCTTTAGGGGTCACCGCAGCGAATCAAGCTCTTTAGCCTCTGTATCCTCTTCTCTCACACTAACCAACTCCTCTCCTCCATAAATCTTTTTGGTTTGCATGCTTTCATTTGCCAACAAGTTGTTATATATAATGCTTTTCATCTAATTTCTTGAAAATATTTTGATGTTCCTGGTAATTCCTGCAAATATTGAGATAACGGTAAATATGTTCACCTCCTGTCAATGGACTTAGCCAAGTCAACCTCCGGTGCTTTTAAGTCAGTGTAGTCATGACTGTAAGGAAATGTGTCAGCACTCTTAGCTACCCCCCCCTCCCCCAATCACACACACACACACACACACACACACACACACACACACACACACAAACACACACACTTGGCCCCACCCCGCCTTCAGAAGATCAAACCAAGGCAACGATGACTGACATCCTCTTCAGTGGAAAACGGGCTCGGATTGTGAAATTCCCTTTTTTTTCCCAGCAATGGCTGACAAAGACATTCCGCTAAGATAAAAAAAAAAAAAAAAAATCCCCAGAGAACTTGAGGTGGGGCAGATGATGCCATCCAGTCAGAATCATGAAACATTACTAGATTTACTGTAAATGCAGCGGATCTTCACTTGAGGCTCTTTGATATTTAACAGTGAGCAGTCTCACTTCTTTTTCCTTGTCTGTGAAGGAGCAGAGAGAAACGTGCAGGAAAAAAAAAAAAGACATTGGCTGAAACAAACAACAGGGATGCAGCTGCATTCAATTTCCTGCTGCATGCTGTTTCTATCACAAGGTCTTCTCAGATCCACCAATTGAGCAGAGGTTGGGAATGGTCATGAATCTAAACCAGTTTTTCCTCCTATGCTTGGTTTAATTAGGACTCCATGTGGGAATGTTGGTTTACAATCCACACCTTTTCCCTATGGGATTTTTTCTCTTCTTTTTTTTTTTTTCTAAATATATAATGACGAGAAAAGAGCATTTCAGAAAGCGTTTCCCGGTCGAGCGTGTCGTGATGGTTTAATATGACAAACAATACGCATGACACTATCTCAATCATTAAAAGCCACAAAGAAAATATTACGGTGCTCATAATGGAACGTGTTTCCCCAGACGCGAGATTTAAAACAGCATGAAAAGAAAAAAAAACAAAAGCAAAAAAAAGAAAAAAAAAAACCTCCAATCATCCGCACGGATCTGTCATGCTACAACTGCTGCGATAACCCCCCTAAAAAAGAAAAAAAAAAAAAAAAAGAATTTTCCATTCTTGTGCTGGCGGAAATGATACGATCCATCTGGTTGCAGCAGTCTCACTCGCGGGGACCGTTTTATACGGCCAGATGAAATTGCAAACATCCCCGTGTAATTATTTCAAAAAAAGCATCCTGTTATGAATAACATGGCGCTATGAAGGAAATGCCGTCGGTAAACAACAACACACAGCTTCGCTGGCCCTGCCTTGCCTATTAAATGCCTTCAGCCCAGAACCTGTTTCTCATAAGATTATGAAGATGGTTTTGATCTGGATGGTGAAATAGTAGTCATGATGGAGAACGTTGAGAGCTTTTGTGTGTAACTAATGTCCCTGGACCTCATTAGCTTATGTCCTTATTAAGAGTCTCCTTTCTATCCCCCGGAGTCGCCTGGTAGGAGTCTTCCCATGTCACCCCAAACCCCCCCAAACCCCCCCAAGCCCCCCTCCATCTCCCTCCTTCCTTGACATGCCCTTTGAACTTTTCACAGACTGCGGTCTCACATCAAAAGCTCGGAAAGAGGCATCCTCGTCTCTCCTCTTACGGTAAGGAGCTGGCGGTGTGTGATAATCAAAACAGAAATGAATGCGGTATAAGCACTTTGTTAATCACGCTCATAATAGGGACAGATGGAGTTCTGCGCTTGTTATAGTACATGGATTAATGTGTACGCTTGCTGATGGAATGTGTTATTGTGTGTTCATCGCATTAGATAGTTGTTTGGGAGTGACTCTTTATTTTTTGTTTAATTTCTTTATATCACATAGTTGATTTCTGAGGTGTTTATAAGGTTATTTCTCTTCAAAATGATATTGATTGGATTGTTTTGATAGAGATTTTGACGATTTCAGCTCTACAGATTTTGTCGCTCCTGTCTTTTTCTTCTTTTTTTGCGAACAAACAGTCAGATCTCAACTTTGCTAATGGCTCATAAAGCCAGTTCCTAATGTTATTTGAAATATTTAAAAAAATTTATGAAAACAAAAAGGAATAAATCAGCTGTTACCCAATGCGTCACATCGGCGAATGACGGATTTTGCATGGCGATCCTTTTTAATCTCGCCAAGATCACAAAACAGCTGGTGTCTTTACACAAGGCAATAAAAGATAGTTGTTGTTTGATTAGAGCTCCTTTTCTTTTCTCCGTCTCTTCAACCACCAACATTTAGAAATCGGAAACTGGAAGTTGCCATGGTTTCAGTCTCGATTCATTTTTGCGTGCAAATGTTGTGTCCTCATTGCCACCCAAAGAAAGATCTCCAGCTCTGTCCATTTGTGCATCTGTCTTTGTCTCCCGTCCTCTCTCCCTCCCCCACTCTGGCTACACACACACACACACACACACACACACACACACACACACAAATACAAACACACACTCAAATACACACTGCACCGAGGCGCATCATTCGAAAATCAAATTAAGTACATAAATCTGTCCAACCTTTAGATGTCTGAACTCCTTCCTGAGCATAATAGTTGAGCCATTGTTGCTCGCCTGCAGTCGCTTCCGTTATCATGAAGGCAACGGATGTAAAGTCAAAGCGCTGTCACTTTTCTGTCTCAGCTTTTTTGACAAGCTTCCCATTCCTGCGCGACAGGTATCTGCTCAGCTGTTCCTGCTGCGTATTCTAATACTGCAAGTCATTTGGTGATTCTCAAGAAGGAAGACATGGCTCTGTCCGAATGTCCGTCTTTCACCGGGGATTCTGGTCTTTTGTATTTCCCGTGCTTCATTTAAATCATCGTCAAATCCAGGCACACCCTTAAAAGTTGATAAGTCACTTGTTTGCGTGGAAACCATTTGAGCTGGATGTACCAGGAAGGAAATGTTATTTTCTCAGCCACTCATCAAAGCTTGTGACTAGATTTAAGAGTTGGAAAATGAATTGACTAGTCAATAGAATTACACATTTATTTAAAGGAGTGGGTGTCCTTTTTTTTTCTTGCATCTTATTTACAGTGGAGGTGGACTCTGGTACTTCCTGAGCATATGCTGCCTCCTTTTTTATGTCAATTGTGAAATTGTGACACTATTGCAACTTAGATTCAGCGACGTACTGCTTTGCTTTGTGTCCAATGAAACGAAAACTAGTTGTAAAACTGTCTGTATTGTACTAGGAACAATCTAATTTTTTTTAAACATTTCAACACTCGGTGGAGGGGTATTGTACCTCCATGAATGGAGAATTTGTGCGTTGCAGCTGACAGCCGCCCAACACACAGGGGATTCACGGGAAATAAGACATGTAATGTAGCCCCACTGCCATTTTGTGTCATTGATATCAGCCCCACTGTTCAGTGTCTAATCCCTACAGACACGTCACATTTGTATTAATTCAGACCCTGCATTCATTAGAGTTCAGAGAAATAAGAAATAAGGGACAGCCCACTGAGACACAAAGACTCCTTACAAGTAGGATTTTTCTTAATAACCAGGGTAGATATAGTGTCACGAATCACTCTGTAATGGAAGATTGCAATTTCTTATTATTTTTGAGGGTATTAGTTTTGCCAAATTACCAGCTAGAACACCTACTCGCTGACTGGAAGTTGCCACTGTTTTTAAAAAAACGAGATACCTCTACGAAATGGATCACCTGATACTGGTACAAAAGAAAATCACACTCAGGGATTGAAACATTCACTGATTATTCAGTGGAGTCTTAATTTCAATATTTTGTACCATTTGCTGTCTATTAGTTTATATATTTTGTATGTATTCTATTTCATTTACGATTACGCACTTTGTGTCATTGGAGTATGATTCTTTTCTTTTCTATATATCATTACAAAGAAAATACACATAAAAAAAGTACACTCTTAAATTTGATATGAATCAAAGAAAGCAAAACGGCCAAAAATCAAAAGTGATTTTCAGGTACATTTTTCAGATGATTCAAAACGAATGTTCTTGTTTCCCCCTGGATTTCAACGCAAGGTTCTCCAGCATTTGAAAAGGAAACAAATGCACGCTTGCAGAATCCATAGTTGTACAAGCGTGCAAACCGCACGTGAATTTACTGGCATTAATAAATCAATTACCTGGATTTAGGAAGGTGATGGCAAAGAATATTTCAATTTCTCCACAAGAAACAAGACACCCCCCCCCCTCCTCCACCACACAATCCCATCCCCCCGAGCACAGACATGGTCACCACCAGTCCCCCTTCCCCCTGCCCACTGGAGGCTTCCACAGACAGCTACCCTAACCCCCTATTACATCCACGGGAACATTGAAAAACACACAACCTCACTCCCCCACCTCCCTCGGACAGTATCCCCCCACATCACCCCCTCATCCCCCTGAATACTGACCCGGACGGGTCTCTCCTTCACCCTCTCCCCAGCCACGACCTCACCCTCACCTCCAGCCAGGTGCAGAGGGAGCTCCCCAGGTTGAGGCAGAGCAAAGCCAGTGGACCGGACAACATCAGCCCCAGGGTCCTCGAGGTATTTGCCGAGCAGCTTGCCGGAGTCTTGCGGCACCTCTTCAACCTCTCTCTGAGGTGGCGAAAGGTGCCTGACCTGTCCTGGAAGTTGCCCTACATTGTCCCAGTACTTAAGAAAGGACGTCCGGGTACTCTCAGCGACTACAGGCCGGTGTCATGAAGTCATTCTAGAGCCTTGTACTCCAGCACCTGAAAGACCGGCTATCTGCCTCCCTGGACCCTTTGCAGTTTGCGTAAGGCAGCTCACGGGTGTGGAGGATGCAATCATCTTCCTCACTCAAAGGGCCCTATCCCGCCTTGAGGGTGCAGGAAGCACTCTGAGAGTCACCGTCTTTGACTTCTCCAGTGCCTTCAACAGCGTCCAACCCACCCTCCTCACAGGACATCCGCGGTATGTAAGGGTGTGTTTCCGAGGTCGTGGCGTGCAGAACAGGAGTATCCTGGGCAATCTTTCCCACCCGCTGTACAACAAGCTGCAGCTGATGGGCAGCTCTTTCAGCCAACGGTGTGTCGTCGGCCATCAGACTGTATCACAGCAGCCTCGACGGCACACAACTCTGACCGGCCTGAGGTGCCACAACAACCTCACCACCTCACACCATTCACTACCTCACCCAGTCACGTGTCATGCCCTACCTCTGTTGTCATATTTACCCTTGTTGGTCTCAGCCCACTCCTATCTTGTCTATTTTTGTGCTATTGTCACTGTGTTGTTGTTTAGTTTTAGTTGTTATTTTCACCCTTACTGTCTTTTTTTTTTTTCCAGTCTCTTCATTCTTATCCCTGATGTTGTTGCTGTTCTCTGTTATTTATTTATTTGTGGATGTCTTTTGCTTTTTCTAATTGCCTTCTAATTGTCTGTCTATTTATATTTATATTCATATTTATTGAGACTTGTAACCGTTACGCCGCTGTGACAAAAGAATTTCCCCCTATGGGGATCAATAAAGTTAATCTTATCTTATCCTCCTCCCAGAATAGAGGTTGGAGAGAACGCTAGAGCAGTTCAAGAGCTTTGTACATTTCATCGTGTGTCCTTGACTCCTCAGCCTGCCATGGGGCTGTTTTTGGTTCTTTTCTTTTTTTGGAAACTTCTCCGTTACCTGCGCATCACTCACTTTTTCCTCTTCCTGCTTCTGTGGAAAACACAATAAAAGACAAAAATCAATGTTTCCTCAAGCAATAAAAAAGTCAATAGCTTTCGTGGAATCTATATAAAGCAGAGGGTGATGTAGAGATTCTCAGTTTGGTCCGGCTGCCATTCACAACGTAGATCAATGATCCCACGGCAATGTCTTTATCGTTCATTATTTCTTGAACCGCGGCATTATCAATTGTACGGCCTCAGATTGTATTTTCAGCTTCATCTCAGACAGGCAAGGACTGTGTGAGGAAGTAGCAGGTGGTGTTGGAGGCGGGGCTGCTCATGTGTAGTATATCCATTTTCTCAGAAGAAGATTGAGCTCTTGCATCAATTACTGCCGTGTGTATTTCGCCCAGGTTGATACCTATTTTCATTATATGAGCTATTTTATATTCCAGACTTATCTAATATTAGTATCTCCCAATCTTGATTAATAATCTTACCTCATTTCACCATGTGATTGAAATATATCATGCAGATGCCTCTTTAATATATGCAGAAAACAGATCTATTGTTTGGGGGTAAATGGCTTCTTTTGAAGTCGGAATCCCTTATTAAAATCCTATATGGTGCGGTTAAACATATATATGTGTTTGCTGCACCCCGCCTGCACCTCAGTGGATGAAATACCATCAGAGTACGGCTCTAGGAGACGGATCCGAGCAACAGCTGGTTACCTGTTGGCTGAATAGTGCCGGAGCTTCAATTCCGGGCACCAAACCATCAAACTGCACATTATTAATTCTCTTGCTCTTCGTGATCCTGCTACTGACAAAAAGTGGAGACATTTAAATGGGAAGTCTTTTGATGGCTTCTTACAAATGGAACTTCAGCTATCGAGCCAATTTATAATTTCCCAGAAATAAGTGAGTTAAAATCTTGATTGAATTCCAGCTAATTCTAGATCATGGCCATAATAATTTCCCAAATAATTCTTACAGGCTTCCCTGGCCAAACGCCCTCACATGGACATATTTGATTGCCAACATTATGTTGGTTTTGCATGAAGTGTTTTGTAGTTTCAAATTAATCCTAATTGAATCAAAGGGGGGAAAAAATGATTCACTGGGTTGCAGTTACAGGTTATCCGTTTCCGTTTTCTTCCTTTGATTTTTTTTTCTCCGAACCCCAACAGCATGGCAAGTCCCTGTTCTTTCCCCATGAAGGTTAGAAACACAGTCGGATATAATGTATGCGATGTCAACCTATATACGGTAACAAAGCCATTCGGTTATGGTTAGTCTCAAGACATCCTGGCTTTGGTTAATATTGTGACATTGTCAGATATTGTCAGGTTATTCAGTTTTTGAGATGAAAATGTATCCAAGCAATTCAATCGATAAGCACCCTTTTTCTCAAAGCAATTATAAACACATATATTTTTCAATAATTACATTTCTAAATAGAAAAATGTTGTTTTACTTCAAAGTTTACTCAAGGCTGTCCTTTTACCAAAAATTTTTCAGCCATTACAGAACGTCTTCCCCCACATTGAAATATAAAGCTTTTAACAACATTAGGTGATAAATGTTGAATAAGCACACGTTCACAATGAGGGTCTTCAAAACGTAGGAATGTGGCAATTCTCTTGTTTTATATCATCATAATGGTCAGTCGATAATACCATACTGTCATCATTAGGGAGCAAATAAGATCCCGGTGACCCCTCTCATGTCCTCTTTAGGGAGTATGGAGTATGAGCTGCTGCCATCAAGGAGGCGCCGCAGGGCTAGCAGGTGTAGGAGCAACTGGTTCAAATCGCCCTTTACTCCCACTTCCATTTCATTATCAACAGACAAACACCTCTGGTGGCGGAGCCCCCCGAGCCCCGCCAGCACCCCCACCCCTTCAGGCTTTCTACGAAAGACCCACTCTTCTAGCACCCTTCCACCTGACCTCGGTTGGCTGACGGGGTGGTTTCACTGCTGTGGACCCACCTTTTTTTGGTAATTCTCCCTTGGAATACATAAAATGTGGGCAGGAGGGAGGCTTATGTCTGTGGATCCTCTGCCCGTCAAACGCTGTCTCTGTTCCGATCTGGTATTTCTTCCATTGCACCCCACGCCTGCGAGGATGAATACAATTCTTGGTCTTTTCATGTTGTTTCATTGGAACTCTGTAGTTCATTTGTTTTTAATCTGCACTTACATGCACTTTTAGCTTCTACCGCTGTATTTCAATCTGATTATATTTCACACTACTGGCACTTTCAGCTTTTCAGCTGGTGCAATATCCGTAGTTCCCTTCCGACTATCCTCGACATTCGAGATACACTATATGGCCGAAAGTATTCGCTCACCTGCCTTGACTCCATATGAACTTAAGTGGCATCCCATTCCTGATCCATAGGGTTCAGTATGACGTCGGTCCACCCTTTGCAGCGAAAACAGCATCAACTCTTCTGGGAAGGCTGTCCACAAAGTTCAGGAGAGTGTTTATGGGACTTATTTGTGAGGTCACACTGACGTTGGACGAGAAGGCCTGGGTCTCAATCTCCGCTCAAATTCATCTCCGCTCTAATTCACCTCTTCACACGACGCACCTCAGCATCCGCTGACCTCGCCCAGCCAGTTTACGTGTCCTAACATTTCGTGTACAAGTTGCTGTCATTCCCAAACAATTCTATGTTCTTATAATACAGCAGACAGTTGACTGTGGTATATTTTGGAGCAAGGAAATTTCACAACTGGATTTGTTGCACTGGTGGCATCTTATCACAGTTCCATGCTGGAATTCACAGAGCTCCTGAGAGTGACCTATTCTTTCACAAATGGTTGTAAAACAATCTGCATGATTTTACATACCTGTCCATGGAAGTGATTGGAACACCTGATTCCAATTATTTGGATGGGTGAGCGAATACTTTAGGCCACATAGTGTACATGAATGCACTACTTCTGCACCAGAAGTTTCTAACTACATGATGGTCTGGTGTACTACGGAGCAACTTATCTGGACTGATGGTACATATGTGGGGTATATGAACAATGCAGCTGTACTGTACCAACGACCCAGGAAGAATTTCCGTCACGGGACAATAAATAAATGAAATCCTGGATACAAGTGACCAAAATGAGCTTTCTCTGCAGGGTGGCCAGACTCTCCCTTAGACATAGGGTGAGAAATTGGCCATCCAGGAGGGGCTCAGAGTGGAGTTGCTGCTCCTCCGCATAGAGAGAAGTCAGATGAGGTGGCTCGGGCATCTGGTCATGAGGCCTCCTGGTAGTCTACCTGGAGTTATTCCAGGCATGTCCATCTGGGAAGAAGCCACGAGGAAGATCCAGGACACGCTGGAGAGACCGTGTCTCTAAGCTGGCATGGGAACGCCTTGGGATACCCAAGCTCTCTACTCCGACTGCTGCTCCTGTGACCCGACTTTGGATAAGCGGCAGAAGATGGATTGGATGGATGGATGGATCTGATAAATGCTCAATGTGTCACATGATTTTCTGGCACATTAAGAAATGAGACGAATGAATCTTTTTCGATACCATTTTTTTCTTTCTCTCTGGCACTCTCGCAAACTGGAGTCGTCCAATGTTTCGTAGCTATACTTGTCTGGAGTTATACTTTGAGACAAGTTCAGGTCATTCATTTTATTTCAAATAAATACTTTGCTGATATCTTATTCACGGCGAAAGCTTAAAAAGATAAATAAAATGTCAGCATATAAAACATATGGCTGGACCGCATTGAAATTATTTTTGGCGTGAGTGATCTTCATACATTAACCTGACTTTAGGGCCTATATAATTACTTTCAACATACACACCAAAAATAAACTTTTAGCAGACAAAAGTTCAGACCATTGCGTCATTTTACGGCTTCATCTTTATAAAGTTACGAGATGCAGTCATTTGCGGTACTCCAGAGCTAATAGTATCCTCTTAAATGAGCTCCCATTTCCTCATCTCATCTGAGCACAGTATGACCCGCAGATAGGCCCTTGTAAATTCTTCCCCATCTGGCTCCTTTTAAGTCTGTGTCAGAATGTCCATAATCGCCCTGTCACGGTGGCATCCCGTCATCGCCGCTTGTTATGAGGAAACACAGAGGCAGCGAGCGGGCTGAGACACAGCAGAGTTGAAACAGCCTAGCAAGCAAGCATGCCAGCCCCATTCATGTAACACGAGGCAATGAGTTTGTGTCAGGACTATTTTGGAGATGCTTTGAAGTCTTATTTTACCCCATTTGCCTCCAGTGGGACAGTGGAGTAAGTTGGGAGGGGAGAGGTAAGGGGGCTGTGTGGTACGGCGTGGGGGGAAATCTGCCGAAATGCGAAGACATGCCGAAAGGAACGCCGTTTTTAGAAAATCCCCGTGGCTCAGCGGTCAAAGAAATCCTTCACCCGTCACATCTGATAAGTGTGTCACTGTGCCACATACCACAAACCTGCTCGCGTTATGATCAGAAGGGTTTAGTTTGCTGCCAGAAGTAAACTTGATCTGCAAGAGCACTTCATTACACCGAGCACATTTTGTGCATTCCTTCTTTCCATTTTGCATGCATAATTTTCGGTTCAAATGTAATTTCTTATAGCTAAAATACTCGCTTGCGTGCGTGTCGCCGCGGTCCGAATGACACGCACAATCTAAAGTTGCGGAGTGGCGCGCGCTGTTTTAACTGACGCAAACACAAGAGATAGAGGAAAATAAACTGACACATCACAACCCCACTACTGAAAAAGACATTGTTATAATCATATTGTACAAATTCATAGATCAATATTCAGCAGAGGGTCTGTCGATAAGAGCCTTGAGCAAAGGTTTCTCAGCGGAGAAAGGGGGAGGGGGCGTTACTTTGGTCGATCAAACAGATTTTTATTGGTTCACTGGCAAAAACAAATATGTACAAATACCTGAGAGTTAGCTTTGCGATGCTTTGTAGTTCACTGGAAAAGTGACAGGCCTGTAAATGTCCCGTCATCGGCACCTTGACCTTCAAATCACACCAGGCTAATGGTGAGGGGGCAGTCATTATCTCGGCGTTTCGTTTTCTATTTTGCAGAATAAGCAGAACTGATAGCGGGAGCAGCGGAACAATACGTGAACGCAAACTGGATTCACACATGCGCGCATGCACAAATGCACGAACGCGCGCACATACAGCCGCGTATTCAGAGACCCATTGGCGAAGATGGTGGATGTTTCCCACCCCCTGTTGCGTCCGGAGCGATGCTCTCTTAGCGGGGATAGCGAGGGGGGCATCCCGCAGTGCTGTTGGAGCGTCCTTGCCAGCGCCAGACAACTTCACTATCCCTGCCCTAGCAGGGGGCGATAATCACATCAAGCTCCCCTGACAAGAGGCATTGAATTCAGCTCCGGTCCCCTTAAGAGTGTTGCATCCAGCTGTCTGTCCTGAACATGCTGCTGACGTTACAAGAGAAGGTTTGTGTTTTCATTTTTTTTCACACTCCACGGTATTCCATTTCCATTTTTTTTTTCTCCTTTTTTTTCCGCCGCTGTTGCGTCTGAAATGTATTTTGGTACGATTTGGGGATTCCGTGTCGGCAGGGCGAAAATCTGAATTGGCACATTTGAGTCTGACCGCCATTGCCCCATGAGAAGAGTTATTGTATTGGCTTCTTCTGCTTGTCATGGTGAATTCTACGATATCGAGGCTTTTGTTACGCAGCCCCGGGGGATAATTTCAAAATGTTTTTTTATCGGACATTACATACTTTCTTATCTATATGATTTAGAATTTCCATAGACCATGAGTCATCCTCAAAATGGTCAAAAGCACAGCCAATGACTTTATACACACTATATGAGGGGACTGATGCCATTGTGAGTGAATAAAAACAGTGGTGAATGTGAAAAAACACTCTCATCTCCTCTGGTCAACAGATATATTGCTTTGTTTTGTTGGCAGCTTCTGTGCCATAATTCAGAGTATAATAACTTTAAACATTGATCTGCTCTATACGATCATGTGTATCGGACATCCCACCCAGGAATAGAAGCCCCATAGTCGTTTCATACGACTCATTTTGAAAAATTCTTTTCACTCGACAAATTCCAAATAAGCGGGGGGACTATTTTTTTCTTCTGAAAACCACCGAAACATGAGACCCACACTGGACTGCTTTAAGCAGCTTTGTGGCCCTACAGATCTCCTCTGCTACCCAGGGAGTCTGGCTTCCAGCAGCTACGCCTCATTCATCACCTGCTCTCAATGGTTACCACCAAGCGGTCTCTCTCCAGAAGGCCAGGTAGGGAGCCTGGTGGTTCACAATGATCGGGATTAGCAATCAAAAGAGCGCGAGCGCTAGGGCCCGCCATTCACTCCTAGCATGAGAGGAGAGCTCCAGCAGCGGCCAAGGTCATCGTCTCCAGCTCGGCAGGAGGTAACTGGGAAAGAACCCTGGGAACCAGCCGCCTGCTCTGTGCTAATCTCGGGCTAGCTGGCTAGCAGCACAGCAGGTGTCTAACCCACCGAACATTCATCTGTTTGTGCAGGGAGTAGCATGGCTGACAACAAGATAATGCCTTTTACTTTACTCTCACTTTTCCCCCCTCTGTTCTTTCTTCTCACTGTCGTTTGTTGATCCGGAGAGTACCGATTCAGCCCGGTTCTGCACATTTGGGTCTCTCTCTGTGAACTTAACATTGTGCTGATGTAGCAGAACTCATTTGTGCACAAATGTTCCCCGGAGGGACACGGTCGAGCTGTGGTTTGGGGAAACTGACAAAGACCGGTTGAGTCCTGAAAGAGAGACGTCTTCCTCCAAGTTTAGCGGTCGGATTATATTCATTTCATAATTTCCAGGCCGACCTGCTGTTCCCTTTGTGAATATTTTTGTCGACTCAGGACGTTGGCGGAGAAAACTTTTGTTAGAGTTAGAAGTTCCGCTTTGGCTTTGGTACCACTGTCCTGAAATGTTTTAAGCTGATTTGGCGTCCTGCGGAGCGAGACATTGAGCTACGAAACCGAGATGGGACAGCTGGTTGCAGACCAGGGATCGCAGACTGGACGGATTATCATTGCCCACTCGGACAGAGAGGGGGGAAGCGAGCGGTGAGGCAACGATGATGTCGAATGAATCGTTTTTTCGTGATCCAGTTGGATGCGGGAAAGAAACCGTGCCCCGCAACCCCACCCTCCCACAAACACACCCCTGTTGGGATATTGGCAAGTTGTCATGACGACAGGGATGTTCTGCTGGTGAAGTCTTGCTCAGCGCTGTCCAATCAGATCGTGGAGCTACAACCGCAGCGTGAACAGGGGAGGACGCACCTATTCTAGTTGCACAATGCTGAGAAAGGACAGGCGAAAAACCCGGACCACCAACTGGAAATTGGCAATCTGGGGAGCTTGTCAATGGGCCGCCATGGCTCGACAATACATAAACAGCGGGGGTCGTGGATACGGGGGCTACCAGGTAGGGGGTCTCCGTCATGATGCTATTGTAGCTGCAGTTCTTGCTGGTATTAATATGAAGTATTAATGCATTATTTATTCTGTCTGTTATCACGTAGTCGAATATTCCAGTTAATCCGGCTCACGGGTTGTTTCGGGACGTGCTCGGCGCCGTCGGACTGTTGAGGTGCACTTGGCCAAAATGGCAAATCACTCCTGCAGGTGGTTTCACGAAAGTAACAAGAACCATAATAAGAATCAAATTGAAATTTTGTCAGAAGAGGAGAATTGTCGCGTAGCATTAACTTTCATGTAATTTTGTATTCATTTCACTGCGGGATGTGGACCAGAAGAAGCAGAGGCTAATATGCAGAAACAGCAGGTAGCAAAGTGAACTAAAAACTCTCCCGGTGTTAGTTTGATTCAGGCCTTTTATCCCGAACCGTGGGAAGGATTTTTCTTTTCATTTTCATCCTAGCCGGCTAAAAAAGAAGCCTTGGCTGTTTGTAGCACTATGAAAGATGGAGGGCTTGGCGGGGGCGCAATGTTTTTTCCGCGCACTGCAGGTAGCCATTATGGTCATCGTCCTCTTAAGCTTATTATTGCAACCTATCAGATTCTGGCTACTTACAATTAACATTCGCTTTAAAATCGAATGAAACGATTGTCTTTGGGAATTATATATCTTAGCAGTCAACGTGAACCCCAAACCTTATTTGCTCTCTCCCGACCCCTCCCTCGCTCAGCTCCCAGTCCCTCTATCATGGGGTCTCTGTGGGACGCCATTCGACAGACTGACCCACAATAGAGATTGTGTTTGACTCCTCAAACTTAAGAATCAAATTAAGGTTGTCAGCATGGCAAAACCACTTTTATTTACTCCTGGTTGGACATCACTATTTCTTATCATGCCCTTTTAAGTATCACATTTTTTGTAAGACACGTCCAATTGATATAATTAGGCCAGAAGAATGGCTGTGGGCTCATTGTGGTGGCGGTAGGGGGGATTTGTAAAACAGAAAGGTTATATCATCATTCAAGTTGTTATTAATAGTTTACCAGGATTAATTAGGGACCAATTTTAGAGCAATTCAATTTGCATACCCCATGTATCGACTGTAATAAGCAGGCAGGATTTTATTTCATAGAACCACCCCACCATTCATCCTTTTTCAGTTTCCGACGATAATTATATCGATGGCAATATAAAATAGACTTGGACTAGACATTGAAAGTTTTGCGTCTGAGGCGCTGTGCTCACAGACAGGTTCCTCACTCACTTTTCAATGGGAACCACTCAACAACTTATACGCTCCGTGAGGCCCGGTGGGGCTAGTTTCGGATATTGTTTCTCTTTAGCCCGGGC
The DNA here is from genome assembly GCF_037954325.1 of Fistularia commersonii. Taxonomy (NCBI): domain Eukaryota; kingdom Metazoa; phylum Chordata; class Actinopteri; order Syngnathiformes; family Fistulariidae; genus Fistularia; species Fistularia commersonii. Next base: position 7,796,748 of record NC_141318.1, read on the forward strand.
ATTTACTACAACTTTAAGTATAATAATGGGGAAATGAATTTGGGCAAAGCTCCTAAAAACAACTCATCACTACAAGATGATTGCTGGTCTATTATGTCATTTAGGACGGTAATCAACGCTGCCCAGAGGAAAGCTTGCTTTACTTGTTTAACCTTCATCCAACCCCTGGCCTGCAACAATTCAAGCTAATAGCAGCTAAGATGGAAATGGGAGGATCATTTGCTGATTGTAACCTTGGGAATTAATTCAGGTAGGAGGGTTACTCACAACCTAAATAGTACAGAGTCTCGAACATTTGAGCAGGCTTTTGTCTTGATAGTTTGTTTAAAGGACTAACGATAATACATGTGTCTGGATCATTAAATAAATAGTTGAGAAAGTTTATTCTACCTTGCTTAAAGCTTCTTATAATAAGCCATACTCTAAACGCAATGGTTCTCCTCAATGGAATTCTTTTTTTTTTTACACCGAACGGGCCCATTGCCACGTGAAACCAGCTAAACAAGTGAGACTTTGATTATTCACGTTCATTTCCGAGCCGCAGGGAAGGGGTTGGCCCATCGCTTGGTGATAGCTCACCTCGGATGAGAGTTTGTGGACAATGACGGGACTGTTGAGTGTGTATCACAGGAAAACCATTGACGTGTGTGTGATGATTGCTGTTCTTGTGAAGTAGATCAGTAACATTTTGGCGATGGTGTCAGATGCTGTGAGGTCTGGAATCCTCCTGTTTACTTTCTGGCCTTGAGACAAGCATCATTCAAACATGAGCTTTCTGGGTAGAATAAAAGGGATGTTTATATGCAAGATTATTGCTTCCTTACCAGTTGCGGCGTGTTTACTTGATTTCCTTCTTTTTTTTTTTAAACAAATCTGTCTCTAAAAGATACAAAGTTCCGAAAGAAGCGGTTTGATAACGATGTCACCGAGGCCACGCGGTGCTTTGGGAAATCCAACGCAACCTGCTCGGAACGCTACATGCCACGGTCCCCCTCCTTTGTCCGGATAAATGTGCGACGTCCAAGGAATAATAGGCTGATGTTTGGGCACAATCAAATGCCAGAAACACATGTGTCAGTAAATGTCATGTTAAGGTTGATTGGACCACCCAGAGGTTGCCCATTAAAAGCCATGCGGTTTCTATTGAAGAAGTTCCAGGATTGCACCCCAAAGGCCATTCCCTCTACTCACCCACAGACCCGGAGCCTGTGATCTATGGCTGGGGTCCCCTTCCGCAAATTACAGCATTTGAAAAGAACCCGAGCATGGACGGAGAGTAACAAGGCCCCTGGACTGCTGCAGAGGAAAATGTCATTCCTAACAGCAAGCCTGCATTCCTCCCCAGACAGGACCAGATCTAGAACAAACCATTTGATGACAGTATAACAGCAAACACTTCCTTCACTCAAACCTCAAGCTGGAAATGTCTATTATGACCATGTAAAGACAGGGGTGGCGGTCGGCGCAAATTAATTGCCCGTCATTTGTCAGTGATGTGCAGACTAACCAGCAGCGTGCAACTGTTTTTTGTGAGAAGCTGTCAGACAAGGACAATGAATGCATCCCATTTCTTCCCACCTCCCATCATCTGATTTAATAGAGAGAGACACGGACCACAGACAGAGCTGTGAGACAGCACGCAGCAGCAATGTGGTCAGGTTGTAAACACAGACAAGAAATAGGGGAGCGGGATTACAAACAGGTTTGATCTCCTCGGGGCTGTCCAGATCGGCTGACAGGGGGTGTGGGGGGTGGCCGGGAGTGAGGCGGGGGGGATTTTATTTACTCCTCACCCATCAGCTAACCCTCTCTTGCCAGCAGCGTTGTCATTCGGGCCGGCCGGATACAACGGAATACAACAGAAAGTCCGGCATTGAAAGAAGCGCCGCACTGTAGAGGCAGACAAACAGGCAGACAAATGCACCTGGAGGCTGAAATCTTGGAAAACAGCTGAGACCCACCAATTTGTTCACAGCGTAATTTTCAATAGAGTCATAACATTTCCTGCGGTCTCTGTGTTTCTCTGTCTTTCTCACCGTTCGCTATTTTGAAGGCACGAGACCAGACTAATTTTGTCATTCAGACCAGCGAGGAGATACCGCCGAGTACTTTTTATGCCAAACAAATCAAATTGAATTCCTTGTTATGATTTCTTTTTTTTTTTCCGACAGAATCAAAAGCTTAGTTTAATTCCAGTGAAATTGAGTTCCATTTATCTTTATCCGGACGTAATATTATCTTCTTTGTTCACATCCTATTGGTCTCAGAACATTAAGAATAGACAGATCATGAGATAATGATGGTGGCTTTTCTTCCAATGATGAGGCTCAGCATGAGGATGACACGGTCTGAAGATGAAGAAGCATTCCTCCCCAGCCAATTTAGACAGGAGAATTAAAGGTCTAGCATCGCTAGAGAGTGAATTGTGTCCTTCAACTTCTTGTGAGACATCTAATATCATTTGTGGCTGAAAGGCATATGCCTTTGCTTCAAAAAAAGATAATTGTACATCTGCAGGAGCAATGTGACTGAAATCTCCTCTTTAAAAGACCTGCATAAGTAACAGTGGGGAGTTGATTGTCCAGTGTCATTTTGAGAACTCCATTTTTATTTCTATTGTTATTATTATTATTAGTAGTAGTAGTAGTAGTAGTAGTTGTTGTGGTAGCAGTCGTACAAGTCGTTGTAGTAGTAGTAGTGGAAATTTAGCTGAGACGATGGTGCTAATGCAACTTCATTTTCCAGTTCTCTAAACCATGATAATCACAGTTGAATAATCTAAATGGTGTTAACGTTTTCAAAGTGTTTAAATATTTCACGACTCCAATTCATGGATTCCCTAAACACATTTCATCCAGAAGCTGCCTTAAGAAATTTGTTGGTACATGCAGCGATATGCGAGTTGTCCTGGCAAATGTTCAGATGATAAAAGACTAGCATATATGCATGTATTTTAATTAGATCCCCTGATGGTTGATACTATCCCTGTACTGTAGGTAATAACATCAAACTAAACGCTGATGTGCATCTTACTTTACCCTCCGTGAGTCATGTGACTCCGAAGGCAAATCAAGTTCTTTAAACACTTTGAGCCCGTGGCGTATTATATTAGCTTCGATGGATCTCGGAGGAAAAGCGATAGCGCCGTGCCCGTCTTTTGACACACATAGAGACACACACACAGTCCGATGGGCATGCGTGTTCGCACTTCAAATGGAGCCGGAACATCTGTCATACACTGGACCAGTGGTTTACTTAAAAGATGAGGTGGGGTCTGGTGAATGCCCTGCTATTCATTTATCTCACATTGCTGCCCATTGGTTTTAATTATGTCGGGTCTTTCAAGTTCGAAATAGACGCGCTTCAAAAGGCGAGCTTCCCCTTTTGTGTTTTACCATTGTCTCCGTCAGACTATGCACACATGGGGGCAAGGGGCCCACATATGTGTACCTGTTTTGGTGAAATCTGTCCGTCTCTCGCCCCGTTCGTCCATCTGTCGATTTGCACGTGCACACTTACCGTCGTAATTGATGAGCATCCCCTTATGTGTATGTGTTTTTTTTTTCTGCAGAATCGGTGTGCCTTATTTCCCCGGCACAGCTGCAATAGGGCCGGATTGATGTGTAACCCAAGTCGGCACTTTAAAGGGCGAGAGGCCTGGACAGACGTGGTCTTGCTAGTCTACCAGATGGGGCTTTATGATGAAAAGAGCATAATCCCCATCCAGGCATCACTTCCATCATGTGTGCACTACAAAGCCACGGCCTATTTTTTTCATTGCGAGAAATAATCTTTCTTTTTTTTTTTTTTTTCCACAGTCCCAAACAGAGCACACATTTTTTTTCATGTTTCTCTCCTCCTCTGGCTTTCACTCTATTTCTGTCTTTATCTACCCCCTTCTCACATTCTTGTGTCTTCCCCCATCTCTCTCTCTCTCTCTTTGCCCACCCTCATCCACTTTCTCTTTGCACTTGAAGACTTGCAAATGTGGTATTAGCTAAAATTCAGCGAGCCAGGCAAGTGATGTCTTTTTATCCACCAGGGCCTTACTGATTGAGCTACAGTGTGTGCATTGGAAATGAGTACTGCGCTGCCCCGTGCCTCTGATTGGTATTCAATATACATGTCACTGCAGGACATGCTTGTTTGGGTCTGTGGGTTTATTCTATCAGTGTTCCCCGTCTTTCGCCCTCTCCTAATTCCAGCCACTCAGAAGGTCTTTGTATGCAACTGACACATACAGAAAGACAGCAAATTAGACACATGGCCAGTTAATGGGATTCTGCAGTGCAAGTGTGCAGATGTTATTTTTTCCAATTTCGTTAGATGCGGAGGCGCGCCGAGGAAATATTGAATACGTCGTATTTGTATGCACCCTTCATCCGTGACAGGTATGTCAAGGGTTAGGCTCTAGAAAATGAGTAACCCGCTACCACCGTCACACCCCTTTTCTATATGAGGCTTGCATGTGTGTAGAGCTCTCCTCATGACATTGAAGTTATTCGTTATTCACTCGGTAGGCATCGCATTCGCTCAGCGCCTTTCATATTTGTCTTTATGAATCCCAAGGTCCCATGCCCTCCATCCTGGTGAAAATACAGTGCGTGTCCCCCAAAGCTTTTTTCTGTTTTCCTCTGTTGATGAGTTTCACTGTGAGTCCTTCGGGAAGAGGGAATTTATTTCTGTCGAAGACTTACATCATGCTTGCATAAATATGTCAGGGATTGGACTTGCACTTACATGAGCCGCAGCGTGTGTGAAAACTGACATGGCAGAAGTGGTAAGAGTGGAATCCTCCGAAGGTGGGGGAAGCTGTTTATACCAGGATTTCTAGGAAGCTGTAATCACAGTCGGCCGGAAGAGAGGATGTAAAGCCGGGCACGCACGATGGAAAAATTCTGCTGATTTTGGAACACCAGCCAAAAGGGGGGAAGTTCCTAATTTCAGGCTACTTAGAATTTTCTGGTACCAAATTCATCTGATAGAATAAGGCCTTTTCCTGGTGAACACACTGATCTGCAAAGCCAGTAGCTCGGTGGGGGTGAAACTGAAGCATCTCTGAGTTCTCTCGGTTCGGATGCTATTCAAGCCATCATGAACAACATCTGAAATGTCAAAACCACGATGATCCAGTTTAGATACAAAAGTAAAAGAATATAAGCTGCCTAATAGATCCATTCCTGCTCAATGGCGATTGACTTTACAATACCTCACCCACTGCACCCACTGTTTCTTCATTTTGATTTATTTACTATGTATACGTACATTTATATTTTATTTGAATAGAGGAAATGAATCTGAAGCAATGGCCCCCGAGGGATCGATAACAAATTTGTAAATCTGAGTTCTCATACCCATAGCTGTGCAGGCAGCAATCTGACTTTTAATCATGCGTTCGTGACATATTTGACCGCATCTGACTGAATCCGGTTTGTACTATCATGTTGCTTAAAATATTAAACTTCGGCGTAATCTGTCATTATGTATAAGAGCTCCCATGTTTTCTCTGTTAAGATTTATTTAGCTCGAGGTGTAAGCCCGGCTTTAAATCGTCATTGCACACATACGCTAATGAATCAGAAACACAAAATGAAAACACTGCGGTAATGCAAAATACACATTGATCTTGCCTGTGTTTTGTCAATGTTCTTTAAAGGCGAGGGGGAAAAAAAAAAAACGATCAAGAAGAAATATTAGGAGGAGATATTTGTGTGATGAGAGCGCCCAGAATGCTGTTTGCGGGCCAGCAGACTGCAAAGCACAGATCTGTCCAGTTCAAACTTCCTCCTGTGCTCTCCCTTTAGGAGAGAGAAATGAAAGTGGGGCAGTGGTGCTGGCGAGTCAATACTCCAAGACACAATGAGCGCTCTCCTGCTGAAATCTAAGGGCCTATCTGTCGGTTCCTTCTTGCGGGCCTCTTTCCAGGTTTGCCTTGGCCCCCTTCCAGGTGTGGGAAGTGAAGTGTAAACAGTTTACAGATCTTCTGTGGCTGGGGAGAGCTGGAGGGTTTAGCTGGGAGGAATGTAACCTGAACACCACTTCACAGAGAGGCTGCGCTGCAAGATGGAGCATTCATGCATATTGTGTCAGGGCCTAACAGGAAACTGACCCAGCGGTGCAGGGGAGGGGTGGCTGAAAAGAAGGTCCTCTGACGTAGGGAACCATGTGAGGGATTATTGGTGGAGGCTGCTTGGCATTTACCCCATATTCCAGTCAGTCACAGTGGAAATTTCTTGAAGTTGAAGCACAATTTTTTTTTCTCAAGGAGGCTAATTCAGGTACGGCAGCCATGATACGCCAGGATTAGAAGTTTTATGGCTGAACCCAAACCTCCTGGCTCAAGAAGGATATTTTTTCCAACTTTGTGGCAGAACAACTTGGTACGGTGGAGCTAATGTATAGCTGTTATTCACTTATATTGTGGGCGTATGTGAGTTTGTGCACGTTGTGCATAGGCGTGTTTGAAAACGGACCGAACCAGAGTGAATAAGCCCCAACTCTGAGACCAAGTCAAGTGTGTGTGCAAAAACACTATCCGGCCCATTAGGCTCTACTCAAGCATCAACACTCTATCAATACCACCAGCATTCGGAGTTGACAGAAACTTTTGACAATCCGAGAGATGTTATTTGAACAAAACTATTTCATTTGCAATAATATGAATCTGATTTTGTCTTCTTGCTTCACCGTTGTGTTTATGGTTTACCACACTGGCTATGGTTTGATATCCTTGTTAATAAGCAAGACCATATTGGCTGAGGGGGGAGGACAGATTAGCAGACCTTCGACCTCTCTGAGTGGTTGCCATGGTTATGAATTTTAGGTGCCAAAGCAGCTATATCTGGAAACACCCTGTTTTTAGTTTCTATTGCTCCCATGGGATATCATTAGAATTTTTCCTAATGAACATATTGCCTTGTGAAAGAAGTGAAACTACCCATTGAGAATGAAGACTTGGTATGAATATTAATTAAAATTCTGAGTTTGGATGGACGTGGGGGTGCTATTGTTTGGACCTTCATGCAATATACATTACTTTTTGGCCATTTGACAAGAATTGTACTTTTGCAATTTACTTCACTTTTCTGTGACTGTTAAAGATGTAGCAAATAGCAACCTAGGTCAGTTAACTATTGAGGGAATGTATGTCGTTGGTCTGGATGATTTCTAAATCATTAACTGATAAATTGAATAATCTGTTGCTATAAACATTGATTCAGTGATTCAGAAATAGACTTAAATCTGGAAAAGGTTGTAATCGTCATGTGTGTGGGCGGTGGCTGCATATTCTATTTTTTTAATGTGTGTATATACTAAGTGATCCAAAGTGCAGCAGGCACTGTGTTTTCTACCGACAGCATAACCTGTTTTCATGAGCTTCATGTCCATATAGCGTTTCCACACACACACACACACACACACACACACACACACACACACACACACACACACACACGCACACACACACACACACAAGCACACACGCTTAATGAAGTGGCTAAAGTTCCCTCTATGTATTCATTAAGTGTTTGCCAAAGTATTCACTCATTTAACCACTCTAAGACGGAAAGAACGAGTCTCTATGTGTGTTTACTGTTGACGATGGTAGAAAACAGTGTGTTCCCTCCGTCCTTTACTTAATACTGAACCAGGTACAAATACACAGTTTCACTTTCTAGTCGCACGTGAACTGACCACGTCATAGCTCAGCGCGCGCTCCTATCCTTATTTGGTTAACCTAAACATGAATACATGTGCAATGAATAAACATGTACTTAACTAAAATGCAAAAGTAAATACAATAATGTAATCATAAAATAATTATGCTATAATAAACAATCACCAAATAATATTATATCCAAATCTGAGGCTAAATTACAAAAATGGAAAATGGCACTAACACATATCATGTATTTATTTGGTAGTAGTGTCACGTGATGTACTGTAGCCATGCCATTTCTGTTGCCTGCCAATAGATGCAGCTGAGCTTACCATTGCTTTAACACGAAAACTTGGTGCTGCAAAATGAGGTGCAGTAAACAAAGAGCTTTGAGGAAGTAGACATGTATCTCCAAGGACACATACCACCTCGCAGATCAAGGGACCTGGAGGACATGTTTGATGGGGAAACCACACTAGGTTTTCAAAGCAACGGAGTCCTGCATCTCAGCAGCCCACCAAGGTCTGTGATAGAAATTCTAATACATCCGCCTGTCACTTAATTGAAGCCCCGTTCTCTCCCTTGGGGGACAGGAGGCTAGTCTTCAGAGAGCATCTTTGTCCTGCCGCATATGCGACATTAATTATTATTCCTCAATCACCTCCCAAATAACACAATTTATTGTCGAAGTGTTTTTTGTCTCCAATATCTTGACAGAGAACGTGATCACAGCTATCCACATATTCATTTAAATCACATCTGCCTGCCTTTGGGGATGTTTTTGTGTTGTCTGAAGAAATGTTTGGTTGTCAGTGTCGTTGCATTTGATCATGGGGGGATTGTGGGGGACTCTAAAATCTGTTCCTTTGTTAGTTTGCATAACAGTGCAATATATTCAGAAGGACATGTGAAGGACACATAAATATACTTGTAAAGTATTTGGCATAGTACAGTTCTTATATATTTTCCCGCAACCAGAAGAAAAAAAAAACACATAGAACATGGAGCGGTCCTGTCATTCCAAAGAATTACCCCCCTCTTCCCCAGAGAGAGGCAATCTCCCAGACAGACAGGAAGTGAGCGCTGTCTGCGTGTGAAGTTTGCAGAGTGGAGGACGTGATGAGCGATGGCAGCTGATTTGAGCTCGGCCGTGTTTCTACATTTGGCAGTCATGGCACACAGCTTAAAGTACACAGTTGATCTTTGCAAAAGCACATGTAGTTTAGCATACTGCGCTCATATCCCGGTTACCTCGTCCGGAGGGATATTCGACATAAACAAAAAAAAAAAAAAAAACTCGGTTTCAATGCTTTATGCGTCTATACGGCCAACGAGGGGATGAAAACACGTTCCGAAGAGGTACATCTCACAGCCTTGATGAGCGGCATTAAACTGCAATGCTATCGTAGCATGGCAGGAGCGCCCGTGCGAAAGATACTCCGAGAAAAGACACAGACTTTTGTTGGTGTCTGGCGAGGCTCTCGAACAGATCACCTCCTTCACCACGGTTCATTGCCGTGGTGCGCAGCATTTCTATAGTTTCCATTCTGTGGCCGTGACCTCCTATCTCCACACCAAATGACCGGTTAGAACATTGAAAGGGAAATTGCGTGCATTCCTCCATAATCGTAAGATGTATTTACATATGCTCTCAAAATAATTATGTGGTCCGGCCCGGGAGCATCCAATGAATTTTTCACAAAAGCACTTTCTGCTATTTACATTCCTAAAATGTAATGTGGTTTACTTATGCAGCTGGATGGCCTGATTCAAAGCATTCATTCTAGGGGACCAAGTGCAAACAGAAAGAGACAGAGAAAAAGAGGGGGCGTGGGGGCCTGAGGAGAAAAGTTCAAAGCGTGCAAGGTCAATCTTGAGGGTCACTCTCTCCGTACCTATTCTCTGCCTGCGTGAATACATAACCGGCAATTGACTTTTTAATCAGGAGGGGTTTCATGAAATATGCAGTTAAATAAAAAACACTTTTGGGTCCTTTTTGTTTCCGCTCTGTGTTTTAGTCAAGTAAAATCAAAAGCAGGCTTTGTATTAAATAATGATGCGGCCGCTGCTCCTGCTGCCGCCGCCGCCGCCGCCGCCGCTTCCCTTCGGCTTCGTGTTTTTCTTCTGGAAAGCAAAATGACAGCCGACCATTTCCCTCAACCACTTGCTCATGAAAGCCTTCCCCTTGCTGGATTTCCTCTGATTGGATCAAAGCTGTGACCCGTGTTGCCGGGTGACCTCTGCTGATCCGACTTGTGTCTCCAGAGTAAGGACCATTGCCCGGGCACCGGGGAATTGCAAACGGTGCGAGGGGGGGGGGGGGGTTGTATTCAGAGGCTGTCACTGAGCCCTTGTCTGTTTGATGTCACCTCTGACATTAGCCTCTGTAGCCATCATGAGGGATTTCTGATGCCCTTGCTGGGCTGTGAATAATAGAATACATCCACCTGTCCGCGGCCACCGTTGTCACCTGTGATCCAAATGATGAAATGCTCCGATGCTTACCTTCGGGGGCGATGTGTTCTTCCTGTCTATTCAAAGGTACAGTGCGAGGCGCCATGGGAAAGGGACATTGACAAAGAAGCTCTGCGGGCAATACCCAGGGCTCCCATGAGCCAGAAGGATGCCTGGATGACGGGGGGACGGCCGGGGAAGAGATGGACTGAAACACCCACGGCAACAAACAGCAGTGAGCCGCACCAAGCCATGTCCACCGTACTCACCTTTTCTATTTTTTTCCATTGCATTACATAATGTGCGTGAATTTGGTCATCTTAATGATGTGTGCCCTTGTTTGAGGGACATGGACAAGTAGATGCTCCAGCTCACATCTAAAGGACAACTTTGGATCAAACTCTTTTGACAGGCTTGGAAATGTAACATCTCAGGACGCTAGTCACACCTCAGGATGTGTTATTGCAGACTCGGTTGTTGATCCAAACAACTAACATGTGAGTCTTGAGTCAAATGACTTGAGGCATTGCTGGGAGTAAAGATGTCCGAAGGGCACCTCTTCAGACCAGAATGGACAGGATTCCTGAGTGATCACCTTTAGATGTGCGATCAAATTTGGCATTTATCTCCCTCAAGCAGTCCCCTTGAGATCTTGCACCCTCTGTGCAAATACATACCATCATAACTGCAGTCGTGGTGACTCGTCCAAGAAGTATTCCAACTCTATCCAAGTGACAGTTTAGCTCAAAACCCACTGGGTGCAGGATGGATGGCATAGATAATGACTAAAGGTATGATAGCAGTTTGCATCATGAAATACCTTTTTGCCTAAAGTCTTTACCTAGAGGGAAGTCCAAAATGTTCAAAAGCACAATGACATTTTTAGCACTGTGTTGTTTGGACGATCTGACTGGATTATAATTTGTTTATCTGTAGTGCGGAGAGAGAAAGAGAGAGAGGAGATGTAGAGGGACTGGCTGCGGGGCGATTTGCATCCTTTATCTGCTGCACTTAAACTTTTACAAATAGTGCGAATGTGACCTCAGGCCGAATCCTCAGTTTAGTGATGGTCATCCCGATTTGACGTGGGTGGCTTCTGCGGTTCTCTTTCCATTGTCCTCTCGTCTGTCCTCATCCAAAATTTGTTACTGCGTTTGAGAGGAATAAGACTTTTGAGTAGCGATTGATAAATATATGCCATTTCTCTGTCTGCCCTGCATTTTTTGGGGGGGGATAATCAACTTGTTTTTTATCATTTTAAGTCCCCATCCAACACAGCTTTCCACGATGCTCTTGAGATCATGGACTAAACTCCGAGGTGTAAGATTCGGACAACCCCAATCTTAATCTTCACTCCTATTAACTTTTTACTTAGTCATAGCAAGAATTTGATGATTTTCTTTTGGAGTTCTCTGTACTTTTTAAACATTTTTTTGATCTTAGGTTTCGTTTGTCGGTCAGTCCTCCTGGGGTTGACTGTCTTGTGAACTTGTAGCCAGCAATTACCGCAGCTCCGGTGCGTCACTCTTCTTGCCCCCCCTTTTCTTTCCCTCCACTGATGACAGACCTCTGGCATGAGGAACCCGTCTCAACGGATCATTTAAAACAAATTAGAACAATATTGACAGAAGTATAAGAGGTTAACACATTTACATCCCTGCAAATAAGTTTCAAGTGCCCATCCGTCCGTCCGTCCGTCCATCCGTTCGTCCATCCATGCATCCATTCATGCATCGCTGGACAGATGGTTTACAGTATGTTAGGAATGACAGACTGTGTTAAGCAGCTGTGAGGGGAATGCTGTGGTTTGGCCCGGAGTGTCTTTGTTTCCATAGATGCTGTAACTCTTTATGTTACTGTCCAGAGATCATTATTTTTCCTCTTGGCTGGCGATCGGACATATTGTTTTCGTGAGTTAAGGTCCAGCAGACACTATCATGGGTTCGGGCTCGGAACAGCGTGGGAGAAGGTGCAGACGCTTCCAGAATAATTCACATGATTTCTTAAACAAAGTCTACGGAGGGAAAGTGGATGATTTTAAATGTCAAGAAAGGATCCTGATCAGCTGTGTTTTGAGGGTGTTATGTTAGCAACTCCCAAAGTTCTTGAAATATTCTGAGAAAAGAGTCCTCTCTTTTGAATCCTTTATCAGGATGCACCTGTACGTCTTTGCTGGCTCTATATAAACGCGTACAAATGTTTTATTTGCACTATCTATGAGACGTGAATGCCAAGCAATTGGCAACAGGGAGGAAGCAGCCATTTTTTCTGAGATGTTTGTACTCTGTGATTCATTATTTGAACAAGATGGTTACTCATTTATCACATTTATTAACCGATGGCCCCAGGATATCTTGATATGATCCCCCGTGGAAAATAAATTTGATTTCAAAGGCGAAATAAAAATTGTTGGCAGCGTACATGGTGTTATTAGATGGTACAGGTTCAGGGTTGTGCTTTTCAGGACACAAAAGTGTTAGTGTTTAAAGTGTTAGCTATGTGAGTTAAGTGAGTCTTATGCTCAAATTCTCCTCACAGCATTTCTGTAAAACACTGTGTACGTATGTATGAATATACGACTTAATAAAATAGAATAGAATGTTGTTAATGCAGTGCACAAATTGTACAGTGTAACAAGAGCTGTTTTCCTTCTCCATGTCATTCATTCATTCATGACTTTTTTTTTTTTTTTTTTTTTTTACAGTGGTGGCTGACTCTTTTGCAGATTAACCTAATAAACAATTTTAAGAGCTACTGTAATTAATGAAGGGCTAAAAGAGGCTAAATGCAGAGAAGCTGTGGTCCTGGAGGTCAGCGCGTGGCAAATGAGCAAGATGTTTGACTAAACACTTATTTGCCGTAACTGCGATATTCATCTCTTTGACGAGCGGTTGCACAAAGAGGTGCACGTGAAACTTATAGAGCTGCAGACATGGTGATGCGGTATAGTGCATCGGTCTTCAAGTGCTAGATGGGAGCAGAAAGAATCCGGGGGCATCTGGTGGTCAGATGGAGTGTCAGGGAAGAGATAAAAAAAAAAGCAGGTAGATTTAAACAGGTTTATATTGTGAATTAACAACCGTGTGTGCTTTCCTGCCTTTCAAGCAGATGAAGGGTGGGTTTGCCAATAATGCATGTAATCATCCATGTCACAAATGCGCGTCGCCTTTATCGGCACGCAGGAATTTAATGATTGCCATTGTTTTTTCTATGAAAGTCACGATCCTGATGGAGCACACGTGTGTCAGGCATCATCTGCTGGGGATTATTGCAGTCTGGGAATGTCTGTTGTCTGATCCAGCCTCCAACATTTTGTCACCATATGTCACCTCTTCGTCTCGCACTTTTCCATAATTGTGAAATATTCTGAACGATGTGCACGGCTCCGGCTCCTTAAATCTTTCCGATTTAAACTCCCTCTTGTTCCGCCACCACAGAGCATCCCTGTATTGATTTTTAGTAGGGTGTTCATGCTGGAGGATGGAGATTATGATCCATATCTAAATGTTTGGGAAAGCAAAAATAAAGCAATTCTAATTAAGCAGAAAAAAATAAATCAGGATCATGCTTTGCGCAATACCAGCGTCAAGAAATAGGATTCGGTATTTGATCCTGGTATTACAGGGGGATTGTGGATTGTACCGATTGTGAAACCGCAAAACAGAGCATGACTTGAACTTGTTCCCACCTTATTCTTAATTCCATGCTTTCTTTCTAAATGTCACTCGTTCCCCATCCTTTACATCTCTTGATTTAAACTTTCTCTTCTTTCCAAGTTCTTGCACCTGCCCCCCCCCTCACCCGCTCGCTCTCTCTCTCAGTCTGCCTCTCTCTAAGCTGGTTGGAGATGCATTCCTCATTCCTTGAATGCACACAAAAATGCTCAATGCTCTGGCGTCAGCAGTTCTTGAAATGGGCTGCTGTCACCACTGCTCCAGTTGTAACCCCCTCTGTACACACACACACACACACACACACACTTACACAATCACACAAAATCCTGGGGAGAGACAGAGAGATGAGAGCGGAGGGGAAATCTGCTAAATCTGCCAAACTCAGGAATGTATTTTCATTAAAACAAGTTTGTTTGAAGGGATTGGGAGGGTGGTGGAAAAAGAGGGGGTATCAGACCCCGTGGCTTAATGGCTGCACAGCGCTACACGTATTAAGGAGGGAGAGACTGAGGATACAACTCAGCAGGACTCGCTAAGGGAAGTTTATCACTGAGCTGAGGAAGAAAAATTCGGTCTCAAATCCTCACCTCCCTGCTTGTCACCGGGCAGATTGAGTAAATATATGTGTGTTTGTGTCATATTCAGCACTAGCCAGTGGCACCATTCCTCCAGATCTGATATCGAGATTTGTTTCTCACCCCGGTCATCCTCCAAGAGAGGTAATTATCAACCAAGCAAACACAGGACGTCCAGGAAGTAGCTTATCATAATACACATACTCTCCGCGGTCTTGAATATGCCCACCAAGTGGGGACCGACAATAAGGAGCTTTTTCACCCCGGCCCAAACCATCCCACATCCAACAATCGGATACCGGATTTTTTTTTTTTTCTTTAATTCACAGAAAAAGCATTTATGCAGTAATGCCTCACCATCTCACGCTACTTGATTTTCCTATATACAGGACTGTCTCAGAGAATTCTTTATCTTCTGGAATGCAATTCAAAAACAAAAATTACAAAAATTACTTTTTCATGATATTCTAATATTTTGGGATAGGGTTTTTGAGTTTTCTTAAGATGTAAGCCATAATCAGCAATATTAGAATAATAAAAGGCTTGCAATATTTCAGTTGATTGGTAATGAATCCAGAATGTATGACATTTTTGTTTTTGTAATTGCATTACAGAAGATAAAGAACTTTATCACAATATTCTAATTTTCTGAGACAGTCCTGTAGATGCACAAGTCAGCATTTTCACATGAGTAGTTACTCTTGCCAGGACAAACCACAGCTCTGAGGATCGTCTTTGGGATTTCAGCATCTTTGAGTTTTGGAAGTGACTCCTCGCATCACTTGTCTATTTTTTAGCTGTTTTTAGAGTAAATGCTCTCATGACGGTACATGACTGATCCAGAATTTGACTTTAATAATCGTAGCATTAAAATATGATTGGTTAAAAAAAAGGCTTTCACCAAAGCAGTCGGCATGGAGTATTTCATAATTTGTTAAAGGGACAGCGGATACTGTCAGCAAATCTAGTTTTTCAGTAGTGGACAATTGGTTGCAGCTACTCTTTATTATTTTCAGTTCAACTCAACAGTTTGAAATAGGAGAAAGTGGAATTTTCTTCAACATGGTTTGATTCCCTCCTGGAAATAGTTCTCCCCCCGGTCGTATTGTCCAGAAAAGTGAGTCTTCTGTGACAATAAGAGCAAAAAAAAGTAGAAATTGTAATCCGGTGAGGTGTTATGTTTCCTTTTTCTCTTTCCTTGAATCTCAAGTGGTAATTTCAATGAATAAATACCAACTTTTGTACTTTACATTGGAGGCTCAACTTTAAAACTTGCCTTACTTGAGTAACTTCTTTTATGAAAACAGTATTCAAATGTCCCACTGTGACTAGGAAAGCATTGGCTTACGTGTTTTAAATTAAACTTTCTCTACTTTCCGTGTTATAATAATTCTGCTCCACCAACAAGTTTTTAGCCAGTGGTAAGTGTTTGCTACCAGTGATTTGAAGTTATACATTGATCCGGGTTCAAAATACACAAATCCTGTATATCTAGGATTCCTAAAACTTTATCACAAACTTGATTTCAATCAAAAACTAACATGTATCCTTCGCACTATGCTCCACAAATGTCGCTTGACAATGTAACCTGGTTAATACCGCAGTGTTGCAGATCTATCTATCTATCTATCTATCTATCTATCTATCTATCTATCTATCTATCTATCTATCTATCTATCTATCTATCTATCTATCTATCTATCTATCTATCTATCTATCTATCTATCTATCTATCTATCTATCTATCTATCTATCTATCTATCCATCACTAAGCCTTGGTTTCCAAGGAATGTATTAGGCAAACATTGACTTGGGCCACGAATCAGGCCTGAGTTCAACTCTATCTGGGTGTTGAAAATATTTTCAAAATAACAGATAGATTGCAGAAGTTGCTCAGGTTGTTATGCTGTACTTGATACATCTGTGTGTGTGTTGGGGGGGGGGATACTTGTGTGTGTGTGTGTGTGTGTGTGTGTGTGTGTGTGTGTGTTTGAAATTACCACATCATATAATGAGCAGTGAGGCCTCCCTCTCACAGAAAGCGCCTGCATATTATTTATTTATTTGTCTCCACCCATTTTGTAAGCTATTTTAATGAGGCGTGCAAAACTCATATCATTACTCAAACCCTAAAGTGATAACTTAGGCTGTTGGTTTGCTGCCGGCATGGTTAAAAAAATAATGGCGTTTGTTTGTGTAATTTGTAGTTAGCCTTTTCCTGGAGCATCATAAAGAATACATAGATATATGCAGAAATGTATCCTTTTTTAAAATTTTTTTATCATCACAAGCGATTTGCGGGCAATGGCCACGGGGTGTGTCGCTGACAAAATGATTCAGTTGAGAGTCAGTGACAGGAAAGTTGTAACGAAGTACATCATATCGAAATCGTCATTAAAAACAGAACCAAACATTGGAGCTCGGCAAAGTAGTGTAAGCAACCATTGTGATCTCCTGTAGGGCAACATTCGCAAGAATCTTTGCTGGCAATTCCTTAAACAGCTTAATAACCAACAGTCAGACGTGCCTAACAATAAACAAACCGTCAAGTTGGAACGAAAGCAGATTGCAAATTGTCAGTATCCAAAATCATAAAAACTTCTGCTTTTCTCTCTTCTTATTATATTTGGATTTATGAAGTCAGTTTCAGTGTTCAGTGTCTTTGTGTGTACTTGTATGTATTTTTAGACCACAACAGATGCTGTATTGTTGCTTTCTTCCAATCCGTCCTACTTAACCCCCTTAGGGTGAATATTATCACTTTAAAGTGAGTGCAAACCAGAATAAATGTATCAATCAATACCCTGTGCTTTGGGTAATCCCTGCCTGTGTGTAATAGGTTAGCTTACTCAGTCAAATAAACAGACCTCTCCTTTTTTCGCTGTTTTGCCCTTGATCAGCCCGTGGTGGTGACTGCAATCTGGGACCACCCCGGTACTGAAAAACGCCTTGCTTCCCTTCAAAATCAACAAAAAGCATGGATTTGAAATTGCGCAGAATGCTTGAAAGTGAAAAAAAAAAAATCTGTCCATCTGTGAATGGGTATTCAATGAGGAGGAATATGTGCAAAATTCACTGTGTCCTTACAAAAGCCTGCATTTCAGCAAGGGATACCGTGAAAACATAGCGTGTAGCCGCCGCCGAGAGACTGCAGGGAGACAAAAAAGTGCACCCAGATGCAGAAAGGCATCATTCATTATAGCAGATTTCTTTGACCACTGGGGTTTATGATGACACCTTCATGTCGTAAGAGGGATGCAACGCGCAGGCCAAATCATTCGGGCCAGTCATTGGCTGCGCATTGCCGCAACCGGCTGCACAACTCCTAAAAGATTTTCCGAGGCACCCCTGTCAATCTCCCTGTGCAATCCTCACCACACCTTCACCACCTTCCCCCCTCTTGCCTGGAACCCCTCTGTTGTTACTACGGGGTGCAGGAGGGTGATGGAGGGTGTTTGAAGGCCGGCACAGAGAAGGAGGGGCTGAAAGATGGAAGGGCAAAAGCGATTGGAAGCAGCGGGCCAGAGGAGAAAGATAGGGATGAAAAATAAGAAAGATGAGGAGAAGAGAAAAGGGGGGGGACCAAAGAGAGGGGTTGGTGGGTGTCTCTCCTTTTATTGTTGTTTCTTTAGAAAATAGCATTAGACTCTGTGTTTAGCTGATAGCACTGCTATTGGCACACGAACACACATTGCACAGGCGCGCGCACGCACATACAAACACGCTCGTTCGCTTGCTCCATGTGGCAATCACCATGGTAACAAAATGTACAGAACACAATCGGGGTGGGATATTTTTAAGTTTCAAAGACGTGGAAACAACAACAGGGACAACAAAGGGCGGAAGAGAACTGGGGAAAGAGAATAAGAGTTACACAAATCCAAGTGCATGCAGATGGACATGTGAGTGTTTGACAAAGGGAGACACACACAAACACACAGACTCACAAAAACACAGATGGGAGAGAGGGAGACAGAGTGTGTCCCCAAGGTCAAAATTTGGGGCATAGAAAGACGGTGGCATGGAATATAAATGGCAGAGCGGTGGAAGAGACTTGTAGCACATTGAAGGGTCAGTTTGTTCAAATAACACAGCAACAAAATTCAAATTCACATTCACTGTGCTGTTGTTGTAGGTTATGTATCTCAATGCATTTCATTCACGCAGGCTTTTAAATTCCTTAATTCAAAAAAATTAATTCCCTACATTTACAGTAAAATGAGCAGTGGCTCGCGCTTTGGCCTCACAGCAAGAAGGTCACTGGTTCGATTCCGACACTGAGCTTTTCTATGTGGAGTTTCCCCGTTCTCCCATTGGTTCTCCCCCGTCTGCATTTGTTTCCGCGGGGTTCCCCGGTTTCCTGCCGCGGTCCAAAAGTACACAGTTGATTCTAAGACCCTCGATTGCCCGGACGAGTGAATGAGAGGGTGAACAGTTGTTTGCCTCTGTATGTGGCTTTGTGATCAACTGGCGATCATTCCAGGGTGAAACCTGCCTCTTGCCCAGCAGCCGGGATAATCTCAATTAGTCGTGGGACTCTGAGAGGAGGATAAGCTGTATCCAATAACAATAATAATAATGAATGAATGAATGAATGAATGAATGAATGAAAAAGACAGTAAATCTGTTCCTTACTTATTCTGGATCAGCTACTGAACTCAATGTTTTTTTACTGGATAAATGAGGCCATTAGTAACAGCTGAGGATATGTTATACGGTTAATTCCGGACATTTAAAAGGCTTTTACCGTGTCAGAGATATAAGCAGCCCCCCCCCACCCCTAAAAATGTTGACTGATAACACAGAAACAGTGTGCGCTGATAGGCGACAACAGAAAAACAGCTCTTGAATTATGTTCTGGATGAATTGAAGAAAGACAGGCGTCATCCCAGGCTGTGTCGAACTGTCCCTCAGCAAGATCCTGACACCTTCTGTCAGTGAGACTGTGTGGGTGAATGTGACGGTGTTGAGAAGAATCTTTTGAGAAATCACCGGACGGGTGTTGAATAAACGCTGTAAACTCAGAGTCTTTTTATCCACTCGGCTGTGCAGCTTTTTCCGAGGTCCTCACCTGCCGTGTTTTCACTCGGTCTGAGCCGAAGTTGACAATGTGATCATGTTCTTCACTCCAAATGACAAGCCTACACTCAAATCAACCTAGAATTTATAACCGCTCATCACATCATGTGACGCGCCGATCAGACAAGTCGACGACATCAAAAACCTACCGAGTATCGCCCGCTTCTTCCTCCGCCCCGGCAAATGGATCGATCTGCTGAGCTCACGGTTCATTTCCCATCACAGACATGTCTGCCCCCCCACCTCCCATTCATTCAGATTTCTTTTGGCTTCGCCGTCCATGAATCAGTCGCGTCCAGTTATCTCATGAGGTATGCCCAGCCTGGCTGATGCAATTTTGTAAACAATAACTGGCTGGGGGAAATAAAGAAAAATCTTTAAAATGTTTTGTTAGAGTTTAATAGAATACATTTCTTTTAAGAGATGAAAAAAATGCACCTCAGGCTTAGATTGTTTCATTATCGTTCTATTTCAGGGAGAATTGACATTTCCAGATAGTCGTTGCTAAATCGTATATCACTTTACTCAGACTGGTTGTGGGTCTGGCCAGTTGTGCAGAGTGTGTTTGGTCTGCGGCCATTGTTGACGCCTTAGAGAAATTTGAAATGAACAGTTAACACACAATTCACAATGTTTTTATTTTTGCTGTTGTTGTTTTTTGCCAGGAAATCCAGGCTATCATTCTGCTATCTCAAAGCTCTCACTAAAATCACATCAAAATCAAATATTTCTTGAAATATTCTCCTCAAAAATTCCTTACTATGATTTGTTTTTGGTAAGAGTCTTGTATTAACCCCTGAGAACATATTGGAATTATGAGCTTGTAGTTCTGAATAAGAAAATACTGGAAGTACCCCATGAGTCAAATTACCCCAGAATTTTATTACTTTCATAAACATTTTCCAAGTTGTTAATGGGTAACCCTGCTGACAGGCATGAAAACAGCAGCAATAAATACAAAACCTCATTAGCGGGGGTAGATTAACTGTTTCATAATTAAAGTTTTTCATTTTTTTTAGATGTATTATTATTTTTTCATTTTTATAACCTTTGGTTGTGTTTGTGCAAAGTTCAAGCGACTGTGGTGTTTTTTCTTTTTTTAAAAGTTGAGTGTCTGCATTTCAGTATTTTGAGTGCTATAAACAAGGCAGCCTGTGCTTTACAGAGAATAGAAACGTAAAGAACTGGACACGATGTTGATCCAGTGAGAGAACTGAGGGATGAGACTGATAAAAAATGATAATAAAGAAATAGATTACTGAAATGTTTCGGCTCTATATTGCCCCTTTGTTGTCTGAATGTGACTAGCAGCGTTTTGAATCCTTGAGCAATTTTCCAAGATGCTAAAAAACAGGACAGGAAATTGTCTCCTCCTGTCTCTAAAAAAAAAAGCATAATCGATCGTTAAATTAAGCTTTAGTTGAGTGCAGAGAGAGAGAAAACACAGTATCTATTGTCATTATCTCTTGCGTATACTAACCATTACATTGAATTGCACTGATGAATTATTGAATAACATAGCATCTTAGCTATGTGTCACCAAGAAGCCCTGGAATTAGTGCATGGAAACTAGAACAGTGGCCAATCCAAACACACAAATGGTTACTTTCACCACACCAAGTTCACTCTGATGATCCTCAAACACATAAATAAGTGACATGCTTCCATTTCCAAATGAATGATGTCGAGGTGTGCAATATTAACCCGCATGCCGCAAAGTTGAATAACTTTGACAGCGCGTGTAAAATCTTCCAGTCATTTTCCGAACTGACTCATTACAAGGAACTTTCGATAATCTGCCTCTATTCTGGCAATAACAGACAATTAAAGTTACTTTGACGACTGCGAACGTCAACGCTTACTTCTTTAAAAGGAAACACCTTACTGGAAGCAACAAAACCTCCGCAATGTTATGGAGGGTTCTTTTTCTTTTACTTCGGGTGGCTATGACGGAGTCATCCCATAAATGATAATTTATGGTTATGGTGGTGTGTCTGGTGTCTGCGGTCGGGACGATCTGTGCTTCAAATGCGGAGCTCCATATTATGTCTGGATTGATTCTGTGATGCACAGGTTTTATTTAAACTCTGTAATTCTTTCCACCCAGGTTTGGTAAGGAAAACTCTTGGAATGTCTTCAGTCTCTAGCTGAGAAAACATCTCGAGACTTGTCTAAACAGGCTCGTATTTGCATCAGCATACATGAGGTACTTTGCTCTGACCGTTAATGTTTGGCTGTAGCCGAGCAGAGAGGATTGTGGTTTGATTTCCAGGATGGAGATTTATAAAACTAAAATTGCCTGCAGTGGAGTTGCACTTTGTGTTATGCATCTAATTATTTTTTGGAAAGAGCTGCTGACCCCTTTGGACAGAATCATTCAGTGATTTTTGAACAAGCGATATCATTTTGATGTTTACTCTTGATGTTAACTGGGAGCCAGCATTGTGATTTTGGTACTCACAATGATAATGATTGTTTTTTTTTTTTCTTTCTTTTTTTCCCGCCTGCTGTGTATGAATGCATTCATAGCTGTGAACCCTGGGGCTTTTGTCCTCTTGGTGCATTTTTGGGAAGCAAAGAATAAATTGGAAGCGGTGTTACTGGTATGGTTCTTGGCACAAGCATCTTTTGAATGGGATCCAGACCTGAGCTCATCCATTTGAAATATGTATAATGCCTTAGACACCGTAGCTGCTCATTTAATTAATAGAGGCGAAGATATTGGCGATCACTTTATAAAAATGTCAGATTTACCTTGCCATTGAATTGCACTGTATATACATCATACATCATCTGAGCCCCTGACACAGATACGGTGCAACATGATTAAAAATGCACACGGAAAGGCATAAATAACATTCTAATTCCATAATGATTCATTCTGTTCGGGATAAGATAAACACACAGACAATAAATTAGCCGTCTGTGTGACAGTAATGAGGTGCGGTGTTGCCGGGTCATCTCTGCGGATAGCCTTCTTACGCCAGTGGTAAAAAACATATCATTGCACAGGAGTATTCTAGCAAGTATTTTCTGGTCTTGCACCATTTGCATTCCTAGGGAAATTAAACTAAGGGTTAATGCACTTGCTGAAGCAACAGATCAGATTGTTTTGTGTAGAAGTCTGTTGAAATAATGCTGTTTCCCCAGTATTAATCAGACCACATGTATTTCCAGGCAGACTGATACGATTCCAGCCAAAATGCTATTCTCCTTACAGCGGAGAAAATTATTGAGACTTTTTTTCTTTTCTCTATTGTTTGCTTGTTTTATTTTGTTTGTGTGTCGCTCCTGTCGTTGTTCTTCCACCAGGGTGCCAATTGTAATTTCGCAGTGCAGCCAAGCTCACTGTGAGGAGTATTTGTCTCGTGATTCTATTTTGTTTTATTTTGGTAATCCTGCTCTTCCTGTGGCCCGGCTTCTCTCACTTCTCGTCCGCTCATTGTCTACACAACTTAGTCAATTTATAAGTCTTGCACTGTGCAATTACTTTGTCACATTTTGTATTTATTCTCCATGCAATTAATTTAGTTTCCATTCATATCTGTTTTGCAGGGTTTTCAGCATAAATAGCTTTTCAGAATTATTTAGCATTATTTAGTTGGCTAATTATTATTCTAAGCCTTTGTTTATTCAAGTAAATTGTTTCAGGCAACAAGTATTTGGTGCCAATATTACATTTGTACCTTTCCTGCTGATGTTAATGGTTGCCAAATGACTATGAAATATCGAAGGTCATGAAGTAATGTGGTCCCAGAGTGGGTTTTTAATTCTTTAACTTGTGTTACACCCTCATGGACTTCTACCAATGAACTCAAAATTGTCACGTTGAATTTTTTTTCTTAAGTTAATGTAAAATACGTTAACACGGATTTGATTGTCTGTCATACATCATAAGTATTTCACCATTTTCCATTCCGTGGACGCCCTTCTGAGATGTGAAAATGCAGGTTTAATGACTTTATTTCTAACTCCTCTCAACGTCCAATATCACAGTGGTAATATTGTGGTAGTTAAACACTTGAAAATTACCAGGTCAAGTATATTGTCTTTGCTCTGATCGTGCACTATGAATGCGAGAGACTCTGGGTTAAAAATTGTTCTTGGGCAGTCCTATCCTGAAGGTTAGCGAGATGAATAAAATCACCAATGATAATTACATGGTCATTGATAGTTACGGGCTATTCTGCCAACTCATCGAAAATGTAGCTGAATACTTTATCAGTCCATATATAATTAATTGAATAATTACGGTAGTGCTATTATATATAATTGAGAGAAATTCAAAGGACTTGTATGCTTTAAATGATAACCCTTTTAGAATTAAAGCATATTTTTTGAAAATAGCATCCACATCACCTCTGCTTCATCCTGCCGTAACTACATCCAGAAAGTCAAAGCGCTGACTCGACACGAGCTGCCGCCCTGTTGTTTTCATCCAACCGTGTTTCAAATAAAAGCATAATGTAAACTTTATGATCCGTAATAAAATCGTTAATCAAAAAGATTTGGCTTTCTGGGATCTTACATTCGACAACGCCAAAGTGTTGTTTCAGTAAAAGGTTCCACGATAATTGTCTGCTGGCAAGGAATAAGAATTCAGTTTGTGCGAACTGAGATGGAAACACCCTGTAATACCGCTTTCTCTAACGAGACAGGAATAGAACCTGATTTTGAGGAAAGGTGTCATGTGAGGTACTTTCCTGGTGTTTTATTACAAATTCCTCAGGAATGTAGGCGCAGTTTAATATTGAACTACAAGTCATTTGACTTCGAAGGGTTTGAAGATATGTAGATGTACCTCATGTGGTCTGGTCATGCGGCGAAGAGACGATCATATCCGAAATTTGGATAACCCCATTCTAACAACATCCTCGTAGCCGGACGCGAAACCGCTGCAGATGAATGAACTTCAAATGAGCAAATATGTGTTTGTGTTTGGGAGGATGCACAGAAATAATTATCAGACTCCAAGGAGAACCACTTCCTCTTATACGGATTGTCACGCCCCAAACAATAACAGCAGAGGTGGAGATTTGTTTCTGCAGAGTGGTTAATGGAAGCTTATTTATGAGGGCACCTGGACAGCGTGACCACCAACCATCCGCCACACGCCAAACCGTAGGATTGCGGACCGCGAGATTATGAGGAGCGGTATGTTGCTGACAAGATGGTCCTCGGATTGTGGTTGAGATAGGATATGTAGTATTGACCCGGTGAAGTCTCTCTCATCCAAGGTTGGAAATCTTTTGGAAAACCACAAATATTTAGTCAGATGAATGAAAATTTTTCTCATTATGTTTATCCCCGCAGGGGGATATCCATGATTCCTTCAGACTCAAAGTAGGACCATCCAAGATCTTGGGCCTCACTCTCACCTGGGCAGCAATTGCATTCAAACATGGGACAACAGCATCCAGTTTTCCTGACACTGCAGCGTTGGCACGAGGTCCAGCCACGCCGGATATTCTTCTAGCAGTTAAATGGCGAGGTAAGTGGCGGTATCTTTGGTATATGTGGCACTATTTAGAGCAAGTGACCAAATGGGAAGTGGACTTGATACACAGTATTATTGTCCAGGACTGATTCCAAGAGTTACAAGACCCTTGCTAAGACCGGGACTGCTGGATGAATCTGCCATGGGTTATCATGTTAAAACAGATATGATTATCTCCTAGTTGGAGATGTTACATGTTTGGCATGCTTGTGTAATAAACTGGATTAAATAGCCCGGGGCAACTGTGATTTATGGCGATGTGGTAAAATGATCAGCTGGATGAAATCTGGGTGCAAACCACAAAAATCTGTTGAATTGGATATCTTTCAGATTCGAAATATTTGTTTCGATGAGATGAGCAAAACAACCGAAACTGTCTGGAAAAAATACATCGATGTCTCTCCTCTTTTAGTGAAACAAAAAGTGTCCACACATTGCACCAACATGTGTAATTTTATGAGTGTTTGTATACGTAAACACGCACCTGTATGTGTGCCCGCGTATTTTTTTAGTCTAAACGCAAGCATGCGTGTCTTTGCGTGTTTGTGGCCATGTTTGTGTATGTTGCGTTATCCTGCCACATAGCTCATCCCTCCTGTCTGCCTATGATTTAAGCAAGGACAGCTGAGTTCATTTCAGAAGTTGGAAAAGGTCAAAGGTCAGACATCGGTGTAGGTGGCCTTTGTACTCAGACCACCATCCAGCAGTCGCCAAATAAATCAGTCTCGCTGAGTATATTGGTGAGCATGACATACTTCCCTCCCTCACACTCTCTCTTTCCATCTTCAATTCATGTCTATGTCAGTCTCTCTTTCATCATGCTGTCTCGTGTGCATGTACACACACACACATTCCCACATCACACTTATCTAAGCTTGTGGCAATCTGTAAAGAACACATCTGGCCATGTTTTTTTTCCGACTGGACACAAACAAAACTGGTACTTTGAAACAGTTTTTGTGTGGTTATATATAGTTTCCATGTCATTAATTTCTCTCTCCGCATTTATACCGAGCTGCAAATCAAATCCAGATGTTGTTAGTGTGTTCTTCATTAACACAACACACAATACACATCTTTGACTGAGAAAAAATGGGTACACATATTGAAAATACAGAAATAATACTAACCTGCCCATGACAATTCTAGACTGTTTTGCATTTGTTTACTATTGTACTGATTTATGGTACATATACGTAATGCTCTCCTCATCAAAGTGCAGCTGTTTACCATCATTGCCAGGAAACAATGCTGATTTACGTAGGAAAATGAGAGAGCAAAGTTGGGGCCCACATGACTGGGCATGACTAATTGAAGTGTAAAAAGCTGTAGTGTCTGAAAATGCATCTATATATGTTTGTATGTATGTAGTTTGGTATGTTTCAGTAAGGTCAAGTCAAGTCAGATTTTATCTATATATAGCACCAAAGAGTTGTCTCATGACACTTTCTTTGTAGAGCCGGTCTGGACCTCATGCTTTAACATGATTCACAGAAACCCATGAGCAAGTACTTGGCTACAGTAGGCGAGGCAACACCGCCCTTCACCAGGCAGAAACCTTAAATAGATCTGAGTTTAATGCTGGCGGCCTTCTGTCTCAACTGGTCGGATTACAATGAGAGACAGAACAAGAGAGATGGACTAAAAGATAGAAAAGCAGAGTCTGACAGGGACGGGGGCAAAGGAAGTTTGGGAGGGACAGGCACAAATGACCTGTTATTAATAATGGGAGTAGTGCTGACACTTCAATGGTTCTGGCTTACATGATACGGTAATTACTTTAATATTTGTAAAATACATAATGGTGGGTGCCTAACAGGACCACAGTCCCCTTGGGAACCTGAGAAATAAGAGAACCAGGAGACTTGGAAGAATATTATATACTTTTATGCATTGATCTTCTTCTTCTTCTTCTTCTCCTTTCGGCTTTTCACTGCAGGGTTCGCCACAGCGAATCAACCTTCTCCATCTCACCCTGTTCATTGTATCCTCTTCACTCACACCAGATACCTTCATGTCCTCTCTCACTACATCCATAAATCTTTTCTTAGGTCCTCCTCTAGACCTCCTGCCTGGCAGCTCTAATTCCAGCAACTGTCTACCAATATATTCACTATCCCTCCTCTGTGCATGACCGAACCATCTTAGTCTGCCTTCTCTCACCTTGTCTCTAAAACATCTAACATGTGCTGTTCCTCTGGGAGACTCATTCCTGATCCTTTCCATCCTCATCACTACCAAAGAGAACCTTAGCATCTTCATCTCTGCGACCTCTAGCTCTGCTGCCTGTCGTTTTTTCATCACAGCTACTGTTTCTAGACCATACAGCATCGCTGGTCTCACCACTTTCTTGTACACCTTTCCTTACATTCTGGCCGACAGTCTTCTATCCCATAGTACCCCTGACACTTTTCTCCACGCATTCCAACCTGCTTGAACTCCTCTCTTCACCTCTTTTCCACACTCTCCGCTGCTCTGTACTGTTGACCCCAAGTTCCTGAAATCCTCCAACTTCCTGATCTCCATTCCCTGGAGCCTCACCATTCCACCCGCGATCCTCTCATTTACACACATATACTCTGTCTTGCTATGACTAACCTTCATTCCTCTCCTTTCCAGCGCATACCTCCATCTCTCTAGATTTTCCTCAGCCTGTTCTCTGCTCTCACTACAGATTCCAATGTCATCTGCAAACATCACGCTCCATGGAGATTCCTGTCTAACCTCATCTGTCAGTCTGTGCACTGCAAACAAAAAGAAACTCAGGCCTGATCCATGATGGAGTCCCACCTCTAACTTGAACTTCTCTGTTACAGCTACAGCACACTGCACCACTGTCTCACAGCTAGCATACATGTCCTGCATCAGTTTAGCATACCTCTCTGCCACTCCAGATTTCCTCATACAGTACCAGAGCTCCTCTCTTGGCACCCTGTCATATGCCTTTGCTAGGTCTACAAAAACGCAAAGCAGCTCCCCCTGACCTTCTCTGTATTTCTCTATTAGCCTTCTCCAAGCAAATGCTGCATCTGTAGTACTCTTTCTAGGCATGAAGCCATACTGCTGCTCACAAATGCTGACTTCTGCTTTCAGTCTAGTTTCCACTACTCTTTCCCATAACCTCATTGTATGGCTTATCAACTTTATCCCTCTATAGTTGCCACAATTCTGCACATCCCCCTTATTCTAAAAAATGGGCACAATCACATTTTGTATCCATTCTTCAGGTATCTTCTCACTCTGTAAGATCTTGTTGAATAATCTAGCCAGAAACTGTACCTTACCTAGACACTTCCAAAACTCCACAGGTATATCATCAGGACCAACTGTTGTTCACCTCTTCATCCTCTTCATTGCCTTCCTCACTTCACTTTTACTAATTTGTGCTACTTTGTGGTCTACAAAAGTCACCTCTTCTACCCTTGCCTCTCTTACATTTTCCACATTAATCAGGTCTTCAAAGTACTCTTTCCATCCTCCAATCACTCTTCTAGCATCTGTCAGTACATTTCCCTCTCCATCCTTAATCATCCGAACTTGCTGTAAATCCTTTCCATCTCTATCTCTCTGATTTGCCAACCTGTATAGATCATTCTCTCCTTCCGTACTGTCCAACCGAGCATACAAGTCATCGTATGCCCTTTGTTTTGCCTTTGCCACCTCTATCTTTACCTCACGCTATATCTGCCTGTACTCCAGTCTGTTCTCTTCACTCCCCTTAGTGTCCCGCTTCTTCATTACTGATCACTTTCTCATCACTTTCCCTGTATATACTCCTGCACTTCCACATTCCACCACCAAGTCTCCTCATCTACTCTCCTACCAGAAGATACACCTCTCCTACGTGTCTCCCTGATAACATTTGCTGTAGTTGTCCAGTCGTCTGGAAGCTCACCCTGACCATCCAGAGCCTTTCTCAACTCTCTGAAAACCATACAACACTCCTCCCTTTTCAGCTTCCACCACTTTGTCCTCTGCGCTGCCTTTGTCCTCTTGATCCTCCTTGTCACCAGTCATCCTACAAGCCACCATCTTATGCTGTCTGGCTACACTCTCACCTACCACTACTTTGCGGTCACTGATCTCTTTTGCATTACCTTGTCTATACAAGATGTAATCCAGCTGCGTGCTCCTACCTCCGCTCTTCTAAGTTACCCTATGTTTCTGTCTTTTCTGGAAAAAAGTGTTCACTACAGCCATTTCTGTCCTTTTTGCAAAGTCTACCACCATCTGTCCCTCTGCTTTCCTATCTTGGATACCAATTCTGCCCATCACTTCTTCATCCCCTCTATTGCCTGCACCAACATGCCCATTGAAGTCTGCACCAATTACTGCTCTCTCATCTCTGGGGATATTCTGCATCACTTCATCTAACTCATTCCAAAACTCTCCTTCTCTTCGAACTCACATCCCACCTGCGGGGCATAGCCACTAACAGCACTGAGCATCGCATTTTCAGTTTCCAGTTTCAGACTCATAAGTCTATCTGACATTCTTTTCACCCCCAGAACATTCCTAACAAACTCCTCCTTCAAGACAACTCCTACTCCATTTCTCTTCTTGTCAGTACCATGATAGTACAACTTAAAGCCTGCTCCTAAGCTTCTAGCCTTACTTACTTTCCACCTGGTCTCCTGGACACACAGTATATCCACCTTCCTTCTCTGCATCATGTCGACCAATTCTCCACCTTTTCCTGTCAGAGTCCCGACATTCATAGTCCCTCTCAGTTCCAGACTCTTGCCTTTCCTCTTCTCTCTCTGCTTCCGAACACGCCTTCCTCTTCTCCTTCTTTGACCCACCGTAGCCCAATTTCCTCTGGTATCCTGTATGTCATCTTTGTGAACCCGGGCCTCAACCGATCCGCCATGAGATTATTAGGTTTGATTTGCATGTTTGATTTTGGCAAAAGTGCATTTATGCAGCTTGGGACTGGCACAGGGAGACACTGGCCCATGCCGCCCTGAGGCTGCATTAATGTTATGCATTGATACAGAGTCATAAATGTATATATGTATGTATACACAATTGTATAGAAACAGTACACACACTGTTTATACTCTGTGTGTGTGTGTGTGTGTGTGTAGGTGGGTGTGTAGGTGGGTGTTGAAAATATTTGGGAAATTACAGACGGATTGCAGAAGTTGCACAGGTTGTTATACTGTACTTGAAACAATCATCTGTGAGTGTTGGTTTCTGTATCGTATGTGTTTCATGTACTAACTGAATGATTAGAGGATAATATATGAAACTTCTGCCTTTACTTTGTGCCTGCCTGTCTGTTCTGGTAACAACCAAACTCATAAAACTTTTGTCAGCATTGTTATGGTAGCCGTTGTGGCTAATCCATGCCAAGTACAAAAATCAAATACAAGGGAGAACCTTCCTCCCAATAGCCCTCCTCTTTAGCTCTCCATCATCATCCATGTTTGCACAGAAGTCCAGCAGGTGTATCGCTGAGGCCCCCAGTTGTGCTCCATCCATGACACCACCTGGCGATTCCAAGAAGGTCAGACAAATAGTCAGGTGGGCTGTTTGGTGCTTCACACACAACTGTAAAATTCCCTCCGCCCCTCAGGTAGTCAAGAGGAGGCTCCCCTCCCTCTCTGGAAGGAATACCCCAGGCACTTTCTGCACTCCACACTTCCCTTTTGCCTTTCACCTTTTGTAGTTCAGGAAAAGAGTCGAACCCCTCTCCAGCTGCTCAGTTTCAAAGCCATTTACAAGTTCAAAATTACAGGTTGAGTGCAGTGGCAGAATGTGTTTTAAAGTTACTATGTCAGCAAATAAGTCATGAAATTCAGAGGTGGATTGGGTACTTAACTGTCCAGTGTTTGTTGAACTGAGCCTGAACCCTCTAATGCGATTTTGCGTGAATCCGAAAGCAGCTGCCACTCATTGCATGACATTTTTGAACCACCGAGTTTTCATTGGCATTGTTTCTGTTTTACCACAATGTAATTATGTTGATAGGCCTTTTCATTTCAGGTCTGCTTTGTGAAATATTTCCGTGTGTGTTTGAGAGGGTAAATAGTGTTGCAGCAACATATGGACTGGGCTAATCATAGATCATTATCCACAATATTACCAAAATGTTGCTTGCCTTTAACACCCTTGAAAAGGACTTTAAAAAAGATGTTATCCAGTGAATTCGCTGGAACGTGACATAATGACTACTTAGCTGAGTATTGCCAGCAGAAAAGTAACTTCAACAGAGGCTCTTATCTGAACCACCTCAGTTTGCCAAACTTTGAGCTGAACTACATACAAGAGCTCAAGTCCTATTTTCTTATCCTGTCAGATTTAAAGAGCAGATTCATTAGTTGCACCGCTGTTTTACATCAGTGTGTCAAACAGATCCTGTGGGGAACTTTTCTTTCTCTCTGATTGCAGATTTAAATCTAGGAACGAGTAAAGGTGTGGAAGTACACATGACTTGAATGTCTT
This sequence comes from Fistularia commersonii, assembly GCF_037954325.1. Classification (NCBI taxonomy): domain Eukaryota; kingdom Metazoa; phylum Chordata; class Actinopteri; order Syngnathiformes; family Fistulariidae; genus Fistularia; species Fistularia commersonii. The sequence goes on from NC_141318.1 coordinate 7,828,134, forward strand.
CCTTGTTCATTGTTCGCTCAGCCTAATTCTTATGTACAGTGATGGATGAAAATACAAAAGTAATTAGCTTTTGTATTCAGACATGGATTAGACAACTTATCCTACAAACTTGTTTTTTTAATGAAATGCACTTTGAAAGGTGAAAACAATCTGCATATGTATCCCTTTAGCTCTGATTTTTTGGTTTCCCCCAGGGCTCGAGCAGGCTTTTGTTACCTTTGTTCCACACGTCTGGACTGAGCAGGCTCGATCGAGGCTCAAGACACTAAAACTTCCGAAACTAAAAATTCCAAGCCATGAAAACACGCTTGAAAAGGTAATTTGTTGATCCGTATGTTTTGCTGCCAGGTTGCCCACCTCCGCTATCTCCTCCCAGCTCCTCCTCCTCTTAGTTCCTTCATAGCTGTGGTAACTTATTAATTTCGTCTGTTGGTTTTTCCCTGTCATTTGGAGATACCACCAAATCACATTATGTCTGTCATGGATTAAGTTTGTAGGCAACCTATCTCCTTGAAGAAGAAAGGGAAAAAAAAGATCAAAGATGCTCCCACAATCAATCTCTATAGGGAAATTGGAGGTGGACGTGCTTGTGAACATACGTGCATACATCCATCCCGCATATTTTTCATGGAAAACGCCGCCTTCCTTGGAATCTTACTATATTCCTCAGTATATGATAAAATTATCTGTGTTGTAAATCACTGAGAAAGTGACGGTCTCGCGCACAGTAATCTACGCATTAGTTATTAATTTTGCAAAGATGCGATGAGCGTCTCTGGTTTTTGCCCGAATGAGCTTGGAATCCACAAACCCATATTTACCCGTGTTTGGCTGGGTGAATATATGTATGTGTGTTTGTGTGTGTGGCAGCGGATTTGAAGCTGTCACTTTGTAATTACCTCAGCAAATACAGGCTTGGAGAGAGTTGACTGAAGTCTTCCAGTTGGACAGCCCTGGGAGAAAATCAGAAGTGACAGACCACATAATACAGCACGGGACATAAATAACTTTTACCCCCCCAACCCTCCACCCCACCCCAGCCCCCTTTCTAGCTCTTCCTCTCGCTCTTCGTCATAGAAACATGGATGATACTTCAAGGATTTTGAAAGAGAGAAAGAGAGAGATGAGCTGAAATGAGAGAATATCCCTCACTTTCATCTTTAGAAAAAATCTCTGACATCCTCTCTCACTTGCTTTGATGAAAGTCTTTGGTTTTTTTGGTGTTTTATCCTCTTACACAAGGTGTTACAGTTTGTGTGTGTGTGTGTGGTTGTGTGTGTGTGTGTGTGTGTGTGTGTTTCTTCAACACAAACTCTCTTGCATACAGTGATGAAGACTGGCATGCGGTGATATCATTTTTTTTAATACCGGAATAGTGTAGGTAGCATGAGGAATCTTGCTTTGTTTGTGTGTGTGTGTGTGTGTGTGTGTGTGTGTGTGTGTGGTGGTGGTGGGGGGTATATGTGTGTGTGTTTGTGAGGGGCTTTTCTCAGTGCCAGTCAGTGATGTAGGGTCTGAATTTTTCATTCTGTGTCCTCCTTGAGTTCAAAAAGTCCAGGGATTTGTGTTCTACCCGTCGGCCACTCTGCTTCATTTTGTTGTCAAGAACTCACTTCTCCTCTTGTGCTCGCTGAGCTCCAGGCAGGTTGTTATTGAGTCAACAGCACTGTTGTTACAGCAGCAGCAAGTGCATGTCAGTGTGAACCCAGCATTGATCACTGAAGGAAGTGTAGTGTTTGCCACATTAACTCCTATATATATATATATAAATGTATATATATACTCACTGTATATATCCTATATAAATTATTTTCTTTAGAACTCCCGCCTCAAGCTCCATACCACAAGTGTCATTATTACTTCTCTC